>NC_035446.2:25620710-26356077 GCF_002127325.2 Helianthus annuus
GCAGGTATTTTAATTATTTTTGTTTTTGTCTTCAAACTTTTCTACTTTTTTTTCAACATTTATAATAAATAAACTTTAAACTATGTTATATATTCCTATTTAGTTAGTAAACGGTAGGAAACATTAAAAAGTAAATATAATACACAATTTAAAATTTGTTTATTTTGTATTTTTAGTTGTATATACGGTGGAGTTTCAAAAGCGCGGCTTGCCTCATGCTCATTTGTGCTTATTTATGCATGCCGACCACAAACTTCCAACCGTTGATTATATCGATCCATTCATTTCTGCCGAAATACCTGACAAAGACAAAGAACCAGAGTTATATTTTCTTGTAAGTGAGTTCATGATTCATGGTCCTTGTGGTGTTCAAAATATGAATTGTCCCTGCATGATTGACGGAAAGTGTTCCAAAAATTTTCCCAAAAAATTTCGTGAATCTACATGCATAGATGGTGATGGTTTTCCCGTTTATAGAAGACGTAACAACGGTGTTTTTATTGAGAAGTCAGATGTCAAGTTAGATAACCGCAGTGTTGTGCCATACAATAAAATTCTTTTACAAAGATATCAAGCACACATCAATGTTGAGTGGTGCAATCAGGCCGGATCAATAAAATATTTGTTTAAATATATAAATAAAGGTCATGATAGGGCATCAATTTGTTTTGTACCAAGTAAAGAAGCAAATGATCAAGAAAAGACGGTTGATGAAATCAAAGACTACTATAGTTGTAGATACATATCTGCTTGTGAAGCGTCTTGGCGGATTTTTTCTTATGATATACATTATAGGAATCCTTCTGTCATTAGGCTTCCTTTTCATCTTCCAGGACAACAACATGTTATCTATGAAGAATTTGAAGAAATAGAAGATGTGTTAGATAAACCGTCAGTGAATGCTTCAATGTTTTTACAGTGGTTTGTTTGTAATGAAAAATACCATGCGGCACGTCAACTTACTTATGTCGAATTCCCAACAAAATTTGTATGGAAGATCAACAAACGTAAGTGGAAACCAAGGAAAAGAGGGTTTTCAATTGGCAGAATTCATTCGGTTTCTCCTTCAGTCGGTGAAGCTTATTATTTGAGGATTTTGTTGAACAAGGTGAAAGGTCCAAGAAATTTTGAGGATATTAGAACCGTAAATGATGTTGAGTATCCTACTTTTAGAGATGCATGTTATGCATATGGCCTTTTGGATGATGACAATGAATATGTTGAAGCAATTATAGAAGCCAGTTTCACCGGATCGGGTTATTATTTAAGAAGTTTGTTTTGTACAATGTTAATGTCCGAGAGTATGTCTAGACCTGAATTTGTGTGGGAAAAAACTTTCACTTACTTATCAGATGACATTCTCTACAAGCAACGTCGTATTTTAAAACATCCAGGTATTTTCCATTATAATAGAATTTATATAAATGTTTAAGTTAATGTAATATATAATTTAGACGTTAATTTCATTATTTGACAGGTTTGGTACTTAACGAAGATCAAATTAAGAACCTAACATTGTTTGAGATCCAAAAGTTTTTACTTCGAAATAATTCCACTCTTAAAAGGTATTCCAGTATGCCTTTTCCTAATCATGATTGTATATCTTCCGCAAACAATCTTTTACTTAGTGAAGAGTTGGCTTATGACAAGGAGATATTAGCTGAAGAGTTTCGTAACCTTTTCTCTTCATTAACTCATGAACAACGGGTTATATATGAAGAAATCATCACAGCGGTGGATAACAACAAAGGAGGGGTTTTTTTTGTTTATGGTTACGGTGGAACTGGAAAAACATATCTTTGGAAGACTTTATGTGCATCTATAAGATCAGAAGGGAAAATTGTTTTAAGTGTGGCTTCCAGTGGAATTGCATCTCTTTTGCTATCAGGAGGGAGGACTGCTCACTCTCGGTTCCACATTCCTATCAATTTAGATGAGGATTCTTTTTGTTTCATTAAGCCAGATAGCGATCTTGCACGTTTATTACAAGAAACATCACTTATTATTTGGGACGAAGCACCAATGGTACATAAACATGGATTTGAAGCTTTGGACAGATCGTTAAAAGACCTTTTTAGATCTGTATCTGGAGCATCATCAGAATTACCATTTGGTGGGAAAGTTATAGTTTTTGGAGGAGACTTCCGACAAATACTACCTGTGGTGCCAGGAGGAAGCAGACAACAAATTGTAAATGCTTCTTTAAGTTCTTCTTATATTTGGAGAACTTGCAAAGTCCTAAAATTGACCAAAAATTTGAGGTTGAGTACCTCAAATGATCCATCTGAAATACAAGAAACTACCAACTTTGCAAACTGGCTTTTGGATATAGGGGAAGGTAATGTCGGTGGTGTGAATGACGGCAATGCAATTTTACAAATACCCGAAGATCTTCTCATCAAACATTCGTCTGATCCCATTTCAGAGTTAATCGAGTTTGTATATCCTTCTCTTATATATAATTTCAATGAACAAAATTACTTCCATCAAAGAGCCATTCTAGCTCCAACAAATGATGTTGTTCAAGAAATTAACGATCGTATGCTGTCACTTTTTCCGGGAGTTGAGAATGAATATTTAAGCTCAGATAGTATCTGTCCAACAGAAATGCTTAATGAGAATTTAGATGATACATTATGCTCACCGGATATTCTTAATGGAATTAAAGCTTCTGGTTTGCCGAATCATAGGTTAGTTTTCAAGGTAGGTGTTCCGGTCATGCTTCTTAGAAATATTGACCAAAAAAGTGGTTTGTGTAACGGAACAAGATTAAAGGTGGTCTCTTTGGGTAAACGTGTTATACAGGTAGAGATTATCTCTGGAAGTCACATTGGCGATCGTCATTATATTCCTAGAATTACGTTGATACCTACAGACAAAAAACTTCACATTAAGTTACAAAGAAGACAATTTCCACTTGCGGTATCTTTTGCAATGACCATAAACAAAAGTCAAGGACAATCACTCTCTAGAGTTGGTTTGTTTTTGAAAAATCCAGTTTTCACACATGGTCAATTGTATGTTGCATTATCAAGAGTTACCCGACGAGATGGCCTCAAAATTGTTATTCTAGATAGTGATGGAAATCTTTCTGATACAACGTCAAATGTCGTATACAAAGAAGTTTTTAGAAATTTGTAATGTAAATATAAATATCATGTGTTCAGTAACAGTGAAGTGTACGTGTATGTCGCTTTATGTTTAGTTTAAGTCAGACACGTTAGTATATTGTATGAATATTATTATCGTTATTTTCATTTATTGCCATTTTTTAAAATGTAATATAATGATAAGTTGAGTAGTCTATATAAAATATCATATGTAATTTAAATTTAAAGTAACAACAAAAATACCATTACATTGATATCTCTATAATAGAGAATTTGTGAAGACGTTAAAGTAAACCTGTATATTTAGAGGCTCATATCCATCAACTATATTTTTTGTTGTGAGTGTGTAACAAAGAGAAATAAATAATAAAATTTGTGTTTTTGTGTTAGATAAAGATGTACATATAGAGATGGACGTGATAGGTTTTTTAAAAGCTAAGATAATTTAGAGAAAAACAAATATTTTGATGAAATTATATAAATGAACATGAAGGCATCAATGTCAATGCTCTTAGATGTTATTTTGATTGTTAAGATATAAAACCTGATATTGAATAATAGGTTATTAATTGTAAATTTTAAACCCGTGCGTCACACGTCAACTGTGTATTACCATTAAACGTAAGACATAATATCAAAATTAGTCAAGTTATTATACCCAAAAATAACAACCAACCATGCATGTACCTAAGTACCTGTTAACCTTGATTTACATAAAAGCCCAACCCAAAATAAACGAAAAGCTGTCTAATTTAGCCCCAAGTTTTTCTAGACGAAGTAGGACTCTAAAGCCCAACAAAAGAAATTAGCATATATATTGTTTATAAAAACCACCACAACGAAAAGTAGACTTCCGATTCATGCACGCAATTTTTTCTTCTTAACACCACGCTTCTCCACAACCCTTGTCAGTGTCAAGACCTTGCTTGAGTTGTTGAACTCAAAAAACAGTTCTGCTCCCATTTTGATGTTCCAAGCCTTCAAGTAATTCGACCATCCAACAAATGCATACCGGAACCCTTTGCGGTGTTTTTCCGATCTGGTCATTATAAAGTTGACTTCACCTGTCCGGTTTTGAACACTGACTTCTTTGAGATTAGCAGGAGATAAGTCCAACACAGATGACATTTTTGGTGGTAGTCGCTGAAAAATACAACATATTACAGTCATGATTAAATATATCCTTTGGATAAAAAGTTGAAGAAAGAAACACAAAAAAATCTACAAAATCTTACAATTCTGTGTTCCGCAATTCTTTTGAAGTTCAAAACCGGTGATTGTGGGTTAAGTTTTTGAAGTGTCTTCTTGCGCTTCTTCTGAACATAATTGAATTAACTTGAACATATTCTAGATATATATTATAGAGATTATATATTATCACGAAACAAACACGAGTGTTCAAAACCGGCTATCCGAATATTTCGGATACTCAATATCACTATCCGAAACCGTATCCGAAAGTTTGGATTTCCGAAGTTCGGATATCCGATTTCGTAAACACACACAAATAAAGATGAGACAAATAAAATTACTACTTTGTTGTTAGGATGTTTACAAGTTCCTCCACTAATTTTGAAGACCCCTACACGACACTCTATTATCACTAAAAACAATTTTATCACGAAAGGAAGCTGAGACTATATAATCATGCAAAACAATACTATCAGCTATATTGTTATGAAACACATAATTCCTAAGTTATCATCAAATCAAAAGGAGCAAATGAGTATATTATCATGAAGCGAATTACACCTATATTATCACGAAACCAAATGAACAAATGACTATATTATCATGAAACAAATAAAGCATGTATTATCACCAAAAAGAAATGAACAAACCACTATTTTATCAATTAAGAAAGAACGCCTATATTATAACCAAACAAATAGTGGCTATATTTTTAGCAAACAATTTAAACCCAAACCCATTTATTGCAGAAACCATATTGAACGAAAACCACTACATAATTAAGATATATGAACTATGTAAAGAAAAAAAAATTTCCAAAAAAGTTACAATTTGTTGTTGTACCAGGTTTGTGGATTTCAAGACTGGAGAACCCGTCATTGGCGCTTCATCAACCTTTTTAATCCTGCTTCGAAGATTTCTTTTTGTCTGTACCAAAAGTAACACAAATAATTATTAACTTTTTTAAAAATTTGTTACTATAAAATATAAACCGTAAATGTCCAAAAATTATCAATTTGGTTTTCTACCGTTTCTGTGGATTTCAAGACCAGAGAACCAGTGCTTGCTGCTGCATCAACTCTTTTAATTCTGCTCCGAAGATTTCGTTGTGTCTGTATCAAAAGTAACACAAATAAGTAACAACTTCTAAATAAACATGTTACTATGAAATATATAACGATAAGTGAGTTGAGCGGTATTCATTTTTGGTTTTAAATACCTGAGTTTCATATACTTTGGACTTGCCTTTAACCTTCACAATAAAAACAATAAATATAAATATGTAAAAGTTAAATAATAATTGAAATAAACAAAGAATGTTTTGTACTTTCATTCTTTCTTACCAAAACATGATTATGTAAAAGTTTAATAATAATTCTAATAAATAAATTCATTAATGTTAAACATATCAAACACTTTTGGAGTTATCTTTGTCTAATAAAGCATGAAGACGTAAAAGTTAAATAATAATTCAAAAAAATATATTAGAAATTGTTAAACATATAAAACACTTTCAAAATGAACAAGCTGAATACTTACATGTTTTTGATTTCCTTCCAGATCATCTTCACACACATCAGCCGGCAACTTTTGTTCAACTATCATATCATCATCCGCAGTAGACTAGAAAATATAAAAAACCTCAGAAAAAAATCAGTATAATTATTAACAGTTTTAATTAATATGTTTCGATATATACTTTTTAAAACAACCAGTCAACCTTTTTTAGAAAAACTTCTGTTCCGGTGTCAGGATCGAATACGGAAACATCAAAGCTTAATAAATCCAGGCTGGTAAAAACAAAGAAATAATATTTGTCTATAGGGACCTCTTCAACCACCTTACGCCATCCATCGGTGAAATAACCACCGTTCGAGCCTCCTTCCAGTCTTACGTTCCAAAATCTTTCTCCAAAATAAACCTTCGCCATTCCACCTTTTAAATTGTTGCCGTAAAAGTCAGGATAAAATTTATCTGGCATTACCTATAAAAGAAATTGAACAAATTATTACTATACAATTTCAAAAAATTACAAATTTGTTGAAAATGAGTGCTGAAATAATATGAATTCACTTACACAATTTCCATATTCGGATTCAACTTGTGCTGTAATATACCTGTTCTGACATACCAAATCTTTAAAACACAAAACTTCAAAGTTCAACTTCCCAACTGCTGTGATCAGTACCCCATCTTTGTATTTCAATTGATGTTCTTTAACTAACAACATCCACCCATCTGTAAACACCGGCCCATCATTTTTTTTTCTAATACGCATCTTTCTCAGTTTTTCACCATCTCTTATTTCAACAGTTTGATAATATGGTATTTTTTCGCCCCACATATTTTTTGCAAAATCACTTGGTATCTCCTAATAAAGCAATAAGAAACTTGTCAAATGATAACCTCAAATATTAATATAACAGGGCAACGAAATTAAAAAAAATTACCATTAAGATATGCTCTTCATTATCAAGAAATGCTAGGAATGAATGAGCGTTTTTTGTTGAATCCATATCTGCACAGAATGAAATAGATACTTACAATTAGGAAGGTAAATACACTAGCATAAGAATTTTCAAATAACACACTAAAGCATAACTTAAAGGTTTGAAAGAACATATATCAAAATCTCCGTTTTATGGTTTGAAGTAAAGAAAATCAACAACGACCTTGAAGATTCATATAACAGTTCATAGAAACATCACGATGAAAATTTAGCATAAAAACATCACCCTTATCAATCATAGCCCTAAAAACCATCATTATCACCAGAAATGTTATATCAAATACCAAAAAGTGTCAAAATTCTAAATAACCAGGGCATTAATCAAGCACAAACAATCAAAATCTCTGTTTTAGGGTTTAAAATGAAAATCAACTAGCACTAACAAAACATTTCGGGTTTGATCAGTATCAACGTTTTAGGGTTTAATGAAAAACAAAACATAATGTAAACATTACTTAGATAGAAAAACAAGTCAAAAAAAAAAATGAAACACAAACGACTGCACTTCTGGTCATCGTTATTTTGTTTTCCGACACTTAGATTCTCATTATTTAACATTATTAAAGAAATAAAACTACGAAATCTGTGAAAAAGCAAGAAATAAGTTCAAAATTTTTTACCGAATGCTGTGATTTCTGATAACTGTTAGTGTATATCCTTTTCGTGAGTGAAATCGTGAAATCGCGTCTGTGGATGTTGAAGAAGAGGCGGAATTCTGAGATTTTAGGGTTTGTGTTGATGTTGAAGATAAGAAACGCAGAGAGAATTGAGAGTGTGGGAGTGTTGAAGAAACCGAGGGGGAAGCGAGTGTAGTGAGAGACGGGTGTGTTTTGAATAATGTGATCCTTTTTTTATGTTTCTCCTAACAAAAATAAAAAAGAAGTGTTATAATTTCTAATAAAGACATCATATAAAAAAATATCTTTTGCAAATATATAATATATGGTTTTTTTACTTTTACTTTCCAAATAATATGGCTAGAGTTTCACTAAACCCTATGTTGGTAACTTGAATTCCAACTTCGCAAAATAGGGTTGAGTAAAGCTTTAGCCATATGGTTTGAAAAATAAAAGTTAAAAAGTTTTAGTGTGATGAGAGTGTACGGTTAAAACGAAGAAAAATACAATAAACTATATTTTGGATTGTGAGTCTGTAGGAAAGAGAAATAAATAATAAAATTAGTGTTTGTGAGTTAGATCAAGATATAGATATAGAGATGGACGTGATACGTTATTTAAAACTAAAGATAATTTAGAGAAAAATAAATTTTATATTAAATTATCTAAATGAATATAAAGGCACGAATGTCAATGCTCTTAGATGTTATTTTGATTGTTAAGATATAAAAGATCATATTAAATAATAGGTTATTAATTGTATTTTTTAAACCCGTGTGTCACACGGAATATAGGCTAGTATAGCTATGTAGTAAAAAAAGTCTAAGGTCTACTAGTAGTCAACACCTGGTAATACTGTGAGATCTTTCTTTTCAAAGTGTAATAATAATAATAATAATAATAATAATAATAATAATAATAATAATAATAATAATAATAATTATTATTATTATTATTATTATTATTATTATTATTATTATTATTATTATTATTATTATTATAAAAATTGTCCTTCTTTGGTTTTAATAGAATGTCTACTATTTATTAATTTTCCCTTAATCTGTTTATTTAATTTCGTTTAAAACGTATCAAGATTTTTTAAATTTTTCGTTCTTTTATTTTTTACAAGTTCTTTATTATTATTATTATTATTATTATTATTATTATTATTATTATTATTATTATTATTATTATTATACACTAGTGAATGTGTGTATGTATATATTGACCCTCCAGTTTAAAGTTTCTGGTTCCGCTACTGATTTGAGGGACCATTTAATCTCAACAATTAAATTATTTGATCAAATATTCATATCTTTTCCTACACTTTGCACAACAAAATACTCTTATACGTATACTTTGATACATAATCCTTTGCTAAATGGTTGAATAACTGTGTTTTATTTTGTTAAATATCCTAGATAATCAACCCCCTATGAGTGAGTATTTGGAAATATTGGTGGCTTCAATGGTATAAAAGGGAATACTTAAATCAATCTTCCAATTCCATCTATCTCTCCTCAAATCACGCATGTCTCTCATCAAGTCTCAATCATCGTTTAGCTGTGAAGAACGATCTCTCCTAATCTCTTGTTCAAGACATGTAATTCCAACCACAATCATCCGTAGTGGGGGGTTATACAGTGTCATATTGCGTCATAATGCCTCATGGCGCCCCGGAACACCGCCCTGTCCGGCGTTATGAGGGGGCAGTGCTGAACTCAGGAATTTTTCCCTGGGGATGCGGAAAAAAATTAAAGAATTTAGGCCCCTAGCTATATAAAAAAAAATCGGTTCATAGCGGGTCAGATCGGGTCGGGTCATGTAAGACCAGTAAACATAAACAAACAAAGTTTTGCGAGTCGTATCAGATCGGGTCGGGTTGGGTCAATTTCAATTTTCAAACAAACAAACCTTATTTTCTAACTTCCTACCACATTAACAAACAAAGTTTCAAGTAACATAAAAAACTTTCATAAGTAAGTAAATTAACAACAAAAAACCATTAAAGTTCATATGCTACCTACTTCTATTTCTCCTAATCATTAAATAAAACAACAAAATTTTTTTTATCTAAGACATAATTTGTTCTTTAATTAGAAGAATCCGACAAAAAAAATGGTCCAACCCTTTTACTCTTGAGAAATCGCGTCATAACTTCTTTATGCATGATTCTTATCAAATATAACACTTAAACAAAATAAATAATTATGTTCAACCAATACTATATAGTCCATAATTTTCAATTTTAATTTTCAAACATTCAAGCGCTAGTTTTAAATGTTGATTAGTAATCATTTAAACAAACAAAGCTTAAAATACAAGTCTAGGACAACTAAAAAAAACATAAAAAGATCAATCCCTTACACATCTATATTTTCTCCTAACCACCACATAAAATAACAAAAAACAACCAATAAAAAAAGGATAAATGTTTGGGTTGGGTTGGGTTTGGGCTTGGGTAGTCGGATTAATAAAATTAAATTGTAGATTGGGTTAAGTAAAGTGAATAAGTCGTTAAAACATAATTATACAAATTGTGTTATGTACTTATATATTCAATATAATCAGTGTATAATTTTTTTTTTATAAATTCATAATATTTTTTCTAAGGAGGGCAATTGAAAATTGTCAAAGTGTTTAATTGTTTTTGTTTCTCTCACGCGCACATATATATACATACATATATATCTATAATTTCTCTCACACATATATATACATAAATGTTATATAACCCCTTTTTCCGTTACACAGTTAAGTTATATAACGTTATTCTCTTACATATTTTATCATTTGTCATATAACCCTTTTTATTTTTATAGAGCTTGACCACTACATATGAACTAAAAAAGTGCCTCTCATATCCTATTCAAGTATATCGTCCATCATCACTAGTTCTATAATATCATCAATCTATGTTTATGTCTTGTTCTTTAGTTTATAATCGTTGTTCAAACAACCAATTTTCTAGTCTCTATTGTAGCTTGTCGAATTCTAGTTCAATCTCTTATAGACTTGTTTCATCAAAAATATAATCATACCATTGTGACACTTATATTAATTATATGAAGGAGAGTCGTTGACTACTTGGTAGGTAAACATAGAGGTCTTCTGGTACAACGACAAAGCGGAGTAATTAGATTTGTCGAAGCCGAAACACCCATGACACGTGTCATGATTCTGATTGGTTAATGTTTGATAAAGAGTGGACTTTCCGAAAAATGACAGAAATAGTATTTAAATAATTAAATGAGTGTAAATTTGTCCGTATTGGACCGCTTTTAATACCGGACCCAATTACTCGACAGTTTATCCTCTTCTCCTTATAAAACGACACCGTTTCTTTAACAATCATGTGATAACTGTATGAGTGTATGACTCCATGAAAGTACAAATTCCCAATGAAAATAAATCATCAATGTGTATTAATAAATAAAATCAAGATTTAATAAGTTATAAGATTAATTGTTATTCCAATAAATAATAGGAAGTGATAAAATATAGCATAAGTTCTGTCTTCTGCTTTGACTGAGAATTTTTGGGTAATTTTTTAAAGATCAATTTCGATATGTTTAAAATAAAAAAAATTATATAAGAATGGATGGTAAACGTGCATGCAACAAGCTGCATCACAACCACTTTTTTAATAACAAATCCAATTCAACTGAAAACAAAACCTTGATTCATCGACTTCGAAAATTGCTATGCACGAACTTCTGCACTTTGTCCAAGAAACCGACAAACTAAAAGTAATTTGTGAATGTTCTTGCTCCGTATCTCATTTTGTATACAGCTTTGTTGTGACAACTTGGTGTATATTCACATGCTCAAGGGCATAACTACAAAATGATATCATGCTAGCTGCATTCATCCATAGGTTGAACTCAAAGGTCCACATACCTTCAACGGCCAGCTAATGGTTTCTTTGTCTTCTTGTCAAACAAACAAGATTGGTAGTGTCGTATGATGCATAATTAGAGGATCGTAAAATCATATCGTTATGAAGCTTTAATATCTTTCTTGTTTCTATGACTAGTTTGACAACGCGAAAGGTAAACATAACTTAAATCAGTTATGGTTATTTGGTATTTAAAATAGATAGAATTGTCATTTGATTGTTTAACAGCTTAAATATGTTACTTTTATCCTGATAAATAATATATGTTTTTATACGAAGTTCAAACCATAATCTAGCAAGGCAGAATACAAAAATAATGTTTGTAGCCATACTAAGGGTGGGGGTATAATGTTTGGTGAGTGGGTGATTGAGTGGGTGTCACCGATCGGTGACCATACCCCTTGATTGAGTTAGGGTATTTGAGTAGAAGAGAGGGTGAGAAATCGTGGAGTATTCACCGAAGTGGAGGAGTGATGGAGGAGAGAGAGAGAGAGAGAGAGAGGAGAGATTAACTAATCAAAAAATTTATAACTCAATCACCCTAGAGTGATTAACCATACCCCTTGATTGAGTGGAATGGGAAGTTGACATGGTATAATATTATCGAGTAGGATTTCACTCAATCACCCTAGAGTAATTAACTATACCCTCCACCCTAAGAGTATAATAGCAAGAACTCACTAAGTCTACAACAACTCTTGCTTTATTGCCACACACCAAGGTCAATCTCACATTTCTTTTATTATTTAATACATTTGAACACCTACACATTTGTACATCATTTTTCATTTGTATCCGGGACCATTATCTGCTTATAAAATAAAGAGTTAAATGCCATTCTAGTTTCTGTCAGTTTAGTCCAAAGGTTTAAAATGTTGTCATTTTAGTCTAAATAGTTTTAAATGTTGTTATTTTAGTCCACTTGGTTAACTCAATCTCTTTATTTTGTTAACTAGAAGGGCATTTCGGTCATTTTAAATGTAATTATGTTAACTAAAAGGGCAATTTGACCATATAAAATGATCGAATTACCCTTCTAGCTAACATAAAAAATGGACGGAGTTAACAAGTGGACTAAAATGACAACGCTTGAAACTATTTGAACTAGAATGACAATGTTTCAAACTTTTAGACTAAACTGACAAAATAACCCAAACAGTTGGACTAAAATGACATTTAACTAAAAAACAAAGCATTTGATGCAGCTCAAAGATGAGCTTCTCCAAGTTATTCTAATTGTAGTTGATTTGTGATTATTTGTCAAGGAAGTTCTTATTTCTCTTATTGGAATATAAAAACACAAACACAATAATATAGGAATGATACAAATAAATAAAAAATAAAAGTAAATGCTCTAATGAATACAATAGGAACCAAGAGTCAGAAGTGTTCTAATATGTTTTTTGAACGATAAATTTGGATCACTGACGGACCATTAGAGTATCATCGTGCCACCAGCAGAACCACCCGATCATATCCTTCTCCACTAGGCAATAATGCCTATACACCAATTCAGGAGGAAACCCAATAAATCTGGGAAAAACCCCCCTTTGTGGGAATCGAACCCATAACCTAATGATCATAAGCCTTATCCCACCCCCAAGATACCACTAAGCTATAATGCCATGAGTCACAAGTGTTCTAATATGTCACCTCAAGTTAGACGTGCGTAAAAACGTTAAACTTGAACCAAAATGTGTCAAATTGTGAGAAAAACAACCCTTAGAATATCTACAATTTGCATAGAGCATAGCAACTTCTAAGCTAACACCAAATCTCGTATGAAATGCAAATCAATCTCAAAGCATACGCTAATGAAACACCGGATTGACTGCTAGATAAGTCGATTACTCGACCGCCACCAGCCTCTTGGCTCTCCCAGATGCATGGAAACCCGACCTCCACCTGCCCGAAGGCACGACAGTGGAATAATCGTTAAAATCTCGCCTCCCATCCAAGACGAATCAACGCCACCCGTATTCGCCCTTCACCTGGATGCCGCAGAAAATAATGGGGAGAGTGGGAGTCGAACCAGGGTCATAAGGAACACCAAGTTTTTCCCCAACCACTTCACCACTACCTTATTGGCTTAAATCCACCTACTTAGAATGTTTTTCATAAGAATACCACTTAGAATGTTATTCTCGGGTTCGAACTTGACGGGGGCCAAGGGTTTACATATTCCATCTATTTTCCGCGCATTGTGGGGGCACGGTCTCATGACGGTTGAAGAGTTAACCTTAGATATAGCCCCAAATAGGGTAGGTTTACACGTATTTTTTTGTCGTTAAAAAAAATAAGAAAACCGGCCTGACAGAGTGCCAAGAAATATAACGTTTCAACAGTTGCTTTCCATTTTTTGAGTCTCTCTTTCTCGTCAATTTTTTCCTTTTTAAGAAATGATCGTGAGGGAAAATTATTTTTGGTTTTATTGTTTTTTAGCTATTAAAAATAAGAAAAGCTCTAGTTTTAGTAATTTAAGATAGGAATTTCTTGTAAATCTATCACCCTCATCATTTAAAAATTGGGTTCATAGACTAATATCAAATATTCACTTTCAAACATGTATGAACCCACGAATCGAGTTATCTAGGTAGCGACACATTTCACTGCATAGCATATGCAACTCTTATTTCTTTACGGTATTCTCTACCTCTATTGTTATGGCATGTTAATCTCTTCGATCTCTTTGAATTCGAGTTTTACTTGGGACTCACTAGTCACTATTTAAGTTACACATTAGAGAAACATGTTGATACTCACCAAAGATTCACTTGAATCACAATACAAAGTTACAAACCTTGCCTTAGTTACACATGTTACTATGCTAGCCTACATGCTCCACTAAGGCATGAACCTACGATAAACGATATATGGCTTCACAAATAAATTGCCCTAAAAGTATGGCGTTGTTAAGCTTTGAATCAAGGGATCTCTTATTGTTGCAAATAGGGGTGTTCAAAACCGGATATCAAAAAATTAGGATATCTGAATTTTGGATATCCGAAATTTTTCGGATACCAGATTTCACTATTCGAATCCGTATCCGGAATTTCAGATATCCGAAATTCGGATATCGGATAGTGAATCGGATATCCGAACATCCAACTTTTTATTTAATTTTTATTTTTCTATTATTTTTTTTTCATTTTCGGAACTGGATATTTCGAATAGTTTCGGTACCCGAATATAAGTTTTCAGATACTTCGGATATTTTCAGATATTCGGATATCCGAAAAATAAAAATTAAATTTTCGGATATTTCGGATATCCGAAATGTCCGAAAATTTTAAAATCACTATCCGAATCCGAATCTGAAAAATTCGGATATCCGGATTTTCGGATACGGATACTTTTAAACACCCTTAGTTGCAAATTATATTTGAGAGAGGTCGGGTTACGAAACAAAGTCCACAATTACAAAACTTGTGTTTCATAGATTAAAAATCTTATTTCTAACTTATAAACCTTATTTTAGTTAAAATCAAAGTTTAATTATTGTCTTACAAAAAATTAGTTGAACCAAAATTACCACAAAACCTTGAATCAAATTCAATAAAATTAAATTAAGTCGAAATTGCATCAAAAGTTGATATTCCCTTAAGCTTTTGAATAAATTATCATTTCAATAACATTTGCATGATTCTTTTTGCTTCCTCAAAAGATATATACTCTCAATTGGATGATTTAGAAATCAACGAAAACAAAAGCCAAGAGTTGACATATTTGTATACTTAAAAAAATAATTATATGAAAAAGTTTCCTTTTTATGACATGTGCATATTATTTACAAGTACATAATCAATGGCACAAAATCTAGTCTTTAAAACAATGCATATTACACAAGGGCAAAAAAGGCAATTACTTATTCCCTTTCTTTCCATCATGCAAGTCCACCATCGATGGAGTAGCATTATGTGCAAACTCATATATTCTTAGACAATACAAAAGGGTTTAATGGTTCGTTTACTTGTAAAGTTCAAAAAAATAACTAACATGGAGTATTTGAGAAAATCGACTCAATTATGTCTTCCATATCCACGGGTTCGTTAGAAACTGGCCATAATCCTAAAGTTAGAATGCAATCACTCTTACTTTAGATGTTAAGGTTAGAAGAGGGTAACCAATAATTCTTTAAATCGAAGTTGTAGAGATTAACTTTAGATGTTAAGGTTAGAAGAGGGTAACCAATAATTCTTTAAATCAAATTTGTTTACATAGGTTTGCATAAATGGTGTAACCTCATATAAACAAGCGGACTTCAAGCCTAGAGTGCAAAGGAGTTGAGCTGAGTCCGAGCTTATATAGGCTCGAGTTCGAGCTCGTTTAACTTATGAATGCTCGAGCTAGTTCAAGCTTTATTTCTAAGGCTCGAGTTCAGCTTGTAGGAAGTTTTTAAAGCTTGAGTTCGGGTCACTTATTATTTATTAATTAGTTTTTATTAATAATAATAATTTTTAAATCTAATTTAGTTATTTTTCATAACCTTATGAATAGTTATTTTATTTAAATATATATTTAATATATTAATAAAAAATTATATAAATAATCGCTTCGTTTAGGCTCATGCTTAAAAGAGCTTATTTATAGGCTTGGACCCGGGCTTAAGCTTGTTTAAGCTCTGCTTGTCTGAAGCTATTTTTCAAGCCAAGCTCGAATAGTTCGTGAGTAGCCCATGTCATGATTTAATTACAAGACTACCAACTCGAATATTTAAGTCATCACCTAACCTGACAAGTACCCATGGTGATAAGGGGGTTTGCCTAGAGGTTCCAAACCATAACCAAAGTGAACAACCGATAGTATTTATGTTTTTGTAAAAGAAGGGTTGTCATTGAGAGTAGGATTATTATGCTATTTATAAGGGAAAATTTATTGGCACACCCTCATATTTATTCATACACTTTGTTTTTTCAATACGGGTCGTATAGGTCTATACAGGTCGTATAGACACAAAAGTTAAAAGTCAAATCTGCAAATGTTGGTTTTTGTGTGGCGGCTAGCTGGACCTATACGGGTCGTATTGAATTGTGTTTGGTTGAACACGCGTGGTCGGTTCGGCATATTCCAAACGGGGGAGAGGAAGAATCGGATGACAAGGAAGACGAAGATGATGAGAATGGCGAAAGCGAAGACGAAAACTAAGACGAGTAGTATTATGTGTTTGTGTTTTGTTATTTATTTAATTTGTATTTAATTAATAAAATATTATTAGTTTTAATTTGAAAAAAAAATAATTGGGTGATGATTGCTTTGGGCATTATCCAATACACCCATTTATAAAAAACGCCCCATATGCCTCTTTACTGACTGGACTGACACGTGTCACAAAACACCCAAAGATGAAGGCATTATTTATGTGTACCACTATACATAATCTAAGAGATATTCTGTATCGTTCATTAATTGTTCTTACTCATTTAAGTATCCTGAAAAAAATTGTTCATTATGATAAAGATAATCACATTATAATGTATTTAATCTTAACAATTATATTATATCTTTTTTCAAAGATAACGCGGACTTTTATATTACCAACCGAAGTTGAGCTCATAGCAAGCTGTTACCGACCCGGATACAATTTACATTTACTACACCAGGAAGAAAAATACATTCACCAAAACTTTTACATTTGTACGTTGAAACTACGCCACTCCTCCCATGTTATGTTTTTAAACTTTGACCGACACACCGCGCAATCGTACGCAATTTCTTTGATTTCTTCCACTAATCTCTGTTTGTTTACATTTTCACCTTCGAATCTTTTTCTGTTTCTAGCTTTCCATATACTCCACATAGTCAAAATGTAAATTGCGTAAATAATATACTTTCGATTCTTTGAAACATTCATCTCGTTGACACTTTACAGCTTCTCTTCAACTGTAGGTTGTCACTGTCCCCATGGCACATTCATCCAATTGTGCAGCTGCTGCCAAACTTCCACCGTGCAATTCAAAAGAATGTGGTTCACTGACTCAGCATCGTGCTCACACATAATGCACCTATCATTTTGTACATGGATACCCCTTGATCCCAATGCATCTGCCATAGGAATCCGTCGTGCCGCTTCTCTCCATACGAACAGGCACGCTTTTTGTTTGCAATCTTGTTCCACATAAAAAGTACTACCTGTCAAGTTTAAATCCAAACGATCTGTCAATTCCTGCCTCATCGTTTTCTAATCCTCATATTTTGGTGATGGTAAACTAGCTAGTTGAAGCTAACATAGATAAGATTTTGCAAACTGGGTGAAAATTTTTAGTTCCGCCACGAATGAGATTTTTAATCCAATATTAATGTTTAGGAGGATTCTTCAAGGTGTAAATAAAAATACTGTAATTAGATAAAATGATTTCAATCCGATTGTATTATCCTAATAAAATTGTTTTTTCTAGATAATTATGAGTGGAGTGGAAAGAGAACCAGCTCTTATCCTCAAGTTTAGGTGGTTAATAATATATATAAACTCTAAACCAATCAAACGACGAATATAATCTACATGACTACAAACTCCTTTAAAAAAGCTAGGATATATAGTAAAAAAGATGCACATTATTATGATATTAAATATTTTATTTAATTATAACTACACAATAATATGATATGGTTTATATAAGGATCGATTCTAAGACGACTTTCAAAAAGGTCATATTCCCAGACCATGGTCTAAACATTTTAGACTAAGATATGTAAATGTAAATTAGGTCATTCAAAACTTTATTATTATTATTTGAATTTTCTTATTAATTGATTAAAATATACTGTAAGATGCTATGTAATCTATTTGATGATATACTCTCTCGAACTTTTGTCGGAAAAAGTTATTTAGATAAATTTTGCATTGTAAAGTGATGGATTAGGATCAAATACAAAGGATCCTAATTGTAAGAAGTGTAAGAAAGATTTATTGATTGACAAGTGTCCAATAACCTAAAAAAACCCACTACACAAAAAAAACCCCACTAAAAAAAAAAAACCACCACAAAAAACCTAAACCCCCACCCCAACCCCCCCATCACCCACCCTAAAAAATAATTTTTTTTTTTTTTTGCCGAGGGGGTAGGGGGTGGGGGTTTAGGTTTTTGGGTGAGGGTGGGGGTGGGGGTGGGTGTTTAGTTTTTTTTTTTTAGATTTTTTTAGGTTTTTGGGGGTGGGGGGTTAGGTTTTTTTAGGTTTTTTTTGGGGGGGGGGGGGTGGGGGAGGAGGTTAGGGCTTTTTTTAGGTTTTTGGGGGGTGGGGGGGGTTTAGGTTTTTTGGTGAGGTATAGTTTTTTTTTTTTTTTTTTGCGGGGGGGGGGGGGGGGGGGGGGTTAGGTTTTTGGGTGGTGGTGGGGTGGGGTGGGGGTGGGGGTGGGGGTGGGTGTTTAGGTTTTTGGTGGTGATGTAGTGGGTTTAGTTTTAGGTTATTGGACACTTGTCACTCTATAAATCCTTCTTACACTTCTTACAATTAGAAGCATTTGTAGAATAACTTGACCCGTAAAGTGATAAGCAAGTCTACAAAGTTAACGATCGACTTGTTTAAAATACGACTTTTAGTTTTTGTGTTTCTTTTTTATTGGCTAACTTACATATTCTTTCTCTAATCTTATTTTTAAAGGTGACTAATCTTATTTTTAAAGGTGAGGGGTGTCGTTTCTGACTTTCCAAACTTCAATGGAAAAGTTATAAGGGTGTAAGGGGTGCTCACCTAATAGGTGAGTCCCCCATCTTACACGTAACCAATCACATGGTGCCACGTCAACTCCCCTAATACACTCCCCTAATACCCCTTTTTGATGGCGGCACTCACCTATTAGGGGAGTTGGTTTTTTTTTTTTTTTTTTCTAATGCATGTTTTATAAATTAAAAAAAGATAATAAAAATAAAAATTAAATAAAAGACATTTCTTTAAATTAAAAAAAAACATTCGAACTAGAAAAAAAAAATACATTCAACCTAGAAAAATATAAAAACAAACTACTCCTCGTCCGAATCAACTTCAAGGTGAGGCAAATCTAAACTTCCGAGATGCTCAACGAGATCGTGTTTTAGCCTCCAATGCGTGTCTTCGTCAATGAGCTCCGTATAGGCTGTATCATCGAAGACGGGTTCCACTGGAGGATCTTGAATATGAACCGGTGCTATCGCCCTTCCGTCGTCTTTTATAATCATGTTGTGTAAAATAAGGCACGTATACACGATGGACCTTATCTTTCTCACCGTTTTCGAACGCATTGGACGATTTAGTATTCCCCACTTCGACTTTAACACACCAAACGCCCGTTCCACATCTTTTCTTGCGGCCTCGTGTTGCCTCTTGAACTTTTTTTCGTTCGGGTCGTGTGGATATTGTCACACCCCCAAAATCCCACCTGCGGAGTACTACCGCATGGAGGCGTGACTGACCAGGATCCAGCCACCAATCATACTGAACAAGCATATAAGTAGTTATAAAAGTTTAACCATCACGATTGGTGTTCCAAAACAAATAAGTTTAAGTTGCAAGCGGAAGCATAAGTTTAAAGTTATAACATAAGTTCCAAAAGTTTCAAGTTTAACATAGTCTTGTAGCAATCCCTGTCCCACAACGATCCTCCTCCATGCAAGCTCCCACTGAGTACCTATGGTCCTGCAAAGCATGTAGTAACGAGTCAACAACTAGTTGAGTGAGTTCACGGGTGGGCGTTCGTTTTAGTTGTTTCGAAAACAGTTTACTTTATCTGGCATCCTGCCGTGGGGGTTACCCCAAAGTTTAAAAAGACGTGACCAGTTCATTCCCAGTTACTCCGGCACTCCGGCCGTGGGGGCTACCCCATGTAGTTATCAGGCATTTCGGCCGTGGGGGCTACCCCATGTACATCATCTGGCTCTCCAGCCGTGGGGGCTACCCCATGTGTATACTAGACTCGTTACCGTATCGATTGCTGACTGTAGTCATGTTTATGTGCCCTGAAAACATCAATGTCTATCATCATTGACGTGCCCCAGATCCATTAGTTCACGCCCGTCCTCTGCGGCACGGTGTGAGGCTTGTCAGACCTAAATAGCGCTATCTAACTAATGACCCGCTCGCCATTGGCCCGGCGATTAGTCGATACAAAAAGGAGGGACTTCGTGATAGAGTTTTAGTCTAGTACGTTTATCCGTCCATCCGGACGAGGAATCACATTCCTGAACCACTGACGTCCTACCCAAGGTAGACGAGGAACCACGTTCCTTAACCCCGTTCCCAACCCAGGGAATCCCATGCTTTGTAAAGGGTGTGAACTCACCTCGGTTTGCTCGGCAGTTAATCACAGAAAGTCAATCAAGTCGCAAGTAGTCAATAACGTCCTAACACGGATATCACGTATAATCAGATTCGAACCAAGTAGTGTACAAATGTTCAACACGCATGGAAATCACGTATAATCAGTAACAGTTCACAGTTCACCGGTAACAGTCAATCACAAGTTCAAAGTCCAAACAGTTGGGCTCGTGATAACAGGCCCAAATAACTCATCAACAGTAGCACAGAAGTTCATAAGTCCGGCCCACTAACTAAGGCCCAAAGTGTGGTCTCGAGTCGCAACCGGACTCGCAAGCATGGTCTCGAGTCATGCTGTGTGTTGATCATGGATGGTTGCGAGTCGCAACCGGTGTCGCAACCATGATTTCGGTTCATCATGCTGAGGTCTCGAGTCGCAACGGGACTCGTATCCTGTGGTTTCGGCTTGTCCTGTTATGGTTGCGAGTCGCAACCGCGTGGTCTCGAGTCATCACGCTGTGGTTGCGAGTCGCAACGGGTGATTGCGAGTCGGTAAGCTGTCGTTTTCAAGTTCACGTGTTGATGCAGATGTAGTCAGATTAATGGTACAGTATAATCAGGCCCAAATCCGGAAATAACCAATAGCATTCCACTAACAGTTTTCCTAATCAGGTTACTAGTCAAAGATGGATCAAAATCACAAGGGTTTTCATATTCTTAACTATCATTCAAAGTGTTCTTCACATATTCAAACACATATTCATCAAGATCATAACATTTTCATTCAACCATACTATGCATTTTCGGACAATAGTTATAACACCACACTAGATATCAATATTCATCTTGCTAGCAACACATTTTTAACTAAGTTTTGCCATTATCATAAACTAGTCCGATTTCATGAATATCAACATAAATGGTTCAAACTTCTTTTAAACACAAAATATCACAACTCTACATGAAGATGTGTTAACCGATTATCATCATTGTACATACAATATCATCACTTGTTAACAAGTAGCAAATCATTTCTCATGTATAAACAATCTAACCTTCAAACCCTAGACATAACATGAACATACTAACATTCAACAAAGCATCAAGAACACTAACCGGTTATGGGTTTCGAGGGTGTGTGAAAAGCTTCCAACCGGGTGTATGTGTGAGCCGATCCAAGTCCAAATCCGAGAATGATGAAGTGTTTGTGTTCTAGAGTTTTTTTTTTTTAGTGAGAGAGAGAAGTAGGAGAGTGTGTGGGTGTAATGTTCAACAAATGGCAAAAACTAACTAAGGTTGGTTTATATATAGGCTAGTTCCAAGTGTGCACCCTTCATGGGTTTCGAGTGGGTGTTTTCGGCCCAAAGGTCCAACCGGCCAAAGGCCCAAACCGGCCTAATGGTTACGGTTCACTCGAGACCACATGGTCTCGAGTCGGGTCCTTGTTGTTTCGTGTCGGGTTCTCGGTTCACATATAACACGTACACACATATATATATATACAATACACGCGTAACAAAGCACTTATCACATAAAAAGATTCACGTTATCATTTTAACTAGTCACATAACGTACAAGCAAGTTACAACGAAAGGTTCTAGGTTTCGGGTTGTCACATCATCCCCAAGTTGAAAGAAATTTCGTCCCGAAATTTGACGGCACTCACTGAGGAAGCTAGTCAAGTTGTAAGGTTTTCCCGGTTTTCCTGGGGTGTCACATCCACCCCCCGTTGATCTGGAATTTCGTCCCGAAATTCCGTAGCTTCAGCCTCAGTAGCGTTTGTACTGTTCTCAAACAGTTGGGGATACTTTTGTTTCATCCGATCTTCGCGCTCCCAGGTAAACTCTGGGCCGCGACGTGAGTTCCAACGAACTCGAACAAGAGGTATTCTAGTGCTCTTGAGGACCTTAACATCCCGGTCCGTGATCTCGACAGGTTCTTCGACGAATTTCAACTGTTCGTCGATCGTGAGTTCCTTCAGAGGAACTACGTGCGTCTCATCTGACAGACACTTCTTCAGATTCGACACATGGAAAACGTTGTGAACTGCACCGAGTTCTGTTGGTAATTTCAGTCTGTAGGCCACCTTGCCTATTTTCTCAAGAATTTCGAAAGGTCCAACGTATCGTGGGTTGAGTTTGCCGCGTTTACCAAAACGAACCACACCCTTCCAGGGTGAAACTTTGAGTAATACCCGCTCCCCAACCTGGAGCTCAAGTGGTTTCCTGCCCTTATCGGCGTATGCCTTCTGACGGTCACGAGCGGCCGCCATGCGTTGTCGTATTTGAGCAATCCGCTCAGTAGTGTCTACCACATGTTCTGGACCAGTGATCTGACTATCCCCCACCTCTGCCCAACAGAGGGGTGACCGGCATTTACGTCCGTACAATGCCTCAAACGGAGCAGCTTTAATGCTGGTGTGGTAGCTGTTATTATACGAAAATTCCACGAGTGGCAGATGCCTTTCCCAGCTGTTGCCAAAGTCGATTACACAAGCGCGAAGCATGTCTTCTAGTGTTTGGATAGTACGCTCGGACTGCCCGTCCGTCTGTGGGTGATATGCTGTGCTCATATCTAAACGTGAGCCAAAAGACTTGTGCATTGCCTGCCACAGTTCCGAAGTAAAACGTGCATCTCGATCAGAGATAATAGAAGTGGGCACTCCGTGCCTCGAAACAACTTCCTTGAGGTATATTTCCGCCAGAGTGGAGAACTTATCCGTCTCCTTGATTGCCAAAAAGTGTGCGGATTTTGTGAGTCGATCCACGATCACCCAGATAGTATCGTTTCCGCGCTGTGATCTAGGTAAGCCAGTAACGAAATCCATGGAAATTTGCTCCCATTTCCATTGTGGTATCTCTGGTTGCTGAAGTAGGCCTGAAGGTTTCTGATATTCCGTCTTGACTCGCGCACAAGTCAAACACTTGCTGACGTAAGTTGCTATGTGGGCCTTCATGCTAGGCCACCAATACGTCGTTCTAATATCGTGGTACATCTTGTCCGAACCAGGGTGTACCGAGTAGCGGGATTTGTGCGCTTCATCCATCACAAGTTCTCGTAAATCGCCATAGTGCGGGACCCAGATGCGTCCTGTCACATAATAAGCACCGTCTTCCTTCTGTTCTAAGCGTTGCCTTGACCCGCGTAGAGCTTCTGCTCTAACGTTTTCTGGTTTCAGTGCTTCTATCTGAGCAGCTCGTATTTGCGAAGGTAGACTAGAATGTATCGTGAGTTGTAAAGCTCTTACACGCTTAGGCGTAGTGTCCTTTCGACTCAGGGCGTCCGCCACTACATTGGCCTTGCCCGGGTGATACCTGATAGAGCACTCGTAATCATTCAGCAGCTCGACCCATCGTCGCTGCCGCATATTCAGTTCCTTCTGTTTGAATATGTGTTCTAAACTTCTGTGGTCGGTGTAGATGGCGCACTTGGTTCCGTACAGGTAATGCCGCCATAGTTTAAGTGCAAAAACAACAGCTCCCAGCTCTAAATCATGTGTCGTGTAGTTCTTCTCGTGAACTTTAAGTTGTCGTGAGGCGTAGGCTATGACTTTATCTCGTTGCATCAATACACAACCAAGACCTTGAATTGATGCATCACAGTAAACCACAAAATCATCTGTGCCCTCTGGCAGTGAAAGGATAGGTGCACTACAAAGTCTATCCTTTAGATGTTGAAAAGCTAACTCTTGTGCATTTCCCCAATGATAAACAACGCCTTTCTGCGTTAGTAGGGTGAGAGGCTGCGCGATCTTAGAGAAATCCTTAATGAATCTCCTGTAGTAACCTGCCAATCCCAAAAATTGGCGAATTTCCTTTGGTGTGCGAGGCGCAGGCCAGTTCTTAATAGATTCCACTTTGGATGGATCAACGTGAATCCCATCCTTGTTCACCACATGCCCTAGGAAATGGACCTCTCGAAGCCAGAAGTCGCATTTCGAGAATTTCGCGTAAAGCTGTTCCTTCCGAAGGAGTTCCAGAATAAGTCGTAGATGTTGTTCGTGTTCCTCTTTGCTCTTAGAATAGATCAGGATGTCGTCGATAAAGACTATAACAAACTTGTCCAGATACGGTTTGCACACTCGATTCATCAAATCCATAAAAACTGCCGGTGCGTTCGTCAACCCAAACGGCATGACCAGAAACTCATAGTGCCCATATCGAGTCCTAAAAGCCGTCTTAGGGACATCCTCTTCTCGGACTCTCAGCTGGTGATATCCCGACCTCAGATCGATCTTTGAATAGTAGCTCGACCCCTGCAACTGGTCGAACAAGTCGTCAATGCGCGGTAGAGGATAACGATTCTTCACAGTCACCTTGTTGAGTTCGCGATAGTCGATACACATTCTGAAGGTACCATCCTTCTTCTTCACAAAAAGCACTGGAGCTCCCCAAGGCGATGAGCTAGGACGAATAAAACCCTTATCCAAGAGTTCTTGTAGTTGTGTGGAGAGTTCTTCCAACTCTGATGGCGCTAAACGATAAGGTGCACGGGCTACAGGCGCGGCTCCAGGAGCTAGATCAATCTGAAACTCGACTTGGCGATGGGGCGGAAGACCAGGTAATTCCTCAGGGAATACCTCAGGATAGTCGCGTACAACCGGAAAATCTTCTAGCTTCTTCTCCTTCTCTGTGGTATCAGTAACTAAAGCCAAAATCGCAGTGTGGCCCTTTCGTAAGCATTTCTGAGCCTTAAGAAGAGAGATAATGTTCTCAACAGCACTTCTCTTGTCGCCACGAATCATGAGAGGTTCACTACCTAGACCAGGAACACGAACGATCTTCTCGTTGCAAAGAATCTCTGCTCGGTGTTGGGATAACCAATCCATCCCAATGACAACGTCGAAACTACCCAAGACGATAGGAATAAGATCGATAGAGAAAGTCTGGTTAGCGAGAATAAGCTGGCAACCCTTGACTACGTGTGAGGCTTCCAAACTCTTACCATTAGCTAGCTCGACAGTGTGCTTGTCGCTCAGGGGTGTAGGAATACGCTTAAGCATCTTACTAACTTCTAGTGACACATAGCTAGTATCGGCACCCGAATCAAATAAGACTGTAACATAAAAGTCGTCGAGAAGGAACTTACCCGTCACCACGTTGGGATCATTCCTTGCTTCACCTTGACCAATCACGAACACTCGTCCCCTAGCACCATTGTTGTTGTTGTTCCCATTGTTACCATTCCCCTGATTGTTGTTGTTGTTCTGGTTCAGTTGGGGACAATCTTTCTTGAAGTGGCCCTCAGCTCCACACTGAAAGCATCCTTTGTTGTTACCCTGCTGCTGTCGCTGGTTCTGCTGAGGTTGCTGACGATTCTGATTGACGGGGTATGCGCTTCTGCAATCCTTTGCAACATGACCAGGCTTGTTGCATCGATGACAGTTGCCCCTGGTGCATGGCCCACTGTGGTGTAGGCTACAACGATTGCACTTGGGGTGATTTCCTCTGTATCCACCATGACTTTGACCACCAGACGACTGCTGACTGGGGCTCTTGTGATCATCTGTCTTTCTCTGCTGAGACTGAGTTTGCACTGAAGTTGAACCCCTGCTTGAAGTTCCATCCCATTTCCGTTTATCCCCACTAGAAGCACCAGAAGTAGTTGCAGCACCTACACGCTTCGGTAACTTGTTCTGCTCCACCGCTTGGTCAGTAAGACGGTGAGCCAACTGTACAACCTGCTGGATAGTAGTCAACCTTGCTGAAGTCACATGACTTTGGATCTCTGGCACCAAGCCCTTGAGATAGAGTTCGATTCGCTTGTAGGGAGGATCCACCATAGTAGGACACAACAAGGCTAGCTCATGCGATCTCTTAGTGTATGCCTCAATTTCTGATCCTGACATCTTGAGATTGTAAAACTCATCCTCCAGTTTGTGAATGTCGTCACGACTGCAGTATTCCTCCCTGATCATTTCCTTGAAAGTTTCCCATGGGGTGGCGTTGGCAGCAACCAACCCTAACATCTGCACTTGAGCATTCCACCACGTGAGAGCCAAACCCTCGAGAGTACCAGTAGCATACTTCACCCTGCGCGCTTCAGGGCATTCACACATTTCGAACACAGATTCCAGTTTCTCAAACCAGTGTAGGAGACCTACTGCTCCTTCAGTTCCGCTAAAAGTCGTGGGTCGACAGTCCATAAAAGTCTTAAAAGTGCACACCGGTGCCTGACCTAAGGTAGGTGAAAGAAAAGACAGAGTTTAACACAAAGGTTGGTTCACGAGAGTAGGATCCAAACGATCCTAGAACAATTTCGGACTGCAGGATATACCTCCTGCGCGTGCAGCTGCGAGCGCTGCGTCAATTCGCTCGTTGATCAAAGCCGTCAACTGGGCTTGTGTCATGTTAACGCGTCCAGACATGGTTCTTCATAATAAAAGCAATACGTGTGAGAGAGGTTCGCGAAAGCACGATAGTAAGACAGAGTAAGCACGCACGTGTTCAAACAACAGTAGCTATACTAATCAAGCATACCATGAGCAATGTACTACGTAACTAACAAGTAGGCAATATACATACATTATATTACCTAGAACGTCGAGCCTTGCATGAGGAGCGAAGTGTCGTTGTGGACCGTTGAGCACTAAACCGGTTATAGTCTGGTTTTAACAAAAACGTTTCTCCTTTATTAAAACCAAGTTCACTATAACCAATGGCTCTGATACCAATCTGTCACACCCCCAAAATCCCACCTGCGGAGTACTACCGCATGGAGGCGTGACTGACCAGGATCCAGCCACCAATCATACTGAACAAGCATATAAGTAGTTATAAAAGTTTAACCATCACGATTGGTGTTCCAAAACAAATAAGTTTAAGTTGCAAGCGGAAGCATAAGTTTAAAGTTATAACATAAGTTCCAAAAGTTTCAAGTTTAACATAGTCTTGTAGCAATCCCTGTCCCACAACGATCCTCCTCCATGCAAGCTCCCACTGAGTACCTATGGTCCTGCAAAGCATGTAGTAACGAGTCAACAACTAGTTGAGTGAGTTCACGGGTGGGCGTTCGTTTTAGTTGTTTCGAAAACAGTTTACTTTATCTGGCATCCTGCCGTGGGGGTTACCCCAAAGTTTAAAAAGACGTGACCAGTTCATTCCCAGTTACTCCGGCACTCCGGCCGTGGGGGCTACCCCATGTAGTTATCAGGCATTTCGGCCGTGGGGGCTACCCCATGTACATCATCTGGCTCTCCAGCCGTGGGGGCTACCCCATGTGTATACTAGACTCGTTACCGTATCGATTGCTGACTGTAGTCATGTTTATGTGCCCTGAAAACATCAATGTCTATCATCATTGACGTGCCCCAGATCCATTAGTTCACGCCCGTCCTCTGCGGCACGGTGTGAGGCTTGTCAGACCTAAATAGCGCTATCTAACTAATGACCCGCTCGCCATTGGCCCGGCGATTAGTCGATACAAAAAGGAGGGACTTCGTGATAGAGTTTTAGTCTAGTACGTTTATCCGTCCATCCGGACGAGGAATCACATTCCTGAACCACTGACGTCCTACCCAAGGTAGACGAGGAACCACGTTCCTTAACCCCGTTCCCAACCCAGGGAATCCCATGCTTTGTAAAGGGTGTGAACTCACCTCGGTTTGCTCGGCAGTTAATCACAGAAAGTCAATCAAGTCGCAAGTAGTCAATAACGTCCTAACACGGATATCACGTATAATCAGATTCGAACCAAGTAGTGTACAAATGTTCAACACGCATGGAAATCACGTATAATCAGTAACAGTTCACAGTTCACCGGTAACAGTCAATCACAAGTTCAAAGTCCAAACAGTTGGGCTCGTGATAACAGGCCCAAATAACTCATCAACAGTAGCACAGAAGTTCATAAGTCCGGCCCACTAACTAAGGCCCAAAGTGTGGTCTCGAGTCGCAACCGGACTCGCAAGCATGGTCTCGAGTCATGCTGTGTGTTGATCATGGATGGTTGCGAGTCGCAACCGGTGTCGCAACCATGATTTCGGTTCATCATGCTGAGGTCTCGAGTCGCAACGGGACTCGTATCCTGTGGTTTCGGCTTGTCCTGTTATGGTTGCGAGTCGCAACCGCGTGGTCTCGAGTCATCACGCTGTGGTTGCGAGTCGCAACGGGTGATTGCGAGTCGGTAAGCTGTCGTTTTCAAGTTCACGTGTTGATGCAGATGTAGTCAGATTAATGGTACAGTATAATCAGGCCCAAATCCGGAAATAACCAATAGCATTCCACTAACAGTTTTCCTAATCAGGTTACTAGTCAAAGATGGATCAAAATCACAAGGGTTTTCATATTCTTAACTATCATTCAAAGTGTTCTTCACATATTCAAACACATATTCATCAAGATCATAACATTTTCATTCAACCATACTATGCATTTTCGGACAATAGTTATAACACCACACTAGATATCAATATTCATCTTGCTAGCAACACATTTTTAACTAAGTTTTGCCATTATCATAAACTAGTCCGATTTCATGAATATCAACATAAATGGTTCAAACTTCTTTTAAACACAAAATATCACAACTCTACATGAAGATGTGTTAACCGATTATCATCATTGTACATACAATATCATCACTTGTTAACAAGTAGCAAATCATTTCTCATGTATAAACAATCTAACCTTCAAACCCTAGACATAACATGAACATACTAACATTCAACAAAGCATCAAGAACACTAACCGGTTATGGGTTTCGAGGGTGTGTGAAAAGCTTCCAACCGGGTGTATGTGTGAGCCGATCCAAGTCCAAATCCGAGAATGATGAAGTGTTTGTGTTCTAGAGTTTTTTTTTTTTAGTGAGAGAGAGAAGTAGGAGAGTGTGTGGGTGTAATGTTCAACAAATGGCAAAAACTAACTAAGGTTGGTTTATATATAGGCTAGTTCCAAGTGTGCACCCTTCATGGGTTTCGAGTGGGTGTTTTCGGCCCAAAGGTCCAACCGGCCAAAGGCCCAAACCGGCCTAATGGTTACGGTTCACTCGAGACCACATGGTCTCGAGTCGGGTCCTTGTTGTTTCGTGTCGGGTTCTCGGTTCACATATAACACGTACACACATATATATATATACAATACACGCGTAACAAAGCACTTATCACATAAAAAGATTCACGTTATCATTTTAACTAGTCACATAACGTACAAGCAAGTTACAACGAAAGGTTCTAGGTTTCGGGTTGTCACAGATATGGAAAAGACTTCACAAACACGGACCAGGTAGGGTAGATCCCATCAGTAAGATAATACCCGCGTTTGTATAAGTGGTTGTTCACTTGAAATGGACAATTTGGCGTCGTTCCATTTCGTTGAGCAAGAAATAACGGAGATTGTTGCAGCACGTTGATGTCGTTTTGTGAACCCGCTGGCCCACAAAAAGCATGCCAAATCCACAAATCTTGAGACGCTACCGCTTCCAACATAACCGTCGGGTATTGATGATCGCCTCTCATGTATTGTCCACGCAATTCTGTGGGGCACATTCTCCAGACGAAGTGTGTACAATCCAGACTCCCTAACATACCAGGTAGGTGATGCCTATCCTCATGAGCCTGATACAATAGCGCGATGTCGTGGCTCGTTGGTCTACGTAGGAATTCACCGCCATACCTTTTACATACCGTCTCGCAGAAATATTCAAGGCACTCACGAGAGGTCCTTTCAGACATATTTAAATACTCGTCCCCCTCGTCTGGTGGGTTACCGGTTGCAAGTTGTTTAATTGCCGAAGTAACCTTTTGCAACGGTGTAAAGCTTTTCTTCATTCTCCCGTCTAAGCCTTCTTGAAACCACTCGTCATACGCTTCCACGTCACTAACAATTTTTAGGAACAAAGACTTGGACATACGAAACCTGTGACGAAAAGTATCTTCACTAAATTTTGGATTTTCATCAAAATAATCGGCCATGAGTGTCTCGTGGCCCCCCACACGATCTCGACGGACATAATTTTTTTTTACTAGACGATGCCGTGTCTAGTAGCTCCGCTTGTTGGATGAGATTTTGGAAGAAAACTAAGCTACTATCGCTTGACGATGCATCTCCATCGTCGGGAAACTCGGGCAGGGTAGAAAGAAACGGGAACTTGGAATCCATTTTGTGTTTGAAAGATTGAAAGGAATGAGAGTTTTGGTGTGGGTTTGTTGTGAATGTGGTAAAAAAAATGAATTAGATTGGTTAATATATATTGTTTAAAAAAAATTGATTTTTTTTTATTAAAATCGACCGTTGGTAACGGTCATATCTCGTTCAACGTGCAAATTCAAGCGGTAACCCCACACCCAAAATGAACCCCGATTCGGGACCCCGCGGGGATGGCGGCGGTGTTCCCGATCGGGGAAATCCTTCACCGCACCACTCCCCGATTGCGCCCCGTACACCCTAAGTTGGGAGGAGATCATGGAAAACATTAAACCAAATATGTTCATTTGTTTTAATCATAAATAAAAAAAAAACTAACATTGGATGTGTAACATAAATTTTAATCTTTTGTGCTATTTTGAAATAAAAGAATTAACTTTCTGGTTTGGTCATTTTAACGGTTTTATAGTTTAAAAATAGTCATTTTCCTACTTCATCTTTCGAGTTTGTCGCCAGTTTACTTCGTGGCTCTAACTCAGTTAAAACATTCAATTAAAAGTAGGGGTATTTCGGTAGTTTACTCCCTGGCTCTAACTCAACTAAAACGTCTGGTTAAAAATCGCGGTAGTCGTGGTCGGCAAGTGGTAGTTGCAGGTGGTGGAGGATGGTTGTGGATGGTGGTGGCCGGTAGAAAGAGTGGTTGGAAATATGGGGGATCAGAAAATAATTACTTATATACATGTAAATAAACAAGTTATAGGTTTATTTAGGTGAAAAGACATACATGCCCTTTCTTTTATCTATAAAATTATCAAAATACCTTTCTAGTAAATGGATTTTTTGGATGGAGTTAGAGCCGGGGAGCAAAATGACGATAAGTTAGAAAAAACAGGGAGGAAAATGACTATTTTAAATTATTGGGGCAAAACCGTTAAAATAACCAAATCACAAGAAACAAAATGGAAGTTAACTCAAAATAAAATTTGCAGTTGAAAAAATTAAGCAACCTTGAAAGAAAGAAGTAGATTTTTTTTAAAAGAAACCTCCCACCTTGAAAGAAAGAAGATTTTTTTAACATATATAATACTTATACTTTTATTTATCATTAAGCGCAATTTAGTAATTTTCATAGACTTAACTAAGTAAACTAACCGTACGTCATCTACTCAAGGGACTATCCGAGTAACAAATGATCAAAGCACATGGAGCATACATGTAATTTTAGAAAGCTGGGGACTAAAGGTGAAAAATGGTAAACCACAGGGACCATCCGAGCAATTAACTCTTATTAATAATATAAATAAATTAGTTAAATACAATTAAAAGAGAAAAATGTCCGGATAGTCCCTGTGGTCTGCTCCATTTTCACCTTTAGTCCCTAAAGTTCTAGAATTACAGCTATAGTCCCCAACTTTTTGTAATTTCGTTCCCGGATAATCCCTAGCGTGGATGAGGGTTAGTTTTTGATGTTAAGAAGGTGCGAAATGATGAGATCGCCCTTACTTTCAAATTAATAACTAAAATGTTAAAAGAAATATAATTAATATTTTAGAATTTATGTGGGACGCACCCCACCAACTTCATCTTCCCCACTTCTCACCACCACCACCACCATCTCCACTTTTCACCACCACCACCAGCATCTCCACCTTTCACCATCGTTTAAGAAACATTTTAGAAATTTGGTGGTGAATCATATATCTATCATTCATAACCATCATCATCATTACTAGAACTGGAGACTTTCTCTATATTCCCCAAACAAATCATTTACTCATGAAGAAACACTAGATAAACGACCGGGATCGAAATATCTAGGGGGTTTGGATCTGCATAAAGGGGTTTGTTCTCTCTCGTTTGATTCGACGTTACCGACCTTCCTCTCCGATAAACTCTGCAAAACAAAGCACCGTTAGCCTCGTCAAGGGGAGAAGGGGGTTCTCTCCTTGACCCGACTCGGGCGTGAGAATAAGTATGTGTTTATGAAGAAGAAGAAGAAGTATTGAAGAAGTGTGTGTAACTTGAATTTCATACCTGAATTTTTCTCATATTTATAGCCGGGAGTTTTTGGGCGGGAAAACTCGTTGGTGAAATGCTGACGGAAGATGCTAACTCCGTAAGCGGTTACATTTCCTTCCGTTAAGCTTCTCGATCCGACGTGAGTGCACACGGATCGCTGTTTAGATCTATGGTTGGGGGCTTGCCACGTGGAAAGTGTGATCAAGTGGAGGTTTCCTTCCAAGCACATGGCATCATCTTGATTTCAGGGATGCCTGAGGTGATAACACGTGTCCAGACGGTTGTAACCGTTTAGTGGTGCACGATTGGGTCATTCTAGAATGGTATTGCTATAATCCTGTGTGACTCTTTATCGTGTGGCCCCAGTTGGGTAAATAATATCCAAGTCTGGATATTATTAAGCGGAAGTGTTCGACTTAGGATTTTCATCCTTTGTTTATGGAAGAAAGCGCAAGGATTTATGATCTCCTTTTGGGCGCGCGAGTGTTGTCTGCTATCTGTCTCTTAAGCCTTCTTTGTAGGACCAGTGCGCGGCCGCGCAAGGTCAAAAAGGGCTGAGAGACAAGGTTGTGGTATGGTCCTAAGTACTTGTTACAAAGTTTTTAGGACCTTACCCCTTCAAGTCCCCCCAGTCTAGTGTTGCTCTTATGCAAGTAAGTGGAGCACTGGACTTATGAGAGGGAAATGCTTTTGTTGATGCGCTGCTGCGCAAGTAACTAAAAACACTGCCGTGCTTGATAGTTTTGAGGCGTATTTGTGCGCCAGGAATAGTATGATGTTTCTATTTGTTTGTTTGATGATTTTACAATATTTTGCATGGACACAATTACTTTGACTAGGTAAGGCAAATGAAGTTGGTATAAAGCTCATGTGTGAACGTATAGTCTTGTGTGATATGATCACTGACTATTCATGAGACTTGATTTTATGTTTACCATAATGTTTTTGCGCTTACCAAAAGAAATTGCATTCACTTTGTAAGAAAAAACACAAGAATAATAAAAACTTTGTTTTTTTTTTTATTTAGGGATAGGGCGCGAAGGCCATTACAAAGTTTGCTAATATAAATAGACGAAACTTAACTTACTCTCTATTTTTCCGCTTTATCTTGATAAACCGTGTTTTCCCGCGGAGAAGTCATAGAGTTGCCTTTTAAGTTTTCGCCCTCTTGCTTGGGCCCTCCTCACCCCGAGTTATCCGCTTTATTTCCTTGCGCACATTTTGAAGCAAATGTGTAAGCTCGCTGCTTTTGAGGGCTTTTTCTATTTCTGTGCGTAAAGAAATGCAGTTGTTAGTGGTATGACCACTGTCCTTGTGATACTCGCAATATTGGGCAGGGTCTTGTCCACGCTTGTTTTTCATGGGGATTGGAGGTTTGAACTGATAGTCTTCAGTACTCAAAACTTCCGCCGGGGTCTTAGTTAAGGGAGTCCACTGTCTATCCATATTCTCCTGCTTGATCTCCCTCTGCGCGGTAAGTTTGTTGATCGTTGCTCGAGCATCTTCAGACGAGTGATTCCCGATCCAGAATCACGCCATGATTTCTTAAACTTCCTCCCGCCAGTGGAGCTTAAGTCCGCGGGTCTATTATGTGGTGGTGGCGGCCTATTTGTGGTAAGGTTCTTTTCAGTTTGAGCGTAAACCTTTGCCGCTGCCATCACCTTCTCCCAGCTTTTTGGGAGGCCTTCTGTTCCGGATAAGACCATAATCATGTCATCGCATCTAACCGCGTATTTGAATTGAGCGCGAATTAGTTGCTCAAGAACATCGCCAATCTCCAGTACTTCTTTGTTGTATCTGGTGATAAAGTCCTCCAGATTTTCGTCGTCGTGACGCCAAATGTTCATTACATCAGATGTATCGCGAATAGAACGTCGTTGTTGGCTAAAATGTGTCAGAAATTTTTCGCGCAGATCTTTCATCGATGTGATTTTTCTGATTGGTAAGTTATCGAACCAAATTCTCGCTGCGCCGGTTAGGGTCTGTACGAATAGGTGACACCATAATGGTAGGGTCCAGCCCCCAACCAACCCTACGCTTGTAAACACTCTTAAATGATCATCCGGGTCTGTCAACCCGTTGAACTTTCCCACATTAGATGGTAATTTTGCTTTCTCAAGTGGCGCGAGAGCGATTTCCATGATGAATTTTGAATTTACCGTTGCTTCCGCAGGGCGGTAAATTAATTCGTAATTATGCTCGGCCTCAGGGTTGTAAACCGCACGAGGTCTGCACTTGTTGTAATTGGGCTGCAAGCGACTAAACACGCTGGTATTCTCACTCACACGATAGGTTGGATCAGATTCATCGGTGTGGGTGTTTCGTTGAGAATCCAGCCTAGTATGAACTGATTGTCTTCGGTGGGGGTGTGGTTCACCATGATACTCTCTTTGATGACTTCCTGACTGAGTGTACTCATTTTTTGATGTAGATCTGGAGTAAACTTCTGTATTCTCGTAAGATGGTTCTTCCCGTTGGGAAGCATTAGCACGAGATCCTGGCCTTCGTGATTGAGTTAAGGGGGCAGTTTGTGCACACAGCTGTGTGTATACTGCATTTAGTGCCCCTTGAGACCTGAGGTACCAGGAGATTGGAGTTTCTCCTGGTGGTAAAATTGAGTGAACATGGTCTGCTGGTAGCACTTCTGGAGTGATAGGTTCATTTACTCGATTGGATTGAACCTCATTCTCATCGGAGACTTCTTCCGGAATTCCTTCAGGTTGGACGTTGTTACCAAAATTCGGCCGAGGGCCGGTTTGTCGATGAGCTGATGTTTCTTCCATATGCGAATGGAATCAACGAAGTGAGTCGAAAAAATGAGAGAAAAATGGATGAAACAGAGAAAAAACGGTGGGCGCCAATGAAGAAACACTAGATAAACGACCGGGATCGAAATATCTAGGGGGTTTGGATCTGCATAAAGGGGTTTGTTCTCTCTCGTTTGATTTGATGTTACCGACCTTCCTCTCCGATAAACTCTACGAAACAAAGCACCATTAGCCTCGTCAAGGGGAGAAGGGGGTTCTCTCCTTGACCCGACTCCGGCGTGAGAATAAGTATGTGTTTATGAAGAAGAAGAAGTATTGAAGAAGTGTGTGTAACTTGAATTTCATACCTGAATTTTTCTCATATTTATAGCCGGGAGTTTTTGGGCGGGAAAACTCGTTGGTGAAATGCTGACGGAAGATGCTAACTCCGTAAGCGGTTACATTTCCTTCCGTTAAACTTCTCGATCCGACGTGAGTGCACACGGATCGCTGTTTAGATCTATGGCTGGGGGCTTGCCACGTGGAAAGTGTGATCAAGTGGAGGTTTCCTTCCAAGCACATGGCATCATCGTGATTTCAGGGATGCCTGAGGTGATAACACGTGTCCAGACGGTTGTAACCATTTAGTGGTGCACGATTGGGTCATTCTAGAAGGGTATTGCTATAATCATGTGTGACTCTTTATCGTGTGGCCCCAGTTGGGTAAATAATATCCAAGTCTGGATATTATTAAGCGGAAGTGTTCAACTTAGGATTTTCATCCTTTGTTTATGGAAGAGAACGCAAGGATTTATGATCTCCTTTTGGGCGCGCGAGTGTTGTCTGCTATCTGTCTCTTAAGCCTTCTTTGTAGGACTAGTGCGTGGCCGTGCAAGGTCAAAAAGGGCTGAGAGACAAGGTTGTGGTATGGTCCTAAGTACTTGTTACAAAGTTTTTAGGACCTTACCCCTTCAACTCAGGAATCGCCACAAGCACCGGCCTCCACGCCCGTCCCAGTAATCACTGTCGTAACGTCCCTGACAACACTGATCTCATCCCTCTCCTACCACTGCCACCACGTCGTGCAACCAAACCGCCACCAACACTCCACTGCTTCACCTCACCTCAACCGTCTTCAAGCAATCCACGCGTCGCCGAAGCCACAAAGCAAATCATTTAACTTCTACTTCACACCGACCATTGACAAACCCCAAACACATCACCGGATCACTCACTTCCACCATCGAGTTCCGCCTCTAATTTTTGACTTGGACTTTGAACTTTTGGTTGAACTTGAGGTATTGCAGACAAAGAACCATGGGGCCAACCATCTGATTTGGACTTTAAATCTTGGTGAATTTTTGTTTGAAATTATCGAGTTTTATGGTTGTGGTGGTTTAATTGTGGTGGTGGTGGTTTAATTGGTGTTGCACACAAAAAATGAAAAGAGGAAGAGGGAGAGGGAAAAGAGGGGGTGGGTGTGGGTGTGGGGATAGGATAAGGTGGGACCCACTATTTTTTTCATATTATAATTGGTTGAGAGTTTTAATTATTTTTTTTGACAGTAAGGGCAATCTCGTCATTTCACATCCACTTAACACCAAAAACTAACCCCCATCCACGCTAGAGATTATCCGGGAACGAAATTGCAAAAGTTAGGGACTATAGTTGTAGTTTTAGAAAGTTAGGGACTAAAGGTGAAAATAAAGCAAATCACAGGGATTATCCGGGCATTTTTCTCTAATTAAAATAATTAGACGTAATTAATCCATTTTCTACTATTGAGTGTTTTTTTTTTTACTTTCTTGCTGGTGAGAAAGTTTAGCTTGATATTAAATATCCTATTTGCTTACTTAAGGGTAGGGGTGGTCATCACTCATCACTCACGACATCCAATCAAGTTCCGTCATGTCTTCAACCATTATTCCATCACTCACAATCTTTTTTAGTGGAAATAGTTTGTATATATAAAAAAAGCTTTCAAACGGTCAAATAGCCCAACAGATCCCTCACAATATCGAATGTTTAACGCGTCATAAATATAACGCATTCTTAAGTTGACGCGTTGAAAAGTGTTGGTGGCGGCGGTGTTTTGCATTCTCTTACACGTGAAACTATTTCATGACACACAAATATCATGCCACCCCGGATGGCCTTATGGTTGAGAGGTTAAAAAAAAAACTCGATAGTTGTGATAAAGAAAACAATTATTTTTCTTTTTAATATCATGGGGGCTACCACCTTTACATCCAAATACTTTCAAATGGTAGCCTCCTTCAATGGAGATTTTGTTGTTGCTTATTGCCACATCACCCAAATGCACCACAAGTGCGATGCATTGGGTTTGGTTTAATAATTGCATGTGTAAACAGAATTATATACTATCACCCATAAACATCGTAACCTTTTAAAGTATAATATTACTGGTTGAAGATTCTGTACATTAATTTAAAAGTGTGTGAAGTGTGAGAAATATTGTGAAGATGACATATGTACTGTCACACCCTGGCTTTGCGGAAGCGTGGTTATTTGGTGTGACTTCTTAATACCATAGCTTAATCATAACAAAGCTACATGAATTTAAAAATATGCAAGATCATCCATTGATAATAAAAATATTAAACATTGTCTTAATGGGTTAACACCCAACAACCATAACTTGTCTAAACATTACAAATGCAAACTTAAAGTAAACATGGTTCAGGGACTGTGACTTGTCCAGGAAAGAGTCACAAGCCTCGAACCCTGGATGACCTCGGGCCTAATGCAGCGGAAAACAAGCCATACCGCGCCAGATCGTTCGTTTCCTGAAATACATGTAAGTTGAAAAATCAACAATAATGTTGAGCGAGTTCATGCGATAGTGAGTAAATAAACCTTTATCTTTATCAAAAACCTGGTATGTAGCAAATAAGGAAAAAGAGATCACCAATGGTTTGCAAGGCCATTGATATGTGTGAAGTGCAAGTAGGGATGACTCAAACCTAGCGGATTTATGCGTCGGGCACTAAGTCACCCCGAGGTCCGTTCAGCTGGACCTGGGGCTGGGCTCGCTACACCCAGATAGATCTACCGCTCCTGTCCCTCGGTCCTACTATGAGGATTAATGGCCTCAAGTTTCCGCCTACCCACTCACATGATCTAAGTAGTAAACCTCCTTACGCTAACCATACCATGTATCAAGTATTCATAATCATAGTAACATGTATTTCACCCCCGCAGTTTATAAAACTGAAAACAGTTAAGAGAAAAGGGGGACATGAACTCACAGTGAGTGCGTCACAATACCAAGTAATCCAAATATCCAACTGCTGCGCAACGACCTACATGTGCTAATTCTATTAGACGGATGGCCGTGCCTTAGCTTTATAGTTTACATTTTGGGAAACAGTTAGACAACCGTTCCGCGTATATACTTGGTAGAAAATCTCCTTCCCAAGGATGGGGGAATTAATACATGCGTGTTTATAATATTAAGTCTCACTTAATATATTTTATTTCTCATTCCAAAATATAATTATTTTTCTCAAAAATAATATATTTTCTCTTCGTGTAATACTTTCCAAAATAATACGTTGACAATATCCGCATTTATGAATATTTCCGGATAAGGCGTAAGTTACGTTTTGGCGGTTTAGTGGTAATAGTAATTACCGTTGTAACTTATATGTTTGTCGTGTAGGCGTTGGTATTATTTTGGGTTCGACAAAGTTTGTAAATATTATTTTTACTCTAAAAATAATATTTATATATTTTCACAAAATAATCATAAACAGTGTGGTGAAAAATATATTTATCGAATAAATATTTATCACGTTTAGTTTTTGTGAAAATCCCACCTCCGATTATTTAATAAATAAAGTCATGGCGAAGTATATTTTGAAAACATTTCAAAATAGTTTAACACTTGTAAATAATTCTAAGTGTTAGATTTTTAGAAAAATTTCGCCAGAGTTTCCCCTGTAACTGGAGGTGGCCGCGCTTTCAAGCGTATCATTTTCTTTTACAAAATCACTTCAACAATTTCTTTAAATCAACCAATCAATTTCCGATACTTCAAACCAGTTTCAATACATTAAACTTGTAGACTAGTATGTAAAATCGCATTATTACATGAACTTGTAATTTTTCCGAAAACTATAGTGTAGATCACCTTATATTTAGTGGATCTATGTATAAAATAGTTTAGTCTTGCAAAAACCCCGTTTTTGGAACAAATCATTCTTTACAACTTCCCGACAACTTTTGTAAAAATTGTTATTTTGTCGGATCTTTCGTTTCACGAGTGTTTATACACTCGTAGTTTGTAAAAAAAATCATATTTATTAACATGTCATCCAACTTTTATAAAACATGATTTTCTCGACACTTGGTTCTACGAATATACCACTTGTACATACGTAGATCGGCTCGTTTTAAATACTATTTTACAAGTCAAAATACTTTTACACAAGTTCATGTTTCTCGTGTGGTGGAGTTTCACCTTTTAACCCTTGTACAAATAGAAACAAGCGTATGTCAAGATTCGTGATCTTAACAAAGTCGGGTTAAACGATGATAAGAGCCACCACATCGTAGATCGGGCCTCAATAACCAACATATTCGAATACTACGACTTTTACACGCGTTATAAGCTTTTAACCAACAATATTCGAGTTTTAGTAGCCTTTAAAGATTTAAAAGATGGGTTTCCGACTTTTAACCGTTAAAAATCCTTTTAACCACTTTAAATACGATCAAGAGCGAGTTTTAAATGTTATACCTCTAGCTCGGGGCTAGGGAAGATCTTTGGCGAAAATGGCGTGGATAAAAGCAAATGAACGAGGTCCTTCAACTTCCGCTTGCTTCAAGCTTCCTCGTACGTGATCCCCGACACTTGTATATACTTGGAATGGCAAGACAAGAACCGAAAGATGGATGTGTGGGTGTGGGTAGTCACGGCCGAGAGGGAGAGAGCAAGAGGGAGTGAGAGTGAGTTGGTGAAATGGATGGCAAGTCTTGTGTATGTGTGGGGTTTTTATAGACAAAATTTGGTTCATCGTCCAACGGATTCTTATGCTTTCTAGATATCCACAATCAACAATTAAAATATTCAAAAGTGTACTCCTAGTTCCATTAGAATGGAACCGGCCCAAAAAAAGGGGGGGTACCCGGTTGGATCTTGATCGTTCAGTTAGTGCTCAGTTACATTAAGTTGGTTACTTTTAGAGATTAACCCCGTTAGTTGTTTGATGCGTTATAATGCGGGTGTTAGGGTAATCAGGGACCCTAACTGGCTCAGAAAGATACCAATAATATTTCTGGCAATATTTTTATGTTCCGGGTATAGTCCGGTTGTTCGGTTGGATAGTAATCCGTTAAAGTGCTTAAGTAATCCTTTAAGCGTCGTAATTAATATTTTTAGCGACACAATTTATTCTGCAAAGTGTCAGGAATATTTCCCCATGTTTTGGCACTTTATTAGTTAGCTAGAAGCTAGTATGCTGATAAAAGTGCTGTGTTTTGTGCTTAGAGTACGTTTTAGGCACATCCGATCTCTGTATCTTATTCCTAGAGACGCAATTATACAACCCTTGTATCCCTACACACACTATGGGTGTAGTAAAATATTTCTGGCTCATTCAGGCCTTTAGAGGCAGTGTTTGCCTGATGCTGGCTATATCAGCATGTTCAATAGGTTATCCGTCCAAATGCTACTGTGCTTTCGTGCATCATGTTTGTCACTAGAGTTCAGTAAGTAAATAATGTAGTGACGGAAAATCAAAGTATGATGCAGATATGTACAAGTATCAATAATCAAGTAGCAGTTTATCATAAATCTCAGTTAAGCACAGTAATTAGGCAACAGTTAATAGTTAATTAAGTCGTACGGATACCTGGTTTTGTGAGGGTTGCCACATTCTCCCCCCGTTAAATAAATTTCGTCCCGAAATTTTAAATTCTGCTTGTAGAAGCAGGGTTCTTAGGAAATAAGTGGGGGTATTTCTCTTTCATTCGGTCTTCACGCTCCCAGGTGAACTCAGGACCATGCCTAGCATTCCAGCGAACCTTGACGAGCTTGACACTGCTCCGGCGGGTCTTGCTTACTTTCCAATACGTGACCTCGACAGGTTCTTCAACGAAGTGGAGCGTGTCATCAACATGAATTTCGTCGGTAGGAATGGCAACGTTATCTTGAGTTGGACTTCTCTTCAGATTGGATACATGAAATGTATCGTGAACATTATTCAGTTCGGCAGGTAGGTCCAACTGGTATGCTACTAACCCGATTCTCTCCAAGATCTTGAATGGTCCAATATACCTCGGGTTCAACTTTCCACGTTTCCCAAAGCGTGCCACACCCTTCCAGGGTGATACCTTCAACAAAACCATATCCCCAACCTCAAACTCCTGAGGTTTCCTTTTCAGATCTGCGTAGGTCTTCCGACAGTCACGAGCCGCACTAATGCGATCTCGGATTTGCGCGATCTTATCTGTAGTTTCCTGAACTACATCGGGACCTACCAATTGTCTATCAACCGCGTCAGACCAACAGAGCGGCGACCTGCACTTGCGCCCATATAACGCTTCGAATGGCGCGGCACCAATACTGGTGTGGTAGCTGTTGTTGTATGAAAACTCAACCAGGGGTAAATGCTTATCCCAGCTACCGCCTAAATCCATAACACATGCTCTCAGCATGTCCTCCAACGTCTGAATCGTCCGCTCACTTTGTCCGTCGGTCTGCGGGTGAAAAGCAGTGCTCATATTCAGCTTTGAGCCAAAAGCTTCCTGGAAGGATTGCCATATCCTCGATACGAACCTCCCATCTCTATCAGAAATAATCGAGAGAGGTACTCCATGGCGTGTAACAATCTCTCTCATGTAAATCTCAGCCAATTTGCTTGTATTATCCTTCTCGCGGATAGGTAAGAAGTGTGCTGACTTCGTTAAGCGATCCACTACCACCCAGATAGTGTCATGGCCTTTTGACGTTCTTGGCAACTTCGTAATAAAATCCATGGAGATTTCTTCCCACTTCCACTGGGGAATTTTTGGTTGCTGCAGAAGTCCCGAAGGCTTCTCGTATTCCGCCTTAACTTTGGCGCAAGTTAAACATTTGCTCACGTAAATAGCAACATCGCCTTTCATCCTAGGCCACCAGTAATAATCTTTAAGATCCTGGTACATCTTATCCGCTCCAGGGTGGATAGAGTACCGCGACTTGTGAGCTTCATCAAAGATAACCTCTCTTAAACCACCAAACAGAGGAACCCAAATCCTCTTCTCAAAACACAACGTTCCTTCCCTATTTGGCACCAATATCTTCTCCATCCCACTGAGATATTCTTCCTCAAGGTTTCCCTCCTTGAGAGCTTCCTTCTGTGCTGCACGAACGCGCGAGGAAAGGTCGGTTTGAATTATCATTTCCATAGCCCTAACCCTTATGGGCTTGATTCTCTCTTTACGACTTAGGGCATCAGCGACCACATTCGCCTTCCCTGGATGATACTTGATCTCGCAGTCGTAATCGTTCAACAACTCGACCCATCGCCTTTGCCTCATATTCAACTCCTTCTGATTGAATATATGCTGGAGGCTCTTGTGATCTGTGAAGATCGTACACTTTGTACCGTAAAGGTAGTGTCTCCAGATCTTCAAAGCAAAAACCACTGCGCCTAGCTCCAAATCATGAGTGGTATAGTTCTTTTCGTGCACCTTCAGTTGGCATGATGCGTAGGCGATAACCTTTTGACGTTGCATCAACACACAACCCAAACCTTGACGCGATGCGTCGCAGTATACCACGAAATCGTCAGTGCCTTCTGGTAGAGCTAAGATTGGCGCGTTGCAAAGCTTATCTTTCAATATCTGAAATGCTTCGTCCTGTTTGATTCCCCAATCAAACTTCTTATCTTTCTGCGTGAGGAGTGTCAACGGTTGAGCGATCCTTGAAAAGTTCTCGATGAACCTTCGATAATAGCCAGCCAAACCCAAGAATTGCCGAATCTCAGTTGGCGTCTTTGGCGTTTCCCAATCTTTGATCACCTCGATCTTGGTGGGATCCACGTGGATTCCATCTCCATTCACCACGTGCCCAAGGAATTGCACTTCTCTTAGCCAAAACTCACACTTAGAGAACTTGGCGTACAGCTGTTCCTTCTTCAGCAGCTCCAGAATGGCTCTAAGATGCTGCTCGTGCTCAGCCTTCGTCTTTGAATAAATCAAAATATCATCGATGAATACGATCATGAACTTATCCAGGTATGGCTTACAAACTCGGTTCATCATATCCATGAACACTGCAGGTGCGTTTGTCAAACCAAACGGCATAACGAGAAACTCGTAGTGTCCATATCGAGTTCTGAAGGCTGTCTTCGGGATACTCTCCTCCTGTATCCGTAGCTGATGGTATCCAGATCGAAGATCGATCTTTGAATAGAAGCTCGAATCTTGAAGCTGGTCGAACAGATCATCGATTCTTGGCAGGGGATACCTATTCTTGATCGCCAGCTTGTTCAACTCTCTGTAGTCAATGCACATACGGAAACTACCGTCCTTCTTCTTCACAAACAAAACTGGAGCTCCCCAAGGCGAGAAGCTTGGTCGGATAAAACCCTTGTCTAACAACTCTTGAAGTTGTGTCGACAGCTCTTGCATCTCAGACGGAGCAAGTCTGTAGGGTGCCTTAGCCACAGGCGCGGCGCCTGGAACTAAGTCGATGCGAAACTCCACTTGCCTTTGAGGTGGCAAGCCAGGCAAGTCTTCTGGAAAGACTTGTGGGTATTCCCTCACGACAGGGATGTCTTCGATCTTCGGCCCAACAGCCTTTTTATCCATAATGTGTGCCAGAAAAGCAACACATCCTTTCTGCAAACACTTCCTTGCTTTCAGGCAGCTAATCATCCTTAACGGCGTCTCACGCTTCTCCCCATGAACAACAATGGTCTCACTATCATCGGTCGGGATACGAATTATCTTCTCGTGACAAACTATCTCTGCTTTGTTACTCGATAACCAATCCATCCCTACTACCACGTCGAAGCTTTCCAACTGGACTGGTAGTAGATCGAGAGCAAACTCACGCTCTCCCAACTCGATTACGCAACCTCGAGTTGCCTCGTTAGTTTCTACTAACTTCCCATTCGCCAATTCAATTGAGTATCTAATTTACTAGCAGTTAAACCAAGCATATTCTTAAATTCTAATGATACGAAGCTATAATCGGCACCAGTTTCACACAAGATAGATGCGAAAGTTTTGGTTGTTAAAGAACGTACCAGTAATCATGCCTGGATCCTGGCATTCTTCACAAACTCCGATGCTGGGTGTTCTCTCACGGCCTTGTTTCAATTCCGGGCATTCTCTCTTAAGATGTCCAATGTCCCCACAATGGAAGCATCCTAGCACTCGGCCATTTCCTTTCCTGCTTCCACCTTGAGCGTTGTTACGATTTTCTCCTTGTTTGGGACTCTTCATCCCACAACCATCCTTGTTGTGCCTTTTCCTCCCGCACCTAGGCTTCCGACATCCACATTCATGGTGATACTTGCACCCAGCACGTCTTGCTTTAGTTTCCAAGCAAATCTTATCATTGGCCTGTCTGTTGTTAGGGCAATCTTTCTTGAAATGCCCTTTGTCTCCGCAGTCAAAACAACCTCGAATAGATCTTTGTTCATCATTATTTGTTCGGGTATCTTCGGTAAGCTTCCTTTTGTTCTTTCCAGATGACTCTACCTGAGTCTCCCTATCAGGGTTTGCAAGTTTTTCTAGTCTAATGGCTTCCGTAACGAGTGCCAAACCCATCTTGTTTGCAGCAATAGTTGTTGGTGGCGTAGATGCTGCCATTAAGCTCATGACTTCTGGTGCCAGTTCCCAAATGAACTGTCCCAATTTCCTCATTTCTGGTTCCGCTAAGTGGGGAATAACTCGTGCCAAGTCATGAAGTCTTTGCATGTATCCCAACATTTTTGGACCTTCCATTATCAGGCTCTGGAATTCCCCTTCCAACTTCTGGGTTTCCTCTTTGGAGCAATACTTCTCATGCATCATTCCCTTCAGTTCATCCCATGATAATGCATATGCTGCGGTTTCGCCCTTCATTTGAACCTGAAGGTACCACCATAGTCGAGCTCCATCTTGAAACAACCCAGAAACGTATAGGACTTGTTGTTCTGGCGTACAACCACTCATTCGAAAGATGGAATCCATACTTTCAATCCATTTCACAAAAGCTATGGCACCTCCAGTGCCGTCGAACTTCGGAGGCTTGTAGTTGAGGAAGTGCCAGTAGGGACAACCGTTATTTTCCGAGGTACCTCCGTTGCGCTCGGAGTGATGGGCCTCGTATTGTGCGATGACTGCAGCAATGATTTCCTGAAGTTCCGCCTCGTTGGTGGGTATGCGCATTTCGCGTCTTGGTGGCATCTTCTAAAAGATGTTTCACATAGGTTAGGTCGTAGCAGGTAAAATGTACGTAACAATATCAGCACATAACAGCTCATGCTATCATTAAATCAGCCACATAACATATCATGTCATAGAACATAAACCATAGATCAAACATCACAAGTGATGAGAATACTGCGATTGCATTACCACAAATCGAGACCACAATGTAAAGCTTATATGTACATAACCGTATCATACAACAATAATGACTTAGTAGGGGACGACCCTAGGCAAGTCGTGCGATTTCTAGACATGTTAAGGAATCTCGGGTCTCTCCATTTTCAAATTCCAGAACTCCACCTTAAGCTTCTGAATTCCAGTCCTAGAACAACATTTCTTCTCAATCATTTCCTTGAGCTCGTCCCAGCTCAGTGCATAAGTAGCATCCGTGCTAAGGGCCTGAACATGATGGTCCCACCATGAGAGTGTGCCGTCTAGTAATGACCTTGAGGTAAAGGTATCACTCCATTTGGGGCGAACAGTTTGTCTTTCTTAGAATGGAGTCAGTCTTTTCAGGCCAACGAACAAATGCAATGGCGCTTTCTGTTTCGTCGAAGTTCAAAGGCTTGCAGTTTAGGAACTGCTTATAGGTGCGGTCAGCTAGGGATTATTTCCAATAGTGCCATTGCTGTGCTAAAAGCGGAGAGCTTCATGTCGTGCAATTGCCTGTGAGTTGCGTTTTTGCAGCTCGGCTCCTATCCTTGGCAACATACTGGTGTATGTGTCATGCCTGGGTGGCATTCTCTTTTGCCGGAATGGCATGAAGTGGGTTAGACAACTTTCCAATTGTCTTATGAGATACATAGCACCGTAAGCCATCATGTACTCACCCAATTTTACACATAAATATACTCAATGTATGGGTGGGGAAAATAAATTTTCTGAGCCCTCACATAGGCTTGCCAATTTGGCTTGTTGCTTGAAATAGAATGAAGTCGAGGCTTCATCGCCTTGGTCATTCGTGTTCGAGTTATTTCCTGCTACATTGGTTTTCATTAGCTTGGCCCGCAGAGTCCACCAGGATTTCTGTGCACTACAAGTCGTTATTACGTGGGCCCCCGTAATAATAAATTGTCTTGCATAGTTACCCCAAATTTTCTCTCGTCCAAGCAGATGATCAATCAAGGAGTAACAGCAGGTGCATTGGCATGAACAGGGTCATGCTCCAATGCGGTGTTAGGAGCAATGCCTGGCTCAGGGGCCATGGCTGGCTCCAGATCAACAAATTCCATCTCAAAATCAGCTGGATTAACCATCACAGGGGGTTACAGGATCCTCCAAGGGCTGGTCTAAGTGTATGAACTCAAGGTCATGGTCTGGATCAACACCAGGTGGAAGAACAAGATCACCCTCAATACTGTGATCAAACTCAAAGCTGTGTGCGGGAACCGGTGCAGCTGATGATGCCGTATCAGGGTCGGCGTCGTGTGAATGGTGCTGCACTCCCTGTATGCGAAAATGCGGATGTCAGGAACTCAAATGAGTCTGGGACAGGGGAATGGGCATAAGTTTCCCCTGCAGGAGCGTCCGCAAGCAGTAGGTTAATACCAGCGGCAATAGGGCCTCGCCCTCAAATGGGTCCTCTTTCTAGTAGATCGTTATCGTCGTCAGAGGCCACGTCAGGGGGGGGGGGCATATCAACAATGGGATAAGCGGCAAGGGGTACAGGAACAGGGATCACCACGAGTGGCAAATTCCCAACAAGATGGCCATCAGTAGGCTCTGCTACGACATCAGGTAGCGCAAAAGGGGCTAAAAGTCGTCATCGTCTATGCCGGTAGTATCGGAAATGTACACCTCGTGCTCCGCTGCAACTATGTCGTCTGATACTATGGCCATGGGATTCGTAGTGTCCATCCTTCTAGTACATGGTGAAAGCATGACGTTTGTAACACAAACACATATACGTATAATAATCAATCATATATTCATGTAAACATGTAAGTCAACAATAAACAATCAAATAATTCTCCTAGTCCCACTAGCCTCCCAGTCTCCTAGACTGACATTCCTAGTCCCACTAGCCAAATTCCTCCCAGTCTCTAAGACTGCTCTATCATCCACCTCGACCTCTTAGATCGAGCCTCGGCCTCCAAGACCGAGCCTCAGCCTCCAAGACTGAGCCTAAAACAACAAACATCTACCTCGATCTCTAAGATCGAGCCTCGGCCTCCAAGACCGAGCCTCAGCCTCCAAGACTGAGCCTAACATAAATAACATCTACCTCGATCTCTAAGATCGAGCCTCGGCCTCCAAGACCGAGCCTCAGTCTTCAGGACTGAGCCTAATAATGAATAAATGAAATGTGCTCAACATTTGTTTGTAAAAACGTTTTGGATCTGGACTTAAGTGGTATGCAGAAAATGTTTTCGTGAGAGCCCTAGTGATCATAGTCTAGACTCGAGAAGGAATCCTAGTTCGCTATGATCAGAGCTCTGATACCAAGCTGTCACACCCTGGCTTTGCGGAAGCGTGGTTATTTGGTGTGACTTCTTAATACCATAGCTTAATCATAACAAAGCTACATGAATTTAAAAATATGCAAGATCATCCATTGATAATAAAAATATTAAACATTGTCTTAATGGGTTAACACCCAACAACCATAACTTGTCTAAACATTACAAATGCAAACTTAAAGTAAACATGGTTCAGGGACTGTGACTTGTCCAGGAAAGAGTCACAAGCCTCGAACCCTGGATGACCTCGGGCCTAATGCAGCGGAAAACAAGCCATACCGCGCCAGATCGTTCGTTTCCTGAAATACATGTAAGTTGAAAAATCAACAATAATGTTGAGCGAGTTCATGCGATAGTGAGTAAATAAACCTTTATCTTTATCAAAAACCTGGTATGTAGCAAATAAGGAAAAAGAGATCACCAATGGTTTGCAAGGCCATTGATATGTGTGAAGTGCAAGTAGGGATGACTCAAACCTAGCGGATTTATGCGTCGGGCACTAAGTCACCCCGAGGTCCGTTCAGCTGGACCTGGGGCTGGGCTCGCTACACCCAGATAGATCTACCGCTCCTGTCCCTCGGTCCTACTATGAGGATTAATGGCCTCAAGTTTCCGCCTACCCACTCACATGATCTAAGTAGTAAACCTCCTTACGCTAACCATACCATGTATCAAGTATTCATAATCATAGTAACATGTATTTCACCCCCGCAGTTTATAAAACTGAAAACAGTTAAGAGAAAAGGGGGACATGAACTCACAGTGAGTGCGTCACAATACCAAGTAATCCAAATATCCAACTGCTGCGCAACGACCTACATGTGCTAATTCTATTAGACGGATGGCCGTGCCTTAGCTTTATAGTTTACATTTTGGGAAACAGTTAGACAACCGTTCCGCGTATATACTTGGTAGAAAATCTCCTTCCCAAGGATGGGGGAATTAATACATGCGTGTTTATAATATTAAGTCTCACTTAATATATTTTATTTCTCATTCCAAAATATAATTATTTTTCTCAAAAATAATATATTTTCTCTTCGTGTAATACTTTCCAAAATAATACGTTGACAATATCCGCATTTATGAATATTTCCGGATAAGGCGTAAGTTACGTTTTGGCGGTTTAGTGGTAATAGTAATTACCGTTGTAACTTATATGTTTGTCGTGTAGGCGTTGGTATTATTTTGGGTTCGACAAAGTTTGTAAATATTATTTTTACTCTAAAAATAATATTTATATATTTTCACAAAATAATCATAAACAGTGTGGTGAAAAATATATTTATCGAATAAATATTTATCACGTTTAGTTTTTGTGAAAATCCCACCTCCGATTATTTAATAAATAAAGTCATGGCGAAGTATATTTTGAAAACATTTCAAAATAGTTTAACACTTGTAAATAATTCTAAGTGTTAGATTTTTAGAAAAATTTCGCCAGAGTTTCCCCTGTAACTGGAGGTGGCCGCGCTTTCAAGCGTATCATTTTCTTTTACAAAATCACTTCAACAATTTCTTTAAATCAACCAATCAATTTCCGATACTTCAAACCAGTTTCAATACATTAAACTTGTAGACTAGTATGTAAAATCGCATTATTACATGAACTTGTAATTTTTCCGAAAACTATAGTGTAGATCACCTTATATTTAGTGGATCTATGTATAAAATAGTTTAGTCTTGCAAAAACCCCGTTTTTGGAACAAATCATTCTTTACAACTTCCCGACAACTTTTGTAAAAATTGTTATTTTGTCGGATCTTTCGTTTCACGAGTGTTTATACACTCGTAGTTTGTAAAAAAAATCATATTTATTAACATGTCATCCAACTTTTATAAAACATGATTTTCTCGACACTTGGTTCTACGAATATACCACTTGTACATACGTAGATCGGCTCGTTTTAAATACTATTTTACAAGTCAAAATACTTTTACACAAGTTCATGTTTCTCGTGTGGTGGAGTTTCACCTTTTAACCCTTGTACAAATAGAAACAAGCGTATGTCAAGATTCGTGATCTTAACAAAGTCGGGTTAAACGATGATAAGAGCCACCACATCGTAGATCGGGCCTCAATAACCAACATATTCGAATACTACGACTTTTACACGCGTTATAAGCTTTTAACCAACAATATTCGAGTTTTAGTAGCCTTTAAAGATTTAAAAGATGGGTTTCCGACTTTTAACCGTTAAAAATCCTTTTAACCACTTTAAATACGATCAAGAGCGAGTTTTAAATGTTATACCTCTAGCTCGGGGCTAGGGAAGATCTTTGGCGAAAATGGCGTGGATAAAAGCAAATGAACGAGGTCCTTCAACTTCCGCTTGCTTCAAGCTTCCTCGTACGTGATCCCCGACACTTGTATATACTTGGAATGGCAAGACAAGAACCGAAAGATGGATGTGTGGGTGTGGGTAGTCACGGCCGAGAGGGAGAGAGCAAGAGGGAGTGAGAGTGAGTTGGTGAAATGGATGGCAAGTCTTGTGTATGTGTGGGGTTTTTATAGACAAAATTTGGTTCATCGTCCAACGGATTCTTATGCTTTCTAGATATCCACAATCAACAATTAAAATATTCAAAAGTGTACTCCTAGTTCCATTAGAATGGAACCGGCCCAAAAAAAGGGGGGGGTACCCGGTTGGATCTTGATCGTTCAGTTAGTGCTCAGTTACATTAAGTTGGTTACTTTTAGAGATTAACCCCGTTAGTTGTTTGATGCGTTATAATGCGGGTGTTAGGGTAATCAGGGACCCTAACTGGCTCAGAAAGATACCAATAATATTTCTGGCAATATTTTTATGTTCCGGGTATAGTCCGGTTGTTCGGTTGGATAGTAATCCGTTAAAGTGCTTAAGTAATCCTTTAAGCGTCGTAATTAATATTTTTAGCGACACAATTTATTCTGCAAAGTGTCAGGAATATTTCCCCATGTTTTGGCACTTTATTAGTTAGCTAGAAGCTAGTATGCTGATAAAAGTGCTGTGTTTTGTGCTTAGAGTACGTTTTAGGCACATCCAATCTCTGTATCTTATTCCTAGAGACGCAATTATACAACCCTTGTATCCCTACACACACTATGGGTGTAGTAAAATATTTCTGGCTCATTCAGGCCTTTAGAGGCAGTGTTTGCCTGATGCTGGCTATATCAGCATGTTCAATAGGTTATCCGTCCAAATGCTACTGTGCTTTCGTGCATCATGTTTGTCACTAGAGTTCAGTAAGTAAATAATGTAGTGACGGAAAATCAAAGTATGATGCAGATATGTACAAGTATCAATAATCAAGTAGCAGTTTATCATAAATCTCAGTTAAGCACAGTAATTAGGCAACAGTTAATAGTTAATTAAGTCGTACGGATACCTGGTTTTGTGAGGGTTGCCACATTCTCCCCCCGTTAAATAAATTTCGTCCCGAAATTTTAAATTCTGCTTGTAGAAGCAGGGTTCTTAGGAAATAAGTGGGGGTATTTCTCTTTCATTCGGTCTTCACGCTCCCAGGTGAACTCAGGACCATGCCTAGCATTCCAGCGAACCTTGACGAGCTTGACACTGCTCCGGCGGGTCTTGCTTACTTTCCAATACGTGACCTCGACAGGTTCTTCAACGAAGTGGAGCGTGTCATCAACATGAATTTCGTCGGTAGGAATGGCAACGTTATCTTGAGTTGGACTTCTCTTCAGATTGGATACATGAAATGTATCGTGAACATTATTCAGTTCGGCAGGTAGGTCCAACTGGTATGCTACTAACCCGATTCTCTCCAAGATCTTGAATGGTCCAATATACCTCGGGTTCAACTTTCCACGTTTCCCAAAGCGTGCCACACCCTTCCAGGGTGATACCTTCAACAAAACCATATCCCCAACCTCAAACTCCTGAGGTTTCCTTTTCAGATCTGCGTAGGTCTTCCGACAGTCACGAGCCGCACTAATGCGATCTCGGATTTGCGCGATCTTATCTGTAGTTTCCTGAACTACATCGGGACCTACCAATTGTCTATCAACCGCGTCAGACCAACAGAGCGGCGACCTGCACTTGCGCCCATATAACGCTTCGAATGGCGCGGCACCAATACTGGTGTGGTAGCTGTTGTTGTATGAAAACTCAACCAGGGGTAAATGCTTATCCCAGCTACCGCCTAAATCCATAACACATGCTCTCAGCATGTCCTCCAACGTCTGAATCGTCCGCTCACTTTGTCCGTCGGTCTGCGGGTGAAAAGCAGTGCTCATATTCAGCTTTGAGCCAAAAGCTTCCTGGAAGGATTGCCATATCCTCGATACGAACCTCCCATCTCTATCAGAAATAATCGAGAGAGGTACTCCATGGCGTGTAACAATCTCTCTCATGTAAATCTCAGCCAATTTGCTTGTATTATCCTTCTCGCGGATAGGTAAGAAGTGTGCTGACTTCGTTAAGCGATCCACTACCACCCAGATAGTGTCATGGCCTTTTGACGTTCTTGGCAACTTCGTAATAAAATCCATGGAGATTTCATCCCACTTCCACTGGGGAATTTTTGGTTGCTGCAGAAGTCCCGAAGGCTTCTCGTATTCCGCCTTAACTTTGGCGCAAGTTAAACATTTGCTCACGTAAATAGCAACATCGCCTTTCATCCTAGGCCACCAGTAATAATCTTTAAGATCCTGGTACATCTTATCCGCTCCAGGGTGGATAGAGTACCGCGACTTGTGAGCTTCATCAAAGATAACCTCTCTTAAACCACCAAACAGAGGAACCCAAATCCTCTTCTCAAAACACAACGTTCCTTCCCTATTTGGCACCAATATCTTCTCCATCCCACGGAGATATTCTTCCTCAAGGTTTCCCTCCTTGAGAACTTCCTTCTGTGCTGCATGAACGCGCGAGGAAAGGTCGGTTTGAATTATCATTTCCATAGCCCTAACCCTTATGGGCTTGATTCTCTCTTTACGACTTAGGGCATCAGCGACCACATTCGCCTTCCCTGGATGATACTTGATCTCGCAGTCGTAATCGTTCAACAACTCGACCCATCGCCTTTGCCTCATATTCAACTCCTTCTGATTGAATATATGCTGGAGGCTCTTGTGATCTGTGAAGATCGTACACTTTGTACCGTAAAGGTAGTGTCTCCAGATCTTCAAAGCAAAAAACCACTGCGCCTAGCTCCAAATCATGAGTGGTATAGTTCTTTTCGTGCACCTTCAGTTGGCGTGATGCGTAGGCGATAACCTTTTGACGTTGCATCAACACACAACCCAAACCTTGACGCGATGCGTCGCAGTATACCACGAAATCGTCAGTGCCTTCTGGTAGAGCTAAGATTGGCGCGTTGCAAAGCTTATCTTTCAATATCTGAAATGCTTCGTTCTGTTTGATTCCCCAATCAAACTTCTTATCTTTCTGCGTGAGGAGTGTCAACGGTTGAGCGATCTTTGAAAAGTTCTCGATGAACCTTCGATAATAGCCAGCCAAACCCAAGAATTGCCGAATCTCAGTTGGCGTCTTTGGCGTTTCCCAATCTTTGATCGCCTCGATCTTGGTGGGATCCACGTGGATTCCATCTCCATTCACCACGTGCCCAAGAAATTGCACTTCTCTTAGCCAAAACTCACACTTAGAGAACTTGGCGTACAGCTGTTCCTTCTTCAGCAGCTCCAGAATGGCTCTAAGATGCTGCTCGTGCTCAGCCTTCGTCTTTGAATAAATCAAAATATCATCGATGAATACGATCACGAACTTATCCAGGTATGGCTTACAAACACGGTTCATCAAATCCATGAACACAGCAGGTGCATTTGTCAAACCAAACGGCATAACGAGAAACTCGTAGTGTCCATATCGAGTTCTGAAGGCTGTCTTCGGGATACTCTCCTCCTGTATCCGTAGCTGATGGTATCCAGATCGAAGATCGATCTTTGAATAGAAGCTCGAACCTTGAAGCTGGTCGAACAGATCATCGATTCTTGGCAGGGGATACCTATTCTTGATCGTCAGCTTGTTCAACTCTCTGTAGTCAATGCACATACGGAAACTACCGTCCTTCTTCTTCACAAACAAAACTGGAGCTCCCCAAGGCGAGAAGCTTGGTCGGATAAAACCCTTGTCTAACAACTCTTGAAGTTGTGTCGACAGCTCTTGCATCTCAGACGGAGCAAGTCTGTAGGGTGCCTTAGCCACAGGCGCGGCGCCTGGAACTAAGTCGATGCGAAACTCCACTTGCCTTTGAGGTGGCAAGCCAGGCAAGTCTTCTGGAAAGACTTGTGGGTATTCCCTCACGACAGGGATGTCTTCGATCTTCGGCCCAACAGCCTTTTTATCCATAATGTGTGCCAGAAAAGCAACACATCCTTTCTGCAAACACTTCCTTGCTTTCAGGCAGCTAATCATCCTTAACGGCGTCTCACGCTTCTCCCCATGAACAACAATGGTCTCACTATCATCGGTCGGGATACGAATTATCTTCTCGTGACAAACTATCTCTGCTTTGTTACTCGATAACCAATCCATCCCTACTACCACGTCGAAGCTTTCCAACTGGACTGGTAGTAGATCGAGAGCAAACTCACGCTCTCCCAACTCGATTACGCAGCCTCGAGTTGCCTCGTTAGTTTCTACTAACTTCCCATTCGCCAATTCAATTGAGTATCTAATTTACTAGCAGTTAAACCAAGCATATTCTTAAATTCTAATGATACGAAGCTATAATCGGCACCAGTTTCACACAAGATAGATGCGAAAGTTTTGGTTGTTAAAGAACGTACCAGTAATCATGCCTGGATCCTGGCATGCTTCACAAACTCCGATGCTGGGTGTTCTCTCACGGCCTTGTTTCAATTCCGGGCATTCTCTCTTAAGATGTCCAATGTCCCCACAATGGAAGCATCCTAGCACTCGGCCATTTCCTTTCCTGCTTCCACCTTGAGCGTTGTTACGATTTTCTCCTTGTTTGGGACTCTTCATCCCACAACCATCCTTGTTGTGCCTTTTCCTCCCGCACCTAGGCTTCCGACATCCACATTCATGGTGATACTTGCACCCAGCACGTCTTGCTTTAGTTTCCAAGCAAATCTTATCATTGGCCTGTCTGTTGTTAGGGCAATCTTTCTTGAAATGCCCTTTGTCTCCGCAGTCAAAACAACCTCGAATAGATCTTTGTTCATCATTATTTGTTCGGGTATCTTCGGTAAGCTTCCTTTTGTTCTTTCCAGATGACTCTACCTGAGTCTCCCTATCAGGGTTTGCAAGTTTTTCTAGTCTAATGGCTTCCGTAACGAGTGCCAAACCCATCTTGTTTGCAGCAATAGTTGTTGGTGGCGTAGATGCTGCCATTAAGCTCATGACTTCTGGTGCCAGTTCCCAAATGAACTGTCCCAATTTCCTCATTTCTGGTTCCGCTAAGTGGGGAATAACTCGTGCCAAGTCATGAAGTCTTTGCATGTATCCCAACATTTTTGGACCTTCCATTATCAGGCTCTGGAATTCCCCTTCCAACTTCTGGGTTTCCTCTTTGGAGCAATACTTCTCATGCATCATTCCCTTCAGTTCATCCCATGATAATGCATATGCTGCGGTTTCGCCCTTCATTTGAACCTGAAGGTACCACCATAGTCGAGCTCCATCTTGAAACAACCCAGAAACGTATAGGACTTGTTGTTCTGGCGTACAACCACTCATTCGAAAGATGGAATCCATACTTTCAATCCATTTCACAAAAGCTATGGCACCTCCAGTGCCGTCGAACTTCGGAGGCTTGTAGTTGAGGAAGTGCCAGTAGGGACAACCGTTATTTTCCGAGGTACCTCCGTTGCGCTCGGAGTGATGGGCCTCGTATTGTGCGATGACTGCAGCAATGATTTCCTGAAGTTCCGCCTCGTTGGTGGGTATGCGCATTTCGCGTCTTGGTGGCATCTTCTAAAAGATGTTTCACATAGGTTAGGTCGTAGCAGGTAAAATGTACGTAACAATATCAGCACATAACAGCTCATGCTATCATTAAATCAGCCACATAACATCTCATGTCATAGAACATAAACCATAGATCAAACATCACAAGTGATGAGAATACTGCGATTGCATTACCACAAATCGAGACCACAATGTAAAGCTTATATGTACATAACCGTATCATACAACAATAATGACTTAGTAGGGGACGACCCTAGGCAAGTCGTGCGATTTCTAGACATGTTAAGGAATCTCGGGTCTCTCCATTTTCAAATTCCAGAACTCCACCTTAAGCTTCTGAATTCCAGTCCTAGAACAACATTTCTTCTCAATCATTTCCTTGAGCTCGTCCCAGCTCAGTGCATAAGTAGCATCCGTGCTAAGGGCCTGAACATGATGGTCCCACCATGAGAGTGTGCCGTCTAGTAATGACCTTGAGGTAAAGGTATCACTCCATTTGGGGCGAACAGTTTGTCTTTCTTAGAATGGAGTCAGTCTTTTCAGGCCAACGAACAAATGCAATGGCGCTTTCTGTTTCGTCGAAGTTCAAAGGCTTGCAGTTTAGGAACTGCTTATAGGTGCGGTCAGCTAGGGATTATTTCCAATAGTGCCATTGCTGTGCTAAAAGCGGAGAGCTTCATGTCGTGCAATTGCCTGTGAGTTGCGTTTTTGCAGCTCGGCTCCTATCCTTGGCAACATACTGGTGTTTGTGTCATGCCTGGGTGGCATTCTCTTCTGCCGGAATGGCATGAAGTGGGTTAGACAACTTTCCAATTGTCTTATGAGATACATAGCACCGTAAGCCATCATGTACTCACCCAATTTTACACATAAATATACTCAATGTATGGGTGGGGAAAATAAATTTTCTGAGCCCTCACATAGGCTTGCCAATTTGGCTTGTTGCTTGAAATAGAATGAAGTCGAGGCTTCATCGCCTTGGTCATTCGTGTTCGAGTTATTTCCTGCTACATTGGTTTTCATTAGCTTGGCCCGCAGAGTCCACCAGGATTTCTGTGCACTACAAGTCGTTATTACGTGGGCCCCCGTAATAATAAATTGTCTTGCATAGTTACCCCAAATTTTCTCTCGTCCAAGCAGATGATCAATCAAGGAGTAACAGCAGGTGCATTGGCATGAACAGGGTCATGCTCCAATGCGGTGTTAGGAGCAATGCCTGGCTCAGGGGCCATGGCTGGCTCCAGATCAACAAATTCCGTCTCAAAATCAGCTGGATTAACCATCACAGGGGGTTACAGGATCCTCCAAGGGCTGGTCTAAGTGTATGAACTCAAGGTCATGGTCTGGATCAACACCAGGTGGAAGAACAAGATCACCCTCAATACTGTGATCAAACTCAAAGCTGTGTGCGGGAACCGGTGCAGCTGATGATGCCGTATCAGGGTCGACGTCGTGTGAATGGTGCTGCACTCCCTGTATGCGAAAATGCGGATGTCAGGAACTCAAATGAGTCTGGGACAGGGGAATGGGCATAAGTTTCCCCTGCAGGAGCGTCCGCAAGCAGTAGGTTAATACCAGCGGCAATAGGGCCTCGCCCTCAAATGGGTCCTCTTTCTAGTAGATCGTTATCGTCGTCAGAGGCCACGTCAGGGGGGGGGCATATCAACAATGGGATAAGCGGCAAGGGGTACAGGAACAGGGATCACCACGAGTGGCAAATTCCCAACAAGATGGCCATCAGTAGGCTCTGCTACGACATCAGGTAGCGCAAAAGGGGCTAAAAGTCGTCATCGTCTATGCCGGTAGTATCGGAAATGTACACCTCGTGCTCCGCTGCAACTATGTCGTCTGATACTATGGCCATGGGATTCGTAGTGTCCATCCTTCTAGTACATGGTGAAAGCATGACGTTTGTAACACAAACACATATACGTATAATAATCAATCATATATTCATGTAAACATGTAAGTCAACAATAAACAATCAAATAATTCTCCTAGTCCCACTAGCCTCCCAGTCTCCTAGACTGACATTCCTAGTCCCACTAGCCAAATTCCTCCCAGTCTCTAAGACTGCTCTATCATCCACCTCGACCTCTTAGATCGAGCCTCGGCCTCCAAGACCGAGCCTCAGCCTCCAAGACTGAGCCTAAAACAACAAACATCTACCTCGATCTCTAAGATCGAGCCTCGGCCTCCAAGACCGAGCCTCAGCCTCCAAGACTGAGCCTAACATAAATAACATCTACCTCGATCTCTAAGATCGAGCCTCGGCCTCCAAGACCGAGCCTCAGTCTTCAGGACTGAGCCTAATAATGAATAAATGAAATGTGCTCAACATTTGTTTGTAAAAACGTTTTGGATCTGGACTTAAGTGGTATGCAGAAAATGTTTTCGTGAGAGCCCTAGTGATCATAGTCTAGACTCGAGAAGGAATCCTAGTTCGCTATGATCAGAGCTCTGATACCAAGCTGTCACACCCTGGCTTTGCGGAAGCGTGGTTATTTGGTGTGACTTCTTAATACCATAGCTTAATCATAACAAAGCTACATGAATTTAAAAATATGCAAGATCATCCATTGATAATAAAAATATTAAACATTGTCTTAATGGGTTAACACCCAACAACCATAACTTGTCTAAACATTACAAATGCAAACTTAAAGTAAACATGGTTCAGGGACTGTGACTTGTCCAGGAAAGAGTCACAAGCCTCGAACCCTGGATGACCTCGGGCCTAATGCAGCGGAAAACAAGCCATACCGCGCCAGATCGTTCGTTTCCTGAAATACATGTAAGTTGAAAAATCAACAATAATGTTGAGCGAGTTCATGCGATAGTGAGTAAATAAACCTTTATCTTTATCAAAAACCTGGTATGTAGCAAATAAGGAAAAAGAGATCACCAATGGTTTGCAAGGCCATTGATATGTGTGAAGTGCAAGTAGGGATGACTCAAACCTAGCGGATTTATGCGTCGGGCACTAAGTCACCCCGAGGTCCGTTCAGCTGGACCTGGGGCTGGGCTCGCTACACCTAGATAGATCTACCGCTCCTGTCCCTCGGTCCTACTATGAGGATTAATGGCCTCAAGTTTCCGCCTACCCACTCACATGATCTAAGTAGTAAACCTCCTTACGCTAACCATACCATGTATCAAGTATTCATAATCATAGTAACATGTATTTCACCCCCGCAGTTTATAAAACTGAAAACAGTTAAGAGAAAAGGGGGACATGAACTCACAGTGAGTGCGTCACAATACCAAGTAATCCAAATATCCAACTGCTGCGCAACGACCTACATGTGCTAATTCTATTAGACGGATGGCCGTGCCTTAGCTTTATAGTTTACATTTTGGGAAACAGTTAGACAACCGTTCCGCGTATATACTTGGTAGAAAATCTCCTTCCCAAGGATGGGGGAATTAATACATGCGTGTTTATAATATTAAGTCTCACTTAATATATTTTATTTCTCATTCCAAAATATAATTATTTTTCTCAAAAATAATATATTTTCTCTTCGTGTAATACTTTCCAAAATAATACGTTGACAATATCCGCATTTATGAATATTTCCGGATAAGGCGTAAGTTACGTTTTGGCGGTTTAGTGGTAATAGTAATTACCGTTGTAACTTATATGTTTGTCGTGTAGGCGTTGGTATTATTTTGGGTTCGACAAAGTTTGTAAATATTATTTTTACTCTAAAAATAATATTTATATATTTTCACAAAATAATCATAAACAGTGTGGTGAAAAATATATTTATCGAATAAATATTTATCACGTTTAGTTTTTGTGAAAATCCCACCTCCGATTATTTAATAAATAAAGTCATGGCGAAGTATATTTTGAAAACATTTCAAAATAGTTTAACACTTGTAAATAATTCTAAGTGTTAGATTTTTAGAAAAATTTCGCCAGAGTTTCCCCTGTAACTGGAGGTGGCCACGCTTTCAAGCGTATCATTTTCTTTTACAAAATCACTTCAACAATTTCTTTAAATCAACCAATCAATTTCCGATACTTCAAACCAGTTTCAATACATTAAACTTGTAGACTAGTATGTAAAATCGCATTATTACATGAACTTGTAATTTTTCCGAAAACTATAGTGTAGATCACCTTATATTTAGTGGATCTATGTATAAAATAGTTTAGTCTTGCAAAAACCCCGTTTTTGGAACAAATCATTCTTTACAACTTCCCGACAACTTTTGTAAAAATTGTTATTTTGTCGGATCTTTCGTTTCACGAGTGTTTATACACTCGTAGTTTGTAAAAAAAATCATATTTATTAACATGTCATCCAACTTTTATAAAACATGATTTTCTCGACACTTGGTTCTACGAATATACCACTTGTACATACGTAGATCGGCTCGTTTTAAATATTATTTTACAAGTCAAAATACTTTTACACAAGTTCATGTTTCTCGTGTGGTGGAGTTTCACCTTTTAACCCTTGTACAAATAGAAACAAGCGTATGTCAAGATTCGTGATCTTAACAAAGTCGGGTTAAACGATGATAAGAGCCACCACATCGTAGATCGGGCCTCAATAACCAACATATTCGAATACTACGACTTTTACACGCGTTATAAGCTTTTAACCAACAATATTCGAGTTTTAGTAGCCTTTAAAGATTTAAAAGATGGGTTTCCGACTTTTAACCATTAAAAATCCTTTTAACCACTTTAGATACGATCAAGAGCGAGTTTTAAATGTTATACCTCTAGCTCGGGGCTAGGGAAGATCTTTGGCGAAAATGGCGTGGATAAAAGCAAATGAACGAGGTCCTTCAACTTCCGCTTGCTTCAAGCTTCCTCGTACGTGATCCCCGACACTTGTATATACTTGGAATGGCAAGACAAGAACCGAAAGATGGATGTGTGGGTGTGGGTAGTCACGGCCGAGAGGGAGAGAGCAAGAGGGAGTGAGAGTGAGTTGGTGAAATGGATGGCAAGTCTTGTGTATGTGTGGGGTTTTTATAGACAAAATTTGGTTCATCGTCCAACGGATTCTTATGCTTTCTAGATATCCACAATCAACAATTAAAATATTCAAAAGTGTACTCCTAGTTCCATTAGAATGGAACCGGCCCAAAAAAGGGGGGGGGTACCCGGTTGGATCTTGATCGTTCAGTTAGTGCTCAGTTACATTAAGTTGGTTACTTTTAGAGATTAACCCCGTTAGTTGTTTGATGCGTTATAATGCGGGTGTTAGGGTAATCAGGGACCCTAACTGGCTCAGAAAGATACCAATAATATTTCTGGCAATATTTTTATGTTCCGGGTATAGTCTGGTTGTTCGGTTGGATAGTAATACGTTAAAGTGCTTAAGTAATCCTTTAAGCGTCGTAATTAATATTTTTAGCGACACAATTTATTCTGCAAAGTGTCAGGAATATTTCCCCATGTTTTGGCACTTTATTAGTTAGCTAGAAGCTAGTATGCTGATAAAAGTGCTGTGTTTTGTGCTTAGAGTACGTTTTAGGCACATCCAATCTTTGTATCTTATTCCTAGAGACGCAATTATACAACCCTTGTATCCCTACACACACTATGGGTGTAGTAAAATATTTCTGGCTCATTCAGGCCTTTAGAGGCAGTGTTTGCCTGATGCTGGCTATATCAGCATGTTCAATAGGTTATCTGTCCAAATGCTACTGTGCTTTCGTGGATCATGTTTGTCACTAGAGTTCAGTAAGTAAATAATGTAGTGACGGAAAATCAAAGTATGATGCAGATATGTACAAGTATCAATAATCAAGTAGCAGTTTATCATAAATCTCAGTTAAGCACAGTAATTAGGCAACAGTTAATAGTTAATTAAGTCGTACGTATACCTGGTTTTGTGAGGGTTGCCACATGTACTCAATCTAAATTAATTCAAAAGGGTAAACAAGTAATTTTCTTATTGATTTAATTAATTGATAACCTTCCATAACCATCACCCTTAATTATAGGAATACGAATTAAGAATTAATATACGAATTTGTGTCATCTCGTTCAAAACTGTATAGTGTTATATATTTTTATGTAGTGTTACATAGTGTTATATGGTGTTATATAGTGTTATATGATAGATGTATAATGTTATATAGTATTATATGGTGTTATATGGTACTATATGGTGTTATATAGTGTTATTTAGAGTTATATAGTGTTATAGTATTATTTTTTCTGATAGCATGTCTATAATAGATGTATAGTGTTATATATTGTTATATAATGTTACATAGTGTTATATGGTGTTATATGGTGTTACATAGTATTATACGGTATTATATGGTGTTATATAGATATAGTGTTATATAATAGATGTATAGTGTTATATATTTCTTGTAACAGTTACATATTTCTGGATTTTTTAAAATGTCCTGATTTTAGAAATAAGCTTAAAATTGAATCGCTAGAATTTAGGAGTGAATCGCTATAATTTAGGAGAGGTTACCTAATTTGAAACATATACAAAGACACTATTATCCTTACAATTTTCAAATCAGTCCAAATAATTAAAACATAATTTATAATTTGGTACATATTAATCTCAACCACTAGATAAAAAATCTAATGGTTTTGAAACACTTCTTACACTTCTCACACTTTAAACACTTTATACACTATCCCTACCCTAATATTACAAATCATTTTAATTGCCTCCCTAAACATTGACTCGAGTATGGTTTTCACTTCAAGTTTTCAAAAGATGAGACTTTTAGTCCTAACCTATAAATCAAACAAATGGTCTTTATGTCCAGATTAAATTTGAAGATTACTTAAAAAATAAATACAGATTTAACCTAACATTTTCGAACTATAAATTTCCAACAAAGTTGTGCTATATGTTGTTGTAATATAGGTCTTAGGAGTTTTTCAAAAAACTTTTGCATTTTTTCACTTTTAACCCTAATATTTTAATCTCTTGTATTTTACCTCTTTGACTATTTTACTTTTACCAAAAAGTTTTTCATCTTTTACAATTCAACCCCCAACACTTTTTTGTTTTCAACTTTGGTCCCCCCATACTTTTATCTTTCATAAGTTTTTCGTTTTAAGTTTCGTTATAAATTTTTCGAGTCAACACGCCACATGTGTCTAGGATTCAACTTTTTTTGTCTGTTTTTTCCCATTTGACAGGCAGTCGCAACACGTCTATTTTTCTTCATTTGACAATTTCGTCGCAACACGCATGTCCTGGATCGACTTAGTTATTTTTTCTACGTTTTACATTTATGTCTATTTTTTTTTTGAATTAACACGCTACAACGGGCGTACGTGATTCAACGATTTTACGGTTGTTTTTCGTTCGGTGTTATTTTTTACTTTTTAATTTATTTTGTTTTTACAAGCTCCTCAGATGTTGGTGGTTGTTGGCAGTGCTGTGGCATTAGTGGTACTTGGCATGATTTTACGAACATATTTAAACTATGAAGTTTTTTACTAATAATTTGTTTCGAGTTTACAACTATATCTCTTTTACTTAAGAAAAACTAATTTTTATGTGCATGTCGATATAAATTCGATTTGCTCTACGTTTCGACGTAAACTTTTTATGGCAACAATTAAGCAGTATGAGGTCTGAACTATTAAGAGACAGTATAATGATTAACCGTTCAGAGACAAATGTCTGAACAATTCAGATTAGAGGTCATAACCATTGAGACTCGGTATAATAATTAATCATTCAGATGCAAATGTCGAAATCATTCAGATGCAAATGTCTGAACCATTCAGACATTTACTCACGAAACAAACAATATGAATCATTAAGTGTTGAACTAGTAAGAGGTCTGAACCATTCAAACCCTCATTAAGAGGTAAGCAAACAACCCCTTAATTATTAACTAGCCCATGCCGGCTGAATTTGTAAGCCCCGGCCGCAACGCGACGGCGTCTTACATCTAGTTCTTAATCATATTTTAACGAGTTTGTTCCTAATACTGGAGAAAATGTTAATAATAAATCCTTAATTTTCTTTTAAGTATGATAGTGTGCAGGGCCTGTCACAACCCGACCGCGTAAAACAACAAATCGCGGCTGAATCGTCGGGGAGTGTTGTAACAGAATCATTGTTTCATAACACATGGAAATTGAAATTTTGTTTTATTGATTAAAAGAAGTTACAATGTCTTAAAATCAAAGTAACATAACATAATTAACTAGTCTTGCATCTTTTATTATCACTAAGGCCCAAGTCCGCCTAAGTGTATCTTGATCAATCCTATGCATCATCTCCTGAAAACATATGTGAAAATAGGTACGTCAGCATAAAAATACCTGTGAGATACATAGGTTTGATTAAAATTGGATTCATGACTTGTAAGTTTAAAGAAAATGTTTGTCAAAAGTTAGTCATGAACCTTGTAAAATGTTTTCTTTTATAAATCATACAAACAGTGATTAGAAATCAGATGATATAAAAGAAAGATACACAGATAAATAAATGACCAAGTAAAATGGGTTTGTATAAAATATGTTGTTTATAAAACAATGTTTCATGAAGATATGATATAAGTGTAAAATGTATTATGTCTAACTTGAAATGGTTTAAATAACGCTACGATATGTAATATCATAAAAGCACTTATATATAGGAAGTACCAGCGGCATATCCACCATTCTTTTGTCATATTACACACGCCTCGTTACTTAAATCACTTACCCAAACAAACCACCAAAAATGTTTTGTTTAAACCAATTGTCAAATGTTTATGTATAAACCATGTCTATTGTCAAATGTAAATCATGCAATGTGTAAACAAATGTCATATATAGTAAGTAAAACGTGACTACTTAAACCATATGTAAAAATGCACAAAACAAAGTGTTTGAATAAATCAAAAGATGTGTTTTGTAAAATCCATGCATGCTTTACTGATACAAACATCTATGCGGTAATGTTAAACGCCTACATCCAAGCCTTGAGACTGTCAAATAAACCTAGAACAACGTCAAGGTCTACCAAAAATGTTTTCGGATTCGGTCATTCCTTCCACCCAAACAAACCTAGGATTTCAGGAACGGGAGTTGTCAAGTCCTATGGTACCACTACCTACTACCGAGCGGCATGATCGGTGTTAATGAATGTAATAATGACCCGTTAAACAAACCAAATGTCATACCAAATGTAAGCATGTTTTATGAAAATAATGTACTTTAATATGCTAAATGAACATACAAAGTAGAAATGTAAAACAATGTGTCCATATGCTGAGTAAACAAATGCAACAGAAATGCAATGTAAAACAATGTGTCCATATGCTTAGTGAACATATGCAACAAAAATGTAATATATAAAATCAATGTGCTAGCATGCTAAGTGAACATACATAGCAAAACATAATGAAATCATGTACTATATGTGTACTAATGAACATAACAAGCATATGATATAAAAGCATGAAAAACATGAAAGTAACAAGTAGGCACATGTGTATCACCCCAAAACCTTTGAAAACGTAAAAGAGGGGACTATGTACTCACATAATCACCTTGAAAATATGTAAAAAGAGGGGTCTATGTACTCACTTGAGGGTGCTTAGAAGTCTTGAATAACAACCAAGCAAAGCTAAAGGGATCACGGAAATCAAACGGCACCTAATATAAGTAACTACGTTAATAAACCGGACCTAAATCTGAAGATCGGATAGAATGAGGTTTCGTAAACCAAATGAGTATAGGAACTCATGTAATATGGTTTAACAAAGCCTACATTCTAAAATGGAACATATCCTAAGTGCTTACGACCCATTACGACTCGTTTAGGTAGTCTACGCTACTTTAACGCTTCGTTCGCGTAAAACGCGTTCGGACCGCCTAACTAGTCCTATGACAAGTATTATATGCCTTAACATGTCTAATAATGTTGCCTAATCAGTTTAAATGTAAAAATGTAGGTTACATATGCTTAAAATGAATTTATGCGTAAAAAGAGCATTTTGGTCATTTTCCTAAGGCATATAAATTACCTATCATACAACTACTTAAACGAAGTGACCATAAGGTATAACCTTGGAAGGTTATTCCCTAGACAACTATGGTCACAAAACATGTTTGGTCGGATCCTAATGATTGACCAAACGGGTCGGGCTCGAAAGTCTAAGCGGTTGTTTAGACCGCTTACCTTACGACCCTATATAAGCACTAAACCTAAAGTGACGAGCTAAACATGTTAAAACATGTTTAACGAGGTTAGAAAACAAGTTTGATATCAAAATAAAGGGTCTTGATACCCAAAAATAGTTTGGTTGCAAAATACGCAAGAATACGTATTTTGACAGAAACTATGACTCGTCACTACGCCTAAATGCATGGTAATCATTAGGTATAGTCACAAAGGACTATGACCATCGTGATTACGCTCACGTTGCGAAGTTCAAACGAACTTCGTGTTGACCATTGACTGGTTAAAGCAGAAAGTCAAACACTGTTTGAGTTTTGTGCTAAAAACGCATAAACGCACGAAAGAATACTTACAAGAGGTCCAAGCAATGGGGTTTTGATCCAAATTTTCTCAGGTATGAAGGTTTTTAGGCTTCAACTTAGAGAAATCAGATCAAAGTGTGGGTTACAAATGAAAAGCTTGGGGTTTATATAGTTTTCGGGTAACCGTTAAGATCATTCCTCGATAAACGAGCTTCGATCTGAGCCGTACAAGTGCACTCCCTGATTTAGAATACCATGGGCACCCCTAAACAAGCCCATAGAATGTAAAAAACCATTTGCAAACATGGGGAACAGCTGGAATAAGCTGGAAATCAGATTTGCTGATCTGGGCTACTTACACGCCCCGCGTAAGATGAAAGCCCATCTTACGCGCCCCGCGAGGGCTGGGTTTCCAGAAATGTCAGAAATGGTCCCTGCATGTCCAAAACTTGTTTTTCGATGCATTTTTGGCACGTTTAAGCCTCGTTAACCCCATTTCAAAGCTCTAAAATGAAGTTAAAGTATAGAGAACATGAAACAAGCTAAAAAATATGTCGGATGCCGGTTCGTTTGGTCGTACGATCACGTTATTCGGTTAATTACGACGAAACACGAACGAACGCGAAAAACAATCCAAATCACGCGACGAATGAAATTTTATCAAGCCAATCACTAAAATAAAATATTTTAATGATTACAAAAATTTTTGGATGTCCGGATATATTCAGAATGTAAGATATACGCGAAAATGCAAACTTATGCACTTTTTGACGCTTTTAGTCCATGTTGATCAAATAAGTTTATTTTAGCACACCGAACCCCTCAAAGCCTATTTCTAAGCTATGTAAAGGATATTTAGGGTGTGTTTAACTTATTATCAAGTTCCGTAATGTCCGTTACAGTATGAATCGGCATACTTTCGTAGTTTGTTGAAATTAGTCCCTATAAGCGAATAAACTTGATTTCGACACACCATACCTTCCAAAACTTATTTCTAAGTTATGTAAAGGTTATTTAAGGTATGTTAAGCCCATGTCACTATTCCTGAAGTGTTTGTCGTGTTAAACTGATCACTTTTACCTATCAGTTCGCGTATAACCTTCTAGAAAGCGATTTAGAGCTCGAATCGAACAAGACTTGATATGTGCAAATGATACACATATTTATACAAATCCCAAGTATGAAATACAATACTTAATTGATTTGGTATTTGTTTGATGGACGTGGAGGCACAGGTGTCACAGTCTCCCCTACTTCAGGAAATTTCGTCCCGAAATTTTATTTAGAGGAAACTTGTGAAAGCTCAAAACATGAAGTCGAAAAGATAAAACAACACTGGTTTGGGTTCTGAACTTCTAGTAACTTTAATAACATCATGCTTGCAATGTAAGAGGGACACTTATATACAAGTATATGAAGCGCCATTGGTGCGTCCACCGTACCTCCATTACATTGTTCACGTTTCGTTATTTTTGCCACTATAGGTTCTTACACATGAATAATTTTACTGAGGTTTCTGTGCACTGAATTTCATAATTATGTATGCATCCATAATTACGTAATTCCTTCCATAGTCCGCATAGTGCATTTTATAATGTGTAGGGGAAAACCAAATGAACAAACATGGGATGAGTGTGACTAGACCACCATAGGATCCTTTTAATTATATCAACAAATGGTCTCTTTAAATAGACCACCAAGGAGTCTTTTCAGCTATAGCATAACATGTTATTCTTAATCAGATTCTGAATCAATCTTTTGACTAGACCACTCAAGGGGTCTCTTTTGAATTATAGAATGGTACTATATAATCCAAGGGTCTTAACTATTACGTAGAAGCCCATTAAGGATTTAAGGTAGTACCTTTGGATATCCCACTGTGAATCACTCATATAAAGATATGGAAGATTCTACAAGGATTTTGATAACGGAAATAAAAACACAAAAGAAAACACATAACACGTAATCACATAACCACAAAGTTGTTTAACTTGATCTTCAATTTGTTATCATTTTGTTTAATTTGTTTGTTAACTGTGCACATGTATTTAAAGCACACCAGGAATCCAATTCGTGGATTTCATTTGGCACTTTAAACATTTTCAAGAATCTAACTATAAAGATAGGAAGATCTTAATAGGAATTCGGCTTGTCCGTATTGAATCGTAATGTACGTATTAAGGCATACAAAGAATTCAATTAAGGATTCCAATTTAAGTGATAATCATCCACAAGGATCTAATTGTGAAGATAAGAAGATCCTTTATGGATTTTGAAATTTGAAGATGTTTCGAAACCTTGCACTGGACGTGCTTAAGTCAAAACGTGAGGTAAAATGCTCATGAAGTTGAGGTGCTAGATATGCCAAGGCGACATATGAAGCAAAATTTGTATGTTAAGTCAAACATGTGAGTGGAATGTTTTTGAAAACTATGCATGGAATTCTTTAGAAACGTGTTTAATGTTTTTGAAACCTTACATAATACTTTGAAATCATACGGTGGATGTATTAGGTAAATATGTTTATAAAATGTTTGTAAAATCATGCGAGATGAATTTTAGAATTATGTATAAGGTTTTTGAAAACATGGGTAATGCTTTTGAAATCATGCACTTGATATATTAAGTAAATGTACTGTGTTAAAATTGTTTTCAAACTACATGAAATATTTTGAAATCATGAAGGTTGTTTTGAAAACTTATACTATGTATGTTGTTATGAAAACCAGAATGTAATGATATGGGTATGAGATCGAAAAAATTACCCTTAGTTATCTAACCAAAGATTTAAAGGCACAGATGTGCAAAAAGCACGATTACTCATAATGTCACTTTATTTTCTGTACTTCATTTCTTAAAATGAAACGAGTACTTAGAATTTTTGAGGAAATTATGAGCGATCACTTGAAAGGGAGAATCACAAGAGTAGTTTGTAAAGAACATAGTTCCTTGATGTAGGTATCATAGGGAAATGCCATACACACATGCAACTACACTTGTACATCAGAATTGTGAACAATAATTTATTTATAAACAAAACAGATTGTTTCAGGGTTCAACAAAAGATACAAAAGTATAAGATTTAAATTATTCAAAAAAGCAGCATCTTTTAATCAGCCAAATGCTCATCCGTGGGTCAGATTTGCAACAGCTTTGTTTTGGGTAGCAAAGCGGCACACGCCAACCAAATGTCCCCATCGTCCACAGTGGGTACATTTGAAGCAAGGTATGTGATTCGGATGATGACGGTTGCATCGATTGCACCATGGAGCAGCTCGGCAAACCCTAGCTGTATGACCCATAAGTCCACAAATTAGGCATTTGCGGCACTTTACACTGGCATGATGATGAAGGTTACACTGGTTGCACAAGGGTGCAGTTCCGTTGTAGGGCTTCTTGGCTGGTGGTGCTGCCACCTGGCTAGGTCCTGCCTGTTTTGGTGCAACTGCTGTGGGATTCTTTGATGCTTTACGTCTCTTTGGTTTTGGTGAAGGCTTGGCTTCTGTTTCCTTCGGTGTCTCTTGAGTGGCTTCATTCGTGAGATGAGACATGGCAGCAGCTAATTCAACAGTCTTTAGGACTACTTCGCCTGTTCGTTGGGCAAATCTGGTAGCCTGTTCGGACATCTGAGTGTCGCTGCGATGAAAAGACATTCTGGAGGAAACGAAAGACATAGGAGGTAACAGGTGAAATGTTATCGGATAATCAAAACAGAATGACAACGCATAAAAGTTGCGATCATTTGTTTGTTACCTAAGGCAAACAAATGAGACAGTGACTAATCAAAGTAATCGGGTCATATTAATGTATCGCGAAGACATGCTTTAGCCTATAAGTGGACACTCACCCCAAGAGTTCCCTATTAAGAGTGACTGGTCCGATTATGTGGATTTGTACGAACACTCTAGCCTTAGACAGAAAACTCAGAGTACAGGCATCCACCCTTCCAGATTGCACGTGTTCACATTATAAGACCCAACTTTGACGAGATTTTGAAAACTTAAAGGGTTCAAAACCTTATAATAAATCATCCTAGAACAGATGATTGGTTTTCAAAGCGGATTTGAAATTTGTGTTCTTGTTGTGGTTGTCACCTAAAGATAGGTGACGGTATTGTTTTAAGATCTAAACATAAGAGTTTTGTGTTAGGGTCCTAGGAAGGTTATAGACTAGGTTAAAGCATTACTAATAACCTAATTCCCTATAACCATGAGCTCTGATACAAACTCTTCTATCACACCCCGGCCGGGTAAAACAACAAATCGCGGCGGAATCTTCGGGGAGTGTTGTAAGAGAATCATTGTTTCATAACACATGGAAATTGAAATTTTGTTTTATTGATTAAAAGAAGTTACTATGCCTTAAAATCAAAGTAACATAACATAATTAACTAGTCTTGCATCTTTTATTGTCACTAAGGCCCAAGTCCGCCTAAGTGTATCTTGATCAATCCTATGCATCATCTTCTGAAAACACATGTGAAAATAGGTACGTCAGCATAAAAATGTCTGTGAGATACATAGGTTTGATTAAAATTGGATTCATGACTTGTAAGTTTAAAGAAAATGTTTGTCAAAAGTTAGTCATGAACCTTGTAAAATGTTTTCTTTTATAAATCATACAAACAGTGATAAGAAATCATATGATATAAAAGAAAGATGCACAGATAAATAAATGACCAAGTAAAATGGGTTTGTATAAAATATGTTGTTTATAAAACAATGTTTCATGAAGATATGATATAAGTGTAAAATGTATTATGTCTAACTTGAAATGGTTTAAATAACGCTACGATATGTAATATCATAAAAGCACTTGTATATACGAAGTACCCGCGGCGTATCCACCATTGATTTGGTATTTGTTTGATGGCCATGGAGGCACAGGTGTCACAGGGCCGTCTTCGAAAATGTTCGAAAAACTTTAGGCCCTGTGCGAACAGAAAATACGGGCCCCTTAAATATATTTTTTTAAAAGGGATATATATATAAAAAAATTTAAAATATATGAAAATGAATTAATGTCATTTGAATCAACACCAATCATTTAATATGTAACTTGAAAAAATTAGGCAATTTATGCCATTTGCATTTAATAAATAGATAAGAAAGAAAAAGAAAAACAAAATTGAGTACGCCGGGATTAGAACTTGTGTTTTCTTATTATTAAAGTAACTTTCAAACCACCAGACAAGTGCTTCAGGATGGTAGTTTTCCGATTCATTATGTAACTTTACAGTGTAAAACTAATAAAAAAATAAAAAAATTTGGGCCCCCGATGGGTTAGGGCTTTGAGTCGTCGCCCATCCTGCACACCCTTTGGGCCGGCCCTGATAGTGTGAAGATAAAATCTGTAATTTTTTTAAAATTAAATTATAACTTATGACCCGTTATTGGTATAGAAATGTTAATCAAGATTTTCTCATCTACTAAATATTGTAATATGTTACAATCAACAGAAAAAAAAGCTATAGTATACAGTGGAAAATTAGGGGGTGAATGGTAATTAAAAAAAAGTTAAGGGGTTGATTGGTACATTGATCCAATCATGCATTATCTGTAAAGTTGTATCCACAATTTGGAGTTTGGACAATTATAAAACATGGTCTGACCTTCATCAGAAGATCTGGTCTGTTCATATAAAAAGGAACACAAAAGGCATCATTTTTCAAACTAATGTTTTCATGAGTTTGTACTGTACGAACACAAATGATGCATTGAAAGTAGAAACCCTTTATACAAAGATACGGAAAAAGAGTACCTGTTAAGTGTGATAGTATACCCCCTTGTTTGTGCATTTTGGACATCTACATTGTAATCTTTTGTAATCTTGTAAACACACACGGAAAAGTCATAAATTGGGTGAGTTTTTAAAAACAAAATTGAATTTTTGTTTGAAGCTGACCGAAAAACCCAAATCAATGGATTACGATTTAAAGAATAATCGAAAAGGCTATGTGGATCTTGAAAGCGGCCGTGTAAAGTAAAGTAACTGAATACCTAGATTTTTTTTCATTTTCGAAATAATAATAATAATAATAATAATAATAATAATAATAATAATAATAATAATAATAATAATAATAATAATAATAAACCATCTTATCAAAACTGTAGTTAAAGGTTCGTAATAATAATAATAATAATAATAATAATAATAATAATAATAATAATAATAATAATAATAATAATAATAATAATAATAATAATAATAATAATAAACCATCTTATCGAAATTATAATAATAATAATAAACCGTTTTGGCTAGTACAACTTATCCATCCAACCTATTTGCCATTTACTAAAACTGTAGTTAGTTTTTTTTTTTTTTGAACGTCCAACTTAAACAACGCCGGGTAGTCTGTACGCGACACCCATTGGTCGAAAGGTAGCCTCATGGCAGCCCAACCTGCACGCACGGAGCCCCTAGTCCACAAAGCCACCAGTTCCGGGGAAAACCCGACCCTTCACCGCCCGAGGGCACGACAATGAATAACCGGTAAAACCCGGTAAAACTGTAGTTAGTTAACGGTTCGACTCGTAAGACTATCTCCAATGCTAAGGCCGTCCTTAGGCGCCCTTAACTGCCTAGTTAGCTGTCGCATCATATCCTTACAAATCCTTAACATCCTTACAAATCCTTAGGGTGTGTTTGGTATGTGGTAATGGAATGGACGAAGAAATGGAATGGACGAAGTAATGGAATAGACGAGGGAATGCAATGGATCATTACCATTCCATGTCTTGTTTGGTTACCATGTGAATGGAATGAATTATTATTATGTATTGTTCGGTAGGCAAGAAAAACGGAATAATAAAATTAGCGGTGAGTGGTGGTGGTGGAGGTGGTCGGTGGTAGTGATTATAGGTGGCGGTGGTGGGTGTCGGCGGCGGCGATGGGGGGTGGTGGTGGCGGCGAGTGGCGGTGTGGCGGTGACGACGAGTGGTGGTGGCGACAAGGTGGCCGTTGGTAGTGGGTGGCAGCAAAGGTGGCGGTTGGTGGCGGCGGCAGTGGTTGGTGGTGGCGGTGGTGGTGGCGTCGACGATGGTTGTGGGCAGCGGCGGCGAGTGGCGTTGACGGTTGGTCGCAACTGTGGGTGATAACGGTGGCGAGTGGGTGGCGGCAGCGGTCGCTGTCGGGGTGAGGTGGTGGCGGGTGGCGGCGATGGCGTCGGTGGTGGTGGTGGGTTGTCGCGAAGGTCGTGGGTTGTGATGTTGTTGATGAATGGTGCAAGAGGGGATGGAATGAAAAAAAAACATGGGGGGTGGAAAGAATGATTTTGAGGGAATGAAATGTCTTTTTGGAATGAGTGATTCCATTCCATTGACCAACCAAACACTCTTTTCTTCATTCATTCGTAATCACTCATTTCATTCCACATCTCATTCCTACATACCAAATAGTATCTTAATACCTCTCAATTTCTTCTCCAACCATTCAAACATCCTTATATTTTCCACATCATTACCCATTTTTTCTTCAAATTTTATTACTTTTATTACTTAATAAATTATCAAAATGTATTTTAATAATTAAAGAATTAATATAAGTAAATAACAAACATTTAAACTAAAAAAATATAAGAGTAAATTACAAGTTTTGTCCTTTATGTTTGTCCTAAATTTCAGGCGCTGTCCTTTATCTTTAAAATTGATGAGTTTTGTCCTTAAAGTTTCAAAATCCTGTACGTTATGTCCTTTAGGACAAACCCAGTTATAATTTTCAGTTAAATTAAGTCATGTGCACTGCACATGAGGGTAGAAATGTCATTACACCTCCCACTTGTCTTTCCCCCTTATTTAATACCATCTACCCCCAATCCTTTCACCTTTTGCCTGAGTCACACCAAAAACATAGCAGACTTCACACCAGAAAAGATCGACATTCAAATTCAACCATCCAAACCTTCAAATTTAACACCCATTATTCACAATCTTCACCTTCATCATTTTCCAACCAAAAATGACCCCAAACCTCAGGATTCACAAACCCCAGATACTCTCTCTTCCTAAAATCCCACAAACCCTCAAAATCCCAACTCAAATTGCATCAAGTTTAAATCTTTCCATCTTTAAATCCCCTGTTTCTGTCACTAAAACCAACCCTCTCAGCAAACCCACTTCAAGACCCATTATATCTAACCCCTCGCCGCCATTCCGACCCCTCAAACGCCGCCGGTCTCCGCCGTGTCTCCGTCGTCTTGTTCCATACCGATCTCCGTGTTCAAGGTAATGAATCTTTAATATAGAGAGAAGGGTATGGCGGCGGTGGTGGTGGAGTTGAATCGGGGCATCCCTCGTCATCATCATCTCAGTCAACATTATCAACGTCACCACGTCGCCAGAATTTCATCTCCGGTGATTGGTTTTAGAGAGGGAAAGAGAGAGGAAATGATAAAGGGGCTAGGGTTCTCTTACCTGAAAGTGTGACTCCCAAAGAAGAGGTAGAAGAGTTCCGTTGGTCGTTCTGTTTACCACCACCGTGAGCGACGGCGCTGCAGCCGAGGAGGTCGCCGGAGGTCAAGGAGTCGGTTGTTTTAGGTGGTGTTGAGAGAGATGAATAAAATAGATGGAGAGAGAGGGATTATATAACCTTTTATTTTTTTTGTTTCAAAATAGTCCCTTAATAAAAATTATTTACAAAATAGACCATGAGAAGATGAGATGACAATAATACCCTCATGTGCCTTGCACATGATCAGATTTAACAAAAAAAAATTAACTAGGTTTGCCCTAAAGGACATAACGTGCAGGATTTTGAAACGTTAAGAACAAAACTCATCAATTTTAAAGGTAAAGGACAACGCCTGAAATTTGGGACAAACATAAAGGACAAAACTTGTAATTTACTCAAAATATAAAACATATAAATTACACACATGCAACGATTTTATACTGTTTATTAGTTTGGATTATTTAAAATGTAAATCAAACCTTGAGGGTTAATATGTAGTTTACTTAAAAATTAAAGGGTAAATATAAAACTTTTAATAATAAAACAAAAAACTTCTCTCTTCTTTTCACCTATTGTTCATCTTCTCCACAGTAACCTCCTCCATTGAACCTCCACGATGCTTTCCAAATCAACCCAAGCCTCAACTAAAAAATTACCGTTGAGAAATAAAAATAAAAAACAAAAGGAAATGGCTCAAGAACCCAGACATATAAAGCCTTGCAGTCGAATTTTTCTTTCGGATCTTTACAAATCGGATATGCTCCATTGAGCCTGAAAACTTGGATTTATTCCACGTCACTCGGGCGGACTACGGATTTCCCGTTGGAGACAGAACAACAACAACAACAACAACAACAACAACAACAACAACAACAACAACAACAACAACAACAACAACAACAACAACAACAACAACAACAACAACAACAACAACAACAACAACAACAACAACAACAACAACAACAACAACAACAACAACAACAACAACAACAACAACAACAACAACAACAACAACAACAACAACAACAACAACAACAACAACAACAACAACAACAACAACAACAACAACAACAACAACAACAACAACAACACAACAACAACAACAACAACAACAACAACAACAACAACAACAACAACAACAACAACAACAACAACAACAACAACAACAACAACAACAACAACAACAACAACAACAACAACAACAACAACAACAACAACAACAACAACAACAACAACAACAACAACAACAACAACAACAACAACAACAACAACAACAACAACAACAACAACAACAACAACAACAACAACAACAACAACAACAACAACAACAACAACAACAACAACAACAACAACAACAACAACACAACAACAACAACAACAACAACAACAACAACAACAACAACAACAACAACAACAACAACAACAACAACAACAACAACAACAACAACAACAACAACAACAACAACAACAACAACAACAACAACAACAACAACAACAACAACAACAACAACAACAACAACAACAATAATAATAATAAACCATCTTATCAAAATGATAATAATAATAAACCGTTTTGGCTAGTACAACTTATCCATCCAACTATTTGCCATTTACTAAAATTGTAGTTAACGGTTCGACTCGTAATTATAATTATATTATAATAATAATAATAATAATAATAATAATAATAATAATAATAATAATAATAATAATAATAAACCATCTTATCAAAATTATAATAATAATAAACCGTTTTGGCTAGTACAATTTATCCATCCAACCTATTTGCCATTTACTAAAGCTGTAGTTAACGGTTGGACTCGTAATTTTCTTCAAAACTGACCAAACTAGTACAAGCAAGTTAAGAAAAGGGGTAATCATGAAAATAGCCAAAATTTGATCAATTTTTTAAAAATAGCCAGTTGACACCCCATAAAATGCGGTTTTACGAATTCCAACCCGGCTCAAGACAAAAGTTAAGAACTTTCCTCAAAGACCAGTCAGCTTTTGACACGTGTTAACTGTCAAGACATCTCCCATCATTTGTCACCTTTCTCTCTCCTCTTTCTCCCTCTGTCATCTCCCTGTTTCTTTTTCTTCTTCTTCACAACTCACACACCCTACTCCCTGCCTTTCATCTTCTTCACCGAGCACCATCACTGCCCTCACCTCCCACCACCACCCTGCAACCTCCCACCACCCTCACCGAGCACCACCGTAAACCACCACCACCACCACCCTCACCGAGCACCACACCCATTAATGGTGGGTTTACTTATTGTATGATTATAAACAAAGGTCAAAATGGTGTGTAAACCCATTAATGGTGGGTTTACTTATTGTCCGAGATGCTGCCATTAATAAACAAAAGTCAAATCGTATGATAATAAACAAAAGTTACTTTGAGGAAGTGGAAATTATTACACACCTGTAGATGTTGCCATTAATGGCGGTAATGAAGGTTTGGTGTGTGTGTGTTCTGAGTGAGTGGATAGTGATTTCGTTTGAGTCAATTGGAGAAGACAAAAAAGATGACTTTTGTTCTATTTACTTTTTTACCCTTGATGTGCAGACAAGATGACAGTGAGAGAGAGACTGAGGGAACATGATAGATGACAGCAGTACACGTGTCAAAAGCTGACTGGTATTTAAGGAAAGTTCTTAACTTTTATCTTGAGCCGGGTTGGAATTCGTGAAACGACATTTTATGAGGTGTCAACTGCCTATTTTTAAAAAATTACCAAATTTTGGCTATTTTCGTGATTACCCCTTTAAGAAAATGTATCCAAGTAAATGTTCATTGTTTTGGGTACGTAGTACAACACAATCGTGCCTGCTGCAAGTACATACCTCTTCACTCACGCTGTACTTTATTTCCTTTCCAGCAATATCTGAACTACTTTAAAGTATTAAGTTTCATGAATAAACTTTTGGCTAGTAGATGACAAAGAAAAAGGGTTGAAAATTGAAATGAATGTATAAGTTGTTTACACATACATGACTGCAGTAACTCTGAATGAATATGGGAAAGCTATTCAGAAACCATTTTTCACTTGCTTTTTTTTCTTGTGTTTTCAGGAAAAAACAAAAGACAGTTATAGAGGTGTAAGTGTGGGCTGATCTTGATAGGTCAAAACCGGGTCAGTAAATATGGGTCAGAAAGTTAATGGGTCAAGCATCATGGGCCAGCGCAAGTAATGGGCCTTAGTTGTGGGTCATGATTTCTTAACTATAGGGCTAGTTTGTGTCGTTTTCTAATCACTTTCAGGTTAGAGGTGCACATTCGGCTAATTCAATAATCTGTTCGGTAAACCGAATTGGCGGTTATTTTTCAGGAAAAAACCCTGCTTAATGCTTTAACCGGTTTTTGATGCTTAAAACCTATAGCCGGTGTTATCCTATAGGTAGGGTTGTAAACGAACCCAAGGTTCAGTGAATAGTTCGTGAACCGTTTGACGGTAAGTTCGTTTATGTTTGTTTATTTAGTTAATGAGGGAACATGAAGAATATACTCCGTCCAATTAACTAAACGAACGGACACGAACAAAAGTCTTGTTCGTTCGACTGCGTTCGTGAACATTCGGTAAGATGTTTATTTTCGTGTTCGTTTGTTTATGTTAATTTGTTAAAAGTTTTTAATGTTTTTTCAATATTTCAATTTCCCTCTTATGTTTTACTTTTCCCTATACATTAGTTAATAATTATATAAAAAATAGTAAAATGTGAAACCTTATGTAAAGTTGGACACTAAAGACATTTTTAGATAAATATATTTTAAGTTAGCTAAACGTGATTTATCGTATGGTGCTTGTAGTAGATTTCTTGTGTCTTGAATTCTTGATTTATTATTTGATGGTTGCATTTGACTACTTTTGTCAGATGTTTACGGTTAATGATGTTTTTCTTAATTTCAAGTTTAATGTCCGTTTGATGACGTCATTGTTTTCATGATCAATGTTTACGAACTGTTCGTGAACAACTAAAATTCCTTAACAAATGAACACGAACATAACTTTTGTTCGGCATATGTTCGAACAAGTCATGAGCATCTACATTTCCTTAACGAACCAGCACAAACATGACCTCGTTTGTGTTCGTTTACAACCCTACACATAGGTTAATTTAAACTGATTAACATGTTATTGGTTAAAAAAAACCCAGTTATTTCAGTTATTTTAAAAATCCCTTAAAATTCCTAAAAAGTTCCAAAGAAAATTGAACATATAAATAAAATCAATAAACATCCGTTTTTATTTATTTTTAATTTTTTATAACTAACATTACATAGATTAAAAAAAGACATAAAATATGGAATACTTTTGATTTTGATATAATCATTTATTGGCCTTCTTCGTCGAATCGTCTTTAACATTTTATCGCCTGCTACTCGATCAGTCCTTGGTGGGGCTAGTCGAGCGTACCGATTCATCGTATGCGATTTCATCATCGGGTAGTGGTAGCACCTGTCTTTTAAATACTTCATATTCATGTATTTGTTCTTCCACTGCGGTTTCACTTTCAAGATTTTAAATATGTTTTATACATTTCGAGTCATCTAAGAAGTCCTTTAAGCAAATACACATTGCCATATCCTTTGATGTGAGTCGCGTTCTTCAAATAGATAATACCATGTCACTAAGAGAGAAAGTCGATTCCGAGGCAACTGAATAATTTTAAGAACTTAGTAGATCACGAGTCATAGCGCCTAAAATAGGAAAATGTGGTTCCCGTCTTTCCATCAAGCTAAAATATCAAAGTTGTGGAACTCGGCGAGCAACATGGTGGATAAAAAATAGGGTAAATTACACTTTTCATCCTTTATCTTTATATTGGATTGCAATGGATGTCCTTTAACTTCAATAATTACAATGACAATTCTTTCTTTGTAAAACTCATTACACCATACGTCCTTTAGTGCTAACCTAGTTAAAATTTTCAGTTAAATCCTATCACAAAAGGATAGTTTTGACTTTTTACGAATTTAATTAAAAATAGTTTAATAAAAAAAACTGAATCCACCCCGTACAACCTACCACGACTACCACCATTAGCCGGCCACTGTATTCCAGCGACAAGTAGCAAAACCAAACATTTATCCATCAAGCACCAGCCACCGTATTACAGTTATCCAATTCAAAAGGGATCTTTACAAACAAATCTTTATTCCCACCAGCCTTAATAACCCAACATTTGCAAATTCCCCAGCTCAACTAGAACACTTCCAGTTAAAAAATTATCAAACAAAACAAGATTTTTCAACCTTGAACAATTACCAATATGTGATGGAATCATTCCATTAAGTTGATTAGAGCTTAGTACTATCTCTTGTAGGTTCAAAAGCTTACCAATTGACACCGAAATACCCCCTTCAAGACTGCTGGAACTTACGTCAAACACATGGAGTGCACTAATTTCCCCAATCTCATCTGGTATCTTTACGGTCAAATTCACACCAGAAATGATGAATGTATCAAGGGATTTAAGTGCCGAAAGGTTTGACAGAAACGGAATCGCTAATTCGACACTCTGGATGTTGATTTCAGTAACAAAACCTTGTGACGAGCAGGGGACGTACGCCCAGTTAGTCGAATTAATTTCACAGTAGCTTATGGAAACAAACCCAATGTTTCCGGCGGCGAAAAATGGTGGTGGTGACTGGATGTAGCCGGAAATGGTGGTGGTTGTTATCAAATTGACGGTGGTGGTGACTACTCTGGAAAAATGGCGGTGGTGGTGACTACTCCGTGTGTTTTGAGAGAGAAAGGGTGTGTGTTAAGAGAGAGGAAGTTGATTTGGTTATTACACTATCTCCAATAATAAGGGTGTTCTTAGTCGCCCTTAGCTGGCTACATCATATCCTTATAAATCCTTACAAATCCTTAGAATCCTTACAAATCCTTAAAACCTTTCAATTTCTTCTTCAACCATACAAACATCCTTACACATCCTTATATTTTTCACATCATTTGTTTTTTTCTTTAAAATAAATTAATAGAAGTAAGGATTTGAATAATAAAAAAAATATAAACATAATATTGAAATTGCTTAATTTTTATATAGTCGATTTGGTAAATATTATTTGTGTATATAAAATTTTAAGGTAGACCATAACTATATAGGCTGGCAAGTTAAATTAAACAAAACAATGTTGGTTGTTTTATATCAAGTAAAATAATTAAAATTAAAAGAATAAATGGTCAAACACATTTTTAATGTTTGACCCATTTGTACGTGTGATTGTGTGACTATGGGCTTTGTTCTAATCTTTAGAAATATTTTAACGTATTAGGCTATAAATTATAAAAAAGCCCAATTGATACTTATTAGATAATTAGGTTATCTTCTCCAATAATCGTGTACTGATATTGAAGAGCCGCTTTGGTTAGGCTTCCACTTTCCAAAGTTAAGTAAAAAAAAAATTCCGATCATTCACAATTCGCAAGTCTTCCTTCATCAGAACTCCTCTCATGCAGTAGTCCCTATATAATGTATTTGTTTATTCTTATTTTTTCTGAAACTCGGCTCAATAACCGAGGAAAACCACGCCCAAAATTACGGACTTTTCTTTTCAGGCGGCCATCGGACAATGGCCTCCAACGCAGGGACGGATTCGGGCGTGGCTGAGGTGGATTTCGGGCGGGATGGGAAAGACGCATTGGAGACAGTGTTATCAAATTGCAGGGATTTTGAGAGAGAAAGGGGGGTGTGTTAAAGAGTGTATATATATATTTTAGTTTCTTGTTTTTTATTAAATTGGTCAAAAGACTAAATTACCCTTATATGATAAAAGTTAACTTAAAATTTTAATCTAGTTTGAGTTAAAGGACGAAAGGTGTAGTGAGTTTTCTAAATAAAGGATTGTAGCTGTAATTATTGAAGTTAAAGGTTATCCACTGAAACCCGCTATAAACATAAAGGACGAAAAGTGTAATTTACCCTAAAAAATAAGTTAATTTATGCCTCCCAAATTCACCATTTGAGGCATCACCCACATTTACTATTTAATTTCTTATCGAATTATATAAATTTAACTCTGCGTCTATCCTCGACTATGATGCACTTGCCGATGAAGGGTTGGTGCATTTCCAAATCTTAAATTGTTTGATTTTACTGATTTATGTGGAATTGAGTTTTAGAATATACTATTTTGAGATTATTTGTATCTTGCAGGCCTCAACAGGTTTAAGGTGTGTTTTGAAAGCTTAACGGAGCATTGGAATGGATCTAGCAAGAACAGGGGCTAACAAGTGAGCAAAATAGAGCAAAAGACATTGGGAACCTGCTTGGGGCATCCAGGACGTTGCACCTGCGCAAAAGGGGAAAAGCTCTCCATTTGACTAGTCTTTCAACCCAATTTCGAATTTTGTCTCCCCACTCTCCATCTAGGGCTTCCATAGGGCGATTTTTAGAGATTTTCAAGGTTCCAATCCATAAGTTATCATATTCCATCAAGAATTGTAGAATAATCATCAACCCTGAGTGGCTAATCTCTCCAAGATCATCCTCGGGTGTAGGATTGTGAGTTTTCTAGGGTTTTTTCTTACATGTTTTGGTTATATACATTAACTTGTAATCTTTTTGTTGAAATTGTGTGGATTTATTATTAGTATTGTTTTGAACTCACAACTGCTAAAATTTTCTTGCATATTGACATTGATTGAGGTTTACTACAGTTGTTTGGTTGATTGTTAGTATAATAGCCGATTAGCAAATGATAATGAATCCAAAAGTAATGGTTTAAAATACAAACATCAAAATGTTCTTCAAAATTTATTTAATATATACTAATTAGCAACAGGATTGTGCTTCTGCTAGTTGTACATCTGGCTTCATGCGTGTTATGTGCATTTGTTAGTTGTAAGACCATGTGTGTAGTGGTTTAGCTCAATAATGCCCCCACCATGGGGTATTTTGTGACACGTGAAAGTCCAGTCAGCATGGGGCATTATTGGGGGTTATTGTAAAAGTGGCGTAGTGGGAATAATGCCCAAAAACGCCCCTTCCATTAATTACACAATAAATTTTTTTTTTTAAAAAATTAAATAATGCAAAAGTTTCCCCATTGGTCAGTCAACCCTTCCACAATCCCTTTTAGGCGTTTTTTTAACACGCCAATCCAATTTTTTTTTTTCAAAAATAATGCCCAAAAACGCCCTATGTAATGGAGGGGGGTGTTTTTTTTTTTGAAAATAATGCCCAAAAACCGCCCTACTACGGGTGTTCTAAGTTTAATTATGTTGTTTGTGATTTAATTTTTGGATACCGCGTGTCTTTAATGTGCTTTACAACCAATACGTGTAACCTAAAGAGAGAAAGGAAACTGCCAACGTAAAGAGAGAAAGGAAACTGCCAACGTAAGAGGCATATTGAGAGAGATAAAGAGAGAGAGAGAGAGAGAGGAGAGAGAGATCGGAGGTTTATGAGATAGGGTAAGCTGGTGACTTTCGGCAGACGAAGATTACATCCCGAAGTGTGGACCACATCGGTGTTCATGAACAATGGTGCTCATGGTCATGTTTCAACCTGAACTCCCAACCTATCAATCCTTGTCTAATCTTAATTGGGTTTCCGCCGGTGACCGTATGACATTCGTCGGAGCATTATCCAGGTTATTACCAATCGGCACCAGTGCATGTTTCGGTTTGGTTGAAGAACAAAACGCGCAATTACTTAGGGTTGATGACGTCATTGATGACATGCGGAGGAGAAAGATGTAGGTGGAATGGTTCCGCCTCATGAGATTGATCAGGAAAGTAGATACTCAAGGCATTAAGCGGTCCAATCATCATATGGCTGCTTGGATGCAGCAGCCCATCGCCTTCCCCCCAGTTACCCCCGGAGAAATCAAAGACGGACCAATCATAGTGTCTGCAATAATAGCAGGCCACAAGGTCCGGAGGATTTATGTTGACAGCGGAAGCGCCACCGAGATCATGTACCAGCAGTGTTTCCAACAGCTAGCTCCGCAAACCAAAGCAAAGCTGATACAAGTCTCTATGCCGTTAGTAAGTTTCTCCGGAGAAGTGGTGCAGCCTATCGGGTAAATCACCTTACCAACAACGTTGGGAGCCGGAAGCCTGGTCCGAACCGTCAACTTGACATCCCTAGTGGTGGGAGCAAGATCCGTTCACAACGTCATACTAGGAAGGCCAGGGATGTGCGCTTTCGGTATTATCAGCTCTGCCATCCATGGATTATTAAAATTCCCCACCGAAGCAGGAGTAGCAACTTTGCACTCCGAATCCACAATGTGCATAGCCGAAATACGACAGAGCGACGGTCATGTGCAACCTCCGACCCTCCTTACGGAGGAGTGGGCCATACACCCACAGTTTCCGGAGCAAAAAATCACCATTGGGCCCCAGCTCCCTGAGCATACCAAAAACGGTCGTGGAAACTGCTGTCTAGTTCACTTGATGTCTTTGCATGGCAAACTTCTGACATGTTTGGAGTTCCTCGGTGTTTGGCCGAACACAAGTTAAAAGTATCGCATTCAGTAAAACCAGTCGCTTAAAGAAAAAGAAACATGGCTCCAGCCCGTAATAAAGCCATCTCCGAAGATGTTCGGAAGCTGTTGAGCGCCTGGATTATCAGGGAAGTGCGATATCAAACATGGGTCTCCAATCCGGTAATGGTAACAAAGAAAGATAAAACTTGGAGAATGTGCGTTGATTTTTCTGATTTAAATAATGCATGTCCGAAGGACTGCTACCCATTGCCAGAGATCGATTTAAAAATTGATTCTCTGTTGTCACACCCCAACCGATGGCGGAATCATCGGGGCATGGCACTGAGCGAAACAGATTGTCCAGAAGTTTCCATAACAACTATTTATATAATCCAGTTAAAGATACGTCCCATACCGTATCCCGAATAAACAAACACATTATTACAGATAACATCCAAACAAGTAATTCTGTTCCGACAACTCAGATTTAATTTAATACAAAACATAAATATTGTTCAAATGCTCCTAAAGACCCAACCTGACAAGATCTACGGACAACTATGCCCTAGTTGTTCCTTCCTGACAGACAACTATTTGTTGGGGGCCTCTAGAGCTTTATTCTAGCCTCGCTTTCCTAGCAAGCAAACATCTTAAACACCTGTCACATACGTTAAAATACAGTCAATACATAAATGTAAAGGTGAGCATACAAGTTTGATATAGCATATAGAGTTCGAATAGTTTACGCATAACCGGCACGTATACAGAGGAAAACGAAGCATGTTAATTATCGACATGTGTCACACCCCCAAAATCCACATGCGGAGTACCACCGCTTGGAGGCGTGACTGACCACGATCCAGCCACCAATTCTACTGAGCAATTTAATTATTAACATAAGTAATACTCACCAACCACAAGGTTAGCAAATATCATAGTCAAAGTTCAAAAGTTTTAAGTTAAGTAATAGTTCAGATAAGTAGCGGAAGCATAGACAAAATAGTTTAGAACAAGATTCTTGGTTCAAGTTTGTTTAGAACCCAACACACGGGTTAGACGACCACTACACATCCGCAAGCTGCAAGCTCCTGAATCACTGGGTACCTGCAAAGCATGCAGTAGGGTATCAACATAATGTTGGCGAGTCCACGGGGTGTTAAGTTTTAGTTTTTGAAAACGTAAGTTGTTTAGATAAAACATTTATAATCACGTTATGGGGAGCTACCCCATCTGTAAGCTCACTAAACTGTAGATACGGAAACTGTTGACGGAAAGTTGTTGTGCCCCGAGTCAATGTCTATCGTCATTGACCAAGATGCAAGGTCTACTAGTTCACGCCCGATCCCCCCGGTCACGGTGTGAGTTTGTCAAACCTAATAGCGCTATCAACTAATAACCCGTTCGCCCCCGGCGATTAGTCGGTACTGTAAGCAGGGACTTAAGGTGATAGAGTTTCGTTTAGCTTGGCTAGTTGTGATTTATAAATAATATCCAAACGTATCTCCCCCGGAGATAGTAAGTACCCATTCGGATTTCCCCCGGAAATAATAGTTCAAAAGTATTTTTCCCAAAGTTGGCAGTTTGTCCGTGTCCCTCCCTGGGACGCATGCTTTTAGTGTGTGAACTCACCTTGGGTTGCTCGACAGATTAGCTTACTTGGTCAAGCACGCTGGTCACCACGTCCTAGCATGGTTACCAGTATAGGTCAGGTTTGGGTACAGAGATGTCACGTATTCCACGCATAGCTAACACATAGCATGCATACAGTTACATGTTGAGTTATTGGGCCTGCTCTACTATTTGATCAGTCAACAGTAACAACTAACACATAGTCCAGTTAAACAGGCAGCCCAAACAAATCACGTTGTGGCCCAATAACTAAAGTAAGCAGCCCAGTCGAGACAAGGTGGTCTCGAGTTGTAATGGCTGGTCTCGAGTGGTGCAGGCATGACTCGCAACCTCAAAGGTCTCGAGTCCAATCTTATGTGGTCTCGAGTCGAGACCTTGATGGTCTCGAGTCCCTGAAGTCCGTTTTGAGTTGCTTAGTCCAGGTCTCGAGTCGCAATCACTGCGGTCTCGAGTTGTCACCATGTGATCTCGAGTCGAAACTAGTGGTCTCGACTCGTTTGCCTGCTGATTCTGATGCACCTGCGAGACTTGTACTAGCCAATAGAATTCCACTGTTGTGATTTGGTGTACTATCCAATGAAAACACACAAACATGTTTCCTTGTCTAATTCTCAAACAAAACGGATCAAAACAAGCATTTTCAAATGTTTTTCATGATCTTCAAGTAGTTCATCTCTTAAGTTTCTATATTATCAAACATGTTCATCCTACATAACCATGCATTCTATGAACAAAAATAATCTAGATATCAAGATCATCTTGCAAGAAACAAAAGAAACATTTGTTTTATAACATTTAACATAATCCGGATGGTCATAAACACTCCTAAACTATCATTCTTTTGCCATTTAAACATCTTAGCAAAACATTATCATATAATAGTTCACACACATTATTCATCATTTAACCATTACAAACTCACTAATCATACAAAAATCATGCAAAAGACCTCTAAAGTAGTCATGTTTCTTATTCATTAAGCACACATAACTCTTAACACACATTAAAACACTAACCGGTTGATGAAAAGGCACCGAGTCAAGGAAGAAGGTGAGAAAATGAAATGTCTGAGTGATGATGATGAGCTTGACCAAGGCTCCTTGTTGTCGCTGATTGAATCCGAGAGAGAGAGAGAGGGAGGTGAGCTTGATTGTTAGGGTTTTAGTGAGAGAGAATGAAGGAGTGTGTGTGTGGGAGTGAGTGTGGGAGAATGATGGAAATGAGGAATGGTTGGCTTGGGCATGGGTTTTATACTCCCTTCTATGGTGCACCCTAAAGGGGCTTTCGGGTGGACTAAAGGAGGTCCACGGCCCAACCGGCCCACTGTTTACTGTTCACTCAAGACCGGGTGGTCTCGAGTCGTGGTCTCGGTTCACTATTATACACATACATATATATAATACACATACTTAATGCAAGGATCACGTAACTCGTCAAGATAATTCACGAACTTTCATTTAATAATATAAGTACACCAAAGGCTAATACAAGAAGGTTGCTCGGGAAAACCCAAAGTGTCACAACATGGATCTATCGATACCAATGACTGCGGGTTGACCGTCCGAGATGGTTCGCAATACATGATTACCACCGTAATCCATGCAAGTAATTGTCCTTAACAACCCCCGTGTGAACGGGTGCTGAGTCCAAACTATAGTACTACGTCGTTAAGGCAGGTAGACAACATTCCACGTGTAAACACAATCAACAAGCATTCATTCAATCACGTAATACATGCGAATCGGTTAGCGTTCAAATAATTGAGTAGTGTGTTCGATAGTGATTTTGATAAGTAACGTATGTAACACCCAAAAGTGCTAAAAGCAAAAGGGGATCGAGTATACTCACAGCGATTGGTTGATGGATTGAAGGGAGCGCTTGAGAATAGGGTTAGCCTGAACAATTCGATAGCATAATGATGAATACACATAGAATGAAAACAAGTGTAAACGGGTCGAATAGCCTAGTCGATCGAACGGCAGGATCGATCGGGTGGGTTGTTCGTTCGGCTGGACAATCCGTTCGGACAGCCTACCCGATCGGCCGGTAGGCTCGATCGGTTGGACTGTTCGAGTGGATTGTTTCTTCCTTTGATGTGTTTGTGTGTGAGGATTTGAACTTTTGAAGTTTTCGTTGTAGCATTTGAGAACACTGAAGTGTTCTTACCTTTCAGGTCGGTCGATCGAACGGTCTGTTCGATCGGTCGGCTTATCCGAGCGGTTAGGTACTTCAGTAGTAGCCCTCGTTAGGTTGTCACTCGATCGAGCAGCATATCCGATCGAACAGTCTGTTCGTTCTGATAGCATATTCGATCGGGTGGCACCCCAATGCATCGAACGAGTTGAAAATCAATTAAGTGTTGAAGCACAATATCTCATGATCCGAAGAGTAATGTTTACCAATCGATTAGGTCTTTCGATCGGTCATTACTTCGTTCAATACCATACCTCATGAATTTGTCAAGGTGTGGGGCCACATGCTAGCCGATCGGCTGGCCTAGTCAATCGGATGACATGTCCGATCGGCTGACATGTCCGATCGGTTGGGCTGTTCTTTCGAACAGCCTAACCGTTCGGTCAGCATCCTGACCTGGTTGGCCTGTTCGTCTAACACTTGGCTGTTCCGCTTAATTGGTGTTATGTTGAGGTAGTCTGACAACGAGTTGAACTATGACACTGTCGTTCTTACTTGTTTCTCCTGCTCGGACAGGAATCACCCAAGTCCGGCCGGTGAACGGTTCGGATCGTCAGTTTAACGTTTAACCCATAGTCGGTGAACCTCGTAGATAGAACCCGAATCTTGAACCACCCAACCATTGGAATGATCGGTGAGTCGGCTCAAGCTCCGTTTCTACCGATTTGAAGGCATTGAGTGTAAAAGAGTTGAAAGAAAGTTGGAAATCCTTCTTTCAATCCTTCACATTATGTAAATGTTCAGATCTCCGATAGATCTTGACTTGTTTATGTGGAAATCGGTTAGATCCGAGCCATTCATGGTGGATTGAGGCCAACACATGGTGTTCTTGAAGAACACCATGATGACATCATCCTTGAATGCTTAGATCTTGATGATTTCACGGTTAGAAATCAAGATTTGAAAGATAGAAAGGTGTAGAAGTGTGTATCGATCAGGAAAGTACAAGATTTAGGGTGAAAACTTACCGGAAATGGAAGAAATCTGAGAAAAAGAGGAGGAGCACGAGCTGGTCGGTCAGAGCTTTCCAAAAGTGGAAAGGATGACAATGACAGCCCTATTTATAGGCTCCAAAAGAGGAAAGGGCTGGCCGATCGGCCAGGCATCCCGATCGGATAGCCTGCTCGATCGGACAGTCCGTCCGATCGACTGGGCTGTTCGATCGACTGACAGCCTGATCGATCAACAACCTGGTTCGAGTGTTTGGTGCGACGATTTTCGATATTTCAATTTCGATTGAAGACGAGACGAGCACGATAGAGTTTCCTATTCAAATTACTTTCAGTCCCAACTACTATATCTAACATACAATCTCCTATGATTAACCCTATCCTTACGTTACCATTCGTCGTAGTTCGATTTAGATTGCATTTGATTTGAGTTTCGAGTTTCGATTGATCACCACACAAAACATAAAGTAAACACGCACATGCAACACATAAGGCACACACGTATACAACAACAAAGGTTTGCATAATTCGAGATTCGAGTTCGATGATAGCTAGATCGGTTTGATTACTAATTAGTTAACTTTATCGCATTGTTACTTCCTACTAATCACAGTCGTAAATCGGTTCGCGTCGATAAAACATTCTATTACTTCGATTCTTCCTGATTACAACACTTACTCCACATAATACAAATAAAATTGAAAATAGACTATCTATAGTCAAAGAAAGTCAAAGTTGACTTGGACTTTGACTTTGACTTTGACATTCGAAAACGCGGGGTGTTACATCTGTCCAGCTTTCGTCTTAAATATTTCTTGGACGCATATAAAGGTTACCACCAAATACAGATGGCTTTGGAAGACGAGGACAAGACGGCTTTCGTAACAAATGAATGTCTCTTATGTTATACCAAAATGCCGTTTGGGTTAAAGAACGTCGGAGCAACGTACCAGAGATTGATGGATAAAGCATTCAAGGATCAGATCGGAAGGAACTTAGAGATTTATGTAGATGATCTGGTCATCAAAAGTCAAGCCGAAGATAACATGATCGATGACATACTTGAAACCTTCGCTAGGCTTCGGAGTATCAATCTCAAGCTTAATCCTAAAAAATGTTCTTTTGGTCTAGAAGAAGGAAAATTTCTGGGAGTGTGGATAACCCAGTCCGGAATCCAAGCACACCCGGATAAAATGAAAGCGGTAATCTCCATGCAGCCTCCTAAAACAGTCAAGGAAATTCAATAATTGAATGGTAAGTTGGTAGCTCTTCATCGTTTCGTCTCGAAAGTTGCCGATCGCACTATTCCTTTCATGAATATATTGAAAAAAACGAACCGGAAAGGGTCAGATAGAATGGACACCAGAGGCTGATTCAGCGTTTCAAGAATTGAAAGTTTGTCTTGGGTCATTACCCACTCTGACCGCTCCAATCACCGGAGAAACCGTCACTGTTTATCTCTCCGCCTCACATTTTGCTATAAGTGCGGTACTAATGGTGCACCGAAATCAAACGCAAATACCGGTTTACTACGTAAGCCGCATCCTGAAGGACTATGAAACTCGGTACCCGATGATAGAAAAATTGGCGCTTGCACTAGTACTTGCGTCCAGGCGTCTCCGAAGATATTTCCAGGCTTTCAATATAGAAGTACAGACCGACCTTCAGATCCAGCAAATTCTCAGAAAGCCGGAGGTTTCCGGACGCCTCACCAAGTGGGCAATCGAACTCAGCGCTTTCGATATTACCTACCGAACCAGAGGTCCAGTAAAAGGCCAGGCCGTGGCAGACTTCCTCACGGAGGCACCAACCGGAGAAAGTACTAAAGAAAAGTCCGCCCTCCCAAGGGTGTGGAACTTGTATACAGATGGAGCCTCCAGCAAAGAAGGGTCGGGAGCCGGTTTGATTCTAATAGATCCGGAAGGGATATAATATACTTATGCTTTTCGTTTTGAGTGTAAAACTTCAAACAATGAAGCAGAATATGAAGCTCTTCTCGCAGGACTCCAAACCGCAGCCAAAGCTGGTGCGACCTCCGTACTAGCTCATGTGGATTCACTACTAGTCGCCAATCAGGTTAGCGGAGAGTACGAAGCCCGAGAAGAAAACATGGTCTGGTATTTAAGCCAGATTAACAGTTTAAACTCCTCGTTTGACTCTTGCAAGATAGTCCACATACCAAGGAGCAAAAACAAAAAGGCAGATGCCCTAAGCATGCTCGCATCCGTAGCCTTTTGTCATTTATCCAAAGAAGTGCTGGTCGAAACTCTGCAAGCTCCGACCATCCAACAGGCGGGATCTGTTATGTCAGTCTCCGTACAGGAGAAATCATGGATGACCCCGATCTTAGAATATTTGAAAGACGGCACTCTTCCGGAAGAAAAAGCTCAGGCTCGGAAGTTAAAAGTAAAAGCGTTACAATATCAGGTTCACGATGGGCAACTCTATCGAAAGACCTTTCTAGGTCCGCTACTAAAATGCCTAACAACGGAGGAGGCTAGCTACGTCATACGAGAAATCCACTGGGGGATATGCGGCATCCACTCCGGACCAAGGATGGTTATAACCAAGGCTATGAACGCCGGGTATTTTTGGCTGGGCATGCAACAAAGTGCTGTTAGTACTGCAGGCATGTGAAGATTGTCAACGACAAGCTCCCATTAGTCACCGAGCGAAAAATAACCTTGTCCCTGTAACTTCGGCATGTCCGTTTCAGAAGTGGGGGATTGACATTGTCGGCCCTTTCCCAGTCTCCACCGGAGGAGTAAGGTTCTTATTGGTGGCCATTGATTACTTTACAAAATGGATTGAAGCTAAACCCCTCCGGACTATCACAGGGGATCAGGTGTTGAGATTCGTCTGGGAAAACATAGTGTGCAGATACGGAATGCCGCTCTGTATAGTCAGTGACAATGGGAAGCAGTTCTCAGAAAAACCATTCAAAACGTGGTGTGAAAGAATGCACATGTAACACCCCAAAACCGAATTATTAATTTGCTAGTTTGTTATCATGTTTAACAAAATGAGGTATAATAACTGGGTTAGTAAACCTAGTTAAATGTCTAGCAAATTAAGTAAAGGAATGAAATTAAAACCAAATATGATGGTGTCATGAATTTAAGGGGCTAAGGTTGCCAAATTAGAAACTTGAATTGAATAAAAATAAAAAGAAAAATCAAAACTCACACACATACGGTGTGTGAGTCTGGACGATCGAACAAGGGAGCAGGGCAAGGTGAAACCCTAGTTTCACCAAATCCATTAAATTCAGTAGGGATTTCAAGGAAAATCGAATGCATGAACCTCTATTCTCGAACATCTGACCTTGTTCATTGATGTGGTAAGTCCAATTTCGTGATTTGATGAATTGTAGGAAATGGGTTTCAACCCAATCATGAGTTTGTAATATGATTTGTGTAAATTGGATGTTGGGACTACTCTTAGAACAGAAATCATGTTTGATTTTTAAGTTAGTTGAAATATTTTAGTATAAACCCACTTTATGAGAATATGTTATGAGTAGGAGGATTGAAATTGATACAACTATGTGAAGTTTGAACTATGATGTTTAAAGATACTTGAAATCTTAGACAAATGGAGGTAGGATGAAAGATTTCTATGAATTTGGTTGATTGTTAATATGTCACGTGAAGAATTAGTAGGAATCATGCTTTAAAAGCTTGTATATAATGTTTCACAAATGCGAAACCCGCCAAGTGTTCGATGAAATGCCTAAGAGAACAAATATGTGAAGTTGTATGCAAGTTATAAGCTTATAAGTATAGAAAGTGATTATGACATAATTGTTAGCAAATTAACACGTGAAGTGTGTTTTAGATGGAGTCATGTGGATTTCTAGTAATAATGTATGTCAGGTTCAAGGATAGTGTCTAATTAGTTAATCTTGAATGATGATGTTGTTGTTATGAAGTTATGAGATATGTAGTATCAAAAGAATTGATTATGCTATGTGTGCTTATGTGACCTTATGGTCGTATGTGTGTGTTATACCACGCGAGTAGGAAATGTATAAAATGTCCATAGCATAATTGATTACAATAATTCGAAATGAATGCAATTTTAGAATGTGCGTTATACTAATGATGTGGTAATCGTGATGACATGATAAGTATAGGATCGTGTCAATATGGGGGAAAGCACGGAAGGTTAACGGAACGAGTAAGAGGAAGCATGTACGAAACAAACACCCGAGGTAAGTAAACTCCCAGACTCCATCTTTAATAGTAATGGAATTAATTGTATGATAATCGTTAAAGGTTATGTTGAAATTTGTTATTGAAGATGATATCGAATGAGTAGTATTAAGTAAGTGATTTCCTTAATCACTTCTTAGTTTGTGTGAGTAATATAATGTTTTAATTAATTAAACATGATGTTTGAGGTCAAATATGTGTTGAAGTCTTTCGTTGTAAATGATGGGATTAAAGTTGACTAAAACGCCCTTGATGGGTATATTGGGCAAACGATCTTAAAAGTAGTTTAGAAACAAGCTATTCGATTAGTGTAATGTATTGGTCAAGTATGAAAGTGAGGAGTATGGTTTTGTAAGTCCTAAACCATTTAATGCGCAAACACCTTAACGGGTCAAAATAAGCTTTTAAGCGAAAATGGGTGGAAAAAGGTGTAAGGTATCCGGGAATGAATCTTTTATGATAGATGACCTAGAAATTATTAAGTTTATATGAAGTTGATGTGGGGTAAAATACACATATTTGTCACGTGTAAATTGTATAATTATTGCATAGGTTTTATTTATTTTTATTTAGTTTTAGCATTATATTATATTATATTATATTGTGTTTTGGCAGGTCCTGGTGCAAATCAAGCAAAAACAAGTAATATGAAAATAACCAGCCAGTTGGGCAGAGTGGGGTGCCAGTGACCGAATTAAAATTGCTGCTATGTTCTATGACTGGGTCGAGTACACTTATCTCTATATAGTAAAAAGGGGAGGCGGCTATTTAGGATTTTTTAGGAAAATGCCAATATTTAATTATTGTTAAATGCTGCCAATATTTGTTCACTTCTAACGAGGTTAACAATGGAGAGAGAAGAGGGAGAGATACCGAGTGACTATGCCGGAGATAATCAAAACCACGATGAAGAAGGATGGGAGACGGAAACCAGGAAGAAAAATAACGAGAAGCGAGAACCAACGGTGACTTTCTTTGTGACAAACATACCATTATGGATGTCCGAAGGAGAGCTATGGGTAGAATGTCGAAACCTAGGTCTCTTGGTTGATGCTTACATTGCTAGGAAAAAAGACAAATTGGGATGGAGATTCGGCTTCCTAAGATATGAGAGGGTGCGAGATGCGGAAAAGTTGGTGAAAGCAATTAACCAAGTCCGTTTTAATAATGTTAGTTTGAAAGCCAATGTTGCTAAGTTCGACAAAGAAGGTAGAAAGTTAACTGATGCAAAAGGCAATATATGGTTAAGGAAGCCAGTTGAGGTAGTGACAGAAGAGAATGGAATCAAGGAATATACAAATGTGAGAAAGGAAGTCACCTACAGTGACGTTGTAGCAGGAAGAAGCAATAAGGAAGAGACAACAAAAGTTCTAAATTTCACCCACAATGCTGACACAGTTTCAAAATGGAAAGGGAAAGCTTTTATTGGCGAGTTCAGAGACTTCCAGGCTTTAGGTAGAGGCAGGAAAATGCGAGAAGAAGTTGTAAGTCATGGAGGACAAATGAGGTTGATTGGTGGGATGAAGATAATGGTTACCTTTAACGATGAAAAAAGGATGCAGGAGTTCTTGGAGGGCGCAAGACTGGTCTGGAAACAAGAGGTAGACAATATGTATGTGTGGGATAGTCAAGAGATAAAATTTCAGAGGTTAGCATGGTTAACATTTAGAGGTGCACCAATCCAATTATGGCAAGATGGTGTGTTCAACACTATAGCCGAGAAGTTTGGAAAGATAATACAAGGGTCGACGGCAGACGTTTTTGATTTGAATCTTCATATTGATTCAGTGGGCATATTGGTAGATCGGGTTGAGACTATTAGAGAAAAGATCCGGATTAATTGGAGGGGCAGGGTGTTCGATGTATGGGTATCGGAAACGAACGAACTATGGGCACCAAAGTTTTTGTTGGAACCGATAGAACACCTTAACGTAGGAACGCCGGTGAACGGAAAAGCATCGGAAAAAAACAACGGGGCGACGCAAGCTGGTGATCGGGAAAATAAAGAGGCGCCGGAAATTACGCGAGAAAATCAAGAGACGCAGGCAAGTCAACGAGAAAACGAAGAGACTCCGATGGTTGTTGGGAAGCATAATATTTTGGAAAACGAAGAGAATGGGAATAATGGAGTAAATGCGGGTCCCATATCCGATGCTTCCTGTGAAGTAAATGATAACGCGCTTCCCAAGGACGACATCATAGGAGATAATAATAATAGTAATAAAAAGCATGGTAATGGTATCATAAATTCCCCCAGGAAATCTATGTTTTCGAATGGACCAGGGCTCAATAATTTTGGACCAGAGGATAATAACAACAGCCCTAAAAAAGATGTTGGGCCCAATGACCCACTCAGTGGAGGACCAACAAATGCCATACATAAAAAAGGAAGAGAAATCTTATTACAGAAATCACAAATTCTGCTCTAAAACCTAATCCACGGGTGAGAAAGAACAAGATGCCTGATCTGAACATCGAATTGTCAAATGAAAGTAGACTGAATCCCGGGAAGAAAATAAATAGGATGAAGATAAAGCTAAAAAATAACAGAGGTAGAAGCAGACGAGTAAATATTCTTGATGACCATGAAGACGAGCTGGGCGACTCTCTTGAGGATGAATTCAATTCAGAATGGGAAGAGGAAAACCAATCTGATTCCACACCGGTCCCGGATACAAATCCAGAACTCAATGAACAGACATGTCTGAACGAGGTGAGTAACGAAACACTTGCAACTGAATTGGTCGGGGCAAAATTGGGTATCGATTTGCAGGATAAATCAGAACAGATTGGGTCAATCATTCTTGAAGAAGGGAGCAGGAGGGGCAGGGAAGGCGACGCAAATAAGGGATGTAATCAAGGAGCACAATCTTTCGTTTTTAGCAATCCAGGAGACCCAGTTAAGAAATATGACAGAAAGCACAGTAAGAAGACTATGGGATAGAACGACCATGGAGTATACGAAAGTCGATGCCGACGGGAGGTCGGGTGGCTTAGTCTCTATCTGGAACCCAGGTAATTTCAAGAAAACTCATGAAATAAAAGAGCAAAACTTTATATTGGTAAAAGGCGAGTTGATAAGTGAAGCCGTAGAGTTAGTTATTGTAAATGTCTATGCTCCAAATATCAGCACAGAAAGGCAAAGATTATGGGATAAACTATTAGAACTCAGGAATTCTGTGCAATGCCTTTGGTTAATGATTGGCGACTTCAACGAGGTGAGATACCCGGAAGATAGATTTAATTCAGCTTTTGATTGCAATAGCGCTATGTATTTTAATAATTTTATTAGTGCCGGGGGATTTATGGAATACCCCATGACTGGGAGAAAATATACGTTTTTGTCGGGTGACGGAAAGAAGCTTAGTAAAATTGATAGAGCTCTAGTTTGTGTGGGTTTCATGAATAAATGGCCAAATGCATCACTATGTGCTTTAGAGAGAAACATCTCTGATCACAGTGCTTTAATATTGTCAACTCAGCATAAAAAGTTTGGCCCGATACCGTTTCGTTTCTTTAACAGTTGGTTAGAACTACCTGGTTCGGATGAAGCGATCAAAAAGGGCGTGGAAAAAACAGGGGATGAAAGATTCAAAGATGCAATATTGGGTGCGAAACTAAAGGCAATAAAAATCGAAGTAAAATTATGGAGACAAAAATCAAGGGAAGAGGAGGAAAAACAATACAAAGAAGCACTCGGAGAAATAAACTCTTTAGACAAATTGGCAGAGCAAAGAGTGCTAACTGATGGGGAACTGGAAAAATGGCGGACATGTAAACAAGAGGTACGGAAATGGCAATGGATGAGAACAAAGGATCTACAACAGAAGGCAAGGGTAAGATGGATGGCAGATGGAGATGAAAACTCTACTTATTTTCATGCAATAATCAACAGTAATGTGGCGAAGGGTAGAATCACTGTCCTATGGATCGATGGTGTATGGGTAACGGAACCGGATAGTATCAAAGATCATTTCTTACACGTGTTGGGGTCGAAGTTCAAGGAGCCGTGTTCCTCGAGACCGCGTATGCCCTCCGATGGCTTCTCGAAGATAACGACAACCCAAGCATCCTCGTTAATTAGTGAATTCACTAGTGAAGAAATTTATAAAGCGGTATGGGAGTGCGGATCAGATAAAGCGCATGGGCCAGATGGCATAACATTTGCACTAATAAAGAAGTACTGGGAAAATTTTAAAGGCATTGTACAGGACATGATGAAACAGTTCCATACTCATGGTTCAATACAACAGTCTTGTAGTTCCTCTTTTATATCTTTAATCCCCAAAGTTGTAGACCCGGTGACATTATCTGATTTTAGACCAATATCCCTTATCGGTGTTATCAACAAAATAATATCGAAGGTCTTGGCTAATCGGATGAAGCTAGTACTGAATAGGGTGATATCGAACGTGTAATCGGCATTTGTGGCGAACTGTAATATAGTGGATGGACCGTTAGTGGTGAACGAATGGTTAGCTGGGCAAAAAAGTCAAAGAAACAATTGTTTCTTTTTAAAGCAGACATCGAAAAAGCATATGACACACTCTGTTGGAAGTTTCTAATCACCATCTTAACACATATGGGCTTTCCAACTAAATGGAAAACTTGGATCATGGGAATTTTATTTTCGGGTCGAGCATCAGTATTGGTAAATGGAGCACCGACGGGGGAATTTCAATACAAGAGAGGATTGAGGCAAGGCGACCCATTATCGCCGTTTTTATTTACGGTCGCAATGGAAGCTTTACACGTCTTAATGCAAAAGGCTTTACGGGAAAATATATACACCGGTGTAAAATTACCAAATAACGGGCCATGCATCACACACTTGTTTTTTGCCGACGACTCTATTTTTTTCGGAGAATGGGATGAAAACAACCTAAGGACACTCAGAAGGATACTTCGATGCTTCCATCTAATGTCTGGATTGAAGGTAAATCAAAACAAAAGTTTCATATATGGAGTGGGAAAAGATGAATCTGAAGTCGAACACATGGCGAGCGTATTGAATTGCAAACCAGGTACGTTTCCCTTTACATATTTGGGGCTGAAAGTGGGAGCGAATATGAATAGAATTGCAAGTTGGAAAGAAGTGATCGATAAACTACATAAAAGATTATCTAATTGGAAGGCAAAAATATTATCTTTGCGGGTCGCCTAACCCTTATAAAATCTGTTTTGGGAAGCATCCCTAACTACTTTCTATCGCTATATAAGGCGCCAAAAGCCGTAATAAGAACATTGGAAGGAATCAGACGAAGATTTCTATGGGGGGGGGGCTGTGGGGGAGTAAACAAGATAAGATGGGTAAAATGGGAAAAAGTTGTCGGGGCAAAGAATATGGGGGGCTTGGGAGTAGGGGGAATACGAGAACTAAACCTAGCACTGCTATTAAAATGGTGGTGGAGATTAAAAGAGAATCCGAACCAGTTATGGGTGAAAGTAGTAGAATCCATTCATAGCAACACCAAAAAAGTTTCACAAATCCCATTAAAAAAGGGTAATACGGGTATATGGAAAAATATCGTGGGGATCGGGGAGGATTTCAAAAAGATAGGGATAGACATACAAAGAGGACTCAATAGTGTTGTGGGTAATGGCGAGAAAACGTTATTTTGGCAAGACACGTGGATGACTCACGGTCCGTTAAAGTATGCCTTCCCACTTTGTTATAATTTGGCAAAACACAAGAGAGACATGGTGGCAAAATATTACAAAATGATTCAAGGAGTACGATTGTGGGATTGGATATGGATTAGAGCACTAAATAGTTTGGAAGAACAAGAAGAAATGCAAAGCTTAAATACGCTATTAGTTCAACAAAAGATGGGTGAGGGTAATGATGTGTGGAGATGGAAAGAAGAAAAAGATACGGGTTTTTCGGTAAGGTCGGTTAGAAGAGACCTTGGTGGACAGTTAGATCTTAACATCAATGCAAACAATTTTTATTGGAACCGTATTGCCACACCAAAGGCGAATCTATTTGCGTGGAGAGCTAGTGAAGGAAAGATACCTACATTTGAAGCATTAAGAAAAAGGGGAATAAATGTAACATCACAAGTGTGTAAAGTGTGTGGAATGAGAACGGAAACGACGGATCACATCTTGATACAATGTCAATATGCAGACTTGGTGTGGACTTAGGTAGATCAGTGGCTAAACGTTCCAGACGGCAATATTATGGATGAGGTCGAGGCCAGATTATTATGTGTAAACGGGTTAGGAAGATCGAAGGCGCAACAGAAGATAATTCATGCAGTCTTCCTTGCAAATTTATGGTACTTATGGAAGAATAGAAACAACATAGTTTTCCATGAGAGAACAACATCCACGAACAAACTAGTGGAAGAAATAAAGGAAGAAACTTTCGAATGGATGAGGCAAAGATCAAAGAATGTCCTGGTGTCTTGGAGTGATTGGAGAAGATTTAATATCCAAATGTAAAACTTGATTTGTTTTAGCATGAACCGTCCTGTAATTTGACATTGTGTATTTTTCTTGGTGTAGTAGAGATCTTGGATGTAATCATGTCTCCATAGCATCTTGCTATGTTGACTTGTTGGTGGAATAAATGAAAGTAATGTTTTGTTGTTAAAAAAAAATTAGTAATTTTTGTTGGACTTGGAGTTCGACAATCAAGAAATAAAACAAAAATAAAAGGGCAGCCAATATAATTATTATGGCGTTGAGATCTACGCCATGGGATAAAGCAGCGAAATTCAGTGAAAATATGAACGATTTTTATTGGGCCTGAAAGGTTTCTAGTACATCAATTTGGGCGAAAGTTAGGTGGGCCTGGCAGGAGTTTTTGTTGGCCATGAAAGGCATTTTGGCCATGGAAGTTACGTGGAAGTCATTAATAGGCCTTGAAACAATAAAATATGATATATTAATATCATTAAAAAACCTAATAAGAGGAAGATAATAGACATTACGGCTGGAGGGACGAAAAAAAATTACAAGAGATCAGCCGTACAACAGGGACGCACGAAGACATCAGTAGCAACGCACGGGCGGGAATCATCGGGATCGAGCGGGAAGCTTTGAGAGCAAGGGATTACCGGGTTTTATTACTCGATTTCTTTAGTTCTCTATTTTTTCTTGTTTAATATCGATGAATTCTTGTTTGAAATTCGTTTATTTATTTTTAAGATTATGATGCTTGGCTAAACTTTTAAGCCACCTAGACTTGATGAATGGATTAATATGAAGTTTTTACCGTTTTTGTTAATTGCATGATTATTATGGATTGATTGTGATTTGTAAGAAGTTTGGTTTAATGATTTGATGTATATGCATGCTTTGAGTTGGTTTATTGTTATTGTTTGCTTCATATGATTCTTAGTGACGGTCTTTATCACAATATAGAGTCATATTAGGGTATAGGATTTCGGTGAGTGTCTATATCACGTTAGAAAACCTTAACTCTTTAGGGATAATCGGCCGATAACCCCTAGAAGTAATTGGTAATAATTTGCTAAGTCTTAGTGTTCTACTAGTCCTAATACCTGGAAAGTGAGGGGCTATTGGTAGGTCTTACCCGGCGAATTGCTTTAAATAGTCCTTGGAAAAGGTCGTGTCTTAGTTGACCTGTCGGTTTTATTAGTCTATCAAGTCAAGTTAATTAATTCAAACTACCCTAGATCTATGATTGGAAAAGAGTAGGTCAACATAGGGTACTTACACAATAGTTAGACAACTGGAAAGGCGTCTGATAACCGGTAGAATTAACAGCCTAGGTAGTTCCACAGGTTTCTCCTTGAGAAGGGTCGAGGGGCTTAGTTGGTTCTTAATAGGTTTAGTACTTTAAGATCCCGGTTCCATAATTAATGCATTTAACTTAATTGGTAATTCTTTGAAAGTAATCCAGGATTCTTGTCTAGGTGGTCTCGTTTTCCATATAAGAAAAGTCTTTGCCTTATTTCGTAATAGCTTAGTTCTAGTTTAATATTTAGTTTAATAATTTAGTTCGATAGATTTCCTTAGATTTTCGGTAAACCCCCCCCCCCCCAACCAATTAAACAGTTAGAGTCTGTGTCAGTCTAGGTCTAGATAGAGTCTAATTAGCGTAATTAGAGAGTCTCGTGGGTTCGATACTCGAACTTACTGTAGCTATACTTCATTGATCGGTACACTTTCCGGTTGCGTGGTTTAGTTTTAGATCGAGTCTAAGTTTATAAATTTAAAGCTTAGAGTATCTAGATTAGGTTAATTTTAGTAGTTTTATTTAACCACATTTAGCACATCAGAAGTTAAGGTCAAACCAACAAGTTATGTTGCTAAACACATGAACGGGTCGAATAAATCATAAATGAATAATAAGCCGATAGTGTGTAAGCTAGGAATTTCCTTAATCCGGATATGGGATTTCAAGTCCACATGATAGAATGTTAATTTACAATCACGTAGGAAGAAACGTGACGCAAAACGGATAAAAAATGAGAGAGTTGTCACACCCCAATCGATGGCGGAATCATCGGGGCATGGCATTGAGCGAAACAGATTGTCCAGAGGTTTCCATAACAATTATCATCACTATTCAGTTTAAATTAACACGTCCCATACCGTGTCCCAAATAACAAACAAATTATTACAGATAACATCTAGTCAAATATTCTGTTCCGACAACTCAGATTTAAATAAGACAAATAAATATTGTTCAAACGCTCCTAAAGACCCAGCCTGACAAGATCTACAGACAACTATGCTCTAGTTGCTCTTTCCTGATAGACAACTATTTGTTGGAGGCCTCTAGAGCTTTATTCTAGCCTCGCTTTCCTAGTAAGCAAACATCTTAAACACCTGTCACACACGTTAAAATAAAGTCAATACATATAATGTAAAGGTGAGCATACAAGTTTGATAATAACATATAGAGTTCGAATAGTTTACGCATAACCAGCACGTACACAGAGGAAAACGAAGCATGTTAATTATCGACATGGACCTATCGATACCAATGACTGCGGGTTGACTGTCCGAGACAGTTCTCAATACATGATTACCACCATAATCCATGCAAGTAATTGTCCTTAACAACCCCCGTGTAAACGGGTGCTGAGTCCAAACTATAGTACTACGTCGTTAAGGCAGGTAGACAACATTCCACGTGTAATCACAATCAACAAGCATTCATTTAGTTCACGTAATACATGCATATTGGTTAGCGTTCAAGTAATTGAGTAGTGTGATCGATTTGTGATTTTGATAAGTAACGTATGTAACACCCAAAAGTGCTAAAAGCAAAAAGGGATCGAGTATACTCACAACGTTTGATTTGATGGATTGAAGGGAGCGCTTGGGAGTAGGGTTAGCCTGAACAGTTCGATAGCATAACGATGAATAACACGTAGAATGGAAACAAGTGTAAGAGAGTCGAACAGCCTGGTCGGTCGAACAGTAGGTTCGATCGAGCAGGTTGTTCGTTCGGCTAGACAAACCGTTCGGACAGTCCGTTCGATCGGCCGGTTGGCTCGATAGGCTGGACTGTTCGAGTGGATTGTTTCTTCCTTTGAGTGAGGTGTGTTTGTGTACGAGGATTTGAACTTTTGAAGTTTCCGTTGTAGTATTTGAGAACACTGAAGTGTTCTTACCTTTCAGGTCGATCGATCGAACGGTCCGTTTGATCGGTCGGCATAACCGATCGGTTAGGAACTTCAGTAGTAGTCCTCATCAGGATGTCACTTAATCGAACAACCTACTCGATCGAATAGCATGCTCGATCGGGTGGCATTCCTATACGACAAACGAATTGAAAATCGACTAAGTGTTGAAGCATAGTATCTTATGATTCGAGGAGTAATGTTGACGAACAGCTGTTCGATTGAACAATACCTTGTTCAATACCATACTTCATGAATTTGTTAAGTGTGGGGCCATATGCTAGCCGATCGGCTGGCCTGATCGATCGACTGGCATATCCGATCGGTTGGGCTGTTCGTTCGAACAGCCTAACCGTTTGGCCAGCATCCTGACCTGGTCGGCCTGTTCGTCTAACACTTGGCGGTTCCGATTATTTGACGTTATGTTGAGTTAGTTTGAAAACGAGCTTAACTAGGGAACCTCCGTTCTTACTTGTTTCTCCTGCTCTGACAGGAATCACCCAAGTCCGGCCGGTGAACGGTTCGGAACCATGGTTTCATGTTTAACCCGAAGTCGGTGAACCTCGTAGATTGAATCCGGATCTTGAATCACACCACCATGGAAATGATTAGTGAGTTGACTCAAGCCCCGTTTCTATCGGTTTGAAAGCATTGAGTGTAAAAGAGTTGAAAGAAAGTCGGAATTCCTTCTTCCAATCCTTCACATCATGTAAATGCTTAGATCTTTGATAGATCTTAGCTTGTTTATGTGGAAATCGGTTAGATCCAAGCTATTTATGGTGGATTGAAGCCAAAACATGGTGTTCTTGATGAACACCATGATGACATCATCCAAGAATGCTTAGATCTTGGTGATTTCACGGTTAGAAATCAAGATTTGAAAGATAGAAAGGTGTAGGAGCATGTTTTGATCAAGAAAGACAAGATTTAGGAGGAAAACTTACCGGAATTGGAAGAAATCTGAGAAAAGAAGGGGAGCACGAGCTGGTTGGTCAGAGCTTTCCAAAAGTGGTAAAGAATGACAATGACAGCCCTATTTATAGGCTCCAAAAGAGGAAAGGGCTGGCCGATCGGCTGGCATCCCGATCGGACAGCCTGCTCGATCGGACAGTCCGTCCGATCGGCTGGGCTGTTCGATCGGCCGACAGCCTGATCGATCCACAGCCTGGTTCGAGTGTTCGGTGCGACGATTTTCGTTATTTCGGTTTCGATTGAAGACGATACGAGTACGATAGAGTTTCCTATTCAACTTACTTTCAGTCCCAACTACTATATCTAACATACAATCATCTATATTCCACCCCATTCTTACGTTACCATTTGTCATAATCCGATTTCGATTGCATTCAATTTTTGTTTCGAGTTTCTATTGATTCGATTGATCACCACACAAAACTTAAAGTAAACACGCATAGGTAACACATGAGGCACACACACACGTATAACAACAACCAAAGTTCGCGTAATTCGAGATTCGAGTTCGATGATGGCTAGATCGGTTTGATTACTGATTAGTTAACTTTATCGCATTGTTACTTCCTATTATTCACAGTCGGAAATCGGTTGGCGTTAAAACCTTCGATTACTTCGATTCTTTCTGATTAACAACACTTACTCCACATAATACGAATAAACATAAAATCGACTATCTACAGTCAAGAAGTCAAAGTTGACTTGGACTTTGACTTTGACATTCGAAAACACGGGGTGTTACAAGAGTTATGTCCGTTTCGGTAAGAACTAATGGCTGGGAAAAGTGTAGAGCTGACACAGCCGGGTGGTTAGCTGACACGGCCGGGTGAAGGTTCTGTGAAAAATATTATTTATGTGATTTATGCATCGTAGGCTTCGGTATATTATCCGTGGACTACCGTGGGCCTCCCAAACATGATTTCGAGTGTTCCTTTGATGATTATAAGTTGTAAACCCAAGTCTAAGCCTCATGTAAATTATATAAGAGTATGATAGATGTATGTAATGAAGTTGGACATGTATTACATGTAAATGGTATACAAGAATGCGTACAGAACACGTAGGTATGAATACATGATTGTAGGTATGATTGAATATATATAGGTATATAGATGTGTATGATTGTAAGTATGTATGTGTGCAAGTATGTGCGAATGCATGATTTAGATGCATTTGAGAATTAACGTTACTAACAATGCCCTTGAGTTTGGGATGTAATGCAGGAATGAGAATGTCGGATTCTTATGAAGTTGAAGCCGAACTCGGAACAAGAGACTTAGAGGGAATAGTTGAATGAATCGAAGCTATATTATCGAATATTATACGAAAGTTAATTGTGTGAGAATAGTGTTGTATGAGGTTGTCAATGACTAATGATTAAGTTGTATGTGATGTTCACAGGTACCACACGGATTTCTTCTTCTACTAACGAAGATGAGCGGACGAAGATCGAGTCAAGAGCAAGGATTGTACGGGAAGGATCGGTCACATAGTTTAACAAATGTAGGTCCAAAGTATTAATATAATGGAACGCGGTAAATCCTTTTTAATGAGTGTATGACATTTGGTATTCAAACTTTCCTGTAAGTACTATGTCTATTAAAGAAAGAAATTTTGGGTTCATATTTTCCGCTGTGTTGTATTTTTAAGTTATTACAAGTTAGTCTTACAGGAAATTGTTTATAATAAGAACGGGTCATGCCCGATTTTTCTTAAATTATAGTATGATAATATCACATTTAGGAAGGTGAAACATTGGGCGTTACAAGTTGGTATCAGAGCCATGGTTTGAGTGAAATCAAGTATGAGGAGGTGAATACTTGAACTCAAACCTGTGTGCTCTTGTAACTAGAAACCCGTACAATCCGAGACTCGATCAAGATCTAAAGGTAGAAGCAAAGGTAAGTATGTATTAGATTATGTATTTGAAGGGAACTAATAGTATGTTATGTGAAGGGTAAGCGCAATTGTTCGGAGGGATGATCCGTGAATGCGGTCTAGGACCGGCATCAAGGCAACTAATAAGACGAATTGACCCCAGGTACGTAAAGTTAATGTGTGGATGTATGAAATGGTATAATTAAGCAAGTGAAAGAAAATTTTAAATGAATATAATAACGACATGGTAAAGAAGTTTAAAAAAGGGGTTAGACGTGTCGAAACTTAATTCTTCGGACATAAGGTGGCGATTACGCGAAGACACGAAACTACGTGGATTGTGTACTTGGCCAGTACACAAGAAACGAATGACGTTCGTGAGACCACGATAATTGTTACAGGTATATCCGTTAGAATTTGGTAGTAGGTGGGCGTATGGGTGAAATGGGCAGTAAGACTCTCGGGAGATTGAGAGTACTACGTAAGAGTGAAAAGTGCGAATGATAAGAATGAAATGTTGGATCCGTAAGAAAGTACGGATCAACAATGTATGAATGAAATGCTTGAATCCGCGAGACGGATTCAAAGAATGAAAGATATGAATGCAATGCTTGAATCCGCGAGACGGATTCAAGGAATGAAAGGCATGAATGAGATGTTTGAATCCGCGAGACGGGTTCAAAGAATGAAAGATATGAATGCAATGCTTGAATCCGCGAGACGGATTCAAGGAATGAAAGGCATGAATGAAATGTTTGAATCCGCGAGACGGATTCAAAGGATGAAAGACGTGAATGCAATATTTGAATCCGCGAGACGAATTCAAAACATAGAAGGTACGAAAGGTATAATAATGTGTTCGAATCCGCGAAACAGATTTAAGATATAAAAGACGAAACTAGTCTACATAAGAAGAAGTCGATAGCTTGACCATGTTTGCGTCAAACAAGTTGATGTGGGCCCAAGTGTGGAAGAGCGGGCTATTATGTACTTGGAGGCCCAAGACCGCGTAAGAAAAGGGCTTTCACTAAAATGGCCCTAACTTGGGCTACGGGGGTCCGTTTGGGACGTGCGACCAGGCGATTCGAAGGCGAGAACGAGCTCCATCTTGCTGCAAACAGCCTAAGGCGGTTTGGGTCATCGTCCGGGCCAAAAAAACGCTTATTTCTATTACTTATTTGCATTTTTATGTTTTTTGAACTATTTTGGGCTTTTTGTTTTAGGCCGTGTGTTTGGCCCGTTATCTTTTTTAGGCCCGTTTCGAATTTCAGTCTTTATTTATATGTTGCTAAAGCTAATGAGAAGTTCAGAATTGAATTTCGAGAAAACTGATTTTTCACTTCAAATTCCGTGGCCTTTGGGGTTACAATTTGGGGGTTGGGGAAGAGCTACACGGGTATTCGTAGAATCAACGTGTAATCTTCATTTTTTTCGTTTCACGCGCTGCATCACAAGTCATATAAGTAAACGTAAAGCAAATGAACAAAAGAATGATAAGAATGAAAATATTCGAATGTGTAAGTAATTACGGACCGAACAAGTAAATATTCCTTAAGTGGTATGAATGTATGATCCAAATTATGTTTAAACTTTCATATATATATGAATATATTATGCAAATGTGTTGCATACAAGAATAGTCAAAAGGATAAATGGGTCATACGGGTCAGATGGCGATCACCATTTGAACTCGGCAGTTAATGTGTTGATTTGTTAAGTTTATACTCATAGGTGAGCTTGATGAATGGACACGCAATGTCACTAATCGGAAAGGAATGATCATCGTAAGGTATGGATAACGAATCAATGGAATTTACTTCCGTCAGGTATGTATAAAAAGGGGTGTAACTTTAATAGGAGGTTATGACTCGACTAGCAATGGATGTGTTAGAATAGAATGTATATATACAAACCGTAATGTGAAATGTGGAGTGAATTTCAAAATGTTCGTAATGATCGTAGGGTGGTATTGAACTTAAATGCTCGTAACTGTGGAAATTCTGATAGAATATAAAAGACGGCAAGTATTGTTAAGAAATGCTAACTTTGATGCTTGGCTTGTTGGCCATGTTCATTTGATCAATACATTGTAGAAAAGATAAGCATGGCATAAATAACAATAGTAACCATGGAAATAATGCTTAGTCTTCGTGATTTAAGTACAGATAATTAAGTTAAGAAGGGTGAATTTAGTTGTAATAATAAGTCCTTGAATGATTATAGTATGCGTATGGTAATATATCGACCCCTCCTATGAGCTTAAAGGTAATCGGAAGTAATGATAGTAATGGAATGTTTAGGATGGCTCATAGTGAACAAAATGAAAGATAATGATGTATGAGTAGTATGAAATAAATCGATTTATTTCGATTAGAAAATATATGAATGTAATATGCTTAAATAGGAAGTTAGAAACAAACCGCAGACTTAGGTTTGTACGATTAATAATTGTATACAATTGGAATAAATTCGATGAATGAAACGTTAGTGATGATATGTGTTAAGAGCTAGTATTATAAAGTAAAAGACACTAATAAGAGCTCTGAGCAGAGTCTGACATAAGTATAATTATGAAAGTAATTTACTTAATATAAGGGCATAGGAACGATGTGTACAATTACGTTCATGCATGAATAAAACATTTGCCAAGATCCCGAATGCGTTTCAGTTGTAGTAAGTATTGTGGATGAACAACTTGAAAGGGGTAAGAGTAGAATTGGTCTAGTTTGAATGAAAAAGGTTTCGGGGATGAAACCTCATTTAAGGGGGTAGACTTGTAACACCCCAAAACCGAATTATTAATTTGCTAGTTTGTTATCATGTTTAACAAAATGAGGTATAATAACTGGGTTAGTAAACCTAGTTAAATGTCTAGCAAATTAAGTACAGGAATGAAATTAAAACCAAATATGATGGTGTCATGAATTTAAGGGGCTAAGGTTGCCAAATTAGAAACTTGAATTGAATAAAAATAAAAAGAAAAATCAAAACTCACACACATACGGTGTGTGAGTCTGGACGATCGAACAAGGGAGCAGGGCAAGGTGAAACCCTAGTTTCACCAAATCCATCAAATTTAGTAGGGATTTCAAGGAAAATCGAATGCATGAACCTCTATTCTTGAACATCTAACCTTGTTCATTGATGTGGTAAGTCCAATTTCGTGATTTGATGAATTGTAGGAAATGGGTTTCAACCCAATCATGAGTTTGTAATATGATTTGTGTAAATTGGATGTTGGGACTACTCTTAGAACAGAAATCATGTTTGATTTTTAAGTTAGTTGAAATATTTTAGTATAAACCCACTTTATGAGAATATGTTATGAGTAGGAGGATTGAAATTGATACAACTATGTGAAGTTTGAACTATGATGTTTAAAGATACTTGAAATCTTAGACAAATGGGGGTAGGATGAAAGATTTCTATGAATTTGGTTGATTGTTAATATGTCACGTGAAGAATTAGTAGGAATCATGCTTTAAAAGCTTGTACATAATGTTTCACAAATGCGAAACCCGCCAAGTGTTCGATGAAATGCCTAAGAGAACAAATATGTGAAGTTGTATGCAAGTTATAAGCTTATAAGTATAGAAAGTGATTATGACATAATTGTTAGCAAACTAACACGTGAAGTGTGTTTTAGATGGAGTCATGTGGATTTCTAGTAATAATGTATGTCGGGTTCAAGGATAGTGTCTAATTAGTTAATCTTGAATGATGATGTTGTTATAAAGTTATGAGATATGTAGTATCAAAAGAATTGATTATGCTATGTGTGCTTATGTGACCTTATGGTCGTATGTGTGTGTTATACCACGCGAGTAGGAAATGTATAAAATGTCCATAGCATAATTGATTACAATAATGCGAAATGAATGCAATTTTAGAATGTGCATTATACTAATGATGTGGTAATCGTGATGGCATGATAAGTATAGGATCGTGTCAATATGGGGGAAAGCACGGAAGGTTAATGGAACGAGTAAGAGGAAGCATGTATGAAACGGACACTCGAGGTAAGTAAACTCCCGGACTCCATCTTTAATAGTAATGGAATTAATTGTATGAAAATCGTTAAAGGTTATGTTGAAATTTGTTATTGAAGATGATATGAATGAGTAGTATTAAGTAAGTGATTTCCGTAATCACTTCTTAGTTTGTGTGAGTAATATAATGTTTTAATTAATTAAACATGATGTTTGAGGTCAAATATGTGTTGAAGTCTTTCGTTGTAAATGATGGGATTAAAGTTGACTAAAACGCCCTTGATGGGTATATTGGGCAAACGATCTTAATAGTAGTTTAGAAATAAGCTATTCGATTAGTGTAATGTATTGGTCAAGTATGAAAGTGGGGAGTATGGTTTTGTAAGTCATAAACCATTTAATGCGCAAACACCTTAACGGGTCAAAATAAGCTTTTGAGCGAAAATGGGTGGAAAAAGGTGTAAGGCATCCGGGAATGAATCTTTTATGATAGATGACCTAGAAATTATTAAGTTTATATGAAGTTAAGGTCAAACCAACAAGTTATGTTGCTAAATACATGAACGGGTCGAATAAATCATAAATGAATAATAAGCCGATAGTGCGTAAGCTAGGAATTTCCTTAATCCGGATATGGGATTTCAAGTCCACATGATAGAATGTTAATTTACAATCACGTAGGAAGAAACGTGACGCAAAACGGATAAAAAATGAGAGAGTTGTGTCCGTTTCGGTAAGAACTAATGGCTGGGAAAAGTGCAGAGCCGACACGGCCGGGTGGTTAGCTGACACGGCCGGGTGAGGGTTCTGTGAAAAATATTATTTATGTGATTTATACATCGTAGACTTCGGTATATTATCCGTGGACTACCGTGGGCCTCCCAAACATGATTTCGAGTGTTCCCTTGACGATTATAAGTTGTAAACCCAAGTCTAAGCCTCATGTAAATTATATAAGAGTATGATAGATGCATGTAATGAAGTTGGACATGTATTACATGTAAATGGTATACAAGAATGCGTACGGAACACATAGGTATGAATACATGATTGTAGGTATGATTGAATGTATATAGGTATGTAGATGTGTATGATTGTAAGTATGTATGTGTGCAAGTATGTGCGAATGCATGATTTGGACGCATTTGAGAATTAACGTTACTAACAATGCCCTTGAGTTTGGGATGTAAAGCAGGAATGAGAATGTCGGATTCTTATGAAGTTGAAGCTGAACTCGGAACAAGATACTTAGAGGGAATAGTCGAATGAATCGAAGCTATATTGTCGAATATTATACGAAAGTTAATTGTGTGAGAATAGTGTTGTATGAGGTTGTCAATGACTAATGATTAAGTTGTATGTGATGTTCACAGGTACCACACGGATTTCTTCTTCTACTAACGAAGATGAGCGGACGAAGATCGAGTCAAGAGCAAGGATTGTACGGGAAAGATCGGTCACATAGTTTAACAAATGTAGGTCCAAAGTATTAATATAATGGAACGTGGTAAATCCTTTTTAGTGAGTGTATGACATTTGGTATTCGAACTTTCCTGTAAGTACTATGTCTATTAAAGAACGAAATTTTGGGTTCATATTTTTCGCTGTGTTGTATTTTTAAGTTATTACAAGTTAGTCTTACAGGGAATTGTTCATAATACGAACGGGTCATGCCTGATTTTTGTTAAATTATAGTATGATAATATCACATTTAGGAAGGTGACATTGGGCGTTACAACACACTGAACAAAACTTTACGTCAGTTGCTCATCCCCAGGCCAATGGGCAGGTAGAAAGAGCCAACCGCAGCATTATGGAGGGCATCAAAAAGCGCCTGGGGAAAGAAGGCGTTTCATGGGCAGATGAACTTCCGCACGTCCTGTGGGCTCACCGGACTATGCCAAAGACAAGCACGAGAGAAACTCCTTTCAGCTTAACATACGGTGCAGAGGCAGTCATCCCCGCCGAAGTGGGCATACCTACACCTCGTATGCAACAGAGTCAAGATGAGAACGAACAAGAACTCCGCCTGAACCTCGACCTGATCGAAGAAAGAAGAGAACTTGCGGCTATCCGAGAAGCAAAGTATAAAAAAGAGTTGGAAAAACATTACAACTCAAAAGTCAAGGAGGTTCGGTTCAAGGTTGGAGATTACGTCATGCGAAGCAACGAAGCAAGTCTGGCTGAGGGTACCGGGAAAATGGCTCCGAAGTGGGAAGGCCCTTATCAAATCAATACCGCTGGAAAGGACGGTGCTTATATGCTTAGCAGGATGGATGGAACCCTCGTCCCTCGTACCTGGAATGGAGCGCACCTCAAGAAATGTTTTCTTTAACAAACTTCATAGTGTGTCAAAATAAATTTGTAATACGGAAGCTACGACCTCCGTCATTTTTACTTTCCCTGTAATGCGGATGGTTTTACCCGCACAAGACAAATTTATAATTCCAAGAACTGCGAAGGGTTTTTACCCGCAGATTATTTTAAATGTTTTTACCATGTGCTAACCGGAGAAGTATAACTCCGGACGAAGTAAATAGAATGATATAAATTTTCTATCATTAATAAAGTTGCAACTTATAAATAATCATCGGCCGAATCAGAGGCATTAACCCTAAAAGGCAAGGACGAACTGGCATCGTTCGTATTTCCTTCACTTGAAAAATTATCCTAAAAAATAAAAAACAAATCGGATCCGTACCTAAAAAAGAACGTTCAAAAAACAGAAAAATGTAAACACAAAAAGCATGGACGCATGCACAGCTAAGTGATTACGTCAATATTGACCGGATTAATACAACCGGAAATTACAAAAATCATTTACATAGGATAATTATCAGAGTATGGTAAAACATCATTACATTCATCAAAAGCAAGGTGCATATCCCTAAATTACCGAATATGTCCACCTTCAAAAAATAGTTAAACAAACTAAGCACTTTCCAAGGTGCGTATCCCAAGTTTCCAGATACGTCCACCTTACTCTTTCAAAGATTCTCTGCTTGCAAAGAAAAGAGCGTTCTTAATCTTGGAAAGTGGTTAGTTGATAAGCTTCGGAAGGTCTTTTACCACCGGGAAGGTGAGAGTATCAAAACAAGCAACGGCCGCCTTTAGTTCCTCTGTGGCATTACGATTTAGTATCAGAACATCAGCATAAGGAGTCTTTTTCTTCAAGGCATGGAGGTAGCCATTATGCAGACCAGAGTTGACGCCCACAGCACTCATCGCATTATTAATAGCGGCAACTGCAGCGGTCATCTCCGGACCTTTATGAATATTTTTAGTAAGGAGTTCGGCTCCTTCCGAAAGCATCCAAGTTTTGGTAGCCTGAAGATCCTCCACTTGAGCTTTCAAAGCTGCATTCTCCGTCTGGATCTTTTCCTCATACCCTCTCATCTCTTCAATCTGTGCCTTCAGATCGGCCTCCCCTGATTTAAGCGCATCCCGCTCTAACCAAAGTGTTAGAAAGAAATGGTAAATTAAAAAAGAAATCAACCAAATAAAGTACGTACCAGCCATCATGCTCGCATAAGCCAGACGAGCGTCATTAAAAGATTCCCCCATCTTGGCCAAAACGATCTTATGCTCCTCATCCTTCTTTTTCATCAATTCGGAGAAATTCTTTAATTCCATGGCAACCCTATCACGGTCCTCCGCCGCAGAGGCCGCAGCTGCCTGGGATGACTGATTTTGAGCAATCAAGGCCTTAACCTTTTCTTGTTAGGCCTGAAGCTCTTGAGTGAGCTGTGTGATCTTTTTCTCCATGTCCGGAGCCCCTTGAATCTTACGTTTCAAAGAACGTGTTTCCTTCTCCAAATTCTCCCTCACTGACTCTGCCTCTACCCATCTCCGATAGAGCTCCGTCACAAAAATATTTGACTGGGCCTGATTATTTGGAACCGCGGCACTCAGGTCTGGGTTTTTCATTCTTCGGCTTCGGGCATGGTCTAGTGGTGTGCTAATATTGAAAAGAAGAGTGCGAGCAACCAACTCATCCATCATAGAATCCTTATTCCGGATATCCTAATCCGGAATAAATTTCTCTTCAGCTGTTGCCGAATCGATCTCTATATCGTCCGAGAATACATCTGCATATCGAAAAAAAGACATCAGCTCAGATCCCAACCAAGATGAAGGAAGGGAAGACACTTGGTCTTCCTCATCATCAATAAAACGGTCCGGACCCAAAGACGAGTCCAAGATTGTACCTGAGAAAGTCACCACCTTAGGTTCATCATGAGCTTTTCCTTTCTCCTTGCTCGTAATTTCCGGGACCTCCGTCTCCGTACTCTCCACTTCATTAGTAGGAAGAAAACCACCAGAAAAGGTAGGGGTTGGTTCAGTACGAGCCCGTGCGGCTTCCTCCCTAGAAAACTTACCGCCTGTGAGGTGTTCATCCAGCTCATCCATCATGTCACCTCCAGAATGTGAGGAATCTTTCTTAGTCTTTTTCATCTTTGGCATCAGAAGAGGATCAAAAGAACGAATTTGTACAGATTCAGTTTTCCTCTTCCGAACAAGTGGTTGATGACCTACTTCACGCGCTATTCCCTTGCTTTTCAAAGAAGCAGAAGAAGGACGGTATTGAAGGGCCTCATCCAAACTGCGAACCTCCGGATCACTATCCACATCGTCTAGAATTGATTTCTTACCAGCCTGCGACCCGGAGGAACTGGAAGCACCCTTTAAAGACGTTGGAATAGAAGAAGAAGCTTCTACAGCGACTTGGTCATGTGTGCTCTGGGGATGGAAGAAGTGGCTTCCGCAGCAGCTTGTTCGGATACATTCTGAAGGATCACAGGTCGAACCTCCTGAGCCGAAAGAGCCACCTGCTTCATAAGAGGAACTTCGTTTTTGCCCTGATCTTCAAAGTCAAAGTCAAAGACGTCGAAACTCGGAACCTTCAGAGCATCCACAAGAGACATTATGGTACCTACATTTTTAAAGATAAAAAGCAAGTTAGTTAAATAAGGAAAAAAATGCCAAAGGGGAGGTAAAGGGCCGGAACTTACGATCACGCTTTCTGCGAATAACCGGCAATCCCTATCCCCTTGGGCCCAGGAAAAACAGACTCAACCTAACAAAACGAAATGCTCATGAAGGGGATGGATTGGGGACTTGTGCTCAATCAAGGCACGAGCAAGCTCCTGGTCGAAGACGAAGCCTTCGCCCAGATCAAAGGACATCGTCTGGTCCTTAAAACGCCATCCCATATCCGCCGGAAGACAACGGTCGTACAACCAGAAAAAATTATCTTTCCAATTTTTCAAACTGGACCGTTCGCTGGAGGACGGGGAAGGTACGCCCTTTCGATGCGCGAAGGTATACCAATCTCCGGCAATAATAAACTCATAAAAGTACCGAAAAAAGTTTAGGTCCGGTCTCCGATCTAGGGCTCGACAAGAGATCTCAAAATGATTTATATGGCTGAGACCGAACGGATTTACCTGACAAATGTGAACACGAAAAAACTGAAGTACCCTAATAAAAAACCTAGAAAAAGGGACCCGATAGTTCGCAAAATTGCAAACACGGGTGTAAAAGGGAAACTTTCCCTGACGGAAAGGATAAATGGTTTCTTCCTTTGAAGGAAGATCCGGATTCAAATCTAACGGAATCCTATACTCACGAATAAACTTATCCAACTGACGTTGGGTAAGCACGCTCACGCTATCCGATAGGTTGTCTTTACCCGGAGCCATATTATCAAAAGGAAAAAGAGACGCACCTTGAAGAAGAAGAGGTTAAGTAAAAAACCAGAGGATAACAGTGGAGAAGAAGAAGATGAGAGGAAAAAGGGTAAAAATGAAATGGTAAAAGTTGCTTTTATAAGGAGAATAGGTCGGTTACGGGGTGGTCAAGTCGGGCCATCACTTCAACTGACCCTCACGATTCCCAACATAGGGTTTCGTAACCATCACAAGTAGGTGACTAACAATCAAGTAACTTCAATCACCTACGCCACATCAGCACCAGTCAAACCGCGCCACGTCATTCGAATCGAACCACTCCAGCAACGACACGTCATTCAGACAGAACAACTTACATAAACATTTTGCTAAGTCCCCTACGGAAACTAACAAACTAGGGGACTTGAAGATACATATCCGAGGTCGGATACGATCCTTTGGGACGAACCGGACTCCGCTGGAACGAACATATCTGATACATCCGTTCCTCATATCTCCGAGGACGAACCACCATTCGAGAGCATCTGGACGAATGACGTTATCTCAGTTGACCATTATAAATACCCCATCAAGTACAAAGCCAGGTACGATTTTCTGAACCTTCGTCCTTATTTCCTCTCTCTACTTTCTCTCTCTATCAATACTTATCCTCACGCCGAAGGGTGGTCGCAGAGGGGCCCTCCCATCTCTGCGGCGAGCCTAACGGTTTTCTGTTTTGCAGGACCTTTACTCAAGTTCTCTCACAAGATCCAAACCCTCGATTCAGGCTCCGACCTTAATTCGATTCTTTGGTTCTTCACCTAAAGAGAGAAAGGAAACTGCCAACGTAAAGAGAGAAAGGAAACTGCCAACGTAAGAGGCATATTGAGAGAGATAAAGAGAGAGAGAGAGAGAGAGGAGAGAGAGATCGGAGGTTAATGAGATAGGGTAAGCTGGTGACTTTTCGGCAGACGAAGATTAGGTGACAACCCTCACTAAACCAGGTATCCGTACGATTTAATTAATAATTAATTGCTGCTTAATTACTGTGCTTAACTGAAATTGTGGATGAACTGCTACTTGACTGTTGATACTTGTACGTACTTGCATCATACTCTATTTGCTGTCACTACATTATTTACATGCTGAACCTTAGTGACAAACATGATGCACATAAGCACAGTAGCACCGTGAACGGATAACCTATTGAACATGCTGATAAGCCAGCATCAGGCAGATAATGCCTCTAAGGCCTGTATGAGCCAGAAGTGATTACTACACCCATAGTGAGTGTAGGGATACAAGAGTTGTAGAACTGCGTCTCTAGGAATAAGATACAGTGATCGGATGTGCCTAAAACGTACACTAAGCACAAAACGCAGCACTTTAATTTACAATTCAGCTTCTAGCTAGCTAATAAAGTGCCAAAGCATGAGAAAAATACTACTAGACACATTCCAAAGTGTCGGGAATAAGTTGTGTCACTAAAAATGGTATTAACGACACTTTAAAGCTTTATTAAGCGCTTTAACGGATTACTATCCAACCGAACAACCGGACTATACCCGGAACATAAAAATATTGACATTAACATTATTGATCTTTTTCTGAGCCAGTTAGGGTCCCTGAACACCCTAACACCCGCGTTAAAACACAACACACAACTAACCAAGTTAATACCTAAACTTAACTTACTTATCTTACTAGTGTCTAACCAATTCAGTTGCAAACGAACTAGAACCCCCCCCCCCTTGGGCCAATCGGTCACCTTGTGACCTTGACATGTACCATTTTGATTATAATATTACATTGTGTCCCATATCAAGGTGACACAAGGACTCTTGGATATTAAGCACCTAATTGTCTATAAGAACATGTAAATGCACATTAAGCTCATTCACAACTCAACTCCACACAAAACTCTCTCTTTCCCTCTCTACACCTCTCGGCCGAACACCCCCCTCCCCTACATCCATTTTCGAGTTTGATCTTCATATTCCAAGCATACACAAACATCAAGGGTCACGTATTAGGAAGCTTGGTGCACTCGGAGTTCGAAGGACCTCTTTCTCTAGCTTTTATCCACCTCATTTGCACGTAGATTCTTCCCTAGCCTCGAGCTAGAGGTATGATGCTTAAAACACTATCTGAACTAATCTAAAGCGGTTAATATGTGGTGTAACGGTTAAAACTCGGAATCTTACAAAATGGTGCATTAAAGTCTACTAAAAACATGAAAAATGATGGTTAAAAGCTCACTAGTTGTGTAAATGTTGTAGTAATTGAAATTTGTGATTATTTAGACCCGATCTATGTTGTGGTAGCTCGGATCATCGTTTAACCCGGTTTGGTCATGATCACGAATCATGACATAAGGTTGTTTTGAATAGAACAAGGGTTAAAAGGTGAAACTCTACCACACGCGAATCATGAACTTGTGTAAAAATGTTTTACTTGTGGAATAGCGTTTAAAACTAGCAGATCTACGTATCTGCAAGTGGTATTTTCAAAGAACAAGCGTCAAAGAAATCATGTTTTCTAAAAATGGATCTTACACTAACAAGCATGATTTTTATAAACCACAAGTGTGTAAACACTTGTGAAATGAAAAGTTTCGACAAAATAACAATCTTTGTAAAAGATGACGGGAAGTTGTAAAGACGGATTAACTCTAAAAACGAGGTTTTTACGAGATCACATTACTTTATATGAAGATCCACTAAATGTAAGGAGACGTACGCTATAAATTTTAGAAAAACTACAAGTTCATGTGATTATGCGATTTACATACTTGTCGACTAGTTTGTTGCGTCGGAAATTGTTTGATTGAATAAAGAAGTTGTTGAAATTGATTTAGTAAAAGAAAATAATACGCTTGAAAGCGTGGCCACCTCCAGTTACAGAGGAAACTCTGGCGAAATTTTTCTAAAAACCTAACACTTAAAATTATTTACACTACAAGTGTTAGAATTATTTTGACATGTTTTCGAAATATAAATTTCGCCATGACTTTATTTACAAAATATCGGAGGTGGGATTTTCACAAAACTAAACGTGATAAATATATGTTTAGTAAATATATTTTCACCGCACTGTTTATGATTATTTTGTGAAAATACATAAATATTATTTTTAGAGTAAAAATAATATTTTCGAACGATTGACGAATCCAAAATAATACAAACGCTTTCACGATAAACATATAAGTTACACCGGTAATTGTTATTACCACTCGAACGTTAAAACGTAACCTACGCATTATGCGGAAATATTTACGAACGCGTATTTTATCAACGTATTATTTTTGGGGAAAATTATGTGAAATGAAAATATAATATTTTTGAGAAAAATATTTATATTTTGGAATTAGGAATAAATATATATTAAGTGAGACTTAATGATATAATTTGAACGCACATGTATTAAATCCCCCATCCTTGGGAAGGAGATTAACTACCAAGTATATACGAAAAGTAAACCTGAAATAGTTGTCTAACTATTTCCCAAAAACTTAAACTATAAAGCTAAGGCACGGCCGTCCGTCTAATAGAGTTAGCACATGTAGGTCGTTGCATAGCGAACTAGGATTCCTTCTCGAGTCTAGACTATGATCACTAGGGCTCTCACGAAAACATTTTTACTGCATACCACTTAAGTCTAGATCCAAAACCTTTTTATAAACAAATGTTGAGCACATTTTATTTATTTATTTTTAGGCTCAGTCTTGGAGGCTGTGGCTCGGTCTTGGAGACCGAGGCTCGATCTAAGAGATCGAGGTAGATGGCTAGTGAGACTAGGATGAGTAGGCCCCCAGTCTTGGAGGCTGAGGCTCGGTCTTGGAGATCGAGGCTCGATCTAAGAGATCGAGGTAGATAGCTAGTGAGACTAGGGAGAATAGGCCCAGTCTTGGAGGCTGAGGCTCGGCCATGGAGGCCGAGGCTCGATCTAGGAGGTCGAGGTAGATGATAGAGCAGTCTTAGAGACTGGTAGAATTTGGAATGTCAGTCTAGGAGACTGGGAGGCTAGTGAGACTAGGAAAATTGTGTGGTTTCTTACTTGGCGACTTATGTGATTACCTGATTGTATGACTGATTATTTGTGCATATTTGTGTTTATGTTACAGACTCATGGACTCGCCCGGTACAGGCGATTCGGACACCACTGGACCCATGCCCGTAGTATCTGATGACCTCGTATCTTCAGAGCACGAGGTGCACACTTTTGACTATACCAGCACCGACGAGGACGATTTTCAGCCCTTCGCACTACCTGATGGTGCTGATGAGCCTGCAGATGGCCCTCCCGTTGAGTACCTACCATTAGTAGAGATTCTGGCTCCTATACAGGCTTACGGCGATATTGATCTGTATGATGACGAGCCCATCGAGGATGAGATCCAGGGCGAGGCCCTTCTTCCTGCTGGCGATCTTCTGATGATCGCTGTTGCTCCCGCCGAGGATTCGCCTGCGCATTCTCCGGTCCCAGACTCCTTTGAGACTGTGGCATCCGCACCTTCCCACACTTTGAGCGCACATCACTTTTCGCATGGTTCAGATCCTGACCAGGCATCCTCTGTTGCTCCTGTTCCCAGTTTTGCGTTTGACCATGATGACGTGGAGGATTCTGATCCTATCTTTCCCCCGGGATTCGACCTGGATCATGATATAGAGTTTATACCAATGGATCAGCCCATGGAGGATCCAGCTGACCCAGTCGATCCTATCGACCCCGAGTTTGATTTCGAGATGGCTTTTGATGATCCCGAGCCTGCCATCGCCCCTGAGCAGGCAGCCGCTCTAGACCCCATGCTTGAGCATGACCTCGTACATGTTGGCATCCCTATTGAGCCTGTTATAGCTGACCCGCCTGTCGATGATCACCTTGTGGATGCTCCATTGCTGGAGGGTGATCATGTCATTGCTGCCGATCATGTCGATCCACCTCTTATTGCTGATGCACCAGTTGATCCTTTTGTTGCTCCCCCCACCTGATCCCGTTCCACTAGAGCCCGAGCATGCACTATTCGCGGACCACATGGATCAACCAGATGAGCACGCACAGCACGGGTGGATTCCTGCTGATGAGGATGTTCCACCTATTCCCCCACACAACACTGATACACAACATGTTGATTTCTCTTTTCAGGTTCCTCAGTTTGTACCTCCAGCGAGACCTGGAAAGGGTTCTTCGGCCCATCCTTTTGGGCATGTGCCAATGTCCGTTCCCTTCATGCCACAGTTTCCACCTGTTTTACCATCCGCTTCACCGTTTCACGTGGCACCTTTTGACCCCACCATTTACTCTGGTCCTCACCGCCTGTCATGCCACCGACTGATCCTTACCATCCGTTCCATGTGGGACACACTATTGAGGACGTTTTGATGTCTTTCGTTTTTCAGCATGAGTCACACACGCAACGCATCCAGGAGCTTGAGAGAGCTCAGCTGCCACCATGCCAGTGCCATGGTCAGACACACTCTCCTTTGCAGCCATTTCGACCTTTACCCCCAGATTATGCTGCACGCCTTTTTGCACTAGAGCAGCAGGTTGCTTCTTTCATCCGTACTTAGAGAGCCATGGAGGAGGACTGGCTCTAGTTACGTTGTTTGTTTTACACTCACTTTCCCCCTCCTCCACTGCCATCTGTATAGAGCTCATCAGTGCTGTTTGGGTAGACGTTGGTGAGAAGACCGCGATTGCTTTTGACTGCACAGCATTTTTGGAGACTACATGATGATACTGACTTTTGTTGACATGTATTTGATGTATTTGACACTGAGTTGATATAGTTTTTGGACAGGGGTGATGTAGCCCCTAGTTGATTGATGATTGTATGACACAGTGATGTACTGATACACTTACTATGTGGTCTCGATATATGGCAATCGCAGTATTCTCATCATATTTGATTCGCTTGATTGCTTATTTATATTTTTATGACATGGGATGTTGTGTGTATAATATTTGTGACATGGGATGTTGTGTGATTAGTATTTGTGATATATTGATAACATGAGATGTTATGTGCTATTACTATTACTATATACGTACGCTTTACTATGGCCTGACCGACGTAAACACATCTTTAGAAGATGCCGCCAAGACGCCAACAACAGCAAATGCCTACCACTCAGGCCGAACTACAGCAAGTCATTGCTGCTGCCATTGCTCAATATGCTGCCTCTCAAGGAGGAATGAGTGGAAGCAACTCTGGCAACACCGGCAACAACAACAATCAACCCTAAGTCATTAAGACATACCATGACCTAAATGGATTTCCTTAGCAAGAATGCTAATGCCAATCACATGTTACACTGTACGTGCAGGTGCACCTATAAGCAGTTTCTGGACTGCAAGCCAGTCAATTTTGATGGCACAGGAGGTACTGTCGCTTTTGTCCGCTGGGCTGAGAAAACTGAATCTGTTCTTCGCATGAGCAAATGCGCACTGGATCAGCAAGTCACCTATATCTCTGGGCTATTTTTGGATGGAGCCCTATCCTGGTGGAACTTGCAAGTACAGACACTTGGCGAAGCTGCTGCCTACGCGCTGACCTGGACCAAACTGAAGGAACTCATGCGCAAAAAGTATTGTTCCCGCGCTGAAATCCAGAGATTGGAGACCGAGTTCTGGCATTTGAAAATGGAAGGTCCAAAGATAGCAGAGTATGTTCAAAGGTTCCACGACTTGTCGCATGTGGTACCCTACATGGTCACTCCTGAGTTCAAGAGAATTGAACGTTTCATTTGGGGATTAGCTCCTCAAATCATAAGCATGGTGACCTCCTCCAAACCTGCGACTATCACTGAAGCCATTGATTTGAGCGTGGCTCTCACCGAGGAGGCAATTCGCCTGAACAAGTTTGATGAAGCTGAGCCAAAGAAGAAAGAGACTCATGTGGAGTCATCAGGGGGAAACAAGCGGAAGTTTTCGAACTTCAAGCAAGGCACTAGCAGTGTGGTTAAGAAAGGGGAATCGAGCATGCCAGCTCAGGCTACAGCTGGTAGTGGGAAGAAAGGAAAGGGGTACATGGGCACCCAGCCCAAGTGTAATAACTGCCAGCGCCATCATTCTGGCCGATGTGGGTTGAAGGTTTGTGAAGCATGTGGAAAGACTGGCCACCTGAAGGAGTCTTGTTGGGTCACTGCTGGCCAGGGAGGCCAGAGAGGATTTGGAAACAGAAACACCAACCGGGGCGGAAATGGAAATCGCCCCCAAGGGAACAATGGAGGTGATGGAAACCGAGTCAACATTGCTAACCAAGCGGGCGCCATAAATCGTAACCAGAGAAACAATCAAGTTGGAAATGGTGGTGGAAATGGGCAGAGGCCCGGATGTTTCAATTGTGGTGACCTTGGGCATTACAAGAGGAATTGCCCGGAATTGAACCAAGCCCGCGGAAGGGTTTTCAACATAGAAGCAAGGGAAGCGCGCCAGGATCCCAATGTTGTCACTGGTACGTTCCCTGCAAACCAACGCTATGCATCCGTTTTATTTGATACTGGCGCCGATTATAGCTTCGTATCATTAGAGTTTAAGAATATGCTTGGTTTAGCCGCTAGTAAATTAGATGTTCCGTACTCAATCGAATTGGCGAATGGGAAGTTAGTAGAAGCTAATGAGGTGATTCGAGGCTGCGTAATCGAATTGGGAGAGCGTGAGTTCGCTCTAGACCTACTACCAGTCCAGTTGGGAAGCTTTGACGTGGTAGTAGGGATGGATTGGTTATCGAGAAACAAGGCCGAGATAGTTTGTCATGAAAAGGTTGTTCGTATCCCAACCGAAGATGGTGAGACCATTGTTGTTCACGGAGAGAAGCGTGAGACGCCGTTAAGAATTATTAGCTGTCTGAAGGCAAGAAAGTGTTTGTAGAAAGGATGTGTTGCTTTTCTGGCACACATTGTAGATAAGAAAGGTGAAGAACCGAAGATCGAAGACATCCCTGTCGTGAGGGAATACCCAGAAGTCTTCCCAGAAGAATTGCCTGGCTTGCCGCCTCAGAGGCAAGTGGAGTTCCACATTGACTTAGTTCCAGGCGCCGCGCCTGTGGCTAAGGCACCTTACAGACTTGCTCCGTCTGAGATGCAGGAACTGTCGACACAACTTCAGGAGTTGTTAGACAAGGGATTTATCCGACCGAGCTTCTCGCCTTGGGGAGCTCTAGTTTTGTTTGTCAAGAAGAAGGATGGTAGTTTTCGTATGTGCATTGACTACCGGGAGTTGAACAAGCTGACGATCAAGAATAGATACCCTCTGCCAAGGATTGATGATCTGTTCGACCAACTTCAAGGTTCAAGCTTTTACTCGAAGATCGATTTGCGATCTGGATACCATCAGTTAAGGATACAGGAGGAGAGTATCCCAAAGACAGCCTTCAGAACACGTTATGGGCACTACGAGTTTCTGGTTATGCCGTTTGGTTTGACAAACGCACCTGCAGTGTTCATGGATTTGATGAATCGAGTTTGTAAGCCGTACTTGGACAAGTTCGTGATAGTGTTCATCGATGATATCTTGATTTATTCAAGGACGAAGGCTGAGCACGAACAGCATTTAAGAGCCATTTTGGAGCTGCTAAAGAAGGAACAGTTGTATGCCAAGTTCTCTAAGTGCGAGTTTTGGCTACGAGAAGTGCAATTCCTTGGGCACGTGGTAAATGGAGATGGAATCCACGTGGATCCAACCAAGATCGAGGCGATCAAGGAATGGGAAACGCCAAAGACGCCAACCGAGATTCGGCAATTCCTGGGTTTAGCTGGCTATTATCGAAGGTTCATCGAGAACTTTTCAAAGATCGCTCAACCATTGACGCTCCTCACGCAGAAAGACAAGAAGTTTGATTGGGGAATCAAACAGGAAGAAGCGTTTCAGATATTGAAAGACAAGCTTTGCAACGCGCCAATCTTGGCACTACTGGAAGGTACAGATGATTTTGTGGTATACTGCGACGCTTCGCGTCAAGGATTGGGTTGTGTGTTGATGCAACACCAAAAGGTTATTGCTTACGCATCGCGTCAGTTAAAAGTGCACGAAAAGAACTATACCACTCACGATTTGGAGCTTGGCGCAGTGGGTTTTGCTTTAAAGATCTGGAGGCACTACCTTTATGGGACGACGTGTACAATCTTCACAGATCACAAGAGCCTGCAGCATATATTCAACCAGAAGGAGTTGAATATGAGGCAAAGACGATGGGTCGAGTTGTTGAACGATTACGACTGCGAGATAAAGTATCATCCAGGGAAGGCGAATGTGGTCGCCGACGCCCTAAGTCGAAAAGAGAGGATCAAGCCCATAAGGGTTAGGGCTTTGGAGATGATTATTCAGACCGATCTTTCCTTGCGCATTCGGGCCGCGCAGAAAGAAGCTCTCAAGGAGAGAAACCTTGAAAAAGAGTATCTCTGTGGGATGGAGAAGTTATTGGTACCAAACAGGGAAGGAACGTTGTGTTTTGAGAAAAGGATTTGGGTTCCTTTGTTTGGAGGTTTAAGGAAGGTTATCTTCGATGAAGCCCACAAATCACGGTACTCTATCCATCCTGGAGCGGATAAGATGTACCAAGATCTTAAAGATTACTATTGGTGGCCTAGGATGAAAGGCGATGTTGCTGTTTATGTAAGCAAATGTTTAACTTGCGCTAAGGTTAAAGCAGAATACCAGAAGCCTTCAGGACTTCTGCAACAACCAGAGATTCCCAAGTGGAAGTGGGAACAAATCTCCATGGATTTTGTTACAAAATTGCCAAGAACGCCAAGAGGCCATGACACCATTTGGGTGATAGTGGATCGATTAACGAAGTCAGCACACTTCTTACCTATCCGAGAAAAGGATAATACGAGTAAATTGGCCGAAATTTACATGAGAGAGATTGTTACACGCCATGGAGTACCTCTCTCAATCATCTCCGATAGAGACGGAAGGTTCTTATCAAGGATATGGCAATCCTTCCAAGAAGCTTTTGGCTCGAAGTTGAATATGAGCACCGCGTTTCACCCGCAGACCGACGGTCAAAGCGAGCGGACGATACAGACGTTGGAAGGCATGCTGAGAGCATGTGTTATGGATTTGGGCGGTAGATGGGATAAGCATTTGCCTTTGGTCGAATTTTCATACAACAACAGCTACCACACCAGTATTGGTGCCGCGCCATTCGAGGCTTTATATAGGCGCAAGTGCAGATCACCGCTCTGTTGGTCTGACGCCGGTGATAGACAGTTGGTTGGTCCTGATGTATTCCAGGAAACCACAGATAAGATTGCATAGATCCGAGATCGCATTAGTGCGGCTCGTGACCGTCAGAAAGCCTACGCAGATCGAAGCCGGAAACCTCTAGAGTTTGAGGTAGGCGATATGGTTTTGTTAAAGGTATCACCCTGGAAGGGTGTGGCACGCTTTGGGAAGCGTGGGAAGTTGAATCCGCGGTATATTGGTCCGTTCAGGATTTTGGAAAGAATTGGGACCGTAGCATACAAGTTGGATCTACCTGCCGAATTAAATGGTTCACGATACATTCCATGTATCCAATTTGAAGAAAAGTCCAACGCAAGATACCGTCGCCATTCCTACCGACGAAATTCATGTTGACGACACGCTCCACTTCGTTGAAGAACCTGTTGAGGTCACGGATTGGAAAGTGAACAAGACCCGTCGGAGCAGTGTCAAGCTCGTCAAAGTTCGTTGGAATGCCTGACATGGTCCTGAATTCACCTGGGAGCGTGAGGACCGGATGAAAGAAAAATACCCCCATCTATTTCCCAAGAACCCTGCTTCTAGAAGCAGAACTTAAAATTCCGGGACCAAATTTTTCTAACGGGGGGAGAATGTGACAACCCTCACTAAACCAGGTATCTGTACGATTTAATTAATAATTAATTGCTGCTTAATTACTGTGCTTAACTGAAATTGTGGATGAACTGCTACTTGACTGTTGATACTTGTACGTACTTGCATCATACTCTATTTGCTGTCACTACATTATTTACATGCTGAACCTTAGTGACAAACATGATGCACAAAAGCACAGTAGCACCGTGAACGGATAACCTATTGAACATGCTGATAAGCCAGCATCAGGCAGATAATGCCTCTAAGGCCTGTATGAGCCAGAAGTGATTACTACACCCATAGTGAGTGTAGGGATACAAGGGTTGTAGAACTGCGTCTCTAGGAATAAGATACAGTGATCGGATGTGCCTAAAACGTACACTAAGCACAAAACGCAGCACTTTAATTTACAATTCAGCTTCTAGCTAGCTAATAAAGTGCCAAAGCATGAGAAAAATATTACTAGACACTTTCCAAAGTGTCGGGAATAAGTTGTGTCACTAAAAATGGTATTAACGACACTTTAAAGCTTTATTAAGCGCTTTAACGGATTACTATCCAACCGAACAACCGGACTATACCCGGAACATAAAAATATTGACATTAACATTATTGATCTTTTTCTGAGCCAGTTAGGGTCCCTGAACACCCTAACACCCGCGTTAAAACACAACACACAACTAACCAAGTTAATCCCTAAACTTAACTTACTTATCTTAACTAGTGTCTAACCAATTCAGTTGCAAACGAACTAGAACCCCCCCCCCCCCCCATTGGGCCGATAGGTCACCTTGTGACCTTGACATGTACCATTTTGATTATAATATTACATTGTGTCCCATATCAAGGTGACACAAGGACTCTTGGATATTAAGCACCTAATTGTCTATAAGAACATGTAAATGCACATTAAGCTCATTCACAACTCAACTCCACACAAAACTCTCTCTTTCCCTCTCTACACCTCTCGGCCAAACACCCCCCTCCCCTACATCCATTTTCGAGTTTGATCTTCATATTCCAAGCATACACAAACATCAAGGGTCACGTATTAGGAAGCTTGGTGCACTCGGAGTTCGAAGGACCTCTTTCTCTAGCTTTTATCCACCTTATTTGCGCGTAGATTCTTCCCTAGCCTCGAGCTAGAGGTATGATGCTTAAAACACTATCTTGAACTAATCTAAAGCGGTTAATATGTGGTGTAACGGTTAAAACTCGGAATCTTACAAAATGGTGCATTAAAGTCTACTAAAAACATGAAAAATGATGGTTAAAAGCTCACTAGTTGTGTAAATGTTGTAGTAATTGAAATTTGTGATTATTTAGACCCGATCTATGTTGTGGTAGCTCGGATCATCGTTTAACCCGGTTTGGTCATGATCACGAATCATGACATAAGGTTGTTTTGAATAGAACAAGGGTTAAAAGGTGAAACTCTACCACACGCGAATCATGAAGTTGTGTAAAAATGTTTTACTTGTGGAATAGCGTTTAAAACTAGCAGATCTACGTATCTGCAAGTGGTATTTTCAAAGAACCAAGCGTCAAAGAAATCATGTTTTCTAAAAATGGATCTTACACTAACAAGCATGATTTTTATAAACCACAAGTGTGTAAACACTTGTGAAATGAAAAGTTTCGACAAAATAACAATCTTTGTAAAAGATGACGGGAAGTTGTAAAGACGGATTAACTCTAAAAACGAGATTTTTACGAGATCACATTACATTATATGAAGATCCACTAAATGTAAGGAGACGTACGCTATAAATTTTAGAAAAACTACAAGTTCATGTGATTATGCGATTTACATACTTGTCGACTAGTTTGTTGTGTCGGAAATTGTTTGATTGAATAAAGAAGTTGTTGAAATTGATTTAGTAAAAGAAAATGATACGCTTGAAAGCGTGGCCACCTCCAGTTACAGAGGAAACTCTGGCGAAATTTTTCGAAAAACCTAACACTTAAAATTATTTACACTACAAGTGTTAGAATTATTTTGACATGTTTTCGAAATATAAATTTCGCCATGACTTTATTTACAAAATATCGGAGGTGGGATTTTCACAAAACTAAACGTGATAAATATATGTTTAGTAAATATATTTTCACCGCACTGTTTATGATTATTTTGTGAAAATACATAAATATTATTTTTAGAGTAAAAATAATATTTTCGAACGATTGACGAATCCAAAATAATACAAACGCTTTCACGATAAACATATAATTTACACCGGTAATTGTTATTAGCACTCGAACGTTAAAACGTAACCTACGCATTATGCGGAAATATTTACGAACGCGTATTTTATCAACGTATTATTTTTGGGGAAAATTATGTGAAATGAAAATATAATATTTTTGAGAAAAATATTTATATTTTGGAATTAGGAATAAATATATATTAAGTGAGACTTAATGATATAATTTGAACGCACATGTATTAAATCCCCCATCCTTGGGAAGGAGATTAACTACCAAGTATATACGAAAAGTAAACCCGAAATAGTTGTCTAACTATTTCCCAAAAACTTAAACAATAAAGCTAAGGCACGGCCGTCCGTCTAATAGAGTTAGCACATGTAGGTCGTTGCACAGCTGCCTGATTTGGAGTACTTGGTAGAGACGCACCGACTGTGAGTTCATGTCCCCCTTTTCTCTTAACTGTTTTCAGTTTTCTAAACTGCGGGGGTGAAATACATGTTACTTTGATTATGATTACTTTATACATGGTATGGTTAGCGTAAGGAGGTTTGTTACTTAGATCATGTGAATGGGTAGGCGGAAACTTGAGGTCATTAATCCTCAGGGTAGGACCGAGGGGCAGGAGCGATAGATCTATTTGGGTGTAGCGAGCCCAGTCCCAGGCCCAGCATAACGGACCTCGGGATGACTTTGTACCCGACGCATAAATCTGCTAGGTTTGAGCCTTCCTACTTGCATTTCACACATATCAATGGCCTTGCAAACCATTGGTGATCTCTTTTTCCTTATTTGCTACATACAAGGATTTTGATAACTACAAAGGTTTATTTACTCACTTACACATGAACTCGCTCAACATTATTGTTGATTTTTCAACTTACATGTATTTCAGGGAACTAAGGGATCTGGCACGGTATGGCACGTTTTCCCGCTGCACTAGTACGAGGTCATCCGGGTTTTAGGGAATGTGACTCTTTCCTGGACAAGTCACAGTCCTTAAACCGTGATTATGTCATGTTTGTGTTGTTGAACAATGTTATGGTTGTTAGGGTGTTTTCCCGTTAAGACAATGGTATTGTATTTGATTTTTTTTAATGGATGATCTTGCATGTTTTTAATTCATATAGCTTTGTTATGATTAAGCTATGGTATTAAGAAGTCACACCAAATTAACCACGCTTCCGCAAAGCCAGGGTGTGACAACTTGGTATCAGAGCTCTGATCATAGCGAACTAGGATTCCTTCTCGAGTCTAGACTATGATCACTAGGGCTCTCACGAAAACATTTTTACTGCATACTACTTAAGTCTAGATCCAAAACCTTTTTATAAACAAATGTTGAGCACATTTTATTTATTTATTTTTAGGCTCAGTCTTGGAGGCTGAGGCTCGGTCTTGGAGACTGAGGCTCGATCTAAGAGATCAAGGTAGATGGCTAGTGAGACTAGGATGAGTAGGTTCAGTCTTGGAGGCTGAGGCTCGGTCTTGGAGATCGAGGCTCGATCTAAGAGATCGAGGTAGATAGCTAGTGAGACTAGGGAGAATAGGCCCAGTCTTGGAGGCTGAGGCTCGGTCATGGAGGCCGAGGCTCGATCTAGGAGGTCGAGGTAGATGATAGAGCAGTCTTAGAGAGTGGGAGAATTTGGAATGTCAGTCTAGGAGACTGGGAGGCTAGTGAGACTAGGAAAATTGTGTGGTTTCTTACTTGGCGACTTATGTGATTACCTGATTGTATGACTGATTATTTGTGCATATTTGTGTTTATGTTACAGACTCATGGACTCGCCCGGTACAGGCGATTCGGACACCACTGGACCCATGCCCGTAGTATCTGATGACCTCGTATCTTCAGAGCACGAGGTGCACACTTCTGACTATACCAGCACCGACGAGGACGATTTTCAGCCCTTCGCACTACCTGATGGTGCTGATGAGCCTGCAGATGGCCCTCCCGTTGAGTACCTACCATTAGTAGAGATTCCGGCTCCTATACCCTTAGCCGTTTATCCTGCATATGATTTACTTCTTGACGCCGAGGCTGACGGCGATATTGATCTGTATGTTGACGAGCCCATCGAGGATGAGATCCAGGGCGAGGCCCTTCTTCCTGCTGGCGATCTTCTGATTATCGCTGATGCTCCCGCCGAGGATTCGCCTGCGCATTCTCCGGTCCCAGACTCCTTTGAGACTGTGGCATCCGCACCTTCCCACACTTTGAGCGCACAACACTTTTCGCATGGTTCAGATCCTGACCAGGCATCCTCTGTTGCTCCTGTTCCCAGTTTTGCGTTTGACCATGATGACGTGGAGGATTCTGATCCTATCTTTCCCCCGGGATTCGACCTGGATCATGATATAGAGTTTATACCAATGGATCAGCCCATGGAGGATCCAGCTGACCCAGTCGATCTTATCGACCCTGAGTTTGATTTCGAGATGGCTTTTGATGATCCCGAGCCTGCCATCGCCCCTGAGCAGGCAGCCGCTCTAGACCCCATGCTTGAGCATGACCCCGTACATGTTGGCATCCCTATTGAGCCTGTTATAGCTGACCCGCATGTCGATGATCACCTTGTGGATGCTCCATTGCTGGAGGGTGATCATGTCATTGCTGCCGATCATGTCGATCCACCTCTTATTGCTGATGCACCAGTTGATCCTTTTGTTGCTCCCCCACCTGATCCCGTTCCACTAGAGCCCGAGCATGCACTGTTCGTGGACCACATGGATCAACCAGATGAGCACGCATAGCACGGGTGGATTCCTGCTGATGAGGATGTTCCACCTATTCCCCCACACCACATTGATACACGACATGTTGATTTCTCTTTTCAGGTTCCTCAGTTTGTACCTCCAGCGAGACCTGGAGAGGGTTCTTCGGCCCATCCTTTTGGGCATGTGCCGATGTCCGTTCCCTTCATGCCACAGTTTCCACCTGTTTTACCATCCGCTTCATCGTTTCACGTGGCACCTTTTGACCCCACCAGTGAGCCTTTACTCTGGTCCTCACCGCCTGTCATGCCACCGACTGATCCTTACCATCCGTTCCATGTGGGACACACTATTGAGGACGTTTTGATGTCTTTCGTTTTTCAGCATGAGTCACACACGCAGCGCATCCAGGAGCTTGAGAGAGCTCAGCTGCCACCATGCCAGTGCCATGGTCAGACACACTCTGCAGCCATTTCGACCTTTACCCCCAGATTATGCTGCACGCCTTTTTGCACAAGAGCAGCAGGTTGCTTCTTTCATCCGTACTCAGAGAGCCATGGAGGAGGACTGGCTCCAGTTACGTTGTTTGTTTTACACTCACTTTCCCCCTCCTCCACCGCCATCTGTATAGAGCTCATCTGTAACACCCCAACCCGGAGGGCTGACGTGTCACAATAACGGTAACATAAACAAAAGTCATAATTCCATTTATTTATTTGATAAGGATACAACCACACGACCATTAAAATTTAGATTAATATACAAGCGGAGACATTCATCTTAATTAACTAACATCTTCAGATTTATTTCTAGGCTTTATTCTTCTCTCTTTTCCCCTCCCAAAGTAATCTGTGGACCTGTATATACAAAAGTTTACGGAATGAGCCGAATGCTCAGTACGGAATTTTAGGCTCAAATAACAAATAATGCTTCATATGAAATCTTATCCGGATGGAACTTTAGGCGAAAATGATACGATGCAAGAACAAAATGTCATAATCATATCTTACTGATGTACCCATGAGCAAACTTAAAACGTGACAATACACAGGTAGCTACTCCTGCATAATTATCACATGAGATGGCGAATTGGCATACCTGTTATCCACCTCCTTATACTTAAATCCTAGGATCGATCCATACGCCTCCTAATAGCCTTATGTACCACACTTGTACTTAAGAGACGCCGTGAACTGATCTCTCCGTCACGGATGGAGCACATGATGTTGATGCCATAACAACATGCTCGTGGGACACTCCACGAGAAGCGATACTCAGGGTATCAGAGTACAAATGGTCTTATTCACATAACTTATAAAACTTATTTTCATAACAAAACGGAACATATATTGGAACATGCGATAATGAGTATAACATAACACTAACGCATGACATGAAAGCTAAATCAAATGATTAGGATAGGAATCGAACGGACTGTCAAATGAATCGATAATCAAAGACGTGAGGAGTTTTAACAGATATAGTAATTTAGTGGTTTTATAACAATTTAAATATGAAGCAATAAAGAGTGGGGTAAGGATCCGTACCTTAATAATTCCAAAGTGAAGCTACCTTGTGCTAATATTTTAGATTTATACGGGCAGAGTTTAGACTACTGATAAATCTTTTAACCTAATTTAAATAACATGCACACAAACTAGGTTAGTAACTTAATACAGCATTTACGTCAATTCACGAGATCAAACCCTCACAACTATTATCAAGTGCAATACTTAATAATTCAATCGGATTCACAACGAATAACAGAGCATAGTCCGAATTCGAACAGCACTCAAATATTCAAGTTGAAATCACGACGAATAATCAAAGTACAGGCTCAATTTGAGCAGCACTCGAACAATCGTTGGATAGTTATAATCGATCGGACGTTGAATCGTAATAGCGATCGAGTTATTACCCTGATTGCGGCAGCACTTCGTGAATTGTGTGTGTTGTTGGATTGTTTCGACTATAACTCAGAGCATAATAGGAATTTGAGTGTCGAATTAAAGTAGAATGTCAAGTCCCAGACCCGACTATTTATAGCTGGAAAATGGACTCCTTCGCGCCACGCGAAAGAGACATGTGTACCCGTCGCGTGGCGCGACGGGTCTACTTTCTAGCCTAGGTTGTTTCGTGTCCAGATAGCCTTGATGAATCATTTGCACGAACCAATTTCCATTCTACAGCAATTTTAGAAGATAAATATCCACTAGGGTTTAACCCCCCTGAGTTTTAGGGGCCCTGATCCTGGTTCCGATTGTTTCGAAAATTTTAGGGTTAGTGCAGAATTACTTGGGTGTCTTAATTAGGGTTTTCTAGTGGTTAATAATTTTATGGGCATTACAACTATTACCCCCTTAAAAGAAATTTCGTCCTCGAAATTTTTCAAATAAGAATATAACCTATTGCAACAGAAATGAAACTTTCATAGCAGAGTTACTAACTTATATAACCAGAATTTCCTAACCACACATGGGTATCTGAAATTCATAGCTAAGGTCATGACTATACTTGTCAATTACCTTATATATGTGCCCTAATGGTCCTTCTTAATAAGATATCTTACCGTATGAAAAGTTAATAGAGATTTACATATACTTAGAGTGACTATTAATACTGACATTTCCTACATAGATATATTTAGTCATAGCTAAAATATCTTCTCATAAGGTAAAGCATAAATGACCGTAAACAGAAACAAATGAACATATATCAAATAGCAAGATTTACCGTTACTCGACTAAAATTCTATTGCGAGAATAGATTAGGGTATAGAGAACGAATTGATTCTTCAGATTCCCATGTTGCTTCGTGTTCAGAGTGATTTTTCCAAAGGACTTTAACAAACGGAATTACTTTCCTACGCAAAACCCTTTCTTGTCGATCTAAGATGGCTTCTGGTTCCTCTTCGTAGGACAAATCTTCGTGAATCGTAAGTAACGGATAACTAATGACGTGGAGTGGATGATAATTATATCCTCTTAAAGAGGATACATGAAAAACGTTATGAACGTGAGAGAGTTGAGGCGGTAAAGCCAGTCGATATGACACTTCTCCAATTCTTTCAAGGATTTCAAATGGACCGATGAAACGGGGACTAAGTTTCCCTTTAATTCCAAATCTACGAACACCACGCCAAGGTGATACCTTTAAGAATACGTGGTCACCAATTTTAAATTCGAGGGGTCGTCTATCTTGATCTGCATAGCTCTTTTGTCTACTCTGAGCTTCTTTCAGTTTTTCTCGGGCCATAGTGACTTTTTCATTTGTAATCTGAACTAATTCTGGCCCTTCAATAATCTTTTCTCCGACTTCATCCCAGCATAATGGTGCGCGACATTTCCGACCGTACAAAAGCTCAAAAGGTGCCATGCTAATACTTGCTTGCCAACTATTGTTGTAAGCGGACTCAACAAGACATAAATATTCATCCCAGTTTCCAGACCATTCAAGTGCGCATGCTCGGAGCATGTCTTCCAAGGTCTGAATCGTGCGTTCTGACTGCCCATCTGTTTGTGGATGGAAAGCCGTACTAAACTTTAGTCGTGTCCCCCAAGCTGCCTGAAAACCTTTCCAAAATCGTGAGGTGAAACGTGGGTCTCTATCGGAAACAATGGAAGATGGTGTGCCATGGAGTCGAATAATTTCTTGAAGAAATATTTCGGATAACTTATTAACCGAAAATCCTTGCTGAATTGGTAGAAAATGTGCTGACTTTGATAATCTATCGACAACAACCCATACAACATCATTCTTCTTGAATGTCTTAGGTAAACCAGTAACAAAATCCATTGTGATCTCATCCCACTTCCATATGGGAATATCCAATGGCTGCAACAGACCGCTTGCTCGTTTGTGTTCAATTTTCACTTGTTGGCAAGTGAGGCATTTACTTACGTATCGAGCAACGTCTTCCTTCATGCCATTCCACCAGAAGTTCTGTCTTAAATCTCTATACATCTTGGTAGATCCTGGGTGAATCGAAAATGGTGAGCTGTGAGCTTCGGCTAACAATGACTCACGAAGGGTGGAGTCATCGGGTACACAAAGTCTTTTGCCGCACCAAATCACCCCCTGATGGTCTATACTAAATTCAGATTGCTTACCCACCTCGATATTTTGCACAATTGCCCATAGTTCTCCATCTTGCTTTTGTGCTTCTTTGATCCGGGATATGAGGTTGGGTTCAATCTGCATTCTAGCTAGATATCCATCAGATTTACTAATCTGAAGCCAAATGTCCATCCTTTCGAGATCCCTCCTAATATGAGGTTGAATTTGTAGGCAAGATATAGTCCCAGAGTTCTTTCGGCTTAATGCGTCAGCTACTACATTGGCTTTGCCTGGATGGTATTGAATATTTGTGTCATAATCTTTTAAAAGTTCTAACCACCTTCTTTGCCTCATATTTAGCTCCTTCTGCGTAAATATATACTTGAGGCTCTTGTGGTCGGTAAAGATGTCACAACTTTCACCATACAGATAATGTCGCCAAATCTTAAGTGCAAAGACGACTGCGGCTAGTTCTAAATCATGTGTAGGATAGTTAACTTCATAAGGCTTCAACTGACGGGAGGCATAAGCGATAACCTTCCCATGTTGCATTAGCACACAACCTAATCCTTTCTTTGAGGCATCACTGTAGACTTGGTAACCTCCTGATCCGGAAGGAAGAGCGAGTATCGGAGAGGATACAAGTCGTTTCTTTAATTCTTCAAAGCTTTTCTCTTGTTCCTCATTCCATGAGTACTTCACCCCTTTCCTTAGGAGTTTTGTGAGTGGTAAAGCAATTACCGAGAATCTTTCAACAAATCTTCGGTAATAGCCAGCAAGACCCAAGAAACTTCGTATTTCGGTAACAGAAGTGGGTCTTGGCCATTTTGTAATAGCTTCAACCTTTGTTGGGTCTACCATAATTCCCTCTGCTGATATGACATGACCTAGAAATGACACTTGGCTAAGCCAAAAGTCACATTTGGAGAACTTCGCGTACAATTTCTCATGCCGCAAGGTTCCAAGTACTTCATGTAGATGTGCTTCATGCTCTTCGCGACTCTTAGAATACACCAGAATGTCATCGATAAAGACAATAACGAATTTATCTAGGAATTGGTGAAATACGCGATTCATCAAATCCATGAAGACTGCGGGTGCATTAGTTAGCCCAAAGGGCATAACCAAAAATTCGTAATGACCATATCGAGTACGAAAAGCGGTCTTGGGAACATCATCATTCTTAACCTTTAGCTGATGGTACCCAGACCTCAGGTTGATTTTTGAGAAGAACTGAGCCCCCTGGAGTTGATCAAAGAGATCATCAATGCGAGGCAGAGGATACTGATTACGAATAGTAATCTTGTTCAGCTCTCGGTAGTCAATACATAAACGCATACTACCGTCTTTCTTCTTTACAAATAAGACCGGAGCACCCCAAGGTGAAACACTGGGTCTTATGAATCCTAGATCTAACAATTCTTGCAATTGTTCCTCCAACTCCTTTAGTTCCATCGGAGCCATACGGTATGGAGCTTTAGAAATAGGCTCGGCACCAGGGATCAAGTCGATGGTGAATTCTAACTGACGGTCGGGTGGTAATCCCGGGAGTTCATCCGGAAATACATCAGGATATTCACGAACAACGGAGTGGCTATCGATACTCTTAATACTAGCAGAAGTATCCTTAATCGATGCTAGGAATCCAGCACAGCCGTTTGATATGGATTTCGAGCCTTAAGTGCAGAGATAATTTTAAGAGATTTATGGGCTTGAGTTCCCTGATATATAATATCAGGATGATGAAGATCACCGAAAATAACTCGGCGAGAATGACAATCTATAGTTACACGATGTCTAGACAACCAATCTATTCCTAGAATAACATCAAAGTCACACATGTGTATTGGAAATAGGTCTGCCTTACACACAATAGATTCAATACGGATCGGACAATCTTTATATACGTAAGTGATTACGGATGAAGTTCCTATGGGAGTGGAAATGGTGAAAGTGTGATCTAAGAGAGTTGGTCTTATCGGAAGATACTTAGTAAACGAGTGGGATACTAAAGAATGGGTCGCTCCTGTATCGAATAACACATAGATACTACGTTCACCAATCTGAAGGGTTCCAGATACAGTACCTGGAATATTAGCAGCGTCAGTAGCAGAAAGTGCGAAAATTCTTCCTCCAACATTGGGTTGATTATTCTTCTTAGTATCTTTCTTAGGACATTCCTTGATCATGTGTCCAGTTTGGCCACATCTAAAACATGCTCCTGTACTTCGGTGACATACGCCCTGATGTCTCTTACCACAAGTATTACATAGAGGATATGTAATCTGATTCGGGTTTACTTGTTGATTCAGTGGATGAGCTCTAATAGGTTCTGCATACAATTGAATCTGGTTTTGAGCAGGCCTCGGGTTTTGAAGTCTAGGTTGCCATGGACGTGCTTGATTTCCAGAGTTTTGATTTCCTTGTACTTTACGATCTTGATGTTGTGGCGTAGTGGATGATTGGCCGATTTCTTGCTTAAATTGGCCTTCTCTATTTCTCTTCTTATTATCCCCAGTTCGAGATAGGAATTCTTTCCTTTCGAATTCAAAAGTTTTGATTGCATCAGCAACTTCGGTGATATCCTTAATTTTCATGTACATGATCAATTTCCGAATTCGATCATTAACTGCCCACTTGCATTTTTCTGCCTGGACTTCTGCTGATCCTGCAATATCTCCTACAATACTAGCCAACCTTGAAAATCGAGTAATGAACTCAGAGGCTGGTTCATCACTTCCCTGTCGAATTATTGCATACTCCCTGATATAAGCTTCTTTATCAGCGGTCGAAAAATACTTATCGTAAAAGATATTACGAAAGTCGACCCATGAAAGATTAGCGTCAAAATCATCCCCTCCTTTGACTTGCTTATATCCTTCCCACCAAGTTTGTGCGTCATCTTCAAATTTGTAGGTAGCCAGTCTAACTTTGTATTGCTCCGGAACTCCAAGAACTCCGAAGATCTTTTCAACATGAGCTATCCAGTTTCTTGCTTCGACTGGATGAGTAGCGTGACTAAAGGATTTCGGCTTTTGTTTTTGGAATTTACTAATCCATATGTCTATACTATAAGTAATATTGTTAGTGGTATTCTCACGAGTTTCACCACCAGAGGTTGGATTAGTGTTAGTGCGTTCTGGATGAAGAGTTTGTTGAATAACGGCCTCAGCTGTTTGAGCAACCAGGTTTGGAAGCAACCCAGCAACAGCCTGGTTGATAGCATTAATTATGTTTGGATCAACTGGAGTCTCATTCGAAGAAGTGTTGTTACGTTCATGGTTAGTACGAGTATTCCTACGTGGCGGACGACGAGGAGGCATATATAAGAATAGACATAGGAGTTAAACCAAATAAGAGATCAAGTTGAATCCTATCATAGATATCTACCCATTCCTCACAGGTCTTAATTACTATCTTCAAGTTTTCTACAGGAAAGAGCCTTTGCTCTGATACCATAGCTGTAACACCCCAACCCGGAGGGCTGACGTGTCACAATAACGGTAACATAAACAAAAGTCATAATTCCATTTATTTATTTGATAAGGATACAACCACACGACCATTAAAATTTAGATTAATATACAAGCGGAGACATTCATCTTAATTAACTAACATCTTCAGATTTATTTCTAGGCTTTATTCTTCTCTCTTTTCCCCTCCCAAAGTAATCTGTGGACCTGTATATACAAAAGTTTACGGAATGAGCCGAATGCTCAGTACGGAATTTTAGGCTCAAATAACAAATAATGCTTCATATGAAATCTTATCCGGATGGAACTTTAGGCGAAAATGATACGATGCAAGAACAAAATGTCATAATCATATCTTACTGATGTACCCATGAGCAAACTTAAAACGTGACAATACACAGGTAGCTACTCCTGCATAATTATCACATGAGATGGCGAATTGGCATACCCGTTATCCACCTCCTTATACTTAAATCCTAGGATCGATCCATACGCCTCCTAATAGCCTTATGTACCACACTTGTACTTAAGAGACGCCGTGAACTGATCTCTCCGTCACGGATGGAGCACATGATGTTGATGCCACAACAACATGCTCGTGGGACACTCCACGAGAAGCGATACTCAGGGTATCAGAGTACAAATGGTCTTATTCACATAACTTATAAAACTTATTTTCATAACAAAACGGAACATATATTGGAACATGCGATAATGAGTATAACATAATACTATCGCATGACATGAAAGCTAAATCAAATGATTAGGATAGGAATCGAACAGACTGTCAAATGAATCGATAATCAAAGACGTGAGGAGTTTTAACAGATATAGTAATTTAGTGGTTTTATAACAATTTGAATATGAAGCAATAAAGAGTGGGGTAAGGATCCGTACCTTAATAATTCCAAAGTGAAGCTACCTTGTGCTAATATTTTAGATTTATACGGGCAGAGTTTAGACTACTGATAAATCTTTTAACCTAATTTAAATAACATGCACACAAACTAGGTTAGTAACTTAATACAGCATTTACGTCAATTCACGAGATCAAACCCTCACAACTATTATCAAGTGCAATACTTAATAATTCAATCGGATTCACAACGAATAACAGAGCATAGTCCGAATTCAAACAACACTCAAATATTCAAGTTGAAATCACGACGAATAATCAAAGTACAGGCTCAATTTGAGCAGCACTCGAACAATCGTTGGATAGTTATAATCGATCGGACGTTGAATCGTAATAGCGATCGAGTTATTACCCTGATTGCGGCAGCACTTCGTGAATTGTGTGTGTTGTTGGATTGTTTCGACTATAACTCAGAGCATAATAGGAATTTGAGTGTCGAATTAAAGCAGAATGTCAAGTCCCAGACCCGACTATTTATAGCTGGAAAATGGACTCCTTCGCGCCACGCGAAAGAGACATGTGTACCCGTCGCGTGGCGCGACGGGTCTACTTTCTAGCCTAGGTTGTTTCGTGTCCAGATAGCCTTGATGAATCATTTGCACGAACCAATTTCCATTCTACAGCAATTTTAGAAGATAAATATCCACTAGGGTTTAACCCCCCTGAGTTTTAGGGGCCCTGATCCTGGTTCCGATTGTTTCGAAAATTTTAGGGTTAGTGCAGAATTACTTGGGTGTCTTAATTAGGGTTTTCTAGTGGTTAATAATTTTATGGGCATTACAACTATTACCCCCTTAAAAGAAATTTCGTCCTCGAAATTTTTCAAATAAGAATATAACCTATTGCAACAGAAATGAAACTTTCATAGCAGAGTTACTAACTTATATAACCAGAATTTCCTAACCACACATGGGTATCTGAAATTCATAGCTAAGGTCATGACTATACTTGTCAATTACCTTATATATGTGCCCTAATGGTCCTTCTTAATAAGATATCTTACCGTATGAAAAGTTAATAGAGATTTACATATACTTAGAGTGACTATTAATACTGACATTTCCTACATAGATATATTTAGTCATAGCTAAAATATCTTCTCATAAGGTAAAGCATAAATGACCGTAAACAGAAACAAATGAACATATATCAAATAGCAAGATTTACCGTTACTCGACTAAAATTCTATTGCGAGAATAGATTAGGGTATAGAGAACGAATTGATTCTTCAGATTCCCATGTTGCTTCGTGTTCAGAGTGATTTTTCCAAAGGACTTTAACAAACGGAATTACTTTCCTACGCAAAACCCTTTCTTGTCGATCTAAGATGGCTTCTGGTTCCTCTTCGTAGGACAAATCTTCGTGAATCGTAAGTAACGGATAACTAATGACGTGGAGTGGATGATAATTATATCCTCTTAAAGAGGATACATGAAAAACGTTATGAACGTGAGAGAGTTGAGGCGGTAAAGCCAGTCGAGAAACAAGGCCGAGATAGTTTGTCATGAAAAGGTTGTTCGTATCCCAACCGAAGATGGTGAGACCATTGTTGTTCACGGAGAGAAGCGTGAGACGCCGTTAAGAATTATTAGCTGTCTGAAGGCAAGAAAGTGTTTGCAGAAAGGATGTGTTGCTTTTCTGGCACACATTGTAGATAAGAAAGCTGAAGAACCGAAGATCGAAGACATCCCTGTCGTGAGGGAATACCCAGAAGTCTTCCCAGAAGAATTGCCTGGCTTGCCGCCTCAGAGGCAAGTGGAGTTCCACATTGACTTAGTTCCAGGCGCCGCGCCTGTGGCTAAGGCACCTTACAGACTTGCTCCGTCTGAGATGCAGGAACTGTCGACACAAGTTCAGGAGTTGTTAGACAAGGGATTTATCCGACCGAGCTTCTCGCCTTGGGGAGCTCCAGTTTTGTTTGTCAAGAAGAAGGACGGTAGTTTTCGTATGTGCATTGACTACCGGGAGTTGAACAAGCTGACGATCAAGAATAGATACCCTCTGCCAAGGATTGATGATCTGTTCGACCAACTTCAAGGTTCAAGCTTTTACTCGAAGATCGATTTGCGATCTGGATACCATCAGTTAAGGATACAGGAGGAGAGTATCCCAAAGACAGCCTTCAGAACTCGTTATGGGCACTACGAGTTTCTGGTTATGCCGTTTGGTTTGACAAACGCACCTGCAGTGTTCATGGATTTGATGAATCGAGTTTGTAAGCCGTACTTGGACAAGTTCGTGATAGTGTTCATCGATGATATCTTGATTTATTCAAGGACGAAGGCTGAGCACGAACAGCATTTAAGAGCCATTTTGGAGCTGCTAAAGAAGGAACAGTTGTATGCCAAGTTCTCTAAGTGCGAGTTTTGGCTACGAGAAGTGCAATTCCTTGGGCACGTGGTAAATGGAGATGGAATCCACGTGGATCCAACCAAGATCGAGGCGATCAAGGAATGGGAAACGCCAAAGACGCCAACCGAGATTCGGCAATTCCTGGGTTTGGCTGGCTATTATCGAAGGTTCATCGAGAACTTTTCAAAGATCGCTCAACCATTGACGCTCCTCACGCAGAAAGACAAGAAGTTTGATTGGGGAATCAAACAGGAAGAAGCGTTTCAGATATTGAAAGACAAGCTTTGCAACGCGCCAATCTTGGCACTACCGGAAGGTACAGATGATTTTGTGGTATACTGCGACGCTTCGCGTCAAGGATTGGGTTGTGTGTTGATGCAACACCAAAAGGTTATTGCTTACGCATCGCGTCAGTTAAAAGTGCACGAAAAGAACTATACCACTCACGATTTGGAGCTTGGCGCAGTGGTTTTTGCTTTAAAGATCTGGAGGCACTACCTTTATGGGACGAGGTGTACAATCTTCACAGATCACAAGAGCCTGCAGCATATATTCAACCAGAAGGAGTTGAATATGAGGCAAAGACGATGGGTCGAGTTGTTGAACGATTACGACTGCGAGATAAAGTATCATCCAGGGAAGGCGAATGTGGTCGCCGACGCCCTAAGTCGAAAAGAGAGGATCAAGCCCATAAGGGTTAGGGCTTTGGAGATGATTATTCAGACCGATCTTTCCTTGCGCATTCGGGCCGCGCAGAAAGAAGCTCTCAAGGAGAGAAACCTTGAAAAAGAGTATCTCTGTGGGATGGAGAAGTTATTGGTACCAAACAGGGAAGGAACGTTGTGTTTTGAGAAAAGGATTTGGGTTTCTTTGTTTGGAGGTTTAAGGAAGGTTATCTTCGATGAAGCCCACAAATCACGGTACTCTATCCATCCTGGAGCGGATAAGATGTACCAAGATCTTAAAGATTACTATTGGTGGCCTAGGATGAAAGGCGATGTTGCTGTTTATGTAAGCAAATGTTTAACTTGCGCTAAGGTTAAAGCAGAATACCAGAAGCCTTCAGGACTTCTGCAACAACCAGAGATTCCCAAGTGGAAGTGGGAACAAATCTCCATGGATTTTGTTACAAAATTGCCAAGAACGCCAAGAGGCCATGACACCATTTGGGTGATAGTGGATCGATTAACGAAGTCAGCACACTTCTTACCTATCCGAGAAAAGGATAATACGAGTAAATTGGCCGAAATTTACATGAGAGAGATTGTTACACGCCATGGAGTACCTCTCTCAATCATCTCCGATAGAGACGGAAGGTTCGTATCAAGGATATGGCAATCCTTCCAAGAATCTTTTGGCTCGAAGTTGAATATGAGCACCGCGTTTCACCCGCAGACCGACGGTCAAAGCGAGCGGACGATACAGACGTTGGAAGACATGCTGAGAGCATGTGTTATGGATTTGGGCGGTAGCTGGGACAAGCATTTGCCTTTGGTCGAATTTTCATACAACAACAGCTACCACACCAGTATTGGTGCCGCGCCATTCGAGGCTTTATATGGGCGCAAGTGCAGATCACCGCTCTGTTGGTCTGACGCCGGTGATAGACAGTTGGTTGGTCCTGATGTAGTCCAGGAAACCACAGATAAGATTGCACAGATCCGAGATCGCATTAGTGCGGCTCGTGACCGTCAGAAAGCCTACGCAGATCGAAGCCGAAAACCTCTAGAGTTTGAGGTAGGCGATATGGTTTTGTTAAAGGTATCACCCTGGAAGGGTGTGGCACGCTTTGGGAAGCGTGGGAAGTTGAATCCGCGGTATATTGGTCCGTTCAGGATTTTGGAAAGAATTGGGACCGTAGAATACAAGTTGGATCTAACTGCCGAATTAAATGGTGTTCACGATACATTCCATGTATCCAATTTGAAGAAAAGTCCAACGCAAGATACCGTCGCTGAAGGGGTAAGGTCCCAAAAATCCAACAAAGAGATAGGGACCATACCACCAATCGGCCTTTCAACCCTTCTAAACCTTGCGCGGCCGCGCATTGGTCTTACCGAAGGAAGGAAGAAACTAACAAACAATAGTCGCGCGCCCAAGGGAAACCCGAACCTTTGCGCCATCTTCCATTTAGCAAGGGTCAAAACCCTGAAGCCAAAACGTCCACCCAAATATCCAGACTTGGATATTATTTTACCCAGACTTGGGATCTATCCAACTGTGTGCACACGGTAAAGTGCCACACCAGATTACAGCAGTAATCTTCTAGAAGAAATATGATCATGCACCACCCAGACGGTTGTAACCGTCTGGACACGTGTCATCATCACAAACATTCCTGAAATCACCACGATAGCATGTAATTGGAGAATGATCTCCACTCAAACCACTTTCCAGGTGGCAAATCCCCAACCGTAGATCAAGTCGTGATCCGTGTGCACTCACGTCGGATCAAAGCAACTTAATGAAAAGTAAAAAGACTTAACGAAAGGAAAGATAACCGCTACGGTGTTAGCATCTTCCGTTATCTTTTCAATAACAGATTTTCCCTCCAAAACTCTCGGTTATAAATAGGAGAACTTTTCAGGTATGAACTCAGATCCAATCTCACTACTCAATTACCTTTATCTTCTCCATACAAATACTTATTCTCACACCGGAGTCGGGTCAAGGAGAGAACCCTCTTCTCCCCTTGGCGAGGCTAACGGTGCTCTGTTTTGCAGAATAGCCGGAGAAGAAGTTCGACCACCACTGGACCAATTGAGAGAGAACTAACCTTTTATGCGGATTCAAACCCCCTGGTCCAACTGATTCCGATCCGTTGAACCAGTGTTTCTTCATTGGCGCCCACCGTTTTCTCAGTTTTTCTAGTTCCTATCTCGTTTCGGATCAGTTCATCTCATTTTTCTGTCTTTCCATATGGCAGAAAATTCATCTTCTCACCGACGATCCGGTCCTCGACCAAACGTCGGAAACAATCACCAGAAAAAACGATTCCCAAAGCATGGGACTAGTAAATACCAGACTGCTGTAAACACAATCACCAGATCTGATTCCTCAGACATCAGATCTGGAGAAGGAGTCCACAGTACAGAATTGAGAAACATCCAATTTAGCCACAACAAAGATGGCGATCATCAGGAACAAATACACATGGTTCAAGGAGGACCATCACGGAGAGCAAGCAAACGAAATTATGATCAACACTGGAGAGAACAACAAGTCGTGTTCCCTGTTGTTCCTGGAGGCCCCCAGGAAGAACGACCAGTAATTATCACCGGTATTTTTGGTCATTACCGGACAGACTATATGTTCATAGATCCAGGAAGTTCAATGGATATCATATATGAGCAGTGTTTTAAGCAAAAGCACGATTGGAACCGGTCGATTTTCCTCTCACCGGATTCTGTAATGAAGCTGTTTTTCCTTTGGGACAAATCGCTTTCCCGGTAACTTTGTCAGACGGCAAACACTCACGAACAGTTACAGTAAATTTCATGGTCATGCCAGCAACATCACGACATGACATTTTGCTCAGGAGAAGGTCGCAAAGAGAATTCAGCATGATCACTTCCATTCCGCATGCGGCTTGTGGATTTCCAACAGAAACCGGAGTTGCAATTCTCTATTCAAGCAAGGAAGTCATGTCTGTAGATGATGAACCTCCAGCAAAGGCAGTCAAAACCTCAGCACCAAATGAACCAGAAAAATGGGTTCTGAACGGCGAATACCCAGAGCAAACCATTTTGCTAGGACATGCCATATCACCAACAATACGGGTACAGCTGAAAAGCTTGTTATCTAACAACAAAGATATATTTGCCTGGTGCCCAGCAGACATGACAGGGGTACCACGCGATATCGCGCAACATTGTTTAAACATCAAACCATCAGTAGATCCGGTCATTCAAGGAAGGCGCAGCTTCAGCGAAGAAAAAGCAAAAGTAATGGACGAGCAAGTAACAGAATTGCTCAACGCGGGAATCTTGCGCAAAGTGAAATACCATACATGGGTTGCCAATCCAGTCATGGTGCAAAAACATAACGGCGGATGGAGAATGTGTGTTGACTTCAAAGACCTCAACAAAGCATGCCCTAGAGACTGCTATGCGCTCCCGGAAATAGACAAGAAAGTCGATTCTTTAGCATCATTCAGGTGGAAATGCTTTCTCGACTGCTATAAGGGTTATCACCAGGCCCAGATGAAAGAAGAAGACGAAGAAAAAACCGCGTTCCGCACAGACAAAGGCATCTACTGTTACACTAAAATGCCGTTTGGGTTGCGCAACGCAGGCGCCACATATCAACGCCTAATGGACACAATCTTTAGCGAGGATATTGGCAAAACCGTCGAAGTATACATGGATGACCTCGTCATCATGAGTCATGAAGAAGAGACGATGCTCCACAATATACAGCGCACATTCGATTCCTTACGAAGCGTAAATTTAAAATTGAACCCGACAAAATGCTCCTTCGGGATGGAAGAAGGAAAGTTTTTGGGTTTCATAGTTACAAAAGACGGTTTTAAAGTCAATCCAGAGAAGGTACAGACCATTCAGCAAATGCCATCACCGGCAACAGTCAAAGAAATGCAAAGGCTTGCCGGACGATTAGCAGCTCTAAATAGATTTTTGGCCAATCATGCGGCAAAATCTTACCCATTTATCAGTACGCTGCGAAACTGCGGTAAGAAAACTCCCTTTCAATGGACACCCGAAGCAGAAGCAGCGTTCAAGCAAATGAAAGAATATTTAATCCAATTACCAACACTGACCACACCAAAAGAAAAAGAACCATTAATCTTGTATCTATCAGCCGCGGAGGTGGCAGTAGGCGCAGTATTAATGGTAGAGCGGGAAAACATTCAGACTCCAATCTACTACATCAGCAAAATGCTTACCGGACCTGAAACTCGTTATTCAATGATAGAAAAGCTGGTTTTTGCGCTAGTACATGCATCCAGACGCTTGCGCTGGTATTTTTCAGGCCATGTCATCACAGTATTGATAAATTATCATCTGGGTCAAATCTTGTCAAAACCCGACGTAGCGGGGAGATTAGCCAAATGGGCCATCGAGCTAGGAGGCTACAACATTTTTTACAGACCAAGACCAGCAATCAAAGGGCAAGTTCTGGCAGATTTCGCCACCGAAGTTCCCGTTGATAAAGTGCAAGAATGTGAGGCAATCCAAAATCCAACGCCTGTTTTTGACGACAGAGTCTGGACCTTACACACTGATGGGGCATCCAATGACGACGGAGCAGGAGCAGGTCTCCGATTAGTCAGCCCGGATAATCACGAGCTCACATATGCTATCCGCTTGGATTTCCAAAGTACTAACAACGACGCGGAATATGAAGCATTTCTAGCAGGTCTTCGTTTAGCACTCAAAATAGGTGCAAAGAATCTTGAAGCTAACGTTGACTCAAAGCTAGTAGCTGAACAAGTTAATGGTCGCTACGACGCGAAGGGTGAAGCTATGGCGTTGTACCTCGAACAAGCACAGATGTTAATTAATCAATTTCAGACATTCAAAGTCAATCACATAAACAGAAGCGAGAACAAACATGCCAACGCGCTGAGCAAGTTAGCCGCTACCAGCTTCAAGCACTTAGCAAAAGAGGTGCGCATAGAGGTACTATCCAATCCTTCCATTCACCTAAAGCAAGTAAATGTTATAGAAATGGGGAATCCGTCCTGGATGTCTCCAATTATTTTATACCTCCAACATGGAAAACTCCCGGAAGGAAAGACAAAAGCCCGAAAGATACAACACAAAGCAATAAATTACGAGATGGTGGATGGCGTCCTTTATCGGAAATCATTTATGGGTCCATTACTGCGTTGTGTTGATAAAACGGACGCTCAGTATCTGGTCAGAGAAATCCACGAGGGATTATGCGGGATACATGCAAGACCGCGCATGGTTGTGGCAAAAATAATGAGCGCTGGATACTATTGGCCAGGAATGCACATGGATGCAGTTGATCTATTACGGAGGTGTGAGGCATGTCAACGCCATGCACCAAAGACACTTCGACCCAAAAATCCGCTAATTCCCGTCACTTGCGCCTGGCCATTCCAGCAATGGGGCATCGATCTTGTTGGCCCATTTCCTGATGCGCCGGGTGCAGTAAAATTCATCATTGTTGCAGTGGATTACTTCACAAAATGGGTAGAAGCTAAAGCTTTGGCCTCAACAACAGCAATGGTAATCCGCAAATTTATATGGGAACATATCATTTGCAGATTTGGGTTACCATTGCGCATTATTTCTGACAATGGCACCAATTTCGCCGCGGAAGACCTTCAAAAATGGTTCAAGGAAATGAACATTGAGCACAACTTCGCCTCCGTTGCGCATCCTCAAGCGAATGGTCAGGTAGAAAGCATAAACAAACAAATTGCTGATGGTATAAAAGCGCGACTGGGGACAGCGCGCAGAGGATGGGTGGACGAGCTTCCCAGCATCCTCTGGGCGCATCGAACAATGCCAAAGACTAGCACCGGAGAAACTCCGTTCAGTTTAGTCTATGGGTCAGAAGCTGTCATTCCAGCTGAAATAGGCGTACCCTCGCCGCGCATGTTAGCAATGGAAAGCAGGACAACGAGCAAGAACGGAGGATGGATTTAGACCTTCTGGAAGAAAGGCGCGAGAACGCGGCCATAGCAGAAGCAAGGTACAAGTCCAAGTTAGAAAAGTATTACAATGCGCGTGTGCGCATCTGCACTTTTGTCCCCGGAGATTTTGTCTTACGCGACAACGAGGCTTCAAACGCTGAAAAACCCGGCAAATTAGCGCCGAGGTGGGAAGGACCCTATGTCATCAACGAAGTCTTGGGTAAAGGAGCATATACCCTAAAAAGGGTTGATGGGACTCTAGTTCCCCGCACCTGGAACGCGCAACAATTGCGCAGGTGTTACATGTAAGCCAGTCCTTTAGAACAAAAAGAACATACATGCACTGTATTCCCCATCTTATCTTGTATTACAGGCCTTGCGCTTTTATCAATACACGTATTATTCTTAGTAACCTCACTGTCTATTACAAATTGCATGAAATTTCTTTGGTTCGCGCGAAAACGACATGGGCAAACATTGTATACCTCATGAACAGTCTCAAAACAGGTAAACTGTTGACAAACGTTCACACATAAGCACAATACCATTCCTCATTCGCCTCACCTATTCAAAAGTAATTACACACATGCAACATATTGTAATACGTACATATACGGATCATAGTAAACAATTTTCAAAAAAGTATATCATCATATACATTATCAAAAAGTGTGAACACAAACACTTAACAAGATCATCACAATGATCTTCAAAAAAAAATCCTGTCCAGCAGCCCAAAAGCTTACGAAAGCATTAACAAAGACAAAGACAGACCATAGGCTTCAACATCTAATCAGCACCAGAACCGTCATCGACAGAAGACACCTGCCCACTCCGGCGAAACCTCCGACGTCGGTACACCAACCGACATTCTCCTCTCTGAAGCATCGGAAACTGAATCATCAATCCGTCAACATCCAAAACAATACCAGCACCAGCAGAAACGTTAGTATGATGAGAGATTTTACACTCAGAATCAGCAACTACAAGGGGAACAGGATCAATCAGTTTCTTCACCGGTGCAATAATAAGAGGAGGAGAACGAGACAGCAGAACGAGGCTTTCGGCAGCATCATACACCCTAAGAGCATCTAGCAGGAGACGAGTATGGTAAGAACGCTTCATCTTCTTTGACAAACTCAACTAAGATCAGGTATTTCAAGCATACATATATAAAGAGAACTCAACACCTTGAGAAAAGAGAAACCCATCATTAACTGTCAGAACTATCACATCCAAACGGTGCTACAGGGACTTAGGTCACTTCTTCAATTAATGAAGACTGATAAAGCGCCATTACAAATCTCGAGACCAATAAGGAAAAATGTACACACTTGCTGACAAGTGACGTCATTACCTGACAGAACAATGATTACAAGTCACATTTTCTCCTCACAAAAAAAAAAAGAAAGAAGAATATAATAACAAATACAAATTCAACTGTCTCTTAATTTTCTTATTTTATAGCACTCAAAAAAGACATTTCCCTCTCCTAAGTCCAGTGCTCCACTTATTTGCATAAGTACAACACTAGACTGGGGGGACTTGAAGGGGTAAGGTCCCAAAAATCCCACAAAGAGATAGGGACCATACCACCAATCGGCCTTTCAACCCTTCTAAACCTTGCGCGGCCGCGCATTGGTCTTACAGAAGGAAGGAAGAAACTAACAAACAATAGTCGCGCGCCCAAGGGAAACCTGAACCTTTGCGCCATCTTCCATTTAGCAAGGGTCAAAACCCTGAAGCCAAAACGTCCACCCAAATATCCAGACTTGGATATTATTTTACCCAGACTTGGGATCTATCCAACTGTGTGCACACGGTAAAGTGCCACACCAGATTACAGCAGTAATCTTCTAGAAGAAATATGATCGTGCACCACCCAGACGGTTGTAACCGTCTGGACACGTGTCATCATCACAAACATTCCTGAAATCACCACGATAGCATGTAATTGGAGAATGATCTCCACTCAAACCACTTTCCACGTGGCAAATCCCCAACCGTAGATCAAGTCGTGATCCGTGTGCACTCACGTCGGAACAAAGCAACTTAATGAAAAGTAAAAAGACTTAACGGAAGGAAAGATAACCGCTATGGTGTTAGCATCTTCCGTTATCTTTTCAATAACAGATTTTCCCTCCAAAACTCTCGGTTATAAATAGGAGAACTTTTCAGGTATGAACTCAGATCCAATCTCACTACTCAATTACCTTTATCTTCTCCATACAAATACTTATTCTCACACCGGAGTCGGGTCAAGGAGAGAACCCTCTTCTCCCCTTGGCGAGGCTAACGGTGCTCTGTTTTGCAGAATAGCCGGAGAAGAAGTTCGACCACCACTGAACCAATTGAGAGAGAACTAACCTTTTATGCGGATTCAAACCCCCTGGTCCAACTGATTCCGATCCGTTGAACCAGTGTTTCTTCAGTCGCCATTCCTACCGACGAAATTCATGTTGACGACACGCTCCACTTTGTTGAAGAACCTGTTGAGGTCACGGATTGGAAAGTAAACAAGACCCGTCGGAGCAGTGTCAAGCTCGTCAAAGTTCGTTGGAATGCCCGACATGGTCCTGAATTCACCTGGGAGTGTGAGGACCGGATGAAAGAAAAATGCCCCCATCTATTTCCCAAGAACCCTGCTTCTAGAAGCAGAACTTAAAATTTTGGGACGAAATTTTTCTAACGTGGGGAGAATGTGACAACCCTCACTAAACCAAGTATCCGTACGATTTAATTAATAATTAATTGCTGCTTAATTACTGTGCTTAACTGAAATTGTGGATGAACTGCTACTTGACTGTTGATACTTGTACGTACTTGCATCATACTCTATTTGCTGTCACTACATTATTTACATGCTGAACCTTAGTGACAAACATGATGCACAAAAGCACAGTAGCACCGTGAACGGATAACCTATTGAACATGCTGATAAGCCAGCATCAGGCAGATAATGCCTCTAAGGCCTGTATGAGCCAGAAGTGATTACTACACCCATAGTGAGTGTAGGGATACAAGGGTTGTAGAACTGCGTCTCTAGGAATAAGATACAGTGATCGGATGTGCCTAAAACGTACACTAAGCACAAAACGCAGCACTTTAATTTACAATTCAGCTTCTAGCTAGCTAATAAAGTGCCAAAGCATGAGAAAAATATTACTAGACACTTTCCAAAGTGTCGGGAATAAGTTGTGTCACTAAAAATGGTATTAACGACACTTTAAAGCTTTATTAAGCGCTTTAACGGATTACTATCCAACCGAACAACCGGACTATACCCGGAACATAAAATATTGACATTAACAATATTGATCTTTTTCTGAGCCAGTTAGGGTCCCTGAACACCCTAGCACCCGCGTTAAAACACAACACACAACTAACCAAGTTAATCCCTAAACTTAACTTACTTATCTTAACTAGTGTCTAACCAATTCAGTTGCAAACGAACTAGAACCCCCCCCCCCCTTGGGCCGATCGGTCACCTTGTGACCTTGACATGTACCATTTTGATTATAATATTACATTGTGTCCCATATCAAGGTGACACAAGGACTCTTGGATATTAAGCACCTAATTGTCTATAAGAACATGTAAATGCACATTAAGCTCATTCACAACTCAACTCCACACAAAACTCTCTCTTTCCCTCTCTACACCTGTCGGCCGAACACCCCCCTCCCCTACATCCATTTTCGAGTTTGATCTTCATATTCCAAGCATACACAAACATCAAGGGCCACGTATTAGGAAGCTTGGTGCACTCGGAGTTCGAAGGACCTCTTTCTCTAGCTTTTATCCACCTCATTTGCGCGTAGATTCTTCCCTAGCCTCGAGCTAGAGGTATGATGCTTAAAACACTATCTTGAACTAATCTAAAGCGGTTAATATGTGGTGTAACGGTTAAAACTCGGAATCTTACAAAATGGTGCATTAAAGTCTACTAAAAACATGAAAAATGATGGTTAAAAGCTCACTAGTTGTGTAAATGTTGTAGTAATTGAAATTTGTGATTATTTAGACCCGATCTATGTTGTGGTAGCTCGGATCATCGTTTAACCCGGTTTGGTCATGATCACGAATCATGACATAAGGTTGTTTTGAATAGAACAAGGGTTAAAAGGTGAAACTCTACCACACGCGAATCATGAACTTGTGTAAAAATGTTTTACTTGTGGAATAGCGTTTAAAACTGGCAGATCTACGTATCTGCAAGTGGTATTTTCCAAGAACCAAGCGTCAAAGAAATCATGTTTTCTAAAAATGGATCTTACACTAACAAGCATGATTTTTATAAACCACAAGTGTGTAAACACTTGTGAAATGAAAAGTTTCGACAAAATAACAATCTTTGTAAAAGATGACGGGAAGTTGTAAAGACGGATTAACTCTAAAAACGAGGTTTTTACGAGATCACATTACTTTATATGAAGATCCACTAAATGTAAGGAGACGTACGCTATAAATTTTAGAAAAACTACAAGTTCATGTGATTATGCGATTTACATACTTGTCGACTAGTTTGTTGTGTCGGAAATTGTTTGATTGAATAAAGAAGTTGTTGAAATTGATTTAGTAAAAGAAAATGATACGCTTGAAAGCGTGGCCACCTCCAGTTACAGAGGAAACTCTGGCGAAATTTTTCTAAAAACCTAACACTTAAAATTATTTACACTACAAGTGTTAGAATTATTTTGACATGTTTTCGAAATATAAATTTCGCCATGACTTTATTTACAAAATATCGGAGGTGGGATTTTCACAAAACTAAACGTGATAAATATATGTTTAGTAAATATATTTTCACCGCATTGTTTATGATTATTTTGTGAAAATACATAAATATTATTTTTAGAGTAAAAATAATATTTTCGAACGATTGACGAATCCAAAATAATGCAAACGCTTTCACGATAAACATATAAGTTACACCGGTAATTGTTATTACCACTCGAACGTTAAAACGTAACCTACGCATTATGCGGAAATATTTACGAACGCGTATTTTATCAACGTATTATTTTTGGGGAAAATTATGTGAAATGAAAATATAATGTTTTTGAGAAAAATATTTATATTTCGGAATTAGGAATAAATATATATTAAGTGAGACTTAATGATATAATTTGAACGCACATGTATTAAATCCCCCATCCTTGGGAAGGAGATTAACTACCAAGTATATACGAAAAGTAAACCCGAAATAGTTGTCTAACTATTTCCCAAAAACTTAAACTATAAAGCTAAGGCACGGCCGTCCGTCTAATAGAGTTAGCACATGTAGGTCGTTGCACAGCTGCCTGATTTGGAGTACTTGGTAGAGACGCACCGACTGTGATTTCATGTCCCCCTTTTCTCTTAACTGTTTTCAGTTTTCTAAACTGCGGGGGTGAAATACATGTTACTTTGATTATGATTACTTTATACATGGTATGGTTAGCGTAAGGAGGTTTGTTACTTAGATCATGTGAATGGGTAGGCGGAAACTTGAGGTCATTAATCCTCAGGGTAGGACCGAGGGGCAGGAGCGATAGATCTATTTGGGTGTAGCGAGCCCAGTCCCAGGCCCAGCATAACGGACCTCGGGATGACTTTGTACCCGACGCATAAATCTGCTAGGTTTGAGCCTTCCTACTTGCATTTCTCACATATCAATGGCCTTGCAAACCATTGGTGATCTCTTTTTCCTTATTTGCTACATACCAGGATTTTGATAACTACAAAGGTTTATTTACTCACTTACACATGAACTCGCTCAACATTATTGTTGATTTTTCAACTTACATGTATTTCAGGGAACTAAGGGATCTGGCACGGTATGGCACGTTTTCCCGCTGCACTAGTACGAGGTCATCCGGGGTTTAGGGAATGTGACTCTTTCCTGGACAAGTCACAGTCCTTAAACCGTGATTATGTCATGTTTGTGTTGTTGAACAATGTTATGGTTGTTAGGGTGTTTTCCCGTTAAGACAATGGTATTGTATTTGATTTTTTTTAATGGATGATCTTGCATGTTTTTAATTCATATAGCTTTGTTATGATTAAGCTATGGTATTAAGAAGTCACACCAAATTAACCACGCTTCCGCAAAGCCAGGGTGTGACAGATTACATCCCGAAGTGTGGACCACATCGGTGTTCATGAACAACGGTGCTCATGGTCATGTTTCAACCTGAACTCCCAACCTATCAATCCTTGTCTAATCTTAATTGGGTTTCCGCCGGTGATCGTATGACATTCGTCGGAGCATTATCCAGGTTATCACCAATCGGCGCCAGTGAATGTTTCGGTTTGGTTGAAGAACAAAACGCGCAATTACTTACGGTTGATGAAGTCATTGATGACATGCGGAGGAGAAAGACGTAGGTGGAATGGTTCCGCCTCATGAGATTGTGGCGCGATCGTATGTGACGTTGCTAATAAGTGTGAGATGTATGATTTCAAGTAAAACGCCTAGAAAATAAAGAAAGAGTAGAAGTGCCATCTAGAATAGGTCAAATTACTTTTGTATATATAAAACTTAGTCAGTATTTCTAAATCATGTTGTGCTTTCAAGTTAAACACAGTTTGATTTTAGATTGTGTTTGAGGTCTTAGAACTTTAACTTTGAATTGTAACTTTTAAAAAGTCATTTACTACGTGTCTAATTTTATGAGATTTTCTTATTATTTTCAGTTTAAAATCACATACAGTGAAATTAGTTTAATTTTTAAGGGGTTGGTTAACGTACAATTTGTGTTAACGTACGCAACGTACGAGATTGAGTTACAAAATGCGAACTTCATTTTCACCGTGCGATTTTTTTATAACATTCTGTTTTCTCAACATGCGACTTTTTTTATAACATGCTACTTTTACAACATGCTATTTTTTTCATCTTTCGACATGCGACTTTTTTGTTAACATGCTATTTTCTCATTTATACAACATGCTATTTTTTCATCTTTCAACATGCGACTTTTTTGTTTTTCAATTTGCGAGTTTTTATATTTTACAACATGCGAATTTTTAGTTATGAAGTTTATAACGTGCGAACTTCAAATCTCGTACGCTCATACGATAAGCCATATTGTACATTACACTTTCACTAATTTTTAAATCTCAAACGCATATTTGGTAAACAAAATTTACTTAGAGCTTTTACTATTATGATGGTGGTGGATGTGGTGCCGAAGGCGATGGGAGTGGTGATGATGGTGATGGTGTGTACTAAGGATGGAAGGAGTGCTCTCTAAATGGGGAGTGGTAAACTTTTTCACTAACCAATAATCTCATGTCATGTCAACTCCTCCTTTCATTCCTTATTTTGTACTCAATCACTAGGGGTGCTCAAACACATGAATAGTGGTAAACAATTTAAAAAAAATTAAAAAAAATATGTGATTGATTGAAAGGGGTTGGGGACCACCATTAATCCCCTCTCTCTCTCTCTTCTCTTCCACATTCGATGAATACTCACCACATCCTCCACTCCCCGCTCACCGATTTGAGGGTGGCGGCCCCTCACCATGCGGCAACATTGGGTCACCGAAGGTACCCTTCCATCGTAAAAGAAAACTTAAACCAAATGTCATATGCAGGAGGAGCATATTTTTTTATTATTTAATAAGTTATTAGTTGATAGTTCTTTAGTTTATTTACTTAAGAATACCATAATATTCAATTACTCATTTTACTTATTACTCAATACTATAATTTTTAACATGTTTAGACATAAAGGTGTTGTAATTTATGTTATTGGGTTTTTCAAAAAAAAAAAATTACTTTTAACCAAAACTATTTAATTCTTTACTTTTAACTCAAAACATTTGATTTTTTTCCTTTTGACCTAAAAACGTTTCATCTTTACTTTTAACCCAAAACTATTTTTTTTTACTTTTAACCCCAAACTTTTCATCTTTTGAAGTTTAACCTCACAACTTTTTTACTTTCAACTTTGATTCTCTATACTCTTCATTTTTCGCAAAATTCGAGTTTTAACTGATTATATCCTGACTTCAAATCAAATTTTGAAAAAACTTTCTTTTTCTGTATAAGATTTAATAAAGTGTCTTATTGGGGATATTATATCCATCATCTATTGTATTATCGTTTAGTCATTTATAGTTATGTGTGTGTATATATATATAAAAACAGGATCAGAAGAAAACGCCTAAAAGTGTGAGAACGGATACTGGTCGAACACGTGGCACGAGATATAATCAGGGCAGAGTTTTTTGTCTTTTTAATCTTCTTTTTTTCCCCAATGCGTGTGTCACAATACTGTTTCATTTTTGGTGTCTAAGATTTTTTGGCGTTTAGTTAGATTCAATAACCACCTGGCGTTTTACTAGTCTTTTTTAGATCTGTCTCGTTGAATTAATCGTTTTTGTGTCACATAGATAATATTTTGGCGTTTATGGCGTTCCCAAATTCATTAAAATTAATTAATAATTCTAACATCTTGACGTCCATGGTGTTACCAAATTCACTATATACCTTTAATAATTCAAACTTTACAATTTTTTGGTGTTTTTGTAGATTTTTACCAGTTGAATTAATCTTATATATGTTATAAAGGTAAATTTTTGGCATTCATGACGTTCTTAATAATTCAAAAGATTACAATAAGACGGAATCAAAACAAACTAATAGTCTTCTGTGTATGGGATTACACCAGAGATGTACCCATCGCTTTGTTCGTCACTTTCTTCAGATTCATCATAATCATATTGTGCATTGGCGTATAACGCCATTATCTCATCTCGTCTTTGCCGCAACCTATAATTAAATATCATGACAACCCTGGATCTTGTATCATTCGAATGTGCTAAATCAAAGAGTTGTTCAAGAAGATGTAGTCTCCATGTCTTCAGAATTTCATCAACCGGCAATGAATATTCCACCCCGTGTCGATAAGTCACTTTAACCGTTCTTGCTTGTTCATCCAAACCCCAACTGCTAACTGTTGGTAGACCAGTATTGTCAATATCATCATCATCATCATCATCCGCTGGAAATTTTCTCTTCAATCTTCTTATTACCTTTCAAGTCCTTTAACAATCGTCGGCCCTTGGAATCCCAAGGGCCAGAATATCCCTCTGAACGGCTTCATCCATACTAAGTATTGCCTTGATTGTCTTGACCTTCACCCTTCTCCTATCAGAGAACTTTAGGACGAAATGTCTCTCCGACCTCTCAAACCTCCATGCAATAACCTGAGCCATTTTTTAAGTTGTATGGCGTTTTATACAATGTGTGGCGTGTTAGAGAATGCATGGAGTGTTTAAGTTTTGTTTACCTGTTCTACTTATATAATGACTTTTTTGCCGCCATGTAGGAAGCATTCCTAAAACGTGACATGTAATTATGGCGTTTTGAAAAGTTAAATAAATTCAAGTACCCATGGAGTGACTTTTAATATAATAAATGTTAGTAATAAAGTTTCCGTCGTTTCAGTTTAGTATTTGTAGTTACTGTTTGTTCAGCTTCATCTGTTAAGCCTGTAACACGTCCCATCTTTTAGATTTTGGCGTCTTGTATTTTTAATGGCGTTTAGACAAAGATGGCACATTGTTCTATTCTCTTGTACATTGTTTTATACATTTTTTTTGGAGTTTTTAATAATACTTGTCTAAAGTAATTTTATTATAGTATTAGAGCTTGGCGTTGTGTCATCTTGGCGTTTTATAAGCATTTTTTTAGAGAAATAATGTATTTTTTAGCGGAAAATTAGATAACAAACCACAAAAAAAATAGAAGCGAAAAAATAAATTAAAAAATCTGAATCCAAGGTCTCTCTCAAATCTTCACTGTCATCTCTTTTGAAACTACAAGAACTGTCACAAATATATGGAGTTTTCGTTTGGTGTGATTTTATTACTGTTCGTTGTTGAAGTGGCTTTGTGGATGTTGGAGCCATAGATCGACGCCGTGTGGGTGGATGTTATTTGCTCATAATCTTCATTATCATCATGGAATCCAAAATAGAATTTATACTGGGATCAGTCTCTTCTTCTCATCCAAACCTTCTTCAAGAACAAAGAACACAAAATGACATATGACTGTCATCAGTCTCTTTTTCTTGAAGATTTGTCCATTTGATGCAGCAAAATCTTATTGAGTTACCCCCCTCACCTAACAATCCATTCAGTGAAACTTCACGCAGAACAATACTGAATATCAAAGAAACGATGTTTGCCATCTTTGATTTTTTTAACCTTTTTGGCGTCTTATAGTGAGTGGTATTTAGGAACCATGGCATTTGTTTTTTTGGTGTGATCAATGGAAGGTGTTGAGACGTTTCTCTTTATAGGCTGTCTTTGGCGCGTAGTTTAGGCGGGATATTATTATAATAAATGCAATTAATAAAGTATTCGTCGTTTCAGAAACTGTTTGTATTTACTGTTTTGCTCGGCATTATCTGTTAAGTCTGTAACACGTCCCATCCTTTATTTTTGGCGTTTTATATTTAATGGCGTTTTTGTAGGCCAAGATTATGAAATACACTAACTAAAACACAGAAAAAACTACGCAAGAAAAATAATATTTATTATTTGGCGTTTTGTATTTAGTTGGTGTTTTATATTTAATGGCGTTTATGTAAGAAACGATGTTTACCCTTTTACTCTTAATGAAGCATGTTCCAAGTAATAAAATTGATTTACACTTGTGTATTGATAATCAAGGGCTAGGATGAGTTCACTAGTGTTCACAATTAAAGAGGTTGTTCATTAATGAACCTAACTCTATATATTGATATGTTAAATAGTTTGATATTACACGAAAACCGGTATTATAATTATAATTAGTAAATAAACTAAAACAAAAATGTTTAAGTTTTAACATAAAAAATAACTTTAGGTAGTGTTAGGTACGCAGGAATGAGAGGCGTGATGATTTGGACCATTGCGGGGGAATGAAGAAAAGGGTGTGTGGTTGGTCAATTGAATAAAATCACACATTACATAAGGCATTCCATTCCTTCAAAATCATTCCATCCTCCCCTCATATTTTTTCCATTCCATCCCCTCTTGCACCCTTCATTAAAAACACCACAAGCCACCACCTGTAATGCCCGTTTATATATTTAAAAGTTCTAATATAAAAGATATCTTGAATTACATAACTACAAAATAAAAGTTTCAAGTGACAATTACTAGACAACTACCGACTAGTTTAAAACGCTAAGAACATGAGTAACAAGTTATTTACATCAACAACTTTGTCTAGATAGAGTTAAATTAAAGCGGAAGCTTTCAAAATGCGTGTTCGGTTCTTGGTAGCATGCTTGATCATCATCCGGTTAGTTCCCATCATCACCTAGAGTCAAAACCAGTCAAAATGTTAGTTTTGACATTTAAATAAAATGCATAAACAAGATTCTGCGTCAAATTATAAGAAAAATAAATATTTTCCAATACTGGTCCTGTCGCGTGTCGCGGAAGAATGCCGGTAGACCGTCGCGTATCGCGGCGGCTTCCGCGTGTCGCGGGGTTTCGAATGGAATCATCCGCGTGGCGCGGGAGAACCCTTTTTCCAGCAGGTGCAGGTTAAAATCCTGCACTTCTGCCCAGCTCCGGAAATTTACCATTTTCCAACTTTAAACTATGATAACTTTTTACTCGCTAGTCCGTTTTTACCGATTCTTTTTCCTATATGTCCGTAATAAAATTACGGATCTAACCATGTAAATTTCACATCACGGAAACCGAGATACCAACAATTTGTCCCCCATTTCCTTGTTTCGTTTATCCATCCCATTAACAATGGTTGCATTGTACCACTTTTAGTTTCTTAATACACTTAGTATGCTTACCCAATATCCCAGGCTTATAACCTTAGTGTAATTACGCCATTCCTGGCTTTGTGTTCTCTTAGAACTATAGGCTTATTTCTTCGGAATTCAAACATTTCGTTTTAAGTAACAAATGTACTTACTTCTTGTTGTTTGATCCAATATCCCGGATTCACAACTTTAAGTATCAAAGCTGAATTCATAAGTGTAGTGCTATCCAACACTTAACAACATATAAGACTTTCAAGTCGTTACTTTCATAATTCATTCTATGACTTCAATTCAATCCGTTTGGCTACATAGTGAAAACCATCACTTTACTAATAAGCCAACCTAATTTCCAAACCTTTATTTTGACCCGTTTGATGGTCGAGTGAACTTCGCCACTTTAAAGACACATCAACGCATCTGTTACACTACGACTCCATTACACATTAGACCCAAATGAATAAGCATAATTTAACGAGACTAAAGTCACGTACCTTTAAAGCACACCTTTTCCACGAGTATCCCCTCTGGCGTGTCCGCTTGACGTCCCGGATTCCTTGCCTAAAGAGTTCAATTCGTAAAAAATTTAGAACTCTTTTATAAGCTTTAACGCATTATTTCTTAACATGGTCAAATCTGCGTTTTCACCCAACATTTAACATTTTAACCCTCCTTTAGGCGTTTTATCAAACACCTAACGGGTCAGATTTCTACATGATTTAAACCAAGTCCTTGACTTGAAATTATCACTCAAACTAACTTCAATTAGACAATATACACATATTTTAACATCAATAATTTTAGAGATCATCTCCTAATTTCAATTTACTCCAAAGCAAGAGCCTTAATCCTAGTGTTTATTAAGCTTCTACTAACACATTAATCACCTAAAATGGTGATTATGAATCTTACAATTTGCATGCAAGGCTTTAACAAGAATTCACCTAGGGTTTATCCCTAGACATCATATCTCTTCTATTTTCATCATTATAACATCAAAATCAAGCTAAACATTCGATTTTCATCATATGCTAGAGATTTGAATCGAATCAAAACAACCTAAATTGGCATACCTTATGATCCCTTTGATGAGGAGATTACGAATCTATGTTCTGATTTTGATTTCACCTTGGATTGAGCCTTCAATTTGTGAGTTTTAGTGACATTAGGATTTTGAGAATGGGGGGGTCGCCCCTTCCTGCTGTTGATCGACCAACACCTCAAAATGGGGTGTTTGGTTTTGTTTTTTATTAACTTAACTAATATAAGTTTCAATTTTAACAATATAGGCCCTTCCACTTTTATTTAACATATAGTTTGGCTATTTTAACCCTTTTTCAAGTTATTTCTAAACTTGTAGTTAACTAGGTTACAATTTCCTAGTTAATTAATTCTTATTTAATCAAACTTCATAATTATAACATAAAGTTTTATATTTCCGGGGTGTTACAAGTCTACCCCCCTTAAAAGGGTTTCGTCCCCGAAACCGAAATACGTACCAAATAATATAGGGTAGAGCCGTTGCATCTCCTCCTCGGACTCCCAGGTGGTATCCGAACCCTTCCTATGTTCCCATTTGACCTTCACTTGGTTAATCTTCTTGTTTCTCAAACCCTTCACTTTACAATCCAAAATCGCAATTGGCCTTACTGCATAGGTGAGGCTGTTATCCACCTCGATATCATCATAGTGGATACGAGTAGTTTAATCTGCTAAACATTTTCGGAGATGCGACACATGGAATGTGCTATGTATTCCACTCAACTCCTCAGGCAGTTCGAGACGGTATGATACCTTACCAACTCGTTCAACGATTTCGAATGGTCCAATAAATCGTGGGCTCAATTTTCCTCTTTTTCTAAACCGTATTATTCCCTTCCACGGCGATACCTTCAACATTACTTTATCGCCCACCTGAAATTCAATCGGCCTCCTTCGTTTATCCGCATATGACTTTTGTCGATCCTGGGCCGCTTTTAGATGAGTTCGGACCAAGTCGATCTTCTCATTCGTAGTTCGGATTATATCAGTAGGTGCTAATCCTCGTGGACCCACTTCTCCCCAACATACCGGGGTTCGACACTTTCTACCATATAACATTTCATACGGGGCCATTCCGATGCTCACGTGATAGCTATTGTTATATGAGAACTCGACCAAGGGTAGATGGACATCCCAACTACCCCCGAAGTCGATAATGCAAGCTCGTAACATATCTTCCAACGTTTGTATTGTTCATTCACTTTGCCCATCCGTTTGAGGATGGTACGCAGTGCTAATGAACAATTTAGTTTCCATTTGCTCTTGGAATCTACGCCAAAAGTCCGAAGTAAACCGAGTATCCCTGTCGGACACAGTGGATATCGGCACCCCATGGCGCGCCACGATTTCATTGGTATACACTTCTGACATTTTTTCAGATGTATAGGTCTCACGAATCGGAAGGAAGTGAGCACTCTTTGTCAATCTATCTACAACTACCCATATAGCATCAAAACCACGGCTGGTTTTGGGCAGTTTGGTCAGCAAGTCCATTGTAATTTGTTCCCACTTCCAAACTGGAATGTCCAATGGTTGCAACTTACCGTATGGCTTCTGATGCTCTGCTTTGACTTGTAAACAAGTCAGACACTTCTCCACATACCTCACAATATCTCTTTTCATTCCGGGCCACCAATAATTTTGTTTCAAATCCTTATACATTTTAGTTGCCCCTAGGTGGATCGAATAATGGGATTTATGGGCCTCGTCAAGTAGAAGTGCCTTGGCTATACATGAGTTTGGGACCCAAATCCTCCCAAATCGAGTTTTCAACCCATAGTTACCGTTCACCATGTCTTTTAACTGCCCAACTATTCTTTCCTTCTTCACATTTTCTTCCTTTATTGCTTCAGTCTGAGAATTTCGGATTTGATCAAGCAAACTCGATGTCACAATTAGTTGCATCGATCGTACTCGGATAGGTGTATAATCTGTCTTTCGGCTCAACGCGTCCGCCACTATATTAGCCTTCCCGGGGTGGTATTGTATATCACAATCAAAGTCTTTGACAGTTTCCAACCACCGCCTCTGCCTCATAATTAATTCCCTCTGATCGAAGAAATACTTCAAGCTTTTATGGTCGGTAAAGATAGTGCATTTTACCCCATACAAATAATGCCTCCATATTTTCAAAGCGAACACCACCGCCGCCAACTTGTAACACCTCGAAAAATTTCGTCCAATAATGTCTTGACACGTGTCATAAGGTTCCGGTATGTGAAAACACACTTTAGAGGGACTAAAGTTGACAAACAGTGAAAACTATGGAATGTAAGGGTCCAAAGTGTCAACAATGGATAAATAGACTCTATAATAACCCTACATAATGTTTATAACCTTGAACGGATGGTTCATGGATCATACGACGCGGAAATTGCACAAAAGTGAGGAATTACAAACTATAGGGGCCAAAAGTGTCAACATGTTGAATTTATACCTCTGAGTGAACTTTTGGCAGACCCAAAGCATTGTAATGCTAAAATATACTCACTAGAATATGTGGTAAAAATTTCGTGAAGTTTCGTTATCGTATGAGAAAGTTATGGCCAAAACCGTACTTGAGGGGTTAAAAGCGTCAACGTCGAATTTCATGGCTTTTCGGTTGAGCGCAAAGTTTTCCGAGGACATTACCATGTTGGTAAATGTCCCAAGGTTCTTAAAACCAAGTTTGGGGGTTTACGAGTCAAGATAAGCAGCAAAACATCGCGTACGAAGGTCAGGGGCCAAAGCTGCCAATTATAGAAAGTTGCTGACCTGACCAGGTCCCTTGCGGACCGTATGGAGAGGACCTTACTTTCCGTATAAGGTGCCCAGTATCACAGTTTCACGAATTCAGTTATTTGGGTCCGAAATTTGAGTTGGAAACAGCTAATATCTCCTCCAAAATGCTCCAATGGATGGTCTTGCATGCCTAGGCTACTGAGAAGCTCCCTTTAACATCTGAATTCACCATAAATTGATCAAAAGCTCTCATTTGTGAGGCACTTGCATTGTGTTCAAGAGCAAAGCAACTTCAAGATCTCTCAAGACAAACTTCTGGAGCAATTCTGAGCGACAAGGCAGCCTCCTAGTGTTAACTAAGCTTCATTAGGATCTTTGTAAGCTTCCATATCAGTCTATAATTCGTTCTTGCTTAGATTAATTGTTAAAAGTCAAACCGTTGTTCATATAGTTTGACTTTTCGATTAAACGAGTTTGGCTCTGTCATTTCTCAAATGGAAACCACTGATATGTTGGTATTTATGTGGGAAACAAACCCTCAAAAGGGTATTCTCTGATTCCCACTTTATGCATGCTAATTGTCGAGTCAAAATTGTTTCTAAAAAGTCAACAGAAATCGTTTTTGCGAAAAATAGCTTAAATGGTAATGTAGATGACATGCAATCAGTTTGATCATCAAAAATAACTTATGATGAATATAAGAATGTGTTTTATCATAATCAACTCGACAATCTTTAGTATAAATATGAATCGGAACCGAAAGTCTTGTAAAACGACTTTTTCGTAGACTATCGATTCGGATCCGTGCATGCATGTTTGAGATCTGTATTGGAGTGTATTTTTAGACCATTTTTATTTTAGTATAACTTTCTGGAATTTTTGATACTTGAGTCTATACTTAGCCGATTCATTTGCATGTTTCCGATTTATGCTTAAAGTTGACTATTTTGCCCTTTTTGATATAAAACGTGATTTTTGGAAAAGTGAAAGAGTAGAAATCTTTATCTCTAATTTATAAACTTGCACCAAAAATTTGAGACCAGTTGGTGATCCAGATTTTGAGTTATGGCTGATAGCGTAAAACTATATCTTAAAGTTACATAAACGGCGCATTTCGCGTATAGCCCATTTCAGGCCACGTTTTGATATAAAACTTTTTACCCACTGATGTTATATAATATTTTGGGATTTTTGATGATTTTTATTTAATTTTTGGCTGATCGGATCATACATCGCTAAGTCGATTCGGTTAATGCCGGTTATGACCATTTAAGCCATAAAATGAGTTTTATACATTCTTTTGACCCGAAACCTTTTTCTACTAATTTTATTTGTTAAGTAAATTATTTGGAGCTTTTTGGAAATATAAAAATCTCAGCTTTCCTTTGAAAACCCGGAAACGGCTCTAAATCGCATTTTTAAGTGTTTCTAGCGTATAGTAGGCGTTATACTCATTTTAAACATATAAGACTCATACCCACTGATGTAATTAGTATATTTTCATATAATAACAGTAAGTATAAATGTTTGAACTCAGATTTCCAGTTTTGGCAGTTTTAGCCCTTGTGAAATTACTAAAATACCCCTACGGTGCATAGTTTGATTTTAAATGATAAGTTTTGTATACGGGTCATACTCTACTGTTATAATATATCAAATGAAGTATATTTACTGTATAAATCAGACCCGTAACTCAGATTTCCAATTTGACTCTTTTATAATCTTTTAAATGACCAAAATGCCCTTAGGAGGTGTAAATTGAGTTTAAAATCATCCGGGGCATAATAGAACATAACTTACTGATATTATATCATATTTAAAGCATATTATCTCAGGGAACTTGCATTTGACTCTTTTGGCTACCCGTAACGCCCTTTTTGCGTTCGGTTCAGTTTACGTAACTAGTTTGCGTAAATTGACCGAAACGGGTCAAACGTTATCATTTTTATCTCAAAATCCAGAATGTATTTAGCATACCCATATTATACAAGTATTCAAACTTGTCGGGTCTAAATCACATTCTATCCGGTCTTTCGCTTAGTCGTGCGCTTGTACCATATCGTCCTTAAAACTAACCGGTCAAAGCGTAGGCTTAAATAAAAGACCCGTTAGGAATCTAATAGGTTATTATAAACCTTTGTTCCAGATTAGGAGGCCCAGTAAAAGCTATCTACACTTACCAATTGTGATTCATACTTGCTCAGGTAAATACATTTTGACTTATTTTCCCTATACGGGCTTGGGGTACGGTATATAGAATACCGCTTGATCGAGCGCACAAATCCTGCGCCTTGGGTGTACAGTTGTGTGACTCGTTTAAACAGTCTTGTCTTACTTTAGGCTTTGGGGGGTTGTTGACCGTGTCCCGGATATCCTTGGCATTATCTTACGAGATGGCCACGACCAGAGCACGGGGTGTAGGCGTACACCCGACGTGTATAACTCTTTAATGTGGTGTGTCATTTAATCTTTAGCCCGGACAGCAGATCCCGGGCCACCAAAAGTACGAGTACATGTAATTCGTTCACAAGTTTATATTGCATAATTATCCCAAGTTAATAAAAATATTTATGCCTTGTGCATTTAAATCAATTTTCAATCATTTTCAAAATGAGTCAGTTGATTTGTATTTACCAGTGTAAACTGACGTATTTTTCCCAAAAGGTTAAGTGCAGGTACTAAACGAACTAGGCTGGCTGTTTCCTAAGAGCGTCCACTATAGTCTCGCAAGCTCGGACGACAAATAAACTGTTGAACAATTTATCTTATTTTATTTTGATCCGCCTGTGGATCCGTTTCAACTACTTATGATGTTTATTATTACATTTTAATTAAAGTTGAAATGAATCTATTTCTGCTTCCGCTGTGCATTATTATATTGTGTTGTTTGTCTATGACGATGCCAACCACGTCACTGTACCCCACACCGGGCCCACCGGTGACACGTGGAGGTCGGGGTGTGACAGGTTGGTATCAGAGCCAACGCTGAGTGAATTAAACACTAGTCTTTTGTGTTTAATCTCAGTTACACAATTGCACATTCCTCGATTTTCGAGTCTAGACAAAGAACTTAGGAAATGTTCAAAATTTCGTTTATTTTTATTTTCATTTTCTAACTTTGTCTCATATATATATATTTTTGTTGTGCAACTTGTTTGATTTTTGACAGGTTCAACATGCCGCCACGAGTTCGAGGAAGGGGACGAGGAGGATTCGCCACAACACATGACCACGAGGCAGGGCCTTCGCACAGGCGACCCCATCGGCATCCCACAACACTGCTGCCCACGATCTTTGGAGATCATTTGCTGAACCAGCCAGGCACTCGGTTTCACTGAGTACCTCACCATCCCTACCTCACTCCTTTGGGCCACATTCTGAAAATGGGCCCCATGACTCCCATGGATCTTTCATACCCCTACACCAGTCACCTCACCACTACCCAGCACCAGTTTATCAGGGCCTGTATAACCCTGATGCCTACTTGGATGAACCAGTGGGTCATAACCCACTAGGACCTGAAGACCACTTCTCTGGTGGCAACGAGATGGAGGTCGACGAGGACACCGATCCCTCCATGCCACCGTCCGGCACTCCCAACCATCCAATTGAGATATCAGATGGGTCACCATACAGGGGATCACCTTTCAATGGTGTTGACAGCTACGAGGAGAGGTTTAAGCAGCACGACTGGGTCTATACCCCCAGCTACCATAACTCCCCCCATGCACCAGTCTTACCACGGTTCTCCCGTGCACTCTCAGCACCACTCCCAGCAGCAGCAGCTTCAGCAGCAGCCCCAGCAGCAGGACCCATCTGAGGCCTTCTGGCGCGACGTAGTCACTCCGTCGCCACCACCACCACCGGTTTTGCCTCCTCCGCCTCAGAGGCCAAGGAGGAACGCGCGTATGTCTACGCGAGGAGGGATTCACATTGGCACCCCTCGACATTCAGGTAGCGGCCGCTACTCGCTGCTCCACGAGGAGTCAGAGATGGGAGAATCTCAGCATCCCGTCTCAGAGGTTTCTTCTGCGCCTATTGCGCCACCGCCACCGCAAAATTTTGGAGAGCCAATCCCTGCGTATGCTAGCGCAGCACAGTTCAACCCTTTCGAGCCGACTTTTCCTCCCGGTTATGATTATACGGGAGATCCCTACTGGTTAGCTTCAGGCTACAACCCTCTCAACCAGGAGAGTGTTTTTGGAGGTCCCTGGGCTACGGGACAATCAGCTTTTGGGTACTTACCGCAAGGGTACCAGCAGCCGCAGCCTCCATAGCCACCGCAGTATCAGCCACCGCCGCCGGCGCCGATGATGTCGCCACCGCAAGTCCAAGAAATCCTGCAAGGGATACACGACGTGCGACGGGAATTGCAACATGATCGCCGACACAACCGCGGTATGTTCAAGAAGATGGTTGACTTGATTAAGGGTAAGAGTAAGAAGGATTATTAAATCCTGTGTTGTTAGCTCTTTTACTCATGTCCCTGCGTGGACATTTATTCCTGTATTCTACCCCTGCGTGGGTATATTTCTCTTGTTCTACCCCTGAGTGGGTATGTTGTTTCTGTTAACCCCTGCGTGGGTTTGTTTTGTCTGTTTGTTTGTTTTGTTTGTTGTTATTTGGTTTAGCCCCTGCGTGGGCATGCTATTTGAGAAAAGTCCCGTTTAGGGCAAAAGTTGTACTAGTTTACTTTAATTAAAATGGTTAATTTAAAATTTTTCTTCATTTTATTTATGTGCATGAATATAATATTCAAATAAATGGAAAATATCAACTTTTATTTGATTTGCCATTTAATAAGGATCTTAGTAAGGTAAAACCTAGCTTGAATGTCTTATTAACAGGCCTGGCCAATATGGTAAAACCTGGTTGAAAAGATTCAACTCTCTGTTAACATCTGAAAACATGTTAACATTCTTGACTAAGCGTGATTCGTAAAATTACACATGTCACCCTTTTTAATAAATTATCTACAGATTGTATCTGTATACAAGTCTGATTGTGACTTGATACCTACGGGTTATGACTATGTCGTATAAAGCAAAAAGGCAGTTGTGGTCTATGACACCCTGCCAAGGAAAGGATTATTTGTTTAATTATACAATGCTAATCCTATAAAAATCTAAATTTATAATTTAGAAGTTGTCCGAAGTGACTAGGCCTATTGTGCCAATATATATATATTTCATTCCATAATATAGTTGCTAATAAAAGCCCTGAATGAAATTAAATAAATTAACTATTATGATTCTTAATATCATGGTTAATAAATCGTCTAGAACGATAATACTGTTAGGTTTCTAAATAAGACCTTGTCCTTTTATGTAGCTTAAAACTACATGGCCAAATCGGAGGAGACCAACAGTCATTCTGGAGAACACCCAGATGATACAAAGATTCACGTCACTGGTGCGGAACTGCAAGCACTGGTTGAAAACGCTGTTGCCAAAGCTATGGATAGGCAATTCAGGGAATCTAGCGGGACTCGGAGTAGAACCCGAACCGTATCGCACGTCAAGCCCAAGACTCATTCAGAGGCTCATAGTAAGCCACCTTCTAAGAAGAATGAGCCGAAGAAGGATGAGGGGGATAATCACTCCTCCAACCACAGCAGTATTCCTAAGCAAGAAATCAAGCTGAAGCATGATACGCACAGCAAGTCCTGTACGTACAAGTATTTCGTTTCATGCAAACCCAGAGATTTTACTGGGGAAAAAGGAGCAGTTGACTGCATGACATGGATTGATGAGATGGATACAGTTGTTGACATCAGCGGGTGTGCTGATAGGGACGTTGTGAAGTACGTGTCCCAGTCATTCAAGGGAGATGCTCTAGCATGGTGGAAGTCTCTTCTACAAGCTGCCGGTAAGGCCGCTCTGTAAAGCTTGACATGGGATCAGTTTGTAGCCCTAATCAAAGAGAATTTCTGCCCGCAGCACGAGGTCGAAAGGATTGAGTCGGATTTCGTATCCCTTGTGATGAAGAACCTCGATTGTCAGGCATATCTCACTACATTCAACACCTTATCTCGATTAGTGCCGTATTTGGTGACCCCGGAGCCGCGTAGGATCGCTCGTTTTATTGGGGGTCTGGCACCGGAGATAAAGGCGAGCGTTAAGGCATCAAGGCCTACGACATTCAGATCCGTAGCTGATCTATCCCTCTCCCTCACTCAAGATGTAGTCAGATTGAGAGCTATGAAGAGCTCAGAGGAAAACAAGAGGAAACGTGAGGATGACACCTCACGAAGATCGGAGAAACGACACAGAGGGAACAACGACCATAAGAAAGGGTCGGGATTTAGGAAGGGAGATCATCAATCGGGTGAAAAACCCAGATGCAAGACCTGCAAGAGACACCATTTTGGGAAATGTCGTTTGGAAGCGAAATCCCAGTCTCACGAAAAACGGTGTGGAATCTGCAAGTCCACAGACCATAAAGCCTTAGATTGCAAGAAGATTAAGGACGCAACTTGTTTTGGTTGCAATAAGAAAGGGCACATCCGGCCAAATTGCCCAAAGAATGCGAAGAAAGCTGATGAGGGAAAGAAGACTAATGCGAGAGTCTTCAGAATGGACGCCAAGGAAGCAGTTCTAGACGACAACGTCATTACAGGTACGTTTCTTGTAAATGATGTTTTTGCTAGAGTCTTGTTTGATTCAGGAGCTAATAAGTCATTTGTAGATGATAAGTTTTGTAAGCTGTTAAACCTTCCTGTTAAAACCTTAAGTGTGAAATATGAGGTGGAATTAGCCGATGGAACCATAGAAACCGCCTCGACTGTTCTAGATGGAGGTGTTATATCCATTAGGAATCATTCTTTCCTGTTATCCTTGCTTCCCTTTAAGCTAGCTGGATTCGATATAGTGATAGGCATGGATTGGTTAGCGCAAAACCAAGCCCAGATTGTGTGCAACAGAAAGCAAGTAGTAGTGAAGACTCCGTCTGGTTTGTCACTCACTATTCAAGGAGATACCCAGCATGGATTGCCTGAGCAAGTGTCCATGCTCAAGGCATCCAGATGCATGCAGAAGGGATGTGTCATTTATATGGCACAAGTTACCATTGATGAGCCGAAGCCGAAGATTGAAGATATCCCTGTTATCTCAGAATACCCTGAAGTATTCCCTGAAGAACTACCCGGTTTGCCACCAGATAGGCAAGTGGAGTTTCGGATAGACATCATTCCAGGCGCTGCGCCTGTAGCAAGAGCACCATACAGATTGGCACCAACGGAGATGAAGGAGTTGAGGACGCAGTTGGATGAACTGCTAGCTAAAGGTTTTATTAGACCTAGCTCGTCTCCTTGGGGAGCGCCAATCTTGTTCGTTAAAAAGAAGGATGGATCGATGCGTCTGTGCATCGATTACCGTGAGCTTAACAAGGTCACTATCAAGAATAGGTACCCGTTACCCAGGATCGACGATCTGTTCGATCAGTTGCAAGGAGCAAGCTATTTCTGCAAGATCGACCTGAGGTCAGGTTATCATCAGCTAAAGGTCAAGGAGGAAGACGTACACAAGACAGCGTTCAGGACTCGTTATGGACATTACGAGTTCCTAGTGATGCCGTTTGGGCTCACTAACGCACCAGCCGCATTCATGGATCTCATGAATCGTGTCTGCAAGCCCTATTTAGATAAATTCGTTATCGTCTTTATTGACGACATCCTTATCTACTCGAAGAGCCAAGCTGACCATGAGAAACACCTTCGTTGTATTCTCAAACTTCTGCATCAAGAGAAGCTTTATGCCAAATTTTCGAAGTGTGAATTTTGGCTTCGAGAAGTCCAATTCCTTGGACATGTAGTAAGCGAGCGTGGTATCCAAGTAGATCCCGCTAAAGTAGAAGCAGTCATGAACTGGCAGGAGCCGAAGACTCCTACCGAGATTCGCAGTTTCCTCGGATTGGCAGGATATTATAGGCGATTTATCGAGAACTTTTCAAGAATTGCTGCGCCCCTAACTTCGTTGACTCGTAAGAAGATTAAGTTCGATTGGGGCCCTAAGCAGCAGGAATCCTTCGATATTTTGAAGAAGAAGTTGAGCAATGCTCCAGTGTTGACATTGCCCGATGGCGTAGAAGAATTTGTGGTGTACTGTGATGCGTCACACACTGGCATGGGCTGTGTACTCATGCAGAAAGGCAAAGTCATTGCCTACGCTTCTCGACAGCTAAAGGTGCACGAGAAGAACTACACCACCCACGATTTGGAATTGGGTGCAGTTGTATTTGCTTTGAAGCTATGGAGACATTACTTGTATGGAACCAAGTGTATAATATATTCAGATCACAAGAGTCTTCAACACTTGTTCAATCAGAAGGAATTGAACATGCGTCAAAGGCGATGGATGGAAACTTTAAATGATTATGACTGCGAGATAAGATACCATCCAGGCAAGGCAAATGTAGTTGCCGACGCCTTAAGCAGAAAGGAAAGGGTGAAACCAATCAGAATCAATGCCAAGCGCATTGAAATAAGAAATAATTTGAATGAAAGGGTGTTAGCTGCACAGAAGGAAGCTGTGTTGGAAGCTAACTATCCTGCAGAGAAGTTAGGAGTAACTGAGGAGCAGTTATCCTACGACAAAGATGGAATGCTACGACTAAACGGACGAATATGGGTTCCAGTTTATGGAGGACTTCGGGATGTTATCCTCCAGGAAGCCCACAGCTCTAAATATTCCGTTCATCCTGGAGCTGATAAGATGTACCAGGATTTGAAAGCAAACTACTGGTGGATTGGTTTGAAAAAGTCAGTAGCTGAGCATGTAGCTAAATGTTTGACTTGTCCGCAAGTCAAGGCTGAGCATCAGAAGCCGTCAGGTTTGCTTCAACAACCTGAAATTCCCAAGTGGAAATGGGAAATGGTGACAATGGATTTCATCACCAAGTTGCCGAAGACGAAAAAGGGAACTGATACCATATGGGTCATAGTAGATAGACTGACTAAGTCAGCTCATTTTCTACCCATCAAGGAGACGTATAGCTCCGATATGTTAGCTCAATTATACGTCGATAAGATTGTAGCATTGCATGGTATACCTATATCTATTATCTCCGATAGAGATAATAGATATACGTCGCATTTTTGGAAGAGTTTCCAGCAATCGTTGGGCACTCGTTTGAATTTTAGTACGGCTTATCATCCTCAGACTGATGGTCAGAGTGAGCGTACTATTCAAACCTTGGAAGACATGCTTCGTGCATGTGCGATCGATTTGGGTGGTAGTTGGGATAAGAACCTACCACTGATCGAATTCTCCTACAACAATAGCTACCATTCCAGCATAAAGGCTGCGCCTTTTGAGGCCTTATACGGTAGAAAGTGTAGATCGCCCATCTGTTGGGCAGAAGTTGGAGAAGTCCAACTGTCAGGACCAGATATCGTCTTTGAGACGACAGACAAGATCGTTCAGATTCGCGATCGTTTGAAAGCTGCCAGGGATAGGCAGAAAAGTTATGCGGATCCTAAGCGCAAAGATTTTCACTTCGATGTAGGTGATAAGGTATTGCTTAAGGTATCGCCCTGGAAAGGGGTGATGCGATTTGGTAAGAAAGGCAAGCTAAGCCCGATATACATAGGACCTTTCGAGATCATCGAACGTGTCGGGGCAGTCGCTTACAAGTTAAACTTGCCTGAAGAACTTAGCGCTATTCATAATGTGTTCCACATCTGTAATTTAAAGAAGTGTTTCGCTGACGAATCACTGGTTATACCGCATACAGATATACACATAGACGAGAGTCTGAAGTTTGTGGAAAAACCTTTGTCGATTGAGGATCGACAGGTGAAGAAGCTTCGAAGGAAGCACGTGCCTATTGTTAAGGTCAAATGGGATGCCCGTAGAGGTCCCGAATATACGTGGGAAGTGGAATCCACGATGAAAGAAAAATATCCTCATTTGTTTCAGTAAATCTCGAGGACGAGATTTCTTTTAAGGGGGTGAGGATGTAACACCTCGAAAAATTTCGTCCAATAATGTCTTGACAATTGTCATAAGGTTCCGGTATGTGAAAACACACTTTAGAGGGACTAAAGTTGACAAACAGTGAAAACTATGGAACGTAAGGGTCCAAAGTGTCAACAATGGATAAATAGACTCTATGATAACCCTACATAATGTTTATAACCTTGAACGGATGGTTCATGGATCATACGACGCGGAAATTGCACAAAAGTGAGGAATTACAAACTATAGGGGCCAAAAGTGTCAACATGTTGAATTTATACCTCTGAGTGAACTTTTGTCAGACCTAAAGCATTGTAATGCTAAAATATACTCACTAGAATATGTGGTAAAAATTTCGTGAAGTTTCGTTATCGTATGAGAAAGTTATGGCCAAAATCGTACTTGAGGGGTTAAAAGCGTCAACGTCGAATTTCATGGCTTTTCGGTTGAGCGCAAAGTTTTCCGAGGACATTACCATGTTGGTAAATGTCCCAAGGTTCTTAAAACCAAGTTTGGGGGTTTACGAGTCAAGATAAGCAGCAAAACATCGCGTACGAAGGTCAGGGGCCAAAGCTGCCAATTATAGAAAGTTGCTGACCTGACCAGGTCCCTTGCGGACCGTATGGAGAGGACCTTACGGTCCGTATAAGGTGCCCAGTATCACAGTTTCGCGAATTCAGTTATTTGGGTCCGAAATTTGAGTTGGAAACAGCTAATATCACCTCCAAAATGCTCCAATGGATGGTCTTGCATGCCTAGACTACTGAGAAGCTCCCTTTAACATCTGAATTCACCATAAATTGATCAAAAGCTCTCATTTGTGAGGCACTTGCATTGTGTTCAAGAGCAAAGCAACTTCAAGAACTCTCAAGACAAACTTCTGGAGCAATTCTGAGCGACAAGGCAGCCTCCTAGTGTTAACTAAGCTTCATTAGGATCTTTGTAAGCTTCCATATCAGTCTATAATTCGTTCTTGCTTAGATTAATTGCTAAAAGTCAAACCGTTGTTCATATAGTTTGACTTTTCGATTAAACGAGTTTGGCTCTGTCATTTCTCAAATTGAAACCACTGATATGTTGGTATTTATGTGGGAAACAAACCCTCAAAAGGGTATTCTCTGATTCCCACTTTATGCATGCTAATTGTCGAGTCAAAATTGTTTCTAAAAAGTCAACAGAAATCGTTTTTGCGAAAAATAGCTTAAATGGTAATGTAGATGACATGCAATCAGTTTGATCATCAAAAATAACTTATGATGAATATAAGAATGTGTTTTATCATAATCAACTCGACAATCTTTAGTATAAATACGAATCGGAACCAAAAGTCTTGTAAAACGACTTTTTCGTAGACTATCGATTCGGATCCGTGCATGCATGTTTGAGATCTGTATTGGAGTGTAACTTTAGACCATTTTTATTTTAGTATAACTTTCTGGAATTTTTGATACTTGAGTCTATACTTAGCCGATTCATTTGCATGTTTCCGATTTATGCTTAAAGTTGACTATTTTGCCCTTTTTGATATAAAACGTGATTTTTGGAAAAGTGAAAGAGTAGAAATCTTTATTTCTAATTTATAAACTTGCACCGAAAATTTGAGACCAGTTGGTGGTCCAGATTTTGAGTTATGGCCGATAGCGTAAAACTATATCTTAAAGTTACATAAACGGCGCATTTCGCGTATAGCCCATTTCAGGCCACGTTTTGATATAAAACTTTTTACCCACTGATGTTATATAATATTTTGGGATTTTTGATGATTTTTATTTAATTTTTGGCTGATCGGATCATACATCGCTAAGTCGATTCGGTTAATGCCGGTTATGACCATTTAAGCCATAAAATGAGTTTTATACATTCTTTTGACCCGAAACCTTTTTCTACTGATTTTATTTGTTAAGTAAATTATTTGGAGCATTCTGGAAATATAAAAATCTCAGCTTTCCTTTGAAAACCCGGAAACGGCTCTAAATCGCATTTTTAAGCGTTTCTAGCGTATAGTAGGCGTTATACTCATTTTAAACATATAAGACTCATACCCACTGATGTAATTAGTATATTTTCATATAATAACAGTAAGTATAAATGTTTGAACTCAGATTTCCAGTTTTGGCAGTTTTAGCCCTTGTGAAATTACTAAAATACCCCTACGGTGCATAGTTTGATTTTAAATGATAAGTTTTGTATACGGGTCATACTCTACTGTTATAATATATCAAATGAAGTATATTTACTGTATAAATCAGACCCGTAACTCAGATTTCCAATTTGACTCTTTTATAATCTTTTAAATGACCAAAATGCCCTTAGGAGGTGTAAATTGAGTTTAAAATCATCCGGGGCATAATAGAACATAACTTACTGATATTATATCATATTTAAAGCATATTATCTCAGGGAACTTGCATTTGACTCTTTTGGCTACCCGTAACGCCCTTTTTGCGTTCGGTTCGGTTTACGTAACTAGTTTGCGTAAATTGACCGAAACGGGTCAAACGTTATCATTTTTATCTCAAAATCCAGAATGTATTTAGTATACCCATATTATACAAGTATTCAAACTTGTCGGGTCTAAATCACATTCTATCCGGTCTTTCGCTTAGTCGTGCGCTTGTACCATATCGTCCTTAAAACTAACCGGTCAAAGCGTAGGCTTAAATAAAAGACCCGTTAGGAATCTAATAGGTTATTATAAACCTTTGTTCCAGATTAGGAGGCCCAGTAAAAGCTATCTACACTTACCAATTGTGATTCATACTTGCTCAGGTAAATACATTTTGACTTATTTTCCCTATACGGGCTTGGGGTACGGTATATAGAATACCGCTTGATCGAGCGCACAAATCCTGCGCCTTGGGTGTACAGTCTTGAATAGTTTGTGCGACTCGTTTAAACAGTCTTGTCTTACTTTAGGCTTTGGGGGGTTATTGACCGTGTCCCGGATATCCTTGGCATTATCTTACGAGATGGCCACGACCAGAGCACGGGGTGTAGGCGTACACCCGACGTGTATAACTCTTTAATGTGGTGTGTCATTTAATCTTTAGCCCGGACAGCAGATCCCGGGCCACCAAAAGTACGAGTACATATAATTCGTTCACAAGTTTATATTGCATAATTATCCCAAGTTAATAAAAATATTTATGCCTTGTGCATTTAAATCAATTTTCAATCATTTTCAAAATGAGTCAGTTGATTTGTATTTACCAGTGTAAACTGACGTATTTTTCCCAAAAGGTTAAGTGGCGGTACTAAACGAACTAGGCTGGCTGTTTCCTAAGAGCGTCCACTATAGTCTCGCAAGCTCGGACGACAAATAAACTGTTGAACAATTTATCTTATTTTATTTGATCCGCCTGTGGATCCGTTTCAACTACTTATGATGTTTATTATTACATTTTAATTAAAGTTGAAATGAATCTATTTCTGCTTCCGCTGTGCATTATTATATTGTGTTGTTTGTCTATGACGATGCCAACCACGTCACTGTACCCCACACCGGGCCCACCGGTGACACGTGGAGGTCGGGGTGTGACACAACTCGAGGTCATGTCTAGGATATTTCTTTTCATGAGTTTTAAGCTGCCTTGAGGCATAGGCTATAACCTTGCCTCGTTGCATCAAAACGCAGCCAATCCCCGAATGCGATGCATCCGAGTAAACTGCCACATCATCCGTTCCGTCCGGTAATGACAATACCGGTGCATGGGTCAGTTTTTCCTTGAGTGTCTGGAACGCCCTTTCTTGATCTTCGCCCCAGATAAACTTTTCGTCCTTACGGGTTAACTTGGTTAATGGCATAGCAATTTTGGAGAAATCCTGTATGAATCTCCAATAATAACCCGCAAGCCCCAAAAAGCTTCTAACTTCCGAAGGATTCTTCGGTGGATTCCATCTTGTCACGGCTTCTATTTTCGACGGGTCTACTAACACTCCATTTGCACTAATGATGTGCCCAAGAAATTGCACCTCTCGTAGCCAGAAGGCACATTTTGAGAATTTTGCATACAATTTGTCTTTTCTGAGCGTCTCTAGTACTTCACGCAAATGACTTGTATGTTCTGCTTCATTCTTCGAATATATTAAGATGTCGTCAATGAACACTATCACTGACTTATCTAGCATAGGCTTGTAAACCCGGTTCATAAGGTCCATGAAAGCCGCGGGCGCATTAGTTAAACCAAAGGACATCACGAGGAACTCATAATGTCCGTACCGTGTATGAAAAGCCGTCTTCGGTATATCTTCCTCCTTGACTTTTAACTGATGGTATCCTGATCTAAGGTCGATTTTGGAGAACCAACTTGCGCCTTGCAATTGGTCAAATAGGTCATCAATCCTTGGGAGCGGATATCGATTTTTCACCGCGCATGCTCCCATCCTTCTTTTTCACACCCCACGGAGACACGCTCGGCCGTATAAACCCTTTGTCGAGGAGATCTTGAATTTGAGACATTAATTCTTGCAATTCCGAAGGTGCGAGCCAATACGGCGCCTTGGCCACAGGTTTCGCGCCCGGAATCAATTCGATTCCGAACTCTACCTCCCGTTCTAGCGGTATTCCCGGTAGGTCTTTCGGAAATACGTCGGCATATTCGCGTACCACTGGTACGTCTTCAATTTTTAGTGATCCTTTGTCTGGTTCATTTGCGTATATCATGAATGCCCTACAACCGTACCTCTTGAGTTTGTGAGCTTTTAACATTGAGCACATAACAGGATTACCCCCTTTCTCGCCATATATGGTAACCGATTTTCCGCATGGAGATGTTAATTTTATCTCCTTGCGGGAACATACGACTTTTGCATGGTGTCAGGATAACCAATCCATCCCGACCACTACATGAAATTCCCCCATTGACATAGGAATCAAGTCTATTGAATATTCCTCATCGTCAATGCTTATCTTACAATCTTGACATATATCACACACAAGGAAATTTTTGTTATCACCTATTTCTACCTCTAATGGCATAGGCAATTTCGTTAGTACAAAAGAAGGATGTCGAATAAATCCATGTGAGACAAAGGATTTATTCGCACCCGTATCAAATAACACATGCACGGGGATTGAATTTATAGCAAATATACCTGAGACCACATCGGGTTCCATTTTTGCCTCCACTGCTGTTAACTGGAAGGATCTTGCCTTTGCTCTCGGTACCTCATTAAGTGTATTCTTGTCATCTTTCTTTCCGATCAACTCCGGGCACTCGGATTTCTTGTGACCCGGCTGATAACATTTGTAACACACCGACACTTTCCCCGGGCACAACGCAGCCGTGTGCCCTGTCTTCCCACATATAGGACACGGCTTGTCCTTAAACCGGCACTCACCCTTGTGCCCTTTCCCGCATACTTTACAACTTGGGGAACTACTTTTTCCTTCTTGCTTCTTTGATGAGTCATTTGTGCGTGCCTTTTTCGTAGGACTTGGATTAACCACTTGCGTCCTTCTTTCACCCCTCTCAACTTGTTTCTTCAGCTCTATCTCCCTTTCCCGAGCGGCGTTGATGATTTCGGTGAGGGTTTCGTATTTTGAGGGAGTCATGAACTCCCGATACTCCGCACTTAGCATATTATAATAATAATACACCTTCTGTTCTTCGGTTGTCACCAATTCATCACAAAACCTTAGTTTGTCGAGAAAGATTCCTGTGATCTTATCAATAGATTTGCCCTTCTGTCTAAGCTGGATAAATTCTTCTTTGATTCGATTGATAACCGCTTTGGGACTGTGATGTTTAAGGAATGGTACCTTAAACTCGTCCCATGTCATCGCCTTTGCCTCTTCGCTACCAATTTCCTTTTTCTTATTATCCCACCAGTCTTTTGCTTGACCTCTCAGTTGACCCGTGCCATACGCCACGAAGTCATTCGTGTCACAGTGGGTTCTCTCAAACACCCCTTCTATATCACTCAACCACCTTTGGCACACTATCGGATCCACTTCTCCGTTGTAGAGTGGTGGTTTGCATGCCATAAATTCTTTGTACGAGCAACCCTTACGCTCTCCCAATTTCTCCTTAGCTAAATTGGCATTATCCTCCAATTTCTTAATTCTTTCATCCACCACTGATGACACCGTGTTTTGGATTTTATCGATGAAACCCGACAAACTGTTTTCGATTGCTTTTCCTACCTCTTCAGCAATCACTTCTCTTATTTGCTCGGTGACTTTCGGCACCGCATCATCATTATCTCCATCCTCCATCTTTAAACTGAAATGTTTATATCGAGTGTTAAACATTTCATCTATAGCATATGGTTTATCTATTTTGGTTTATTCAAGTTCATAACTTGTTTTCACCGTTCTTATTTCATGCATTTTCCGGGTTTGAGTGTGTTAACACGCTCTTCCCATGCATATCTATTCATCGTTTCCCTTTTTATACCAAGTAACTCTACTTAGAACAATTAACTCTTACTGGATGCTTAATCAAGCTCGAACCGAACACACTTCGTTAACAACCTTAAGCTCTGATAACCAACTTGTAACGCCCGTTTATATATTTAAAAGTTCTAATATAAAAGATACCTTGAATTACATAACTACAAAATAAAAGTTTCAAGTGACAATTACTAGACAACTACCGACTAGTTTAAAACGCTAAGAACATGAGTTACAAGTTATTTACATCAACAACTTTGTCTAGACAGAGTTAAATTAAAGCAGAAGCTTTCAAAATGCGTGTTCGGTTCTTGGTGGCATGTTTGATCATCATCCGATTAGTTCCCATCATCACCTAGAGTCAAAACCAGTCAAAATGTTAGTTTTGACATTTAAATAAAATGCATAAACAAGATTCTGCATCAAAATATAAGAAAAATAAATATTTTCCAATACTAGTCCTGCCGCGTGTCACGGAAGAATGCCGGTAGACCGTCGCGTATCGCGGCGGCTTCCGCGTGTCGCGGGGTTTCGAATGGGATCTTCCGCGTGGTGCGGGAGAACCCTTTTTCCAGCAGCTGCAGGTTAAAATCTTGCACTTCTGCCCAGCTCCGGAAATTTACCATTTTCCAACTTTAAACTATCATAACTTTTTACTCGCTAGTCCGTTTTTACCAATTCTTTTTCCTATATGTCCGTAATAAATTACGGATCTAATCATGTAAATTTCACATCACGGAAACGGAGATACCAACGATTTGTCCCCCATTTCCTTGTTTCGTTTATCCATCCCATTAACAATGGTTGCATTGTACCACTTTTAGTTTCTTAATACACTTAGTATGCTTACCCAATATCCCAGGCTTATAACCTTAGTGTAATTACGCCATTCCTGGCTTTGTGTTCCCTTAGAACTATAGGCTTATTTCTTCAGAATTCAAACATTCCGTTTTAAGTAACAAATGTACTTACTTCTTGTTGTTTGATCCAATATCCCGGATTCACAACTTTAAGTATCAAAGCTGAATTCATAAGTGTAGTGCTATCCAACACTTAACAACATATAAGACTTTCAAGTCGTTACTTTCATAATTCATTCTATGACTTCAATTCAATCCGTTTGGCTACATAGTGAAAACTATCACTTTTCTAATAAGCCAACCTAATTTCCAAGCCTTTATTTTGACCCGTTTGATGGTCGAGTGAACTTCGCCACTTTAAAGACACATCAACGCATCTGTTACACTACGACTCCATTACAAATTAGACCCAAACGAATAAGCATAATTTAACGAGACTAAAGTCACGTACCTTTAAAGTACACCTTTTCCACGAGTATCCCCTCCGGTGTGTCCGCTTGACGTCCCGGATTCCTTGCCTAAAGAGTTCAATTCGTAACAAATTTAGAACTCTTTTATAAGCTTTAACGCATTATTTCTTAACATGGTTAAATCTGCGTTTTCACCCAACATTTAACATTTTAACCCTCTTTTAGGCATTTTATCAAACACCTAACGGGTCAGATTTCTACATGATTTAAACCAAGTCCATGACTTGAAATTATCACTAAAACTAACTTCAATTAGACAATATACACATATTTTAACATCAATAATTTTAGAGATCATCTCCTAATTTCAATTTACTCCAAAGCAAGAGCCTTAATCCTAGTGTTTATCAAGCTTCTACTAACACATTAATCACCTAAAATGGTGATTATGAATCTTACAATTTGCATGCAAGGCTTTAACAAGAATTCACCTAGGGTTTATCCCTAGACATCATATCTCTTCTATTTTCATCATTATAACATCAAAATCAAGCTAAACATTCGATTTTCATCATATGCTAGAGATTTGAATCGAATCAAAACAACCAAAATTGGCATACCTTATGATCCCTTTGATGAGGAGATCACGAATCTATGTTCTGATTTTGATTTCACCTTGGATTGAGCCTTCAATTTGTGAGTTTTAGTGACATTAGGGTTTTGAGAATGGGGGGGTCGCCCCTTCCTGCTCTTGATCGACCAACACCTCAAAATGGGGTGTTTGGTTTTGTTTTTTTATTAACTTAACTAATTTAAGTTTTAATTTTAACAATATAGGCCCCTCCACTTTTATTTAACATATAGTTTGGCTATTTTAACCCTTTTTCAAGTTATTTCTAAACTTGTAGTTAACTAGGTTACAATTTCCTAGTTAATTAATTCTTATTTAATCAAACTTTATAAATATAACATAAAGTTTTATATTTCCGGGGTGTTTCACCACCGTCATCACCACCCACCACCAGCACTGTCGCAGCCCTCGACCCCACCCTGGGAGCGGGTGCCACGAGCCTGGCTGGTGGTATTGGGTGTTTATTAAATTTGCAGCGGAAAAATTCATCAGGATCGTAGTTAGGAAATAATTTCAGAATTTTAAAACACCAAAGTTTTTATATTAAACCAATGGGCTAAAAACCCATATTCCATTTATAATGTATTTACAGGGATAAATCCTAATTGCTGAAAATATAAAATTCTTCTTTTATTCAAGTAATTATAGCCACTTTATTTAATCCTTCAGTGCTCCATAGTTGGCTTCTTAATAACTTCACAGCAAGTTACCTGAAACACGTTTTAAAAACACTTTATCAGCAAGAAATACTGGCGAGCTCATTCCATTTTCTAAAAAGACACACTGTTATAACTTTACAGCATCAAGGGTTTCTACATTTGTTTATATCTAACAATTTCTCAACAGTATTGCTATTGGGGCACAATTCCCCCGTGCTTGTGGTCATGTTACTATTGGCTAACTCTTTGTCCAATAGTAATGAATGACAAGTAATGTATACAAAACCCCACATACCGACGGTAATTGTAGAATACAAAAACTTAATCACTATAATTATAACTTGATAAACATTTAGGGTATTGCAATTAATTTTGATAAAAAAGAGAGAGAATGACTTACGTTGCAAATTTAGGGTTTTACTATAAGATTCCTGATAGTATTTTCTGGTGATTTTCCTGAGTTACTAATAAAATATACAATGCACACGTCTTAGTATAATAACCCAATTCAACTTCTTCAATACATCACAAGATCAGAACCCCAACGTAGTTTACAAAGCATAGCCTTATTTAGGCAGCGTCTTGACATCCGTTGCTGGGTTCAAGATCGATTGGACAAGGTATCGAATCAATGATCAGGAGTTAAAACACTTACAATGGGGCAGAGCTTTGTGAAAATAGGGGTATTATATAAGAGATTCTTTGAGAGAAAGAAAATAATTGATCGAGTTTGAATGTCCCATGACTGCTCAATTTATAGCTGAGATTTAATCTCGTCGCGCTGCGCGGCGAGAAAACCTCATCACCTTCATGTAGCGCGAAGGCACTAGCTAGGGCTTAGGTGTCAACAGTCATCACCCTAGACCTGCCATGTGGCTGCCAAGTGTCTCCGGTCAAACTAAGGGCGTCGCGTCGCACGACGAAGATATGTCTTTGTCGTCGCGTAGCGCGACGAGGTAAAAATCTGGTTTTCCTCGTTTATCGTGCTGGGTTTCGTTGTACGTTTTTGGAGCCTCGGTTATGATTCTTTGTGGTGCTTTTGAGTGTTGTTACATCCTCCCTACCTTGTTTTAAATCTCGTCCTCGAGATTCACTGGAATAGGTCAGGATACTTTCTTTTCATTTCAGTTCTAGTTTCCATGTGTATTTTGGTCCTCTCTTCGAATCCCATTTCACTTTGACCAGAACTAATGTAATACCCCGAAAACGGGTTTGGTATTTTAAACTCGGTAAATATAAGGAAACGGGTGAAGTACCGTTAATGGTAAAAAATAGCCCGTAAACAAAAAAAACTAGGAATATATTTACCTAGTTATTAACATGTAGATAAGTAATAAAAAAATATGGAATTGTAGTCTTAAAAAAATTAAAACTAAACTTGAGGGACCAAAATTGTAACAAAGGAAACTTTATATTTATAAACAAAAAAAACACACACACACACAACACACACATGGTGTGTGTGTGTGGGGGGATCGATCATCAGGTAACCAAAAGGAGTAAATCCTAGCTTATCAAACATTTTCAAAATTGAAAGGAAATTGGAGCTCAAACTCTTGAATAAACATGAATTAACGATCACCCAAGCTAGGGGATCGTAAGGTATGCCAAATTTTTGTTGTTAATGAAGTTGTGAATATTGGTTTACATTGCCATGTTTCGATTTATGTATGAATCGTAGAGGCTATGGCCAAATTGGTGAAGTATGATTGCTTAGGAACAAACCCTAAGTAGAAACTTGAAGTAAATTGTTATGATTTAGGTGTTTGGGTGAATTACCACACCTAGCTAAGTGGGTTTTGACTATATAGTGAAGATGATGATATATGTGTGCTTAGAATCATCATAATTGGTAGTTTAAGCGAGAAACTTGAATAAATTGTATGTTCGAGTGAAAGCTCATGCATGACTTGAAATGGGGTTTTGAAAGTTATGATGAAATTCTTGACATTGAAGTTCTTTCATGAAGTGTAAGGATTTAAAGATAGAGATAGAATAAAGATTTAGAATCATCCTATTTATTATATTCAAGAAGAGAGTTCTTGAATAAGTGTTAAGATTGAATTAGTACATGTGTGTGAAATGGGTTTTTTTAATAAAAGTATGAACTTTATGGAACTAGATGATTATATGATGTTCATAAACTATGTGGATGAATGTAGTCAGTAGCCTAAAAATAGCACTTATCGAATAGTCGAAGAAATGCCTAAGTGAGTTCGTCGAACTCAATTGTGCATTTCATACATTAAAAAGGGACAGTTGACTTTTGAAAGTCAAACTGACTTTAAAATATGACCGAATGATAATTTGATAGAAAATGAGTAAGGTGGAATAGTCGAGATTAATAATGAGTAATCTAACCATCTTACGAATTATGATGATAGTTTGACGCTTGACAAACTAGGTGGAGCTTGGGAAGGAAGCGGATCAAACAAGCTAAACACGAAGAAAAGCAGAACCCGATGCAATGTAAGTAAAGCTTGCGCCCCTTTTATTATTTACCAAATGTTTATTGTGGTATCGAATATGAATAGTAGTTTGCAAATGAAATAAGATGTTCCGGCACGATATAATGCGGGTCGGAACAAGTTAGAATGGCAAAAAAACCATAGATTATGGTAAAATGGATAAATAAGGTAAACTTGGCGTGGGATGATGAATAAATATAAAGTTTTGAAACACTATGTTATGGTGTAAACGTGGCAGGTAAAATGGTAAAGTAGTAATCCGGGCATGGATTAACGAATAGATAAAAGATTTAAAAGGACACCTTTTTTCTGAACGTTTTAACGGGTAAAACAAATTGAGAAAATGTCTTTAAGTAAATAAAACTCACGGTGCAAACCGGAATAGGTTCAAGGGGTGAGATGGTATTAAAAATACCATCATATGTTGAAAAATGGTCATTTCGAATAGATGAGTCAAATGGTGTGTTAATACCATTTGACATTAAAAATTGGTGACCACTTGTTGAGTTTTTATGATTACAGGAAATAACATATGTTGCGTTGCTTTAACTAGAAAATTTAAAGAAAGAGGTATGTAAACGGGTCAATGCTACGACTCGAGCCAGGTACACATAATTAGATTTATAGTTGAAAGTAGTATTTTGGTCAATTAATCAGTGGAAGTCTTTCGTCGTAAAATGAGGGACTAAAATTGACAAAAAAGCCCTTGATGGGTAAATTGGGCAAACGACCCATATGGGTTATTTAGGAATTTGCATTAAGATTATGAAATATAGGTAGATACCTTAATGTAGTAAAATGATGGGTGAAAGGAGATAGTGAAATTTAAAGTTAATGGTAAATCCTTCTAACGGGTCAAAATGAAGTTTTGCGCATAACTCAACCTTTAGTTGCATAATGTATGAAAGTTTTGAACTCACGAGTTAATGGTTTTGAGATAATGAATATCTAAAAAAATTACAATGATTTAAACAAAAGCAGTTTAATGAATCATGAAACGGGTTAAAAGTGTTAAAAAGGAGTTTCAAGCCGAGAGCTTGAAATCTGAATTTTTGAAGTAGTTGAATATCAGGTTTTAACTCCATAAGATAGAGAATTAAATTTCGAACGTGTAGGAAAAAGAATCACGTAAAACGGATAAGTAGAATGAAAGTTATGGCATTTTGAAGTTGGATTTTTGGTTAAAACTAGAGCTGGGCAAAATGCAGGTCCAGAAAACGGACCTGCTGGAAATTGATCTCCCCCGCGGCACGCGGAGGGAGCCCTTGACACGGGCACGACTCGCGACAAGCGTCGCGGCACGCGACAGAACCAAGAGTCCCTCTCGCGTGGCGCGAAAGGCTGATGTGTGTAAAATGCAACATATAAATTACATCAAATGAGGCATAAAACTAACCCTTTTTAAGTACTAATGTTGGAAAAAGTGTGTTTTTGTCTTCCTTTTGTATTTTCAGGATTAAATGAGCTCAAATTAACAAAAGAAGCAAAAAGACAGCTAAATCTAGCATAAATACAAGAAAAGGAACAAAAGTGGATTGCCTGACTCCTAAACAGCATCCTCCCAAGCAAAACAGAGAAGGCGGAAGACTGAACACGCCCTGTGCTCAGCGAGCACGAAGTCGTGCCCAAGAAGCAGCAGAAAAGACAAACCTGTAGAAGCTTCTATTGCTCACCACGGGGCCGTGCCCAGTGAACACGGGGGCGTGCCCAAAGCAGGCGCATTAATTGTAATTGCGAATTACAATTAATGAGGAGAGATAGTGTCAGACAGGCACGGGGCCGTGCCCAGCGGACACGGGGCTGTGCCCAGGCCTCTGTTCAGCCTATAAATAGGAGTTCTTGGCTTCATTGCAACTCATCCCTTGGCACAACACCTCTCTTATACTTCATCCACCACCCACCACCATCACAACACCATCATCCACCACCATCATCTATTGTCCATCATAGAGTGTGTGAGTCGTCTCGGGATCCAAGATTGATATTAAGAGTTCTTGACAATCAAGGCCATGTTTGCCTAAGTCTCTTACATCACTTGGTGAAGACAAGTGTTTAGTATAATACTTTTTATTTTTAATCTTTTCCACTTTTTATTTGGTTTTGTATTAATGACTTTAATAACTAGTTTCTTATGTTGAAGGTGACTTTTCCTTATCGTTTGTCCGTGGTGTCTTGGTATTATTTTACTGTCTATATAAAATAAAAGATTTTCACCATTCATATCTCCACGGTCTATATGGAGGTATGTTGGCTACCTGGTCGGGGGTTAAGGGAACGGTTTGGTAAGGGTCTTGCCCTTGTTCAGCGTTTAGAGGTCCTGCAAGGGACCTGGGTCAAATTTAGTAGGATCTTCTTCAATACCCAAAGGTATTGGATGGCGGGGATCCAAACTCTTTGACCCCCTCATAAGTAAACTACTATTAATACTATAACCCGGCTATTTAGGACTGTATCCCTGCTGACTCAGACTACTTAGTCGAGGGTAACGTCACCTCCAAAAGAGGGTCCTACCATAATTTGCATTAATAACTTAATTCATTATCTTTCAATAATCCGACCCTTTAGGATTGTATCCTTGCTGACTCAAACTACTGGGTTGAGGGTAACGTCGCCTTCAAAAGAGGGGCCTACTACAATAACTAAGATAATCTCTTAAACAAGTGTAAAAGTGCAAAAATAATCAAAGGTTATACTAATACACGAGTCAGATCCAAGTGATTCATCTTGTCTATCTGTTTTTATTTTTATTTTATTTTTCAGCATTTAGTTAGTTTTATTTTCTTAGTTTAAAAATCTTTTTCTAACATTTTGATTTAATTAGACGTTGAGGATAAACCGATACTAAAAGCTCTTGTGTCCTTGGACGACCTCGGTATCTTACCAACACTATACTACGTCCACGATAGGTGCACTTGCCCATATGTGTGTTTAGTGTTAGTAAATATCGTGTTTTATAAATTTAAAACTTGGCTAAAAAGTGTAAAAAGGGCTTAAAATATACATCCAAATTATAACACACTTCACGCACATCAAGTTTTTAGCGCCGTTGCCAGAGACACAAGGATTTTAAGAAAGTTAGGAATCAACGGCCTAATCTTTTTTTTTATTTTCCTTTTAATTTTTTTAGGATTTTCTTAGTTTTTCAGCTTCTGCAGAGCTCAACACGGGTCGTGCCTGCTGAACACGCCCCCCGTGCTCAATCATTGGAACTGGCAATCTTGTTTTAAGTCAGACACTAAGCTGAACACGGGGCCGTGCTCACTCAACACGCCCCCGTGCCCAAGATTCAGTTACTGAAAACAGTACCGTTAGATCCCGCCGGTTGGTAATTTCTGACACAAACATGAGTGATGGTAATTCTTTTTACTTTCGGCACTCTTATGGTACGTGGTGTCAATTATGTGGAGGCAAACATAAAGAATTAGAATGTTACTTTCTAAATTATAAGCCCCACTATATAGACCCAACGTCTCCCTATAACCTTAAGAGGGGCGAAAGTAAAAATAATCACTATCTCTCCCTCGAATGCGCCCAGCCAGATATTCTAGGAGAAATGCTCCTTGACGAGTTATTTCAACTAGAAAATCTAATTTTAAATTGGTTAAAAGAGCTTAGGAAGGATTTCATTAATCCATCCCAAGACGACGACCATGAAAAAATGTTGGGGTCGCATTCCAACAACCTCGTTGCTCCCAAAAATACCTTCAGTTCTAGCGAAGACTTGGACGATAGTCGTCCTTGTGCCGATTGTGCCGTGAAGGACTCTCCATCGACTTCGTTCGGTGCATACATAGACCTGAGCGATTCGGCATATACCTTCTTTAACGAGAGCCCGGGAAAGGGTTGGACTTGTCCACCTAGAATAAAAATAGGAATTACCCTCACCGACAACCTCTTGCGCTCTCGCCTTAGTCTAGGACAATTAAGGTATCTTAGGCACTTTGAGGTTGTTCCAACCAGTAAGGAACCACCCGATACAATTAAGTTCCTTAAAAAAATTAGACAAACTTCATAATCAGCCTCTCGACACGGGGTCGTGTCCAGCTAACACGCCCCCGTGCCCACCAAAAAGATTCCCTTCTGACCTTTACGTCAGAATACGGACAAACTGTGTCAGAATTCTATCTGCACACGGGGCCGTGCCCATTGGACACGGGGCCGTGTCCAGGATGTTGTCGTTTTCTATAAATGCAGCCAAGAATTCTGCACATTTGGACCATCTTGGGACAGAGATTTGAATGAATCTTCTCTCAACTATCCTTGGTATGTTCTAAAAGAAGGTTCCAACAAACCATCTTGTCCTTTCCTCTTTTAACCATTTCCTTCTTCTTCATCTTTCTCCAAGAACCTCCATTAAAGTTTGAAATTTCAAGCTTTGTGGTGAGGATTATTGAGTTTTGTTCAAGGAATCTTGTTAAAAATAAGTTGTATAAAATTGTTTTAAGTTACTAATGTTTAAGAAGACCCCACAAGTTCATAAAATAACTTAAAACTTCAAGTTTCCTTGTTTCAAAACTCTGCAGAAAGATGAACACGGAGCCGTGCTCAATGAGCACGTGGCCGTGTCCAGATTACTATTTCAGCAAATAAACTATTTTCAGTTTATTTTTTTGTAGAATGTCGAGTGAAAACAGCGAGACATCTTCCGTGCATTCATCAAACAGTCGAAGAGGGAGGAGGCCCTCCATTGAAGCTACACTTGTACACTATGTCATAGCATTAAGGGAGGCTCTCGACGAAATGACGTCAGTATAGGAGGTCCTAATCGACCGTATCAACGATCTTACGGTGGGACTTGAGAGTAGCTTCCAAGAAATTAACCTCTTGCACCAGAGGTTAAATATTCTTGTAACACCCCCGATGGAACCGGTCCTTCCTCAAGAGGATTGGAACCTAGCGCTTGATGTTAACAACCATACCGGGTGGGATGACATTCCGGCAGAACCTCCCGTGGAGCATCAACAAGAGATCCCGGTGGAAGTCGCAACTCCTCAAACTAACGCTAACGAGCCCTCTTTTCTCCTCCCAAGGGAGGTGGAGGAGTGGCTCGCCGACATGTGAGGAAACCACACCCGGAAGAAGGAGTTCTATAAAGCCACATCCAACAAAGACTACTAGCTTTTTGGAAATTTTGCTAATTAAAATAACTTGTAGGCTAGAACTCCATGGTTTAATGCTTCTTGTGTTTTCTTATCTAGCTTAATATTATTATAGGACTATGTATCTCTCTATGATTTTAATGGAATGATGGTTTTAAAGTTTGAATGGTGTCATAATGAATAAAACACACTCATGGTGGTCAAGGATGACAAGGGAAACGAGAAACATGGCCCCATGCACAAAAACAAGGCCATCCGACAACAATTTCTCTATTACAGTAAGCTCAGCACGGGCCGTGCCCAGCCAACACGGCCCCGTGCTGAACACCCTGCAGACAAATGCCCAGTTCAGGTAACTGGACACGGGCCGTGTTCACCAAACACGCCCCCGTGTCCAGGCTTCTGTTTCTTTTCTTTAAATTATTGATACTGGCACCTGAACACGGGGCCATGCCCGGTCCCCACGGGGCCGTGCCCGGTCCCCACGGGGCCGTGTCCAGACTGCCATTAACATAAATTTTTGCTTTTAACACCATGTTACACATTCAATCAACCTAAAAATTTATTTTTGGGACACATTGAGGACAATGTGTAATTTAAGTGTGGGGGGATGCTAAAACCTTGAATTTTGCAAGTCCTAATAACAAGCCTTACACAAAACTCTATTGGAACCGCTAATCACCCCAAATTTTGTTTTTTCAAAAATTTTCATTTTTTTACTTATCTAAAGTTTAAGTTGGGAATTCTAAGATTAACAAGGTTATATTTTTACAAGTTTACAACCGATAGAGTCGTGATAAAAAGATCCAACATAAGAAAATTATGAAACGGCATGACAAGCTTAGTTAAAATTCGATTATATACTTGATCACATAAAAACCCATTCCCACAAAAGTGAGTTTTGAGCCTTTGTTGAGCATACAAATATAAATCTTTACATTAAATGCTCATTTTTCATTTCTTGTGTGAATAGCTGCTTGGTTCTTACGACTCTAGAACTTGCCACGACAATTCATTCCCGGTCCTTACCAACTTAAACCCAAGTAAGTAAATGATGGAGGCATTAGGACTAACCCTTTTTCTTTCAACACCATTATTTTTATTTTTCTTTTCACCTACCCAAAAACTCCCCCTAGTTAGCCCCTTTGAGCCTAAACCTTTTCATTTCTTAACCCAAAACCCTTTTTACCCACCAAAAACCCTTTTATTTTTACCCTTTATTTTAGTAACAAGCTCGGTTTCGTGTGACTAAAATATATATATATATTTAAAATGAAGTTAGAAATAAACAAACAAAGCTCCTCAAGCAAAAGCTTGTTTGAAGAAATACTTCATTAAAAATAAAAAGTCACAAAAACAAAATGTTTTACAAAAAACCGACGCTTTTTACGACTTTCGCCATTTTCTACTAACCACTAACCCAACTACCCACCTTTAGCCCAAGCCTAACCCTTCACCCAAAAAGTCCTCTTGATATTTACAAAGATAGAAAGTTACAAAGGAGGAGGATTGATTGCTTGGCAAACTTATGGTAGAAATAAGTTCCAAACGGCTCTCGAGTGATTCACTAAAAATACACCTTCGGCCGAGTGTGAGTGATTTCTCTCGTGAGGTATGTGAACTTGTATATAAATGGAATTTTAGAAAGGTATGTTATGCCTTAATAAATAATTTACCTTATGAAAAGTTTTTAATAAATCATGACGAATAGGATTGTAAATAAATAAAAATAAAACCCGATAAAGATCTTGGATTCCCGACACTCTATGACAAGCCAAAACCTTCTCTTCTACCCATTCCATTTGGGAGTGTAAGCCACATATTAAAGAGGTTTGCTTGAGGACAAGCAAAAGTTCAAGTGTGGGAATATTTGATGTGTGTAAAATGCAACATATAAATTACATCAAATGAGGCATAAAACTAACCCTTTTTAAGTACTAATGTTGGAAAAAGTGTGTTTTTGTCTTCCTTTTGTATTTTCAGGATTAAATGAGCTCAAATTAACAAAAGAAGCAAAAAGACAGCTAAATGTAGCATAAATACAAGAAAAGGAACAAAAGTGGATTGCCCGACTCCTCAACAGCATCCTCCCAAGCAAAACAGAGAAGGCAGAAGACTGAACACGCCCCGTGCTCAGCGAGCACGGGTCCGTGCCCAAGAAGCAGTAGAAAAGACAAACCTGTAGAAGCTTCTATTGCTCACCACGGGGCCGTGCCTAGTGAACACGGGGGCGTGCCCAAAGTACTACAGGCGCATTAATTGTAATTGCGAATTACAATTAATGACGAGAGATAGTGTCAGACAGGCACGGGGTCGTACCCAGGCCTCTGTTCAGCCTATAAATAGGAGTGCTTGGCTTCATTGTAACTCATCCCTTGGCACACCACCTCTCTCACACTTCATCCACCACCCACCACCATCACAACACCATCATCCACCACCATCATCCATTGTCCATCATAGAGTGTGTGAGTCGTCTCGGGATCCAAGATTGATCGTAAGAGTTCTTGACAATCAATGGCATGTTTGCCTAAGTCTCTTACATCACTTGGTGAAGATAAGTGTTTAGTATAATACTTTTTATTTTTAATTTCGCACTTTTTATTTGGTTTTGTATTAATCACTTTAATAACTAGTTTCTTATGTTGAAGGTGACTTTTCCTTATCGTTTGTCCATGGTGTCTTGGCATTATTTTACTGTCTATATAAAATAAAAGATTTTCACCATTCATATCTCCACGGTCTATATGGAGGTATGTTGGCTACCTGGTCGGGGGTTAAGGGAACGATTTGGTAAGGGTCTTGCCCTTGTTCAGCGTTTAGAGGTCCTGCAAGGGACCTGGGTCAAATTTAGTAGGATCTCCTTCAATACCCAAAGGTATTGGATGGCGGGAATCCAAACTCTTTGACCCCCTCATAAGTAAACTACTATTAATACTATAACCAGGCTATTTAGGACTGTATCCCTGCTGACTCAGACTACTTAGTCGAGGGTAATGTCACCTCCAAAAGAGGGGCCTACCATAATTTGCATTAATAACTTAATTCATTATCTTTCAATAATCCGACCCTTTAGGATTGTATCCTTGCTGACTCAAACTAATGGGTTGAGGGTAACGTCGCCTTCAAAAGAGGGGCCTACTACAATAACTAAGATAATCTCTTAAACAAGTGCAAAAGTGCGAAAATAATCAAAGGTTATACTAATACACGAGTCGGATCCAAGTGATTCATCTTGTCTATCTGTTTTTATTTTTATTTTATTTTTCAGCATTTAGTTAGTTTTATTTTCTTAGTTTAAAAATCTTTTTCTAACATTTTGATTTGCTTAGACGTTGAGGATTAACCGGTACTAAAAGCTCTTGTGTCCTTGGACGACCTCGGTATCTTACCAACACTATACTACGTCCACGATGGGTGCACTTGCCCATATGTGTGTTTAGTGTTAGTAAATATCGTGTTTTATAAATTTAAAACTTGGCTAAAAAGTGTAAAAAGGGCTTAAAATATACATCCAAATTATAACACACTTCACGCACATCAAAGGCAAAATTCTGATTTTTTTTTTATTTTGTTTAATTGATTATGGGACTTGTTTATACTCATTTATAAGTTACCAAAACTAACTTTTATGTTGGTTTTGATATTAAGTGATCGTAGCAAGCATCCGGATGACGATCAAGCAATCAAGTGAACCGAACACATGTCAAATGAAGCTTCCGCGATGACTTTACTTTGTTTTTGTTTTAAGTGAACTATGAAAACACTTGGAACTATATTTTGATTACTTTAAACACGTATGAATTTTGACTTGACAAAGATTTTAGAAAGTCACATTTTTCGTATAAAATGCGTAATTAAGGTGATATTCATGTTAAATTGAGACAGATGTTACAACTAATCTCTTGTGTTTGAGATTCTTGATCTTCCTATCTTCAATTTGTATTGGATTTTCCACAAACTTAAGCTTTTCATTTACCTCTATGTCTTGAAGAGGTACTACCAATGATTTATCGGCGAAACATTTCTTTAGGTTACATACATGAAATACATCATGCATTCCTGCCATCTCTTAAGGTAATTGTAGCTGATAAGCTACTGGTCCAATTCGTTTGATAATTTCAAAAGGTCCAACATAACTTGGGCTTAGCTTTCCTTTCTTACCAAATTTGACAACTTGTCACACCCCAACCGATGGCGGAATCATCGGGGCATGGCACTGAGCGAAACAGATTGTCCAGAAGTTTCCATAACAACTATCATCACTATTTAGTTTAAATAACACGTCCCATACCGTGTCCCAAATAATAAAACAAATTATTACAGATAACAACCAGTCAATATTCTGTTCCGACAACTCAGATTTAAATAAATATTGTTCAAATGCTCCTAAAGACCCGGTCGGACAAGATCTACAGACAACTATGCTCTAGACGCTTGTTCCTGACAGACAACTATTTGTTGGGGGGCTCTAGAGCTTTATTCTAGCCTCGCTTTCCTAGCAAGCAAACATCTTAAACACCTGTCACATACGTTAAAATAAAGTCAATACATATAATGTAAAGGTGAGCATACAAGTTTGATAATAGCATAATAGAGTTCGAATAGTTTACGCATAACCAGCACGTACACAATGGAAAACGAAGCATGTTAATTATCGACATGGATCTATCGATAACAATGACTTCGGGTTGACTGTCCGAGACAGTTCGCAATACATGATTACCACCGTAATCCATGCAAGTAATTGTCCTTAACAACCCCCGTGTGAACGGGTGCTGAGTCCAAACTATAGTACTACGTCGTTAAGGTTGGTAGACAGCATTCCACATGTAAACATAACAACAAGCATTCATTTAGTCACGTAATACATGCGAATTGGTTAGCGTTCAAATAATTGAGTAGTGTGATCGATTGTGTTTTGAAATAAGTAACGTATGTAACACCCAAAAGTGCTAAAAGCAAAAAGGGATCGAGTATACTCACAGCGATTGATTGATGGATTGAAGGGAGCGTTTGAGAGTATGGTTAGCCTGAATAGTGTGATAGCATAACGATGAATAACAACAAGGGATGATGGGTCGAACAGCCTGGTCGATCGGACAGTTGGTTCGATCGAACGGGTTGTTCGTTCGGCTGGACAGTCCGTTCGGACAGCTTATTCGATCGGCCAGTAGGCTCGATCGGTTGGACTGTTCGAGTGGATTGTTTCTTCCTTTGAGTAGGATGTGTTTGTGTATGATGGTTTGACCTTTTGAAGTTTTCGTTGTAATATTTGAGAACACTGAAGTGTTCTTACCTTTCAGGTCGATCGATCGAACAGTCTGTTCGATCGGTCGGCTTAACCGATCGGTTAGACACTTCAATAGTGAGTCCTCAGCTGGATGTCACCTGATCGATTGAACAACTTGTTCGATCGGGTGGCACTCCATACTACTACGAGTTGTAAATCGATTAAGTGTTGAAGCATAGTATCTCATGATCCGAAGAGTAATGTTTACTAATCAGTCGTTTGATCGGACATTACTTCGTTCAATACCATACCTCATGAGATTGTCGAATTGTGGGGCCATATGCTAGCCGATCGGCTGGCCCGGTCAATCGACTGACATGTCCGATCGGTTGGACTGTCCGCTCGGACAGCCTAACCGTTCGGTCAGCATCCTGACCTGGTCGGCCTGTTCGTCTAACACTTGGCTGTTTTTGATTATTTGACGTTATATCGAGGTAGTTTGACAACGAGTTGAACCATGGAACTTTCGTTCTTACTTGTTTCCCCTGCTCGGACAGGAATCATCCAAGTCCGGCCGGTGAACTGTTCGGAATGGTTAGTTCAACGTTTACCCGAAATCGGTGGACCTCATAGTTAGAATCCGAATCTTGAACCACTCATCCATTGGAATGATTGGTGAGTCGACTCAAGCTCCGTTTCTACCGGTTTGAAGGCATTGAGTGTAAAAGAGTTGAAAGAAAGTTGGAATTCCTTCTTTCAATCCTTCACATCATGTAAATGTTCAGATCTGTGATGGATCTTAGCTTGTTTATGTGGAAATCAATTAGATCCAAGCCATTCATGGTGGAATAAGGCCAAAACATGATGTTCTTGAAGAACACCATGATGACATCATCCTAGAATGCTTAGATCTTGATGATTTCACGGTAGAAATCAAGATTCAAAAGATAGAAAGGTGTAGGAGTGTGTATTGATCAAGAAAGTACAAGATTTAGGATGAAAACTTACTGGAATCAGAGGAAATCTGAGAAAAGATGAGGAGCACGAGCTGCTCGGTCAGAGAGTTTCCAAAAGTGGAAAGAATGACAATGATAGGCCTATTTATAGGCTCCAAAAGAGGAAAGGGCTGGCCGATAGGCCAGGCTTCCCGATCGGACAGCCTGCTCGATCGGACAGTCCGTCCGATCGGCTGGGCTGTTCGATCGGCTGACAGCCTGATCGATCAACAGCCTGGTTCGAGTGTTCGGTGCGATGATTTCTGGTATTTCGATTTCGATTGAAGACGATACGAGTACGATAGAGTTTCCTATTCAAATTACTTTCAGTCCCAATCACTATATCTAACATACAATCATCTATATTTCACACTATCCTTACGCTACCATTCGTCATAATTCGATTTCGGTTGCATTCGATTTGAGTTTCGAATTTCAATTCGAGTTTCGATTGATTCCATTGATCACCACACAAAACATAAAGTAAGCACGCACAGGTAACACATAAGGCACACCCACACGTAATATGACACCAAATTCGCATAGTTTGAGTTTCGAGTTTGATTGATGATTTGATTAGCTTGATTAACTTTATCGCATTGTTACTTCCTACTATTCAATGTCGTAAATCGGTTCGCATCAATAAACGTTCGATTACTTCGATTTCGGTAGATTAACAACACTTACTCCACATAATACAAATAAAAACTAAAATAGACTATTTACAGTCAAAGAAGTCAAAGTTGACTTGGACTTTGACTTTGACTTTGACATTCGAAAACACGGGGTGTTACAGCCTCCCCTTGTTTAGGGAATTTCGTCCCGAAATTAGGCTCGAAACTGCACAGCACCGTGAATGATATTACCAATTTCACGCTTCAGATCTTCATTTAAACAACTGCGGGTACTTAGCCTTCATGTCGCTTTCGAGTTCCCAAGTAAACTTTGCGCCTCGTTTGCCTTCCCATCGGACTTTCACGATAGGGATGCGCGAGCGTCTGAGTTGCTTGGTTTGGCGATCCATGATTTCGACAGGCTTTTCCACGAAATGCAGCGTTTCGTTTACTTGAAGGTCGTCGAGCGGTACAATCAGATCATGATCAGCTAGACACTTTCGGAGGTTCGACACATGGAAAGTTGGGTGGACGTTACTAAGTTCCTCCGGTAGTTCGAGTCTGCAGGCGACTTTTCCGATTCTTTCCAGAATCTTAAAAGGTCCAACATATCGAGGCGCTAGTTTCCCTTTCTTGCCGAATCTGACCACACCCTTCCAAGGTGATACCTTTAGGAGTACGTAGTCGCCAACGTCAAATTCAAGGGGTTTGCGTCTCCTATCGGCGTAACTTTTCTGTCTATCTCGGGCTTTCGACAAGTTGTCGCGGATCTGGAGGATTTTGTCAGTCGTTTCTTGCAATAGCTCGGGACCAGTTAGTTGCGAATGACCGATCTCGTGCCACACAATAGGCGAACGACATCTTCTTCCATATAAAGCCTCAAATGGTGCCATTTGTATGCTGGCATGATAGCTGTTGTTGTACGAGAATTCGACTAACGGTAGGTATTTGTTCCAACTACCACCGAAGTCTATGACACACGCGCGGAGCATGTCTTCAAGAGTACGGATCGTTCTTTCAGTCTGTCCGTCAGTTTGAGGATGGAATGCAGTTCTCAGGTTAAGCGACGTACCAAGGGCCGCTTAAAACGTTTCCCACAATCGCGAAGTAAACCGAGCGTCACGGTCTGAAATGATGTCACGAGGCGTACCATGATTACAAATGATCTCGTTGGTGTAGATTCGGGCTAGTCGTTCTACCTTGTAGTCTTCCCGTATTGGCAAAAAGTGGGCTGATTTGGTCAGACGATCAACTGTAACCCAAATGTTGTCGTGACCTGATGGCGTGGGCGGTAATTTGGTTATGAAATCCATAGCTATACTCTCCCACTTCCATATGGGGATTGGAGGTTGTTCGAGTAAGCCAGAAGGACGCTGGTGTTCAGCCTTAACCCTCGCACAAGTCAGGCAACTTCCAACATAAAGAGCGATATCCCGTTTCATGCCCGGCCACCAGTACTTGTAGCGAAGATCCTGGTACATTTTATCGGCACCGGGATGAATAGAATAGCGGGATTCGTGGGCTTCGTTCATTATAATCTTTCGCAAATCGGTCTGCTTAGGGATCCAAATTCCGTCCAGGTAATAGAAAATCCCATCTGCCTTGCTTACTAGTTGAGCTCCCTCGTGGTAGATCCTCTCTCTCTTCAAAGTGCGTTCGTTAAAGCAAGCATGTTGGGCTTCGCAGATGAGAGTTTCGAGGTTGTGCTGAGCTTGGGTATTGCGAATACTGAGCAAATAACTCCGTCTGCTGAGTGCGTCGGCAACAACATTTGCCTTGCCCGGGTGATAACGAATCTCACAGTCATAATCGTTAAGAAGTTCTACCCATCGGCGTTGACGCATGTTAAGTTCTTTCTGATTAAAGATGTGTTGTAAACTCCTGTGATCGGTGAAGATCGTACACTTGGTACCATACAGGTAGTGTCGCCAAATCTTCAATGCAAAAACAACTGCGCCTAGCTCGAGATCATGGGTTGTATAGTTCTTCTCGTGGATTTTGAGCTGACGAGATGCGTAAGCTATAACCTTGTCCCGTTGCATGAGAACACAGCCAAGACCAATGTTGGAAGCATCACAATAGACAATGAAATCGTTGTTTCCGTCTGGCAACGTGAGAATAGGAGCATTGCAGAGCTTGCGCTTAAGGGTTTGAAAAGTAGATTCTTGTTCAGTTCCCCAAACACAGGACCTGTCCTTATGAGTAAGAGCGGTAAGCGGCACGGCGATCTTAGAGAATCCTTCGATAAATCGTCGATAATAGCCCGCTAATCCAAGAAAAGATCGGACTTCAGACGGGTTCTTTGGCGTAATCCAACTCTTAACTGCTTCAATCTTCGCAGGATCGACATGAATACCCTGACTATTCACGATGTGACCTAGAAACTGAACCTCCTCCAACCAGAATTCGCACTTGGAGAACTTGGCATAGAGTTGGTTCCCCTAAAGTAACTCGAGAACCAAACGTAGATGTTGCGCGTGTTCGGCTTTCGACTTGGAATAAATCAGGACATCGTCGATGAATACGATGACGAACCGGTCAAGATAAGCCTTACACATGCGATTCATCAAATCCATAAAAAATGCGGGTGCGTTGGTTAGACCAAAAGGCATAACAACGAACTCATAGTGGCCGTAACGAGTGCGAAAGGCGGTTTTGGGTATATCTTCCTCTTGTATGCGTTGCTGATGATAACCTGGGCATAAATCGATCTTCGAGAAACACGATGCACCTTGTAGCTGATCAAATAAATTGTCGATTCGGGGTAGAGGATAACGGTTCTTGATGGTCAGCTTATTCAATTCCCGATAGTCGATGCACATCCTGAACGACCCATCCTTCTTTTTGACGAAAAGGACTGGTGCGCCCCAAGAAGAGGTGCTCGGGCGAATAAAGCCTTTTTCAAGTAACTCCTGGAGTTGGTTTGAGAGTTCCCTCATTTCGAATGGCGCTAATCGGTTAGGGGCTTTGGCAACAGGGTTAGCTCCAGGAATGAGGTCGATACGAAAGTCGATATCACGACTTGGCGGTAGTCCGGGAAGATCATCAGGGAATACCTGAGGAAATTCACGAACCACTGGAACGTCTTTAACTTCGGCCTTCTTTTTCTTTTCCTTCTCCGCTACTACAATGTTGGCCAAGAAAGCGTTGTATTCCTTGCGGAGATACTTGCTAGCTTGGACGCATGACATGAGCTTGAGACCTTTCGAAGTTGTTTCACCATATACACATTATAGATCACCATTTGCGAGCGAGAATCGAATCATCTTTTCAAAACACACAACTTCAGCATGGTTTTCGCAAAGAAAGTCCATGCCTACTATGATGTCAAAACTTCTGAGTTGCATCGGAATGAGATCGATTGGGAAGATGTGATTGTTGAACTCGAGGGTACAATCACGAAGTACTGAATTAACAGCGAAGGTTCTTCCAGCAGCAACTTCGACTTCGAATGACGAGGGGAGATAAGAGCGCTTACGACTAAGGAGCTTCTCGAATTCAAACAACACAAAGCAGTTATCAGCTCCAGTATCAAACAAACATGATGCATAAATACCATTCACAAGGAACGTACCCTTAACCACATTGTTGTCAGCCTGGGCTTAACGGGCGTTGATGTTGAAGGTTCTGGCACGGGCTGCTTGCTGTTGCCGCTGAGGCTGCTGCTGTTGCTGCTGCTGTTGGGGTTCTTGTTTCACCACCCTGTTCGGGCACATGTTTACAAAGTGGTTAGGATCACCACATGCAAAGCAGACTCGAGTATTGACCACAGGGGCTTGAGCTGCAGGCTGTAAGCAGGTATGGGTTGGTCATACCCAAATGGTGGCGAATTTTGTGCAGCTGGTGCGGAGTTCGCCTCCTGTATAGGACTTGAAGGTCCTTCTTCTTGTAGTGGCGGATAGTGGCTACTACTAGAAAGTCGAGGAGTGCTGAAGTGGATACCCCCTCCTCCTCGTGTAGACATACGAGCATTTGTCCTCCTACGCCTTGGCGGATCAGGTATTACTGGTTGCGCTGGTGGCGGAGGTGGTGGCGTAACTGCCACAAAGCGTGAATCCTCAGAGGGATCCTGTGGATGTCGCGGTTGTTGTGATGTCTGTTGAGGTGGTGTGTAGTACCACTCATGTCGGTCAAACAACGCTTGGAAACTGTCTGGTCCCTGATAGGGTGTGCCATGGAAGGATGACCCATCAGAGACTTCTATCGGATGCGTGGGCGTACCACGAGCAGGTTCAGTTGGATCAGTATCTTCATCCATATGGTCCTCGGAGAAATGATCTTGTGGCCCTAGTGGAACAAAACCTGAAGGTTCCTGTATGTAGTCAGCTGGATTAAACTGACCTATGTAGTAGGGAGTAGGGTCGTCGTAATTTCGGTGCGATACCGAACGTTGTAGAGGTATGAAGGAAGGTTGTGGGTTGTTGGGATCATTCTCTGAGTTTGGCCCAAAGGAGTGCCGGTAGGATGGCGTTGAGCTGTGCGAGGTGGAATGCCTCGCGGGTTCGTAAAGATCTCTTCGTCGTTGTGGCTCTTCGCTCCGTGTCATCGAAGGATGTCTTGTACCAGATGGTCCAGCTTCGTTATCGTGATGTGTCACGATATCTCCTCTGCCTCTTCTTCCCCTTCCTCTTCCTCGGAATATAACAGGTGGCATTTTCCTGCTTTATAAAACTTTAAATTCCAATAATAAAAGAAAAAGACAAAACTGGAATAACAATTTGAATTTGTCCTAAGTTCTTGTCTAGACTCAAGTATGTGCAATTGTGTCATTGAGATTAAACACAATAGGATAGTGTTTAATTCACTCAATGTTGGCCCTGATACCAACCTGTCACACCCCGATTTCCACGTGTCTCACCAGTGGGCCCGGTGGGGGATTACCGTGACGATGTTGGCAACAATATAGTCAAACCACACAATTATATAAATGCACAGCGGAAGCTTAAGATAAATATATAAACTTCAACCTCTGGTTGTAATAGCAAATGTATTACAGAAGTTGAATATATCCACAGCGGATCAAAAAGTAATAAATATTGTTCATTCAGATGCAGCATCGAGTTTGCGAGACTATGTACGATGCATAGGACGCCTATACCAGCCCATTTCGTATAGTACCTGCACTTAATCTTTTTGGGGAAAATACGTCAGTTTACACTGGTAAATACATTCAACTGACACATTTGAAAATGTTTATTAAAATTGATTTGAATGCACAAGGCACAAACTCTTTTATAACTTGGGAAAATTATAATAATCTTGTGAACGTTTTACATGTTCTTTTATGCGTTCAGTAGCCCGGGTCGTGCCGGGTTAAAGATTTATAGACACACCACATTGCGTAAAACCGTAGTATAAAAGCCAACGGCTACGTCTTTTAATTTAATGTCGACAATATATACCGGGTGTACGCCTACACCGGGATGTCGATGGTCGTGGCCATTTCGTAAAATGATGCCAAGGATATCCGGGACAACGGTCATTAAACCCCCCAAAGGCTTTTAAGAAACAAAACTGTTTAAATGAGCCGATCATATTATTTAATTAACCACCTAAGCGATGGAAGAATATAATGCTCAATCAAGCGGTATTAATATACCGTAACCCAAGCCCATATAGGGGAAATAAGTTAAAGTATTTACCTTTGCAAGTATATTTCCTTAGTTTGGATTAAATCACCGATAGCTTTTACTGGGGCTCCTAATCTGGAACGAAGGTTTTAATTAACCTCTTAGAATCCTAACGAGTCGTTATAATGGCCGTAGGCTAGACCGGTTGGTTCCGATATGTGAATACGGTTTAATCGCGTGAAAAGGCGAAAACCGAGAATGGAGTGCGATTCTGACCCAACAAGTTCAGAGACTTGTTTTATATGGGTTTATGGTTCACACTCTGGATTTTGGGGTTCAAATAATATAATTTGACCCGTATCGGCTAATTTATGAAAACTAGTTTCATAAGCCGAACCGTGCGCGCAATAGGCGAAACGGTTAACCATGAGAGTCGTACGCTTATTTCCTAAGTCAATATGCCTTAAAGAGGTTGTGGTATCAGTAGGATACCTTCCGTGATGCCCGTAACGAGTTTTAGTTAATATTACGCCCCGTAGGGGCTTTTTGGTCATTTTAAAGACTTTTAAAAGAGCTTTTCGAGTTCTACTGGAAATCTGAGTTTCCCGAATAGCTTATAAAGCTTAAAATACTTTATTTATTATTTAAAATCAGTAGCAACTGGAATCGGGTCAAAAGACCTTGTAGAACTCAAGTTTTGGCCAAAAAGGGCATATTCGGTATTTACCGAACCGTAGCCATAACCGCAGGTTATGAGCGAGGTGAAAATTATTAAAAATCTTTAAAATTCCCAAAATATTATTTTAATACAGTGGGTAAAAGTTTTGGTGACGAAATCTTGGTTTAGATAGGCGTTATGCTAATCGCGCCGTTTATTACAAAAGTTTACTTTAATTGCGCTATTTAGCATAACTCTCATTCTAGACCTCGGATTGACGTGAAACTTTAAGGACATGCTTATATTTTAATAAGCAAGGTTCTGGTCCGTTCACGTGTCCGAAATACTCGTTTTATTTTCAAAATGGCGTTACGGTCAACTTTTAGGCGATTAACGGAAATGCGTAAAAGACTCGGATAACTCATGAACCGATCACAGAGGTTTATACCATCATGTAACCTGGTCCTAAGAGAGTCCTAAGGTATGTCTATACCTCACTAAAACGGGTCAGAACTGAAGACAAAGCAAAAGTCAAACTTTTGCGACATTCGGCTCCGAACCGGGTCAATATAGCAAATGGTCGATTCAAACGAGCGCAAACAAGTTTATTTACTTAAATTCATGTTTTATGAGTGTCAAAACAGGTTTCTTAGTATGTATATTACAGATTATGCATAAATCGCTAAAATAGCTTTCTGTTGACTTTTTAACCGCACGTTTGACTCGATATTTGGCATAGTTAGAGTGGTGATCAGGGGGAACCCTTTTAGAGGTTTATTACCCACATAAATACCAACTCAAAACCACCTTTGATTCGTCGTAAGACTGGACCATTTGTAAGTTATTGTAATGACAACCGTTAGTTACGACGGTTGTGTTTATAAGCTATAACTATGGAAATGTGAAACCACAAAGGGTTAGATCACTTACAGAAGCTTGAGGGAAGACTTAGAACCCAGAGGAATGTTTGAGAGCTCTTGGAAATGACCAGATGAGTGTGTTTTGTGTTGTGTGAATGTTATGAGCATAATGTGGCTATTTATAGTGAAATTTGGGCTCTAGGATCATTACAACACATGCTACACTGAGTATGAATGATGGGCAGGTGCCCCTAAGTGATATGGGTCGAGTAGGGGGCGCCCATGCTTCATTGATTGGGTGTTGGTCGTTCAAAAGCTCCAAAAGGCATGTAGTTACAAGTATTCTGCATCTGGGCGTCCCACGCGGCCCGCATGGGAGTTCCATGCCATTTTAATGCGGGTCGCCTAAGATTCAAAGATCAGACGCGTAAAAGAGGAGGCTCGCGGCCCGCCTCAACTTATCCCTAACCTTCATGCGGGTCGCGAGAGGTTATAAATTCAGAAATTTTAAATCTTTTATCATGATTGCGAAATCCTGGTAATTAATAACGAAATCTTTCGTAATGATTTACCTGACCTTTTGGGTTTGAAGGGGTAACTTTGCGGTTTGGCCCTCGGTTATTTACCGATAGGGGCCTCGTGTTATTTACCCGCATTATTAAGTCCCCGGTTAGTTTATTAATTATTTGGAAAGCCTTAACTTTCACCGTTGACGCTTTTAACCCTTCTCCTACGAATTCGATCGTAACTTTCTCGTTTCATAACGAAACTTCGCGAAATTTATATATTATATTTTAGTGAGTGTATAATACCGTTACAAAGCCTTGGGAATGTTAAAGGGTCACTCAGAGGTATAATTAAACATGTTGACACAGTTAACCCCTGTAGCTTGAAATCTCTCACTTTCTTTCGTGTTTCGCTTTCGTACGATCTATAATTTATTCGTTTGAAGGTACAAGCCTTATTTAGGGTTACTATACAGTATATTTACCCTTGTTGACATTTATAACCCTCGAATTTATATACTTTCAAGGTTTGTCAAAATTAGTCCTTTATTTATTATAGATGCCACGTGTAATCAAATGACACGTGTTAACACATCATTGGACACAAAAATTCGAGGTGTTACATCCTCACCCCCTTAAAATAAATCTCGACCCGAGATTTACTCAAATAAGTAGGGGTACTTTTCTTTCATAGTGTCTTCGACTTCCCACGTATATTCGGGACCTCTACGAGCATCCCATTTGACCTTTACAATCGGTACGTGCTTTCTTCGAAGTTTCTTCACCTGTCGATCTTCAATCGACAAAGGTTTTTCTATGAACTTTAAGCTCTCATCTATATGCACATCTGTGTGTGGAATCACCAACGATTCATCGGCGAAGCACTTTTTGAGATTGCAGATGTGGAACACGTTGTGAATTCCATTGAGCTCTTCAGGCAAGTTTAATTTATAGGCAACTGATCCGACACGTTCAATGACCTCAAAAGGTCCTATGTATCTCGGACTCAGCTTGCCCTTCTTGCCGAAACGCATCACCCCCTTCCAGGGTGACACCTTAAGTAATACCTTTTCACCCACTTCGAAGTGAAAATCCTTACGCTTTGGATCAGCGTAGCTCTTCTGCCTATCGCGGGCAGCCTTGAGACGTTCCCGGATCTGGACAATCTTGTCCGTCGTTTGGAAAACTATCTCTGGTCCTGATAATTGGACCTCTCCTACTTCCGCCCAACAAACAGGCGATCTACATTTCCTACCGTATAATGCCTCGAAAGGTGCAGCCTTTATGCTGGTGTGGTAGCTATTATTGTAGGAGAATTCGATCAGGGGTAGATTCTTATCCCAGTTACCACCTAAATCGATCGCACATGCACGAAGCATGTCTTCAAGCGTTTGTATAGTACGCTCACTTTGACCGTCCGTCTGTGGGTGGTAAGCCGTACTAAAGTTTAAACGCGTGCCCAAAGATTGCTGGAAACTTTTCCAGAAATGAGACGTGTATCTAGTATCCCTGTCGGAGATAATAGACACAGGTATGCCGTGTAAGGCTACAATCTTATCTACATAAAGTTGGGCTAACATATCAGAGCTATACGTCTCCTTGATGGGTAGAAAATGAGCTGATTTGGTCAGCCTATCAACTATGACCCATATTGTATCGTTTCCTTTCCTGGTTTTGGGTAGCTTAGTTATGAAATCCATAGTTACGCATTCCCACTTCCACTCGGGAAGTTCAGGCTGTTGTAGCAAGCCAGACGGCTTTTGGTGCTCGGCTTTGACTTGAGCACAAGTCAAGCACTTTGCTACGTGGGCGGCCACAGACTTTTTCAAGCCTATCCACCAATAGTTTGCCTTTAAATCTTGATACATCTTGTCTGCTCCAGGATGGACTGAGTATTTGGAACTATGGGCTTCCTGGAGGATAACATCTCGTAGTCCTCCATAAATTGGAACCCATATACGTCCGTTCAATCTAAGGATTCCATCCTTGCTAAGAGTCAACTGCTCCTCAGTTACTCCTAACTTTTCATTAGGATAATTAGCTTCCAACACATCCTCTTGCTGTGCAGCTAATATCCTCTCAATCAAATTGTTCTTGACTTCAATGCTCTTGGCATTGATTCGAATAGGTTTTACCCTTTCTTTCCTGCTCAAGGCATCAGCGACTACATTCGCCTTGCCGGGATGGTACCTGATCTCGCAATCATAGTCATTCAAGGTTTCCATCCAACGGCGCTGCCTCATGTTCAACTCTTTCTGGTTGAACAGGTGCTGGAGGCTTTTGTGATCAGAATAAATCACAAATTTAATACCATAAAGGTAATGCCTCCACAATTTCAGTGCAAATACAACGGCACCCAACTCCAAGTCGTGGGTGGTGTAATTCTTTTCATGCACCTTTAATTGCCTTGAAGCATAGGCAATCACCTTGCCCTTCTGCATAAGCACACACCCCATGCCCGTGTGTGATGCATCGCAGTAAACTACGAATTCATCTGTACCTTCTGGTAATGTCAGCACAGGTGCGTTGCTTAGCTTTTGCTTCAGTATTTCGAAGGACTCTTGCTGCTTTGGGCCCCAAATGTACTTTTCTTTCTTCTTGGTCAAGGAAGTCAAGGGCGCAGCAATCCTCGAAAAATTTTCAATAAATCTCCTGTAGTAACCTGCCAATCCCAGGAAAGTACGGATTTCGGTAGGCGTCTTTGGCTCTTGCCAGTTCATGACCGCCTCTACCTTAGCGGGATCCACTTGGATACCACGCTCACTCACAACGTGACCTAGAAATTGAACTTCTCTTAGCCAGAATTCACATTTCGAGAATTTGGCGTAGAGCTTCTCACGCTGTAATAATTCGAGAATACAATGGAGGTGCTTCTCGTGGTCAGCTTGGTTCTTGGAATATATAAGGATATCGTCGATGAAGACTATGACAAATTTGTCCAAATACGGCTTGCAGACGCGATTCATGAGATCCATGAACGCAGCCGGTGCATTCGTGAGCCCGAAAGGCATCACTAGGAACTCGTAATGACCATAGCGAGTCCGAAATGCTGTCTTGTGTACATCTTCATCTCTGACCCTTAGCTGATGATAACCCGACCTCAAGTCGATCTTCGAGAAGTAGCTCGCTCCTTGCAGCTGATCGAACAGATCATCGATCCTCGGCAAAGGATATCTGTTCTTTATGGTAACTTTATTTAGCTCTCGGTAGTCGATGCACAACCGCATCGATCCGTCCTTCTTCTTTACAAATAGGACTGGTGCTCCCCAGGGAGATGAACTAGGTCTGATAAAACTTTTCGCCAGCAGTTCATCCAACTGGGTCCTCAGTTCTTTCATTTCTGTTGGAGCTAGCCTGTAAGGTGCTCTTGCTATCGGAGCTGCTCCAGGAATGATGTCTATTCTGAACTCCACTTGTCTATCTGGTGGCAAACCAGGTAGTTCTTCAGGAAAAACATCGGGGTATTCAGAAATGACAGGAAGATCCTCGATCTTTGGCTTCGGTTCTTCAATTATCACCTGAGCCATGTAAATTACGCAGCCTCTGTTCAAACACCTTGAAGCTTTGAGCATAGATACGTCCTCGGGTAACCTGTACTGCGTATCTCCTCGAATGGTAAGTGATTCACCACTCGGAGTCTTTAGCACTATATGCCTCTTGCCGCAAATGATTTGGGCCTGATTACGGGATAACCAGTCCATGCCTAGGACTATGTCGAAACCCGCTAGTTTGAAGGGAAGTAGGGATAGAGGAAAAGAATGGTTCTTAATGGACATTTCACATCCCTCTAGAATAGCGGAGACGGTTTCTATCGTGCCGTCTGCTAACTCTACTTCGTATTTCGCATCAAGGGTTTTGATAGGCATATTTAGTAGTTGGCAAAATTTCTGGTCTACAAAGGATTTATCAGCGCCAGAATCGAATAGTACTCTTGCAAATATATTATTTACGAGAAAAGTACCTGTAAGCACGTTGTCGTTCTGGACCGCTTCCTTTGCATCCATGCGAAAAACTCTCGCATTTGACTTCTTTGTCTCTTCCGCCTTCTTGGCATACTTAGGGCAGTTACTCTTGATGTGCCCCTTTTCGTTACAACCATAGCAGGTTGCATCCTTGATCTTTTTGCACTCCACAGTCTTATGATCCTTGGACTTGCATAGTCCACAGGAAGGAGTCTTTGATTGCGCCTGTGAGTTCGATGCAAATCTACATTTCCCAGAGTGGGGTTTCTTGCAGATTTTGTAGTTGGGCCTTTCACCAGCTTGCCCATCTTTCTTTGTCTCAGCCCCTCTTTTACCGTCACCGTTTCCACGGTGCTTCTTTCCAGATTTTCGTGAGGTATCATCCTCACGTTTCCTCTTCTCAGCCTCCTTGCTCCTTAGGGTCCTCAGACGAACAGCGTCTAAGGTGAGAGACAAGGAGAGGTCAGTAACTGACCTGAAGGTCGTCGGCCGAGAGGCCTTTACACTCGCCTTTATTGCGGGCTCCAAGCCCCCAACGAAACAGGAAATTCTTCGAGGTTCTGGGGTCACAAGGTATGGGACCATACGAGACATTGTATTGAAACTCGTCAAATATGCCTGGCAGTCCAGGTTCGTCATCACTAGTGACACAAAGTCAGCCTCGATCTTTTCAACCTCATGCTGAGGGCAGTAGTTTTCCTTAATGAGAGCAATAAATTCCTCCCACGTCATCTTGTATAAAGCAGACTTACCAGATGCCTGCACCAACGCCCTCCACCATGCCAGGGCCTCGCCCTTAAATGACTGGGACACATATTTCACCACATCCCTCGCTGCACACCCGCTGATGTCCACAATAGTGTCCATCTCATCTAGCCAGGTGATACAATCAACAGCACCTTTCTCCCCTGTAAATTCCCGGGGCTTACAAGATACAAAATACTTGTAAGTGCAACCCTTAGCATTTGATGCATCAGTATATTCTCTATCGCGATGAACGCTGTTCTCAGTGGACAAGTGTTTGTCGTCATCTTTCTTGGGTTGAGAGGGTGGTTTGGAGTGTGTCTTTGGTTTAGAGGGTGGTTTTGACACGGTTCTGCCTTGGGACTCAGTATATTGACGATCAAGAGCTGCCTGAACAGCATTGTCAATCAGAGCCTTCAGTTGTGCGCCTGTCAAATGCACTGGCGTATTGTCGTAGTCATCTTCATTAGTATGGCTATTCTCTCCGTTGGGATCCGCCATTGTAACTTGAATCTGTTACAGAAGATAACAAAATTTTATTCAGGAGATTATTATATAATTGTCTTTTATGACAATTTGTCAACCATGGTACAGAGACCATATTTGGTTAACTTATTATTTCATTACATATTAGGATTCGAATATATCCTATTTCAGCTATATAAATAGTATTGGCGGCATAAAGCCTAATCACGAGGATGTTTTATAATTTTAGCCGAGATTTCAGAGAATCAAAGGCATAGAGATTTGAACCGTAGTTCTTTTATCTCTTTCTGACAGGGAGTCATAGACCACCACTGCCTTTTGTCGTTATAAGACAATTATTACGGCCCATAGGCACTACATCTCTAATGGATGTTTTAATATGGTTGGCCCGTAGGCACTACATCTCTAACGGATGTTTTAATAAGGTTGGCCCGTAGGCACTACATCACTAATGGATGTTTTTAATAATACTGGCCCGTAGGCACTACATCACTAATGGATGTTTTAATAATATTGGCCCGTAGGCACTACATCACTAATGGATGTTTTAATAATACTGGCCCGTAGGCACTACATCACTAATGGATGTTTTAATAAGATTGATCACCTTCATTGGTGATTTAACCCACGATTTATAAATCATTTAGCTGGGTTTTTGAAATCCTTAAAGGATTATTGTATAAGAATGACGTGCGTGATTTTAACGAATCACATCTGCCATGATTGTTAACATGCGTACAGAGGTTAACAGGGAATCAGAATCTTTTCAATTAGGTCGTACCATCTTGACTGGATCTTAAAAGACACCAAGCTAGGTTTCACCTTTTAAGATTCTTTATCTAGGCAGATCAATATAAAAGGAATGGTTTTGATTCATTTTATACATATTAAAACAAAACTCATAACATACATTCCAAAACCTCAAATACAATTACATATTGCCCTAAACGGGTCTTTCAAATAGTACATACCTCCATAGAGGTTTAAAATAAATGACAAGTCCACGCAGGGACTAATACAAGATAGGTGTCCATGTAAGGACTAAAAGATAAGTCCACGTAGGGACTGAAATACGATAAGTGTCCACGCAGGGACTTATTTCAAAATAGAAATTACATTAGTACAACTATTAAGGGCTAGTGGTCACGTTTCTTCTTTTTGCTCTTTAGTAGGTTCGCCAAGCCCTTGAGAAATCCTCGGTGGCTCTTTTTCTCTTCCTCGAACTCTCTCTCCACACGATCTAGTCGGTGGAGTATTTCTTCCTGTTCAGGAGGAGAGAAACGTGGTTGTGGCGCTTGATGCGGAACTGGAGGTCTGGGAGGTATTGGATACCCATGAGCTGAGTAGTCCGGTGGTCCCATGTTTCCATGTGCTCCGTCAGGGTAGCGCGCATTATATCTTGCCGACACCACATATGGGTCGCGCTCATAGCTGTAGTTGTATTGTGCTTGTGATGGTTCGAACGGGTTGTAAGCCGTTGGACCCGTGTAAGCAGGTATGGGTTGGTCATACCCAAATGGTGGTGAATTTTGTGCAGCTGGTGCGGAGTTCGCCTCCTGTATAGGACTTGAAGGTCCTTCTTCTTGTAGTGGCGGATAGTGGCTACTACTAGAAAGTCGAGGAGTGCTGAAGTGGATACCCCCTCTTCCTCGTGTAGACATACGAGCATTTGTCCTCCTACGCCTTGGCGGATCAGGTATTACTGGTTGCGCTGGTGGCGGAGGTGGTGGCGTAACTGCCACAAAGCGTGAATCCTCAGAGGGATCCTGTGGATGTCGCGGTTGTTGTGATGTCTGTTGAGGTGGTGTGTAGTACCACTCATGTCGGTTAAACAACGCTTGGAAACTGTCTGGTCCCTGATAGGGTGTGCCATGGAAGGATGACCCATCAGAGACTTCTATCGGATGCGTGGGCGTACCACGAGCAGGTTCAGTTGGATCAGTATCTTCATCCATATGGTCCTCGGAGAAATGATCTTGTGGCCCTAGTGGAACAAAACCTGAAGGTTCCTGTATGTAGTCAGCTGGATTAAACTGACCTATGTAGTAGGGAGTAGGGTCGTCGTAATTTCGGTGCGATACCGAACGTTGTAGAGGTATGAAGGAAGGTTGTGGGTTGTTGGGATCATTCTCTGAGTTTGGCCCAAAGGAGTGCCGGTAGGATGGCGTTGAGCTGTGCGAGGTGGAATGCCTCGCGGGTTCGTAAAGATCTCTTCGTCGTTGTGGCTCTTCGCTCCGTGTCATCGAAGGATGTCTTGTACCAGATGGTCCAGCTTCGTTATCGTGATGTGTCACGATATCTCCTCTGCCTCTTCTTCCCCTTCCTCTTCCTCGGAATATAACAGGTGGCATTTTCCTGCTTTATAAAACTTTAAATTCCAATAATAAAAGAAAAAGACAAAACTGGAATAACAATTTGAATTTGTCCTAAGTTCTTGTCTAGACTCAAGTATGTGCAATTGTGTCATTGAGATTAAACACAATAGGATAGTGTTTAATTCACTCAATGTTGGCCCTGATACCAACCTGTCACACCCCGATTTCCACGTGTCTCACCAGTGGGCCTGGTGGGGGATTACCGTGACGATGTTGGCAACAATATAGTCAAACCACACAATTATATAAATGCACAGCGGAAGCTTAAGATAAATATATAAACTTCAACCTCTGGTTGTAATATCATATGTATTACAGAAGTTGAATATATCCACAGCGGATCAAAAAGTAATAAATATTGTTCATTCAGATGCAGCATCGAGTTTGCGAGACTATGTACGATGCTTAGGACGCCTATACCAGCCCATTTCGTATAGTACCTGCACTTAATCTTTTTGGGGAAAATACGTCAGTTTACACTGGTAAATACATTCAACTGACACATTTGAAAATGTTTATTAAAATTGATTTGAATGCACAAGGCACAAACTCTTTTATAACTTGGGAAAATTATAATAATCTTGTGAACGTTTTACATGTTCTTTTATGCGTTCAGTAGCCCGGGTCGTGTCGGGTTAAAGATTTATAGACACACCACATTGCGTAAAACCGTAGTATAAAAGCCAACGGCTACGTCTTTTAATTTAATGTCGACAATATATACCGGGTGTACGCCTACACCGGGATGTCGATGGTCGTGGCCATTTCGTAAAATGATGCCAAGGATATCCGGGACAACGGTCATTAAACCCCCCAAAGGCTTTTAAGAAACAAAACTGTTTAAATGAGCCGATCATATTATTTAATTAACCACCTAAGCGATGGAAGAATATAATGCTCAATCAAGCGGTATTAATATACCGTAACCCAAGCCTATATAGGGGAAATAAGTTAAAGTATTTACCTTTGCAAGTATATTTCCTTATTTTGGATTAAATCACCGATAGCTTTTACTGGGGCTCCTAACCTGGAACGAAGGTTTTAATTAACCTCTTAGAATCCTAACGAGTCGTTATAATGGCCGTAGCCTAGACCGGTTGGTTCCGATATGTGAATACGGTTTAATCGCGTGAAAAGGCGAAAACCGAGAATGGAGTGCGATTCTGACCCAACAAGTTCAGAGACTTGTTTTATATGGGTTTATGGTTCACACTCTGGATTTTGGGGTTCAAATAATATAATTTGACCCGTATCGGCTAATTTATGAAAACTAGTTTCATAAGCCGAACCGTGCGCGCAATAGGCGAAACGGTTAACCATGAGAGTCGTACGCTTATTTCCTAAGTCAATATGCCTTAAAGAGGTTGTGGTATCAGTAGGATACCTTCCGTGATGCCCGTAACGAGTTTTAGTTAATATTACGCCCCGTAGGGGCTTTTTGGTCATTTTAAAGACTTTTAAAAGAGCTTTTCGAGTTCTACTGGAAATCTGAGTTTCCCGAACAGCTTATAAAGCTTAAAATACTTTATTTATTATTTAAAATCAGTAGCAACTGGAATCGGGTCAAAAGACCTTGTAGAACTCAAGTTTTGGCCAAAAAGGGCATATTCGGTATTTACCGAACCGTAGCCATAACCGCAGGTTATGAGCGAGGTGAAAATTATTAAAAATCTTTAAAATTCCCAAAATATTATTTTAATACAGTTGGTAAAAGTTTTGGTGACGAAATCTTGGTTTAGATAGGCGTTATGCTAATCGCGCCGTTTATTACAAAAGTTTACTTTAATTGCGCTATTTAGCATAACTCTCATTCTAGACCTCGGATTGACGTGAAACTTTAAGGACATGCTTATATTTTAATAAGCAAGGTTCTGGTCCGTTCACGTGTCCGAAATACTCGTTTTATTTTCAAAATGGCGTTACGGTCAACTTTTAGGCGATTAACGGAAATGCATAAAAGACTCGGATAACTCATGAACCGATCACAGAGGTTTATACCATCATGTAACCTGGTCCTAAGAGAGTCCTAAGGTATGTCTATACCTCACTAAAACGGGTCAGAACTAAAGTCAAAGCAAAAGTCAAACTTTTGCGACATTCGGCTCCGAACCGGGTCAATATAGCAAATGGTCGATTCAAACGAGCGCAAACAAGTTTATTTACTTAATATCATGTTTTATGAGTGTCAAAACAGGTTTCTTAGTATGTACATTACATATTATGCATAAATCGCTAAAATAGCTTTCTGTTGACTTTTTAACCGCACGTTTGACTCGATATTTGGCATAGTTAGAGTGGTGATCAGGGGGAACCCTTTTAGAGGTTTATTACCCACATAAATACCAACTCAAAACCACCTTTGATTCGTCGTAAGACTGAACCATTTGTAAGTTATTGTAATGACAACCGTTAGTTACGACGGTTGTGTTTATAAGCTATAACTATGGAAATGTGAAACCACAAAGGGTTAGATCACTTACAGAAGCTTGAGGGAAGACTTAGAACCCAGAGGAATGTTTGAGAGCTCTTGGAAATGACCAGATGAGTGTGTTTTGTGTTGTGTGAATGTTATGAGCATAATGTGGCTATTTATAGTGAAATTTGGGCTCTAGGATCATTACAACACATGCTACACTGAGTATGGATAATGGGCAGGTGCCCCTAAGTGATATGGGTCGAATAGGGGGCGCCCATGCTTCATTGATTGGGTGTTGGTCGTTCAAAAGCTCCAAAAGGCATGTAGTTACAAGTATTCTGCATCTGGGCGTCCCACGCGGCCCGCATGGGAGTTCCATGCCATTTTAATGCGGGTCGCCTAAGATTCAAAGATCAGACGCGTAAAAGAGGAGGCTCGCGGCCCGCCTCAACTTATCCCTAACCTTCACGCGGGTCGCGAGAGGTTATAAATTCAGAAATTTTAAATCTTTTGTCATGATTGCGAAATCCTGGTAATTAATAACGAAATCTTTCGTAATGATTTACCTGACCTTTCGGGTTTGAAGGGGTAACTTTGCGGTTTGGCCCTCGGTTATTTACCAATAGGGGCCTCGTGTTATTTACCCGCATTATTAAGTCCCCGGTTAGTTTATTAATTATTTGGAAAGCCTTAACTTTCACCGTTGACGCTTTTAACCCTTCTCCTACGAATTCGATCGTAACTTTCTCGTTTCATAACGAAACTTCGCGAAATTTATATATTATATTTTAGTGAGTGTATAATACCGTTACAAAGCCTTGGGAACGTTAAAGGGTCACTCAGAGGTATAATTAAACATGTTGACACAGTTAACCCCTGTAGCTTGAAATCTCTCACTTTCTTTCGTGTTTCGCTTTCGTACGATCTATAATTTATTCGTTTGAAGGTACAAGCCTTACTTAGGGTTACTATACAGTATATTTACCCTTGTTGACATTTATAACCCTCGAATTTATATACTTTCAAGGTTTGTCAAAATTAGTCCTTTATTTATTATAGATGCCACGTGTAATCAAATGACACGTGTTAACACATCATTGGACACAAAAATTCGAGGTGTTACACTAGTGCTCAGGACTGGAAGACGCCTGTAGCGTTGAGGGTGCGGAGATTTTTAGGACAGCCGCTTTGGTGCAGAGTGACTTCAACTGAATCGAACCATTGAAACATGGCGGTAGGGCCATCTTCTCCGGTGAATTCCTTGGGTCCGCATGCTTTAAACTGTTTGAAGCTGAAACCAGTCTTGTTGGCATCCTTAGGAGCTTCAGTTCGCGACTCCTCGGATGGTTTACTGACGTTCTCATACACCTCGCTTACAGATTTTGCCACACTCTTAGCAATGATTGCAGCGAGACGCTTGTCTCTCTTCTCTTGGCGAGTAAGATGGTGTCGGGATCCAGATGACATTGTCTGCAACAGACATCGTCACAGGACTCAACACAACATGATTGAGTCTCACCTCACACGCTACTACTTACTAATGCTTAGAAATACGTCGAAACACGCATCACATAAGCACAAAGTCACAGATTCACATAATCACAGAAGCACATAAGCACGTAGGCACGTAGAGCACAGAGACACATAAGCACAGAAGCACATACACATTTAATCACAGATGCAGTCAGAATACAGAAACCTATCATTCAAAGCTCGCTAGTCGTTCGTATATAGTGATCGCGTATAGTATATCGAATAGTATCGTATAATCGTATAGCATGTTGAGTACAGTATAGCGTATATCATAGCATAGCGTCGCCTAGCGTTGTAACGATTTGTTAGCGTATTGAGATAGAAGAGCAATGCGAATCGTGTGTGTTGATCGAAGTGATAGCAAAATCGAATAAACCCCAAATTTTAAACATATAAACATTTAAACACATATATAACATAAAATCAACAAGTCATCAGAGTCGGCGGTTGCGGGCTCAGAATAAAAAACATATAAAATCGAGAGATAGATTGTCTGCGGCTACTCGACATTGACTACCCAAAGCGGTTCGGCTATTCTCAAATGGACTTGTCGTCACTTTTCGACCCTTGGGATCGTGCTTTTGCCTCGATTCTTGGGCATCCCGCATGTATTCCCTAGGTCATACTTGTGAGTTCAGGTCGTTGGAGTCCGTCGAGGCTTTGGTGAGATGAGTAAAAGTTGGAATAAGTTGCCAAGGTTCGGGTTTCACCCCTGGCTTAGCAATTTCTTCCTTGTTTTAATAAAATTGAGGAGATTATTCATCAAAATATGGATTTCACTCCTGATTTGGTATAATTCTCCTCGTTCGTTATTGAAAAAGTAATGAAGAATCCTTCGATAGTTAGATAAAACAACATTGATCCAGCAATTTAGTCGGGAGTTTTACGGTTTTCACACCTAATCCTGACCAAATCGCCTTCTCATTATTGAAAATTTCGAGTGTAGTGATAGTGTAGAATAGCAGGATTTAGCGTATACGCTTGGTCTGTGGGTTCCTAACTATAGTCTAGGTCTCTAAGACAACGACCCGGACTAGGTCGTGCCTAACCTAATTCCCTATAGTTATGGCTCTGATACCAATCTGTCACACCCCAACCCATGGCAGAATCATCGGGGCGTGACACTGAGCGAAACAGATTGTACAGAAGTTTCCATAACAACTATCATCACTATTTAGTTTAAATAACACGTCCCATACCGTGTCCCAAATAATAAAACAAATTATTACAGATAACAACCAGTCAATTATTCTGTTCCGACAACTCAGATTTAAATAAATATTGTTCAAATGCTCCTAAAGACCCGGTCGGACAAGATCTACAGACAACTATGCTCTAGACGCTTGTTCCTGACAGACAACTATTTGTTGGGGGGCTCTAGAGCTTTATTCTAGCCTCGCTTTCCTAGTAAGCAAACATCTTAAACACCTGTCACATACGTTAAAATAAAGTCAATACATATAATGTAAAGGTGAGCATACAAGTTTGATAATAGCATAATAGAGTTCGAATAGTTTACGCATAACCAGCACGTACACAGAGGAAAACGAAGCATGTTAATTATCGACATGGATCTATCGATACCAATGACTGCGGGTTGACTATCCGAGACAGTTCGCAATACATGATTACCACCGTAATCCATGCAAGTATTGTCCTTAACAACCCCCGTGTGAACGGGTGCTGAGTCCAAACTATAGTACTACGTCGTTAAGGCAGGTAGACAGCATTCCACGTGTAAACATAACAACAAGCATTCATTTAGTCACGTAATACATGCGAATTGGTTAGCGTTCAAATAATTGAGTAGTGTGATCGATTGTGTTTTGAAATAAGTAACGTATGTAACACCCAAAAGTGCTAAAAGCAAAAAGGGATCGAGTATACTCACAGTGATTGATTGATGGATTGAAGGGGGCGCTTGAGAGTATGGTTAGCCTGAACAGTGTGATAGCATAACGATGAATAACACGCAAAACGGAAACAAGGGATGATGGGTCGAACAGCTTGGTCGATCGGACAGTTGGTTCGATCGAACGGGTTGTTCGTTCGGCTGGACAGTCCGTTCGGACAGCCTATTCGATCGGCCGGTAGGCTCGATCGGTTGGACTGTTCGAGTGGATTGTTTCTTCCTTTGAGTAGGATGTGTTTGTGTATGATGATTTGACCTTTTGAAGTTTTCGTTGTAGTATTTGAGAACACTGAAGTGTTCTTACCTTTCAGGTCGATCGATCGAACAGTCTGTTCGATCGGTCGGCTTAACCGATCGGTTAGACACTTCGATAGTGAGTCCTCAGCTGGATGTCACCTGATCGATCGAACAGCATGTTCGATCGGGTGGCACTCCGTACAACTACGAGTTGTAAATGATTAAGTGTTGAAGCATAGTATCTCATGATCCGAAGAGTAATGTTTACCAATCAATCGTTTGATCGGACATTACTTCGTTCAATACCATACCTCATGAAATTGTCGAATTGTGGGGCCATATGCTAGCCGATCGGTTGGCCCGGTCGATCGGCTGACATATCTGATCGGTTGGGTTGTCCGCTCGGACAGCCTAACCGTTCGGTCAGCATCCTAACCTGGTCGGCCTGTTCGTCTAACACTTGGCTGTTTTTAATTATTTGACGTTATATCGATGTAGTTTGACAACGAGCTGAACCATGGAACTTTCGTCCTTACTTGTTTCCCCTGCTCGGACAGGAATCACCCAAGTCCGGCCGGTGAACTGTTCGGAACGGTTAGTTCAACGTTTACCCGAAATCGGTGGACCTCGTAGTTAGAATCCGAATCCTTAACCACTCATCCATTGGAATGATTGGTGAGTCGACTCAAGCTCCGTTTCTACCGGTTTGAAGGCATTGAGTGTAAAAGAGTTGAAAGAAAGTTGGAATTCCTTCTTTCAATCCTTCACATCATGTAAATGTTCAGATCCAAGCCATTCATGGATCTTAGCTTGTTTATGTGGAAATCGATTAGATCCAAGCCATTCATGGTGGAATGAGGCAAAAACATGATGTTCTTGAAGAACACCATGATGACATCATCCTAGAATGCTTAGATCTTGATGATTTCACGGTTAGAAATCAAGATTCGAAAGATAGAAAGGTGTAGGAGTGTGTATTGATCAAGAAAGTACAAGATTTAGGATGAAAACTTACCGGAATCGGAGGAAATCTGAGAAAAGTAGAGGAGCACGAGCTGGTCGGTCAGAGAGTTTCCAAAAGTGGAAAGAATGACAATGACAGGCCTATTTATAGGCTCCAAAAGAGGAAAGGGTTGGCCGATCGGCCAGGCTTCCCGATCGGACATCCTGCTCGATCGGACAGTCCGTCCGATCGGCTGAGCTGTTCGATCGGCTGACAGCCTGATCGATCAACAGCCTGGTTCGAGTGTTCGGTGCGACGATTTCTGGTATTTCGATTTCGATTGAAGACGATACGAATACGATAGAGTTTCCTATTCAAATTACTTTCAGTCCCAATCACTATATCTAACATACAATCATCTATATTTCACACTATCCTTACGCTACCATTCGTCATAATTCAATTTCGGTTGCATTCGATTTGAGTTTCGAGTTTCGATTGATTCGATTGATCACCACACAAAACATAAAGTAAGCACGCACAGGTAACACATAAGGCACACACACACGTAATATGACACCAAATTCGCATAGTTTGAGTTTCGAGTTTGATTGACGATTTAATTAGCTTGATTATTGATTGATTAACTTTATCGCGTTGTTACTTCCTACTATTCAATGTCGTAAATAGGTTCGCGTCAATAAACGTTCAATTACTTCGATTTCTTTAGTTTAGCAACACTTACTCCACATAATACAAATAAAAACTAAAATAGACTATTTACATTCAAAGAAGTCAAAGTTGACTTGGACTTTGACTTTGACTTTGACATTCGAAAACAGGGGTGTTACACAACTCCTTTCCATGGTGAGAATTTTAACAGTACCTTGTTTCCTACTTGGAATTCTAGTGGTTTACGTCTGTTATCTGCATAACTCTTTTGACGGTCTCGTGCTGTTTTTGGTCTTTCATTGACTTGAATTATTTTGTTAGTTGTTTCTTGTATAATTTCAGGACCTGACAATTGTTTCTCTCCAATTTCTGCCCAACATACCGGTGTTCAGCATTTCCGTCCATAGAGTGCTTCGAATGGTGCAGCATTGATGCTTGTATGATAGCTATTGTTGTAGGAAAATTCTAGTTAAGGTAAGTGTTCATCCCAACTTCCTCCAAAATCTATCACATAGGCTCTAAGCATATCCTCTATAGTTTGAATTGTGCTTTCACTTTGTCCATCGGTTTGAGGATGGTAGGTTGTACTTAGATTTAATCTGGTTCCCATTGCCTTTTTAAAACTTGTCCAGAAATGTGAAGTAAAATGACTATCTCTGTCGGACACAATAGATAAAGGGATTACATGTAGTGGAACTATTTCATTCACATACAGCTTAGCTAATTGTTCCATACTGAAAGTTTCTTTCATTGGTAAGAAATGTGCAGATTTAGTCAATGTGTCCACAATTGCCCAGATTGTGCCGTTACCTTTTCGTGTCTTGGGTAATTTGGTAACAAAGTCCATGGTTATCAATTCCCTTTTCCAAATTGGCATTTCCAATTGCTGAAGTAACCCTGAAGGTTTCTGATGTTCAGCTTTAACCTGCAAGCAGGTTAAACATTTAGTAACATAATTTGCTATATCCTTTTTCAATCCTATCCACCAAAAGTTTTTCCTTAAGTCCTGATACATCTTGTAACTTCTAGGATGCATTGTATACTTGGATTTATGAGCTTCTTCTAGAATTCGATTTCATAGATTCCGTTGGATAGGTACCCAATTTCTTTTCTTATGGAAACTCCAAATTCCATCTGCTCCTTTTTCTAATCATTCCATTCAAACCTTCAGCATTATCCTTGATTGTTGTTTCCTGTATCTTTTTCAGTTGTTCATTTAAATCCACCTGCAGGTTTAATCTAAGAGCACACACCCTTTTTGGCTTTTCATGGTACTTTCGACTTAAAACATCAGCTACTACGTTAGCTTTTCCTGCAAGGTATTGGATATCACAGTCATAATCGCTAAGGATTTCCATCCAACGTCTTTGCCTCATGTTTAATTCCTTTTGCCCGAAAACATATCTTAAACTTTTATGATCTGTGAATACAATGAATTTACTACCATATAGATAATGTCTCCAAATCTTGAGGGAAAAAAATATTGCTCCTAGTTCTAGATCATGTGTTGTATAATTTTCTTCATGCTTCTTTAGTTGTCTAGAGGCATAAGCAATTACCTTTTGACGTTGCATCAACACACATCCAAATCCTAATTTAGATGCATCACAATAGACTATAAAGTCTTCAATTCATTCTGGTAAAGCAAGTATTGGTGCGTTAGTTAATCTTTGCTTCAAAATTTTGAATGATTCCTCCTGTTTCGGTCCCCATTCAAACTTAACTGACTTGCATGTTAGTTTGGTTAATGGAATGGCTATTCTAGAAAAATCTTGAATGAAACGCCTATAATATCCCGCCAATGCAAGAAAACTTCTTACTTCTGTTGGTGATTTAGGGACTTTCCATTTGGTAATAGCTTCGATCTTTGTAGGATCTACATGAATTCCTTCATGATTAACTAAATGTCCAAGAAATTGCACTTCTTGCAACCCGAATTCACATTTTGAGAATTTAACATAAAGCTTCTCTTTTCTCAATAGTGATAGAAGTACTCGTAGATGTTCTTCACGCTCTTCCCTACTTTTGGAGTAGATTAGTATATCATCAATAAAGACAATTATGAATTTATCCAGGCATGGTTTACATATCATGTTCATCATGTCCATAAATGCTGTTGGGGCATTGGTTAAACCAAATGGCATGACTGTAAATTCATAATGACCATACCTTGTTCTAAAAGCAGGTTTCAGAATGTCCTCTTCCTGTACGTTCAGTTGATGATATCCCGAGCATAAATTGATCTTGGAGAAGAATCGAGCTCCTTGAAGTTGATCGAATAGATCATCGATTCTCGGTAGTGGGTACCGATTTTTAATCGTAATCTTATTCAATTCTCTGTAATCAATACACATGCGCATCGATCCATCTTTCTTTTTGACAAATAGCACAAGTGCTCCCCAAGGCGATGAGCTAGGTTGTATAAAAATAATTCGTCTAAATGTTTCTTCAATTCCAACATCTTCGTTGGCGCTAGGCGATAGGGTGCTTTGGCAATTGGTGCAGTTCCTGGTATCAGGTTAATTCAAAATTAAACCTCACGATCTAGCGGTAATCCAGGTAACTCCTCTGGAAAAATGTTTGAGAAATTAGCTACTGCTAGAATATCTTTTATCTCTTTTCCTTTAGTGCTAATGATTGCCAAAATCATGTACACTATTCCTCCTTTTCGTGTGTAGCTTGCAGCTTTCATCACAGAGATGAATTTTGCGGATGTTGTTGGCTTGTCTCCCTGAATTACGATCCTTTTGCCAGTTGGCGTATAAAATTCTACAAAATTTTGGTCACACAAAATTCGTGCATGATTGGCTACCAACCAATCTATTCCTAATACGACATCGAATCTGGCTAGATTCATTGGTAAGAGGTTAGCGGTAAACTTATGACCTGAAAATTTACCTTTCCTTTCTGAAGGATTTCACTTATTTTGATAGAATTTCTATTTGTCGTCTCCACCGTTCAGTCTTGGTGAAGTTTAGTTAATGGTTGTTTGAGAAATTGGAAGAAAGAAGTATTTATAAAACTTTGGTTTGCACCAGAGTCAAATAATACTTTAGCATAAACATCATTAACTAAAAACGTATCGGCAATTACATCAAGAATCATCTTAGCTTCTTCGGCTGTCGGTATGAATGCTCTGGCATTCTTCTTGGGTCCTTCTGTTACCTTGGCTTTGTTGTCAATTGCCGTAGCCAGTTTTGGGCAATTTGTTGTACCCCTCTTGAATATAGATCTATATCTGCGTGTCCTAATATTCGATAAAAGACTGAAATCTGTCTTTCCATGTGAGGTAATTCTGTACCTTCATCATTTTAGGAGGTTTGTTTGTTGTGCCAACCTCATGCTCCATCCTCAAAAGTTCGTTCAAATTCGACATGTTCAACATTTTAACGCAACCGACTGGTTAAAATCGTACAAAAACTGTTTTTACCAAATTGTACCTTTAGAATCGTCTCGAGAATACATTGTCCGAAAACTGTTTTTACCAAATTGTACCGTTAGAATTGTTTACGGATCGTTTTTGTTATTTACGAAACAGTGAATTTTTATCTACGTCAGCCAAGAAAAATTCCACCCCTTATTTTAAATACTCTACTAAATACGCTGGTAAGCCAATTACGCTGTTCACTTTCACTGTTCAAGTATGTTGCCCAATTACGCTTATAAAAAACGCTGCTGAAGAAACACTAGATAAATGGTCGGAACCGAGATATCTAGGGGGTTTGAATCCGCATAAAAGGTTAGCTCACACTCGGTTGATTCAGTTGCAGCCGAGTTCCTTCTCCGGTGATTCTGCAAAACAGAGCACCGTTAGCCTCGTCAAGGGGAGAAGAGGGTTCTCTCCTTGACCCGAATCCGGTGTGAGAATAAGTATTGGTAACGGAGAAGATGAGTATTTTAGTAGTGAAATGTGATCTAAGCTTATACCTGAAGAGTTCTCCTATTTATAACCGAGAGTTTGGGAGGGAAAATCTGTTATTGAAAAGATAACGGAAGATGTTAACGCCGTAGCGGTTATATTTCCTTCCATTAAGTCCTTTTAATCTTCGTTAAGTTGCTTTGATCCTGATGTGAATGCACACGGATCGTGACTTGATCTATGGTTGGGGAATTGCCACGTGGAAAGTGGTTTAAGTGGAGATCATTCTCCAATTACATGTTATCGTTGTGATTTCAGGACGTTTGTGGTAATGACACGTGTCCAGACGATTATAACCGTCTGGGTGGTGCACGATGATATTCCTTCTAGAAGGTTACTGCTGTAATCTGGTGTGACACCTTACAGTGTGCATACAGCTGCATAAATCCCAAGTCTGGGTAAAATGGTATCCAAGTTTGGATATTTGGGCGGAAGTATTGTTCTTAGGGTTTTTAACCCTTTGCCAATGGAAGGCGGCGCAAGGATTTTATGCTTTCCTTTAGGCGCGCAGCTATCGCTTGTTGATCTCTTCCTTCCTTTTGTAAGACCAATGCGCGGCCGCGCAAGGTTAAAAGGTTGAAAGATCAGTTGGTGGTATGGTCTCATATCCTTTTTATGAGGTTTTTGGGACCTTACCCCTTCAAGTCCCCCCAGTCTAGTGTTGTACTTATGCAAATAAGTGGAGCACTGGACTTAGGAGAGAGAAATGTCTTTTTGGGCGCGAAAAAATGAGAAATCTTCTGTGAGAAAATTGAATTTTGTAATGATGATTTTTTTTTTTTTTTAGAAAAAATGTGACTTGTAATCATGCTATGTCATGTAATGACGTCACCTGTCAGTAAGAGTGGGTATTTTTCTCATTGGTCTTGAGATTCGTAATGGCGCTTTGTCAGGCTTCATTAATGAAGAAGTGACCCAGGTTTCTGTAGCGCCGTTTGGATGTGACACAATTCTGTCAGTTAATGATGGATTTCTCCTTTCTCGAAGCTTGAGTTCTCTTTATATATATGTATTTTTGAGACACTTGATCTTCTTAGTTGATTCTTTTTTTGTCAAAGAAGATGAAACGTTCTTACCATACTCGTCTCCTGCTAGATGCTCTCAGAGTGTACGATGCTGCCGAAGGTCTCGTTCTTCTTTCTCGTTCACCACCTCTCACCATTGCACCAGTAAAGAAACTGATCAGGCCTGCTTCCCCTGCAGTTGTTGATTCTGACTGCAAGGTTCCTCAGCACACTAACGTCACTGTTGGTGCTGATATTGTACTGGATGTTGATGGGTTGATGACCCGGTTTCCGATGCTTCAGAGAGGGGAATGCCGGTTGGTGTACCGACGCCGGAGGGTTTGTCATAGTGGGCAGGTGTCTACTGTTGATGATGGTTCCGGTGCTGATTAGATATTCAAGCTTAGTGCCTGCTTCTGTCCTTTGTTAATGCTTTTTTGTTGTAGGCTTTGGGTACTGGACAGGGTTTTTTTTTTTTGAAGATCATTAATATGATCTTGTTAAGTGTTCATGTTACACTTTTTTGATAATGTATATTATGATATACTTTTTTGAAGATCATTGCTATGATTCGTGGATATGTGGATTACAATATGTTGCATGTGTATAATTACTTTTGAGTAGGTAAAGCGAATGAGGGATGGTATTGTGCTCATGTGTGAACGTTTGTCAACAGCTTGTCTGTTTTTAGACTGTTCATGAGGTGCACAATGTTTGACCATATCGTTTTCGCGTGAACCAAAGAAATTTCATGCAATTTGTAATAAACAGTGATGTAAGCAAAAGTGATATTTGTATTGATAAGAGCGCAAGGCTCAAGATAAAATAAGGAAATATATTGCCTGTATGTTCTTTTTGCTTTGTAGACTTGGCTCACATGTAACACCTGCGCAACTGTTGTGCGTTCCAGGTGTGGGGAACTAGAGTCCCATCGACCCTTTTTAGGGTATATGCCCCTTTGCCTAAGACTTCGTTAATGACATACGGTCCTTCCCACCTCGGCGCTAATTTGCCGGGTTTTTCGGCGTTTGAAGCCTCGTTGTCGCGCAAGACAAAATCTCCGGGGGCAAAGGTGCAAATACGCACACGCGCGTTGTAATATTTCTCTAGCTTGGATTTGTACCTTGCTTCTGCTATGGCCGCGTTCTCGCGCCTTTCTTCCAAAAGATCCAAATCCAGCCTTCGTTCTTGTTCATTGTTCTGTTTCTCCATAGCCAACATGCGCGGTGAAGGTAGGCTTATTTCAGCTGGAATGACGGCCTCTGACCCATAGACTAGACTGAACGGAGTTTCTCCGGTGCTGGTCTTTGGCATTGTTCGATGCGCCCAGAGGATGCTGGGAAGTTCGTCAACCCACCCTCTGCGCGCTGCCCCAAGTCGCGCTTTTATACCGTCAACGATTTGTTTGTTTATGCTTTCTACCTGGCCATTCGCTTGAGGATGCGCGACGGAGGCGAAGCTGTGCTCAATGTTCATTTCTCTGAACCATTTTTGAAGGTCTTCCGCGGCAAAGTTTGTACCATTGTCAGAAATAATGCGCAATGGTAACCCAAATCTGCAAATGATATGTTCCCATATAAATTTGCGGATTACCATTGCTGTTGTAGAGGCCAAAGCTTTAGCTTCTACCCATTTTGTGAAGTAATCCACGGCAACGATGATGAATTTTACTGCACCCGGCGCATCAGGAAATGGGCCAACAAGATCGATGCCCCATTGTTGGAATGGCCAGGCGGAAGTAACGGGAATTAGCGGATTTTTGGGTCGAAGTGTCTTTGGTGCATGGCGTTGACATGCCTCACATTTTCGTAATAAATCAACTGCGTCCGTGTGCATTCCTGGCCAGTAGTATCCGGCGCTCATTATTTTTGCCACGACCATGCGCGGTCCTGCGTGTATCCCGCATAATCCCTCGTGGATTTCTCTGACCAGATACTGAGCGTCTGTTTTATCAACACAACGTAGTAATGGACCCATGAATGATTTCCGATAAAGGATGCCATCCGCCATCTCGTAGTTTATTGCTTTGTGTTGTATTTTTCGGGCTTCTGCCTTTCCTTCCGGGAGTTTTCCGTGTTGAAGGTACAAAATAATTGGAGACATCCAGGACGGATTTCCCATCTCTATGACGCTTACTTGTTTCAGGTGAATGGAAGGATTGGATAGTACCTCTATGCGCACTTCCTTTGCTAAGTGTTTAAAGCTAGTAGCAGCTAACTTGCTTAGCGCGTCAGCATGTTTGTTTTCGCTTCTGTTTATGTGATTGACTTTGAATGTCTGAAATTGATTGATTAACATCCGTGCTTGTTCAAGGTACAATGCCATAGCCTCGCCCTTCGCGTCATCACGACCGTTAACTTGTTCAGCTACTAGTTTTAAGTCGACGTTAGCTTCAAGGTTTTTTGCTCCCATTTTGAGTGCTAGACGAAGACCTGCTAAAAATGCTTCGTATTCTGCTTCATTGTTGGTACTTTGGAAGTCTAAGCGTATGGCATATGTGAGTTTGTGATTATCCGGGCTGACTAATCGGAGACCTGCTCCTGCTCCGTCGTCGTTGGAAGCACCATCGGTGTGTAAGGTCCAGACTCTGTCGTCGAAAACAGGCGTCGGGTTCTGGATTGCCTCACATTCTTGTATTTTATCAATGGGAACTTCAGTGGCGAAGTCTGCTAGGACTTGCCCTTTGATTGCTGGTCTTGGTCTGTAGAAAATGTTGTAGCCTCCTAGCTCGATGGCCCATTTAGCTAATCTCCCCGCTATGTCGGGTTTTGACAAGATTTGGCCCAAATGATAATTTGTCAGTACCGTGATGACATGGCCTGAAAAATACCTGTGCAAACGTCTGGATGCATGTACTAGCGCTAGAACCAGTTTTTCTATCATTGAGTAACGTGTTTCAGGGCCGGTGAGCATTTTGCTGATGTAGTAGATTGGAGTCTAGATATTTTCCCGCTCAACCATTAATACTGCGCCTACTGCTACCTCCGCGGCTGACAGATATAAGATTAATGGTTCTTTTTCTTTTGGCGCAGTCGCAGTCAGCGTTGGTAACTGGATTAAATATTCTTTCATTTGTTTGAATGCTGCTTCTGCTTCAGGTGTCCATTGAAAAGGAGTTTTCTTTCCGCAGTTTCGCAGCGTACTGATAAATGGATAAGATTTTGCCGCATGATTGGCCAAAAATCTATTCAGAGCTGCTAATCGCCCGGCGAGCCTTTGCATTTCCTTGACTGTTGCCGGTGATGGCATTAGCTGAATGGTCTGCACCTTCTCTGGATTAACCTTAAAACCGTCTTTTGTAACTATGAAACCCAAAAACTTTCCTTCTTCCATGCCGAAGGAGCATTTTGTCGGGTTCAACTTTAAGTTTACGCTCCGTAAGGAATCGAATGTGCGCTGGATATTGTTAAGCATTGTCTCCTCCTCATGGCTCATGATGACGAGATCATCCATGTATACTTCGACAGTTTTGCCAATATCCTCGCTAAAGATTGTGTCCATTAGGCGTTGATACGTTGCGCAACCCAAACAGCATTTTTGTGTAGCAGTAGATGCCCTTGTCTGTGCGGAATGCGGTTTTTTCCTCGTCTTCTTCTTTTATCTGGACCTGGTGATAACCCTTATAACAGTCAAGAAAGCATTTCCATCTGAATGATGCTAAAGAATCGACTTTCTTGTCTATCTCTGGGAGCGCGTAGCAGTCTCTGGGGCATGCTTTGTTGAGGTCTTTGAAGTCGACACACATTCTCCACCCGCCGTTCTGTTTTTGTACCCATGACTGGGTTGGCAACCCATGTGTGGTATTTTACTTTGCGCAAGATTCCCGCATTGAGTAACTCTGTTACTTGCTCGTCCATCGCTTTTGCTTTTTCTTCACTGAAGCTGCGCCTCCCCTGAACAACAGGTTCTACTGATGGTTTGATGTTTAAACAATGTTGCGCAATGTCGCGTGGAACTCCAGTCATGTCTGCTGGGCACCAGGCAAATATATCTTTGTTGTTAGACAACAACCTTTTCAGCTGTATGCGTATTGTTGGCGACATGGCTTGTCCTAGCAGAATGGTTTGCTCTGGGTATTCGCCGTTCAGAACCCATCTCTCTGGTTCGTTTGGTGTCGAGGCTTTGACTGCCTTTGCTGGTGGTTCATCGTCTACGGACATGACTTCTTTGCTTGAATAGAGAATTGCAATTCCGGTTTCTGTCGGAAATCCACAAGCGGCATGTGGAATGGAAGTGATCATGCAGAATTCTCTTTGTGATCTTCTCCCGAGCAAAATATCATGGCGTGATGTTGCTGGCATGACCATGAAATTTACTGTAACTGTTCGTGAGTGTTTGCCATCTGATAAGGTCACCGGGAAGGCGAGTTGTCCTAACGGGAAAACAGCTTCATTACAGAATCCGGTGAGGGGAAAATCGACCGGTTCTAAACGTGCTTTATCTTCCGGATCGAGTTGTTTAAAGCACTGCTCGTATATGATGTCCATCGAGCTACCTGGATCTATGAACATATAGTCTGTACGGTAGTGGCCGAAAATACCAGTGATAATTACTGGCTGTTCTTCCTGAGGGCCCCCAGGAACAACAGGGAACACGACTTGCTGTTCTCTCCAGTGTTGATCATAGTTTCGTTTATGTGATCTTCGTGACGGTCCTCCTTGAACCATATGTATTTGCTTCTGATGGCTGCTACCTTTATACTGGCTGGATTGGACGTCTCCCCAAGGTGAGGTTAATAGGTCTAATGCTGTAGTGTTGATTCCTTCTCCAGATCTGATGTTTGGGGAATCAGATCTGGTGATTGTGTTTAAAGCAGTTCGACATCTGCTAAACCCATGCCCCGGGAGTCCTTTTGTTTGGAAATTATTTCCGACGTTTGGTCGAGGACCAGGCTGTCGGTGAGAAGATGAATTTTCTGCCATGTGCAAAAACAGAAAAATGAGATGAACTGAATCGAAACGAGATAGAAACTAGAAAAACTGAGAAAACGGTGGGCGCCAATGAAGAAACACTGGATAAATGGTCGGAACCGAGATATCTAGGGGGTTTGAATCCGCATAAAAGGTTAGCTCACACTCGATTGATTCAGTTGCAGCCGAGTTCCTTCTCCGGTGATTCTGCAAAACAGAGCACCGTTAGCCTCGTCAAGGGGAGAAGAGGGTTCTCTCCTTGACCCGACTCCGGTGTGAAAATAAGTATTGGTAACGGAGAAGATGAGTATTTTAGTAGTGAAATGTGATCTAAGCTTATACCTGAAGAGTTCTCCTATTTATAACCGAGAGTTTGGGAGGGAAAATCTGTTATTGAAAAGATAACGGAAGATGTTAACGCCGTAGCGGTTATATTTCCTTCCGTTAAGTCCTTTTAATCTTCGTTAAGTTGCTTTGATCCTGATGTGAATGCACACGGATCGTGACTTGATCTATGGTTGGGGAATTGCCACGTGGAAAGTGGTTTAAGTGGAGATCATTCTCCAATTACATGCTATCGTTGTGATTTCAGGACGTTTGTGGTAATGACACGTGTCCAGACGGTTATAACCGTCTGGGTGGTGCACGATCATATTCCTTCTAGAAGGTTACTGCTGTAATCTGGTGTGACACCTTACAGTGTGCATACAGCTGCATAAATCCCAAGTCTGGGTAAAATGGTATCCAAGTTTGGATATTTGGGCGGAAGTATTGTTCTTAGGGTTTTTAACCCTTTGCCAATGGAAGGCGGCGCAAGGATTTTATGCTTTCCTTTAGGCGCGCGGCTATCGCTTGTTGATCTCTTCCTTCCTTTTGTAAGACCAATGCGCGGCCGCGCAAGGTTAAAAGGTTGAAAGATCAGTTGGTGGTATGGTCTCATATCCTTTTTATGAGGTTTTTGAGACCTTACCCCTTCAGCTGCCTAGTCAAGTTCGCTGTTTAAATGCGCTAGGGTCCAAATACGCTCAGATTAATTACGCCGGTTAATTAGTTCACTATTACGAAGACTAGTAAAGTCTCTGATCACCGTGATAATGTCGCGGAGGACTATTACCACTGTCACCAAAGTCGCCTTTGGATTTAAATACGCCGGTAATTACGTCGGGTCAGTTAAAAACGCTGGTTTTCCAGTAAATACGCCAGACCAAACTTGTTCTGTACGCCAGTTAACAAATACATCAGAAAATCCCGAAATTCAATCTTTTCAAAATTTTAAAAGATTTTCCATATCCTTTTAACACTTTCCTGCAGAATCAAAGAAGCAAATTATCAGTAATCTTTAATAAACAATGAAGAACAGAATGAAGAACCCGGAGAACGAATCTTCGAATCTTCAAGTTTTTACAGCCAAAATTCTTCAAAAAATCAACCAAAATTGTCCCGAAATCCTGCAAATCAGTAAAACTAAATACGCAGTAAGATTAAAACAACCACAAATTCGCAGAAATATATCAGAAATACAGAAATTTCGAAACCCTAATTTCATCCTTCAAAATTTTCGAAAATCTCACCAAAATTCCACCCTTTTCTACAGACCACAATTCTGAACCGAACCTCTTCAAGAGCCTAATGCTCTGATACCAATTGTAGGTCCCCTAATCCGTATGGATCTTCACAGAATTTTCGATCCAACCTAGAGTGCGGAATCCTCTAGTTCAGATTTGCACAGAAACGAGAAGAAAACAAAATTCCAATAAAAAGGTCTCTATTGATTATCTATCAAAACGATTACAATCAATCAAGACCCTAAATTCGTCCAAGCTAATGCTATTAAGAATTGCCTCTCTAAAGCTGATTCAAGTGATTAAGCTAAACCCTAATGCAAAGCTTTGTTTATATAGGACAAGCTTGCAACTTGGGCTAGGTCATGGGTAGCGAATTCGACAGGCCCAATTCGCCTACCATTCCCCCAATGTGGGTTTGGTTAACCCAATCACTACAACTAACTATTACAAAGCCAAACCCGCTAACCATTTATCGTTTTACTAATTACAAGACATCCAAAGACCAATTCTAAAAGCTGTTGTCACAAATATGCACAAACAACAACCGCCGCCGCCACCCGTAGTCGTTGCAACCTGTCGTTGCCTCTGCCGCCACCAACCACCACTGTCGTCGCTACCCACCCGCCACCAACCACCACCTCCAATTGTTGCTGCTGCCGCCACCACCCACCGCCGCCACCACCCACCGCCGCCACCACCCACCACCACCAGCTATCACCACCCACATTCGTTGCCACCAACCACCAATAGTCATCGCCGATTTTATTCCTTCATGTTTTCTTGCCTACCATAAAACACTATAATAATTCATTCTATTCCCACATTTATTCCTTCATATTTTCTTGTCTACCATAAAACACTATTATAATTTATTATATTCCTACATGGTAAACAAACAAGATATGAAATGGTAATGATACATTGCATTCCCTCGTCCATTCCATTACCTTGTCTATTCCATTACCCCATACCAAATATACATAAATTGATTTTAAAGAAGTTGGGCCGATAAATCAGGCTGGCTTTTAAAATGATAAAAAAAAATGTTTATATAGATTGATAGGGTAGGGCTAGATAGAAAACCCTATCTATATAAAAAACCCTAGAAAACCCAACCTCCCGACATTTTTTTTTTGAAAAAAATAACACATGTAATATACATGTTTTTAAGAGTTTTGGGCCAAAAAAATCAAAAAAGCGCCGAAGGGATAATTTAAAAAAAAATTTCAGCAACTTTCAGCATTTTTGTCTAACACGTGTTAGGCGCTGAATTTTGTTTATTTTTTTTTTAAAAAATCCCTTCGGCGCTTTTTTGTTTTTTTTTGGCCCAAAACACTCTAAAACATGTATATTACATGTGTAATTTTTTTCAAAAAAAAAAAAATGTCGGGAGGTTGGGTAAAAATGAGGGGAGATTTGGGTTTCCTTAGTTTTCTAAGAATTTTAGAGATTTTTGTCTAACATTACCCTAGATTGATATATATATATATGTGTGTATATATAGGAGGATAGGTTTCAACGACTATCATTAAAAGCGGTGATCGTTACCCTTTTTTCTGCGAGAATTTTCCGATAAACAAAACCCACTTGTCGGAAGACGATAAAAACATAACATACATATAATTTAACACTCATAAAATCTAAGATATGGTTCGGTTGATACCTGAGTGACGGTGGAGAAACAAGTCGGTCAAAATTTATGGAATGCCCACGGCGACAGTGCTTTTAAACCTCAGACAAAAGAACTCAATCGAAGTTAATTAAAAGCGCAGAACAGATATGGAAATATGGCTTTGTGAATTGGAATAGATTTACGAAGCAGCTGCAAACCATGGGACAGTGGTGATGGCGTTCTAAAATATTGGATGGGGAAATCTGTTTGAACTTAATATTGTATGATTGGCAGCAACTACATCCGGTGTGCGATTGTAGCTAGTTGTGTTGAACAAATAGGAACAATGATTTTTGAAGGGCTATAGAAATTTGGTTTCGGAGGGAGCACTTCGTGCTGATAACATGTCATAAATAAGAGAGAAATAGAGATAAACTAAATCATTCCTTATTCGTTCTATTCAACATTACAATATATAGATAAACACAACTATTAACCCTAAAGCCCATAAATATTGGGCTGGGCCTAAAATGTCTGGTTTATAACAATTATGTATTTACATACTTTTGTTGAATATATAAAATTTAGTTTGATTTCCTTTGTATAACCCAACCCGGCCGAACGAGACTAAAAAAATTATATAGCGATAGATAAATGATCACAAAATATTTACGCCTCCCATGAAGAAGTTTTCTAGGTCTCCCAATGGTGGGGGTAAGGTGTTTCCGTTCTATCCTAAATGTGAAGGGTGCATGGTTCAAATCCTCAAAGTACAAATATTAGTGATTAATAAGAGTATAGTGATTAATAAGAGTATGTTAGGAGTAAGTTAGTTTGTCTTTAAAAAATAATAAATAAAAAAGAATATAGATGTCCGTGAGGCTAATTTTGCATAATTCCAAGTCAAGGTATATTTTACTTCAACAGGGCACCTCTTACACATGCCATGCCGAAATTTATGGATCATCATATTTCCACTAGACAAATACTAGGTATTTTCTAAATCAACTTGGCTCCTCGAACACATGCCATGTCGAATTGTCGAAATTTGGGGATCGTTAACAAACCATATTATAATAAGCCGTTGGTAATCGATCGTTGATATTCTAAATTACAAATACATATTTGAAGAAACTAAAAGTTAGTTAGAATAATCAGGATTTGTTTTTTCACAATTGTGGAATTTAATTACATAGCTTTATATAGACACAATACAAACTAAACAAATTAATGAACTACCTGTTACTAAATAAGTTACCACTAAATAACTAAGATAAAAGACACAAGAAATAATGATTACCAGTAAGCCATTCCTTATAGTATATGCCTTTTAAGGGGCATTTTTTTACACATCATCATAACGTCCTATAAAATGATTAAGGCCCCTTAATGCCCTTTTTATTCATTATTTTTCATGTTTTTCATTTTCATTGGGCATTATTATAGAAATGTCCGTCCATCTTCATGCCATTATAATGTCCATGAGGGATGATGTGAGAGCATTATCAAACCATTTCACACCCTTATAATACCTATTACGCATTACTTAATAGCTAAATATAAGGCCAAATGGTATAATAAATATTACACTTTTTTTTCTTTTTTTTTCTTTACAAAAGTCACTTAACAACATTTTTACAAGTAAAATGACCCAACATGTCAATTCAATACTTACAAAACCCATGGGCGGTAATAGTGCCTCTCCTCTATTAGGTTAAATGGGCGGCAGGGGGAATAGTGCCAGGCAGTTGCCTGTCACTCACCTATTAGCCCAACAAATTTACAATTTTATCCCGCCTTAAAATTACGATTTTGCCATCGGCTCAAAATTATATTTTTGTCCCACTTAAAAATAAATTTGCGCTTTTGCTCCCAGCTAAATATTTCGATTTTGCCCCTGGTTCAAAATTACGATTTTGCCCCCTTTCAATTTACAATTTTGCCATTAGTTTTTTCCTTAAATTACGATTTTGCCATTAGTTCAAAATTATGTTTTTACCCCCACTTAAAAATAAATTTACGCTTTTTGCTCCTGGCTAAAAATTTCAATTTTGCCCTCGGTTCGAAATTACGATTTTGCCCCGTATAAATTTATAGTTTTGCCATTAGTTTTTTTTTTCTCACAGCCAAGTTACGATTTTACCCTCAACTTAACTTTAAATTTTCCCCATCGTTTTTGTTTGTTTTCCTGGTGACATTTCAATTTTGCCCCCAGTGTAAAATTACAGTTGTGCCGGCAACTTCCTGGCACTCCCCCGTTGGTCCATTTAGTTTACAATTTATCCCCGAATTAAAATTATGATTTGGCCCTCAGTTAAAAGTTACGTTTTTCCCATAGTTTTAGTTTTTTTTTTAGCAAAACTATAAAGGTTTTTTTTTGTTTTAATTGGTTTACACGATTTAAATTTTTTTGGTCTCAAGGAGTTGTCTAACACTAGCTCATTAGTCCTGAAAAATTACAGTTTTGCCCTGAGCCCAAAATTACGGTCTTATCATCGTTTTTGTTTTTTCCCCCTAGCAAAATTATAGTAGTATTTTTTTTAATTGGTTGAGAATTATTCGGCCATCGACCCACAACGTAAGTGGGGCATCTACTAGTTTTATACATAACTTATGGTAACTTGTTTATTTATGATGTGGCACACATAAGAAATACTATGCTGACATAGACATAGACAGTCTATATGTTAAAAATTAGACACATAAGGGTGAGCGGGGCACTCCCCTAAGAGGGGAGTCCCCTCTCTTACGCACACCGAATCAGATTATGCCACGTCAACTCCCTTCTTAAACTCTCTTCACACCTCAATTTGATGGCGGCACTCCTCTGTTAGGTGACTTGTTTTTTTATTAAAAAAAATGTTTTAATTGGTTGAAATAACAGATGGGCCCACCATCTCCTCCCTCTTCACGCGGTGACTTCTCCCCGATTCCCCTCCCCGCACCCCCTCCCCGCACCAACGGCGGCGGTGTTCCCGCCAGGTGACTTGGGTCACCGAAAGGGGTTACCGCTCGTGCCCCGGATACCCTAAGCAAATTTCATGCACATTTGGTAAATTTTTTCTTTGTGATACGGTTATTGTTATTTGATTGAACACTTTGTAATTATATGTATATTTTTGTAACAAATAATATGAAAAAAAAAAAAAAAAAAAACCTTTGTTGCAATCAAAATAATATTGGATTCGCCAATATTAATAGTCATACAATTCTTAACAAAAATAAGTTTTTGAGTGAATTTCAAGGATTGTCCTTCATCTTTATATCCATTTTCAGACGTTGTCATTTATGTTCAAAACTGATGAGTTTTGTCCTTTATGTTTTCATATCATACACGTTTTGTCCTTTAGGCCTAATCCAGATAGTTTTTTCAGTTAAATTTGCTCATGTGCTTTGCACATGAGGGCATTTTTGTCAATTAAAAGGTAAATTCAACGGCATATTTACAGCTCAAAGCTTCTGCAAACTTTGAATTGACAAAAATGCCATCATGTGCAAAGCACATGACCAAATTTAACTGAAAAAACTAGCTGGGTTAGGCCTAAAGGACAAAACGTATGATATGAAAACATAAAGGGCAAAACTCTTCAATTTCGAACATAAAGGACAACGTCCGAAAATGAGTATAAAGATAAAGGACAATCCTTGAAATTCTCTCTAAGTTTTTAATAAACATAAATCATTGCTTGTTCAACAACTTCATCATCTAGACTCGCAGCACCAAGTTCCACATCTTCTTCCATCCTTTCTTCTTAGGTTCTTTGGATGGTGCAATTCTTATCTCTTTTGTACATGTTTTTATTGCATGTCATTTGCTGCAAGTTATGTATATCTTCTGGTAGCTTATAATTTCTTATAATTTCCTTGCTTTTCAGCTCCATGCCTCTTTCTCTTAGTTGATGGCCTACCTGGCATCATTATCTCCTTTGGAGGAAGTGGCTTAATGTATGGAGTTGACTTCCACAACTTACTTCCATTTAATGGTTTCATATAGTGCTAGTAGGTCTCTTTGAACTTCTCATCCTTGAACTAGTCACTTAGATAATCCTCAGGGTTCATAATTGATGTAGTATATAGAAGATATTGAATGCAAACAAGGAAATCCAGTTAGTTGCCACAATCTACAATTACATTCCCTAATATCTACATCCACGGAGTAGGCTTCCATTTAATGGTCTCAATATTTGTTGATTTTAACCATGTAGTCACAAAACATAATATCCTCATCATTGGTTCTTGACATAACTATCAGTTTTAATATTTTTCATTAACATAATAAATTATAATATAACTATTATCATGTCCTCTTTCTTTTTCATGTTTCAAAATACAATCTTTCACATAACATTGCTTTACCCGTATAGACATACATATATACATACATACATATATATGCAGAGAGAGAGATACATCGAGTTGCTTCAAGTATTTCACTTTTTGACCCACTTATGGATCTATTTACTCTCAGATTATTTTATTGAAATAAGTAAAACTACCGATGAAGATGGAACCGGAAGCATGATGAAGATGGAGTGATGAACCGATGAAGATGGAGCTGAATCTTGTGGATGAAGTGAAGAACCTTAAGTGATGATGGTTTTGAATGTCGATCGATGGTATATGTATCTGATGAAACTCTAGAATACTAAAAACTCAAACCAAAATAACCATGTGCTGGTACCGGTATTACGGTTCAAACCGGTATACCGGATTTTACCGCCGGTACGAATCTTATGCCGTTTCACCTATTTACCGGGGTGTTTCGTACCGGAATTGCATCCGGAACCGGTAATACCGGTATAACCGGCCGGTATTTACCGGTTTTTAAAACACTGATATAATCTGTGGAATCATTTTAAATAATCAACTCGTGTTGTAATCGATTTGGATACCATTGTTTAGATGTTTGAGAATCGTTTTGCATGGGTTACATAACTGATGCGTTTTCTTAGCCTTGTTTCAAAGACGATTTCAAGGATCAAAGTGTTGATGTCAAGGATCAATATATTTGTCAAGTCATTTTCTTTGCCTTTGCTTTTCTTTGTCGTTTCATTTTCCGCGTATGCTTGCTAGGGTTTAATCTTAAATGTCCACCTAGATATGTATTGAAAAAGAAAATATTCTGCACAATATCCTCCTTGATTATCTCCCACTATCTATTATTATTATGCATATCTTTTCCATGTTTACCATCTTTCTGTTCATTTATATTCGGATGTATTTCTCTTGGTCTCTGACATATATGAAATACACAAAAAGTTCTCTCTATACTATGGTAATTTAGATGGTATTAGAGCAATATTAACCCATAAAACCCTAGCTTAAAGTCGGTGACGACAAAACCAGCAAAAAGAAAACTGAGGGAGAATCCTTGAATTCGAACTCACGATACTATATCCATGCAAAGCATTGTCCCATACACATGAAGGTAAGCAATGAGTTGAATGATGGCAACAACAATGATTCGGCACATGAGATGGATAATTTCTTTACCGGGTTCGTGATTGGATTGATTAAGAAGCTAGGGATGGAATCGCAAACTTATATGTCATGGATGTGTTGTGACGCCATGATAAAAGGATAGCTAACGACTGCCATGGTGAAGGAGATTAGAAGCAGCATGACGTACGCTAACACCACTGTAGAAATATGGTCCTACCTCAAATAACAGTTTGGAAAGGAAAGCGCCCCTCGTGCGTATGAATTGAAGCAAACACTCTTAGCCACCATTCAAGGATACACTTCTGTTTCAGCCTATTATACAAAACTCGGACGTATTTGGGATGAGACGCAACCAGCATTCCAAATTCCTCGTTGCAACTGTGGTTGGTTTTCTTGGATATATGAAGAAAGTTTGCTGAACACAACTACTGGGAGAGACTTTATGAGTTTCTTATGGGTTTCAACTGTGATTTCTCGGTCATCAGAACAAAGATTCTTACGATGTACTGACACAAATGTTAAGCAATGCCAACCACATTGTCACCAAAGAAGAAAGAAAAAGAACTATAACAACTAATAAGCGGCCTTCTAATGATGCTACTACATTCAAGGTGTTCGCCCCAAGACAATGGTTGAACAACTCCAGCCAACAACGTAATAAATTTGCTTCCAAAGATGTGATGCGTGGAGATATTGTCGATCAATGTACCTTATGTGTTAAGGATGGAAACCTCCATGATGGCTGTTTCAAGCTAATAGGATTTCCCGAATGGTGGTCAGGTACCGAAGTGGGAAGAAACAAAACCCAAGGTGGCGTGTGTTAAAACAACTTTAAGCCCTATTTTGGGTTTGACAAGTGAACAATATGAAATGTTTCTTAAACACTTCGGAGACAAGGAAAATACAAATAAAGGAGGCATAACACCAAAGGCAACCTGGTAGGTAAAAACAATAATGTTGATGACTGGGTGATAGACTCGCGTTGAACCAAACATATCACCCAAAACAGCTACATCCTTCAAAACAAGACTCAAAGACGCTTTTAAACCCTAGTGGTTATCCTTAGCGAAGATGCTATACCCATTGAAGTAAGGGATGAATATACCTTATGTTGGGGAAGAAAGATAAAAGATGTTCGATACATTCCCAAGTTCACTTGTAATTTGCTATATGTAAGCCGACTGAGAAATGACTTACAGTCCGTAATAACTTTTTTTCCTGATTTTTGTGTTATGCAAAAACTCCACACGAGGAGCTTGATTGGTGTGGGTGAGTGCAAAAGAGGTTTTTGCTGGATAGGGTTATTCGAAGACGGAAGGATGGCTTTGATGAATTCTGGGGACACATGGAATAAAAGGTTAGGACATACTTATAATGATAAGCTTACACACATCGATTTCCTTTGTAAAGTTTCTTTCAATAAGTTATGTGATTCTTGTTCAAAGGCGAAACATACTAGACTTCCTTTTTAGAACAATAATATTAAAACACTTGGCTGTTTTGAATTATTGCACTCTGACATTTGAGGAAAGTATTGCACCCCTTCTTTTTTCAGGTGCTAGTTATTTTTGACCATCGTTGATTTTTTTAGTAGATCCATTTGGATTTGTTTTGTTGAAATGTAATCATGAGGCACGGACATGTATTATAATCATTCATAATATGATAAAAACACAATTTGGAAAGATGGCTAAAAGAATTAGATTTGATAACGGGGGAGAAATAACGTCTAATGAAATGAAAAAAATTAACAAGGAAGTATTCTAGAAACCACTTGCCCTCACACTCAACAACAAAATGGGGCTGTGGAGCGAAAATATATACATCTCGTTGGATCTGAGATAGTGTGATGTATGTGTTTTGATTGCAAAATATTAAATAAATATGAGAATTTAAGTAAAATAGTTAATATCAACACATCATCATCAACACAGTTGGATTTAGGAATGATTTTATATTGGATTCATCAAATGTAATATAATCACAAGTTACAATGTACTCCCCCTCACAAGGTGCACTCTCTCTCTCTCTTTCACTAAGCTCTTATGCTCTAGGCTCTTAGTGTCAACTATTACAATGAAAACAAAGAACTATATATAGTAGGAGAGAACTCCTCGTGACGTCACCATGAAAGCGACCTCTAACAACACATTAAATGATGTAACCGGCAGTAGTTGTTATATCTGCTGGATAGTTACATTGTTACATGGAACTAGGGGTGTCCAAACTGCTCGGCGCTCGAAGATCGTTCGACGATCGTTCGAAAAAGCTCGGAAATTTGCTCGTTCGATTCCTTGCTCGGTTAAAACCGAGCCAAGCAGCTCAGTTCGGTTTAAAAACGAACCGAGCACGAGCATAGGTACGCTCGCTCGTCGCTCGTTCGGTTTCAATCGGATTTATGTTTATTATTATATATATTATTAAATATAATAAACATGTATCATATCCAGCCCCTAGAATCCTCATATCTTCATATCTTCAGTTCAAAAAAAAAAACCCTAATCTCTCTCAACTCTTCAGTTAAAAAAAAAAGAGGGGTGTTTTATGGGTTTGAATTGATGTTAGTGTATCAAATTTTATGTTTTGAATTCAATTTTTGATTGAAGATGTCTGGAAGACTTCAACGCGTGTTTTTTAAGTTATTTTGCTTTTTAGATGTTCTTAAACATTAAACATTTGGATGACATTTTGTGTTTATTTTTGTGAGACTTTTTATGTTTGTATTTTGTTAAATTGTTAAAGTGTGTGTGAGACATATAAGTTGGTGAATTTTGGCGAATGAATGGCTGTGTAGGAATGCTAAATAAAACTGAGCAAAAGCGAACCGAACCGAGCGGTTCGGTTCTAAACCGAACCGAGCACGAGCATAAGATTTCCGCTCGATTTCCTAAATCCGAACCGAACCGAGCCGCTCGGTTTCAAACCGAACCGAGCACGAGCAGACCTCCGTTCGGTTCGGTTCGGCTCATGAACACCCCTACATGGAACTACTATCTCTAGTGAGATAGGGAAAACAAATAGATTCCTTAGAACTATTAGTGAACCCCAGCTCTTCTATGAATCTGAAACTTTTGGTCTATGACTTGTTAACTTGATCTTCTAGTATTCAGTCTTGACTTTGACTTGACTGTTAACCAAATCTTTACTTTGACTTGGCAGTTGTCTAACAGAGATTTGGTAGTTGTTTTGGGAAGCCTTCAAGGGGGAAACTACTGGACCAGTAGTCGTATCTTAACTTGTTCCATTAGGCAGGGAAGATGGTTCCCTTGGGTTTTTCTTTCATCATCAGCAAATCTAACATAACCTAACAATCCCCCTAGATCTGTTGATTCTAAGAACTTATTGATGCCTGTCTTTATTCTCTTATTTGTTGTGATGAAGCGTCCTTGATAAATTTGTAGCAGTTGAAATCCTGGACAGTTCCATATCATCATCAAAGTCATCCATTTTGACTTCAGAGGAAGGTTATTTGTCTTCATATGTTTTAATCTTTTAATAGCTTGTGATCTCTAAGTCAATGGGTTAGGGAAGATTAGAGGCTACCCTTTGAACCTCTAAAGAAGAAACAACATTACTATGCTTCTGAGAGATGTGGCATATTTTTGTATTCAAAGCCTTTTATCAAGGAGTGATAGGACTTTTTAGAGAATGTTGAAACAGAGCTCGACTATGTCCATTTAGGAAATTGATCATCCTGATTCTCCATTTGGGGTACTCCTCTCTGACCAAAGTCGGAGGCTTTGACATAGATCCAATATTGGAAGCATTGTTCCATGTTTGAAAGTTTGCCATATTCAGTTAAAAAGATTGTTATCAAAAAAATGAGCAAATGATCTTTTGAACATATTTTATTCAATCTTCTCTGATACAAATTGTTGATCCCAGATAATGATGCTCTTTGACTAAATTTGGCAATAGATTTCAACAAGTATGGAAATATTGTGCAGAACTAGAAATCAAACTTTCAAAAAACACAACTTCCAAAATTTTCAAGTTTATATCACTTTGGAAAAACAAAGTTTTACAAGGTGATTGTGAGGTTATTGACTAATAAAAATGAATGCTCAAAGAATTCTGTAATGATGGGTAATGGATTTTTTGTTGTATGTATTGAATGCTTGGCTTAACTCATTACCCTTTGGTGTTGACTTCTCTATTTATAGAATTCTTTAGCATTGAATAAACATTTGTGTATTCATGCACTTGCTCTGCATAAAGTAGCTTTTTGGCATATTTATTGAATCCATAGAGGTCAACTTGCTACTTTACAAATGTGGCAGAGCCTTATCTTTTAGACAAGTTGGCTCATCAGAATTTCTGATGGCCTTCTTACCATAATTTTGTTGAGATGATCATCAGAAATTCTGATGATCATATGTTACCAGATTATGATGATAATACCAGATTTATCATCAGACTTATCAGAATGGTCTCTTCTGATGATCATATGTTACCAGATTATGATGATAATTTTGTCGTGGATCAGATTCTGATCTTTGTTGAAGATTCGTCTTTCTTTCTTCTTTTGTCCTGTTATCTTGTATTTACCTTTTTATTGATCTTCTTAGCTTTATCTTCAGCATTTGATCAAATTGACCATATTTTTCTTCAATACTTACAAAATTTCCTAACAGTACCCGGTTCACATACACATACACATACGGCTTATGCATAGACACACATATATACAAAACACATACATATCAACGTATACACATTCGACTCATGCATTATACCTAGGGTTTCTCATACATGAATTACATATCACACTTCTACATATTCGACTCATATATCAAAGATTCATACCATTCACATATACATACATCCATGTGTACGACTTCATTTATACAACACGTAATCATACACACACATACAGTTCACATGTACACACCATCTGTGATTCCATATTCACACATTAATACCCACAGCTTCCTTCCCTGAATCACTTGTACATCCAGTTCTACATATAAGCAATCACATATTCACGGTTCCACATATAACCATACATACATATACGAAACCTATACATATATTCGTACACACGGCTTCATTTATACAATCACATATGCATACGACTTACATGCAACGTCTATATAAATGACTTTATCCACAACATGCCTATACCAACGGTTTTGAGTTCATGTATACATACATACTTGTGGACATAAATACATACGATACTCAATATGTGCATAATCATGCCAGTCATACTAAAAGTTAACTCCCATGTATCTACACACTATCACGACACACACCATAACCACATACTCAAACCAAAAACATGAATTCAAACGGAGACTATGATCAACACGTTAATCTAGGGTGTAAACATGAGAGAGGGGTCCTTATCGAAGAGAGAGAGAGAGAGAGACAGACAGAAGAAATAGATGATTCTCCATTGGTCGTTCACCAGCGAGAGAGGGAGAGACGATGGGAGAGAGAGAGAGGGCCTAAAGATGAGAGTGAGGGTGAGAGCGGGTTAGGGTTTGGGGTTATAAAACTTATTTTTATTTTTAGTTTGTCATTTTTACATTTAGGTCCCTCATGTTTTAAAACTTGAATCTTGGGTAGAAAAGTTAATAAATTAACTTTAAGTGTATGTACGAAACTAGTCCTTGGAGTTTATCTTGTTATAACCTACACGTGTAACACCAATGCATGTATGAGTGTTCTAGAAATCATGAAGATTTAAGTAAGAAAAGTTAACGGTGTTAACCTGAAAGTGTGGGATGTCACATTATCCTCATGCTAAAAGAAATTTCGTCTTGAAAATTGAGTAAGATGGAATCGTGTTGCTAAGTTCGAGTGAAATTTTTCAGGCTGTCAAAACATACGTTAAAAATCAACCATCATTCTTCTTGCAGACTTTAGAGGTTTGGTCTGTCTCTTCTTCTACAGATTTCTGAAGATGTGGTATGCAGACTGCAGACATTTTACCTCTTAAAAAAACAACACTTAAGACAACATAAGTAATGCAAAATTTCATTCATTTCAAAATTTTATGTGAAGACTTCCTGCTTGTAGTGTACGCTTATAATGCATATATGTGTGGGCCCTAGGGGGAAAAGGTAAAATTACACTAATTGTAATGTTATTTTACTAATTTCATGAAAATAACGTTAAAAGCGGCGGATGCCTAATTATGCATCATGTGGTGGCGTTGATAGCCGAAAGAGAAGAGGGTACATGCACTAACCGGCCTTTGTCTCGATTGCTGAGTGTTATGTGCCTCATGTCCAAGGTTTCATACAAAACTACTATTGAGCCAGGAATCTCACTAGAAGTAGCCTCTCCATTCCTACGGAGTAGATTTAAGACTGTCTATGTCTTACTCTCCTGAGACTCTACTTTATCTTTGTTATTGATGAGATTTACAGAGTTTGATGATAACGACATAAAGATTTCTAAATAATATTATTAACATTGGGTAACCCGTGTAACACACATGTATATAATTATATAAATATATATATATATATATATATATATATATATATATATATATATATATATATATATACTAGCCATTTACCCGCGCGATGCGGCGGGAGTGACGATTTACAATAGAATACTCGTTTACCGTTAGTTTATCACCTATAGGTTTGGCGGGAGTGACGATTTACAATAGGATACTCGTTTACCGTTAGTTTATCACCTATAGGTTTGTTGTTCTTCGATTTCAATATGGCGCGATAAATTGTAGCAAGTGAATTTAGAGAGAAAAATGGCTCAAGATTTTAGGGTTTCATTGTTTAGAGATGTAATCCGGGTCAAGTAGGATCTATTAGTACCTTATGTAATTTAAATTGTAATCCGGGTCAAGATTTTAGGTTCCTTTGTCCAGCTATTTATACTTGTATTAAACATAACTACAAAAACAACATTAAAATGTTAAGTGTTGAAAAGGTAACGCTGTCTGATTACTTACTGCACGTTGGCAGATATTTACCAATACATATGCTCTAAAGGTCAAGTCAAGATTTGAAACCTGCCAACCGATGGGTCAATATTGTGTTTTATAACAGATGAAGTGATGGCATATCTAGTAAAGTTAACCACATAACCCAACCAACCATTTTCTTGCTACAACTAACTGATTCCGAAGATCCATTTTTAGAGTTCGAAAGCCTATTTTGACCCGTTAGTTGACCCAAACAATGAACTTGAGTGGCAATGCACACAAAGAATAACTATACCTTTTGCTGTGCATGACACTTCGTACAAGTGTATACAAGATAATCAATAATGAATACATATTGGTAGCTAGCATCATAAATATGAAATTATCTTGTTTTTGTTGGTCCAATAGTCGTTCCCATTCAAGCATCAGAAATATGTAGGTGGTTTCTAATATATAATCAGAACATGCATACATACATACATCTGTTTTTTTTTTTAAAAGTAGTTCACTACAGCATGATTGCTTTTTATTATAAACTTGAATGGCTATCATTTCAAATCCAGAAAACTGATTTGGGCTCGATTCAAGCCGACCGGTGTCACTGCAGTAGTCATAGAATAGAGTAAGTACGGAAGTTCTTTGTTGCGTCAAACCACAGGTTCAACCTCTGTTCCCTATTACCCTGCATATACCAAACAAACTTGCGATTAGTTTATGCACAGCTATTGATAATCATTTTATCATGAAATAAGGATACCTGAACAAATGTCTCGCTCGACCAATAGTTTCCCTTGACGCATTATGCAAGGTTCGCTCGGTCCAACAACTCAAGCAAATGTTTTCTATGTATTTTAGGGGGAAGATGGGTGCTTCTCTCCACAGGGCATACAAGACACAGGTTATTGGCGGCAGTCCGCCAAATTTAACATATAAAGTTTTTTTATATGTTAAATATGGCGAGCTGCCGCCAATAACCTATGTTTTGTATGCCCTGGGAGAGAAGCACACATGTTCCCCCTAAAATGCAAAGAAAACATTTGCTTGAGTTGTTGGACCGAGCGAACCTTGCACAGGCTCAGTTTTTGCATCACAGCCTCAAACACTTTCAGTTCAGATAGATTACACAGGCTCAGTTTTTGCATCACAGCCTCAAAACACTTTTACTTCAGACAGATTAAGAACACAAGCTCAGCTTATGCATCATAGACTCAACACTTTTAGTTCAGACAGATTAAGAACACAAGCTCAGCTTTCGCATCACAGCCTCAAACACTTTCAGTTCAGACAGATTAAGAACACAAAATCCGGAGTACACAACAAGAGTAATTTGCCACTAAACTTAAACAACCTTTAAAGCATGATGTACACGTGTTTTAAGCACAAGAAACAAATATGTAACCTGACAGACTCAGCTTATGCATCATAGCCTCAAACACTTTCAGTTCAGACATATTAAGAACACAAGCTCCGTTAGTTCTCGCAAAGTCAACCATCATAAAAAGAAATCAAGTATTAGTAAAGATTTGATATTAGTTATAACCAGTACACTATTAACTTAAAATAAATTTAATATAAATCACATTTTGTCAAGTTGCAAATATAAAAACCTTTATTCTAATGAAGCAGCGTTCAGCGTCACTAAAGCCGATTCCGAGACTCTCCAAGCAGATACACTTTCTCCGGCTGCCAGAAGATCGGAGTGAGCTTGTTCTGTAATAATAGTGATCGTGACAGTCGTTAACCAAAGGTATAACTAATTAAATTCAGTTCAGGAAAAAGCAACACTTTAATTTTGTGTGAAAGACAGCTTGCTTGCTGCAGTCTCTATAATATATCAACACTCTTCCATACACTGTTTGAAAGACACCATGCTTGAAAGACAGCATGCTTGCTTCAGTCTCTATAAATAATTCAGAGATATCTACACTCTACTCACACTTTACAAACTCTCAACTACACTCAACTGAAAGACTCAGACATGTAATTGAGAGATGAACACAACTACGGGTAAAGCCATGGCTGCAACACACGGTTGCAAAGTGAGAACTATGCAACCTGGATATTGCCCCGCCAAGATGCTACTCGGATCTTCTATGTACCCTCAAAATACAATCATCATCACAGTCTATTGTGTTATGTAACCCCGCTTTAAAGCATGATGTACAAGAGTAATTTTCCACTAAACTTAAACAACCTTTAAAGCATGATGTACAAGTGTTTTAAGCACAAGAAACACATATGTAACCTCACAGGCTCAGCTTATGCATCATAGCCTTAACAGTTTCAGTTCAGACATATTAAGAACAAAGCTCAGCTTATGCATCATAGAGTCGACAGGCTCAGCTTATGCATCATAGCCTCACAGGCTCAGCTTATGCATCATAGCCTCACAGGCTCAGCTTATGCATCATAGAACACTTGGGAAATGAAAAAGTATATCAAAACATCCCACAGAACAAACTAAAATCAAAAGTACATAACAATCTATCTTTTCACTATTCCATATCTAAAATTGACCTAACTATCATAATTTTCATTGAACTACAACACTTATCATCCCCAAAAATGACCTAAATATCATAATTATCACAAAACCATGACACTTATCAGTCCCAAAATTAAAGGAAAAGATCAAAATATAACAGAACAAAGTAAAATCAAAACTACAAAAACAATTTATCCTTTCACTATGTCATATCTGAAATTAACCTAACTATCATCACCAAAAATACAAATTCAAATATGACAAAACTTTCAACCTAATTTGAAATAACCGCATCTACTAACAAATCCACATCAAGATTAAAGATAAATCAACATTTAGAACCTAACCTGAGTCGATTCATCACAAAACACATGCGAAAATCCTTCGTAAACCTCAGCTTTCGTCCTTCGAACATCCGTCAAACATATGTGAAGGACAAGATGGTAATTGAACAAGGTGTTGAAAAAACACTTAATGCACAATGTACAACTGTTAAGGCACAAGAAAACACAAACCCTTTTACCCTTTACAAGGGTATACATCTGCCGTCCAAATGTTTTACTTTCTCACACGGATAAATTGAGAGATGAACACAACTACGGGTAAAGCCATGGCTGCAACACACGGTTGCAAAGTGAGAACTATGCAACCTGGATATTGCCCCGCCAAGATGCTACTCGGATCTTCTATGTACCCTCAAAATACAATCATCATCACAGTCTATTGTGTTATGTAACCCCGCTTTAAAGCATGATGTACAAGAGTAATTTTCCACTAAACTTAAACAACCTTTAAAGCATGATGTACATCATGCTTTAAAGGTTGTTTAACTTTCTCACACGGATCAACATCGGGACCGTCCATTTGACTTCACACGGATCACCATATGCTTTCTCTCTCAATGCTCACACATCTCACAAAACAACATCAGATCTTCTCTATTGATCATCATCACAGTGAGGAAGAGCTTGACGGATGTTCAATTACCATCTTGTCCTGGATCATCATCACAGTCTATTATGCATCATAGCCTCACAGGCTCAGCTTATGCATCATAGAACACTTGGGAAACATCCAAGTGATATATCGTATAGTACTTTATAGAGACTGCAGCAAGCAAGCTGTCTTTTAGACATGTACTTTTAGATCTGTGAATCTGTGATAATACTTTTACAACTGGAAGACTCAGACATGTAATTGAGAGATGAACACAACTACGGGTAAAGCCATGGCTGCAACACACGGTTGCAAAGTGAGAACTATGCAACCTGGATATTGCCCCGCCAAGATGCTACTCGGATCTTCTATGTACCCTCAAAATACAATCATCATCACAGTCTATTGTGTTATGTAACCCCGCTTTAAAGCATGATGTACAAGAGTAATTTTCCACTAAACTTAAACAACCTTTAAAGCATGATGTACAAGTGTTTTAAGCACAAGAAACACATATGTAACCTCACAGGGTCAGCTTATGCATCATAGCCTTAAAGATAAATCAACATTTAGAACCTAACCTGAGTCGATTCATCACAAAACACATGCGAAAATCCTTCGTAAACCTCAGATTTTCACAAAACCATGACACTTATCAGTCCCAAAAATGAAGGAAAAGATCAAAATATAACAGAATAAAGTAAAATCAAAACTACAAAAACAATTTATCCTTTCACTATGTCATATCTGAAATTAACCTAACTATCATCACCAAAAATACAAATTCAAATATCACAAAACTTTCAACCTAATTTGAAATAACCGCATCTACTAACAAATCCACATCAAGATTAAAGATAAATCAACATCTGTCTTTCAGACATGTACTTTTAGATCTGTGAATCTGTGATAATACTTTTACAACTGGAAGACTCGGACATGTAATTGAGAGATGAACACAACTACGGGTAAAGCCATGGCTGCAACACACGGTTGCAAAGTGAGAACTATGCAACCTGGATATTGCCCCGCCAAGATGCTACTCGGATCTTCTATGTACCCTCAAAATACAATCATCATCACAGTCTATTGTGTTATGTAACCCCGCTTTAAAGCATGATGTACAAGAGTAATTTTCCACTAAACTTAAACAACCTTTAAAGCATGATGTACAAGTGTTTTAAGCACAAGAAACACATATGTAACCTCACAGGCTCAGCTTATGCATCATAGCCTTAACAGTTTCAGTTCAGACATATTAAGAACACAAGCTCAGCTTATGCATCATAGAGTCGACAGGCTCAGCTTATGCATCATAGCCTCACAGGCTCAGCTTATGCATCATAGCCTCACAGGCTCAGCTTATGCATCATAGAACACTTGGGAAACATCCAAGCCATCTAGGTCGTATAACTTAGGACCTTAGTCCGACAACCATCAAACTCTGCCGTCTGTCCGGCCCTTAGAAACACCTTTGTCTTACTAATCTGCATGTGACATATAAACAAACAAGTAAACATAAAAAAATTAAAAAGGTAAATCCTAACTAAAACATCGGATGTAGGAAATAACCGCATATACTAACAAATCCACATCAAGATTAAAGATAAATCAACATTTAGAACCTAACCTGAGTCGATTCATCACAAAACACATGCGAAAATCCTTCGTAAACCTCAGATTTTCACAAAACCATGACACTTATCAGTCCCAAAAATGAAGGAAAAGATCAAAATATAACAGAATAAAGTAAAATCAAAACTACAAAAACAATTTATCCTTTCACTATGTCATATCTGAAATTAACCTAACTATCATCACCAAAAATACAAATTCAAATATCACAAAACTTTCAACCTAATTTGAAATAACCGCATCTACTAACAAATCCACATCAAGATTAAAGATAAATCAACATTTAGAACCTAACCTGAGTCGATTCATCACAAAACACATGCGAAAATCCTTCGTAAACCTCAGATTTTCACAAAACCATGACACTTATCAGTCCCAAAAATGAAGGAAAAGATCAAAATATAAAAGAATAAAGTAAAATCAAAACTACAAAAACAATTTATCCTTTCACTATGTCATATCTGAAATTAACCTAACTATCATCACCAAAAATACAAATTCAAATATCACAAAACTTTCAACCTAATTTGAAATAACCGCATCTACTAACAAATCCACATCAAGATTAAAGATAAATCAACATTTAGAACCTAACCTGAGTCGATTCATCACAAAACACATGCGAAAATCCTTCGTAAACCTCAGATTTCGTCGTTCGAACATCCGTCAACCGCTTCACCAGAAAAGTAAGAATCACAAAAGAACACGGTAAGATATATAACACTCATTGCAACAACATCAGAACATCAAACGGATCCCTTGCCAGATAAAGCTTGTGATAGATCTCATGAAACCCTAGATCTGCTCATGAAACGGATCTGGTGATAGATTCAAACGGATCTGGTGATAGATCTCATGAAACCCTAGATCGCCGAGAAGAGAGAGAGAAGAGAGAGAGAAGAAGATCTGATGTTGTTTTGTGAGATGTGTGAGCATTGAGAGAGAAAGCATATGGTGATCCGTGTGAAGTCAAATGGACGGTCCCGATGTTGATCTGTGTGAGAAAGTAAAACATTTGGACGGCAGATGTATACCCTTGTAAAGGGTAAAAGGGTTTGTGTTTTCTTGTGCCTTAACAGTTGTACATTGTGCATTAAGTGTTTTTTCAACACCTTGTTCAATTACCATCTTGTCCTTCACATATGTTTATTAAAGTAGTATAGATATATATATATAGGGGAAGGTTCAAATGAAAACCACTAGTTATTGTGAAAACTCGAAAACTAATTAAAAAAAGCCAAAAAAACATACAAAAAAAATTTTTTTTTTTAATTTTTTTTTTGCAATCAAAATTTCGCAGGTTTTTTAATATAAAAAAAATTTAAAAAAAAAAAAAATTGTGTAGTGCACATGTGTAATACTGCACATATGTATGTGTACTACACATGTGTATTATTACACATGTGCACTACACAAATTTTTTTTTTTTGAAAGAAAGTTTTTTTATATATATAAAAACTAGCGATTTTAAAAAAAAATTGAAAAAAAAAATTGTGTGTTATTTAGGCTTTTTTTAGTTAGTTTTCGAGTTTTCACAATAAAAGTGGTTTTCATTTGAACCATCCCCTATATATATATATATATATATATATATATATATATATATATATATATATATATATATATATATATATAGGATGGATCATGAGAAAACTAGTTTAAATGAGAAAACCAAAAAACTAACTAAAAAAGCCTAAAAAGCATACCATTTTTTTTACAATTTTTTATTAAAAAAATCGCTATTTTTTATATATGAAAAAAAATTTCAATTTTTTTTGTACTACACATATGCACTAATACGGAAAGCCTAAACCACTTAACCCACCCCCACCGACACCCCCCAAAAACCTAAACTCCCCCCCCCCCCCCTCCCACCCCCCCCCCCCAAAAAAAAAAAAAAACTAAATTCACCCTCCCATCAAAAGCCTAACCCCCCCACCCCCCAAAAACCTAAACCTCCCCCCCCCCCCCCTCCCGAAAACCTAAAACGAAACCCTAAACATAAGCCCGAAAAAAACCTAAACCCCCTACCCCCACCCCCAAAAACCTAACCCCCCTCCCCCCACACCCAAAAACCTAATCCTAATCCTAAACCTCCAAAAAAACTAACCCTAAAAGCTAAACTAGACTCAAAAAGCTAATTTTAAGTATGTAATGCACATGTGTAGTACACATATAACGCACATGTGCAGTACAAGTTTTTTCTTTTTTTGAAAATTTTTTTATATATAAAAAATAACGATTTTTCTATAAAAAATTGTAAGAAAAGAAAAAAAAATTGCTATGTTTTTTTAGCTTTTTTAGGCTTTTTTAGTTAGTTTTCTAGTTTCTCATTTATATGTAGAGTTCTTATGATCCATAACTAAGATCTCTTAACCCTAAACCCTAAATCCTAACTCCTAAACTCTAAACAGTGTAGGGTTATATATGTAATGAATGTGTAGGGTTGGTTGCGGTGATACGAGATGGTGTTGGCGGTGGTGGATTTTCAGAATCCGCTTCTTGGAGAAACAAGTTGCGGGACGTTGTTGCACCGGTTGTAAGTGATATACTTTTTCTAAGACTGTTGTAGTTTTTTTGTTATTAAGTTTGTGGTCGGGGTAATGAAGTTATTGAAATTTTGTGTACTTTTGAAGAAATTTGGGATGAGGCCGGTGAAAGTGACGAGGAAAGAGATAAGATGCTTCCTCATATAGAGCAAGAATGTGTAGACGCGTAGAAGAGGAAAGTGGACTAAGCCACATGTCTAGGGCACATCTTCTTCAGGCGCTTGCAGATGCTAAACTTGAACTATCCACTTTGCTTGCATCACCTGTAGAAAAAAATGTTTGCTGGGATTGTAAGTAATATGCTACTTACATTTTGTAGAATGAAATTTGGGTGCTTATTTGTTTCTTATGTTATGATATGCAGCCTGAGAAGACTTCCGGAACCATCAAAGAACAACTTGCTGCTATTGTACCGTATTTGGAACAGTTTTGAAAGAAGAAGCTTGAAAGGATAAAGGAGATATCGGATGTGAAGAAATACATAAAATATGTGGAGAAAATGTAGGGAGTAATGCGGGAAATCAAGCTGTTAATGTTGATGTGTCTGATTTATTGTAACACCCCGTGTTTTCAAATGTCAAAGTCAAAGTCAAAGTCCAAGTCAACTTTGACTTCTTTGACTATAATTAGTCGATTTTATGTTTTAATTGTATATGTGGAGTAAGTGTTGTTAATCAGAAAGAATCGAAGTAATCAAATGTTTAATCGACGCGAACCGATTTACGACTGTGATTAGTAGAAAGTAACAATGCGATAAAGTTAACTAATCAGTAATCAAACCGAACTAACCATCATCGAACTCGAATCTCGAATTACGCGAACTTTGGTTGTTGTTATACGTGTGTGTGTGCCTTATGTGTTACCTGTGCATGTTTACTTTATGTTTTGTGCGGTGATCAATCGAATCAAATCGAAACTCGAATGCAATCAAAATCGAATTACGACGAATGAGAACGTAAGGATAGGGTGAAATATAGATGATTGTATGTTAGATATAGTAGTTGGGACTGAAAGTAATTTGAATAGGAAACTCTATCGTACTCGTATCGTCTTCAATCGAAATCGAAATATCGAAAATCGTCACACCGGACACTCGAACCAGGCTGTGGATCGATCAGGTGGTCAGCCGATCGAACAGCCCAGCCGATCGTACGTACTGTCCGATCGAGCAGGCTATCCGATCGGGATGTCAGCCGATCGGCCAGCCCTTTCCTCTTTTGGAGCCTATAAATAGGGCTGTCATTGTTATTCTTTACCACTTTTGGAAAGCTCTGACCGACCAGCTCGTGCTCCCCTTCTTTCTCAGATTCTTCCGATTCCGGTAAGTTTTCATCCTAAATCTTGTACTTTCTTGATCAAAACATGCTTCTACACCTTTCTATCTTTCAATTTTTGATTTCTAACCGTGAAATCACCAAGATCTAGGCATTCTTGGGTGATGTCATCATGGTGTTCTTCAAAAACACCATGTTTTAGCTTCAATCCACCATGAATAGCTCGGATCTAACCGATTTCCACATAAACAAGCTAAGATCTATCAAAGATCTAAACATTTACATGATGTGAAGGATTGAAAGAATGATTTCCAACTTTCTTTCATCTCTTTTACACTCAATGCCTTCAAACCGGTAGAAACGAAGCTTGAGCCGGTTCACCAATCATTCTAGTGGATGAGTGGTTCAAGATTCGGATTCTACCTACGAGGTTCACCGACTTCGGGATAAACATCAAGCTACCGTTCCGAACAGTTTACCGGCCGGACTTGGGTGATTCCTGTCCGAACAGGAGAAACAAGAATGAAAGTTCCATGGTTTAGCTCGTTGACAAAATACCTCAGTATAACGTCAAATACTCAGAACAGCCAAGTATTAGACGAACAGGCCGACCAGGTCAGGATGCTGGCCGAACGGTTAGGCTGTTCGAACGAACAGCCCAACCGATTGGACATGCCAGCCGATCGACCAGGTCAGCCGATCGGCTAGTATATGGTCCTACACTTGACAATTTCATGAAGTATAGTATTGAACGAGATGATGTTCGATCGAACAGCCGTATGTCAACATTACTCCTTGGATCATGAGATATTATGCTTCAACACTTAGTCGATTTTCAATTCGTTGGACGTATAGGAATGCCACCCGATCGAGCACGCTATTCGATCGAGTATGCTGCTCGATTGAGTGACATCCCGCTGAGGACTACTACTGAAATTCCTAACCGATCAGTTAAGCCGGCCGATCGAACAGACCGTTCGATCGATCGACCCGAAAGGTAAGAACACTTCAGTGTCTTTAAATACTACAACGAAAACTTCAAAAGTTCAAATCCTCGCACACAAACACATCTCACTCAAAGGAAGAAACAATCCACTCGAACAGTCCAGCCGATCGAGCCTATCGGCCGATCGAACGGAGTATCCGAACGGATTGTCTAGCCGAACGAACAACCCATTCGATCGAACCTACTGTTCGATCGACCAGGCTGTTCGACTCACTTACACTCATTTCCATTCTACGTGTTATTCATCGTTATGCTATCGAACTGTTCAGGCTAACCCTACTCTCAAGCGCTCCCTTCAATCCATCAATTAACCGCTGTGAGTATACTCGATCCCTTTTTTGCTTTTAGCACTTTTGGGTGTTACATACGTTACTTATCAAAATCACAAATCGACCACACTACTCAATTATTTGAACGCTAACCAATATGCATGTATTACGTGACTAAATGAATGCTTGTTGATTGTGTTTACACGTGGAATGTTGTCTACCTGCCTTAACGACGTAGTACTATAGTTTGGACTCGGCACCCGTTCACACGGGGGTTGTTAAGGACAATTACTTGCATGGATTACGGTGGTAATCATGTATTGCGAACCGTCTCGGACGGTCAACCCGCAGTCATTGGTATCGATAGGTCCATGTCAATAATTAACATGCTTCGTTTTCCTCTGTGTACGTGTTGGTTATGCGTAAACTATTCGAACTCTATATGCTAATATCAAACTTGTATGCTCACCTTTACATTATATGTATTGACTTTATTTTAACGTATGTGACAGGTGATTAAGATGTTTGCTTGCTAGGAAAGCGAGGCTAGAATAAAGCTCTAAAGGCCCCCAACAAATAGTTGTCTGTCAGGAAAGAGCAACTAGAGCATAGTTGTCGGTAGATCTTGTCAGGCTGGGTCTTTAGGAGCAATTGAACTATATTTATTTCTCTTATTGAAATCTGAGTTGTCGGAACAGAACATTTGACTAGTTGTTATCTGTAATAATTTGTTTGTTGTTTGGGACACGGTATGGGACGTGTTAATTTAAACTAAATAGTAATGATAATTGTTATGGAAACTTCTGGACAATCTGTTTCGCTCAGTGCCATGCTCCGATGATTCCGCCATCGGTTGGGGTGTGACATTTATCCATGAAGAAGTTGGATGAGTTCCATGATCAACTACAAGAACTTTGGGAAGAAAAGGTAAAAAATCAATTCACTCTCTAACAAGGACTATTACAAGATAGGTGATTTTGACTTTTGTTTGACCTTTGACTTTACAGAGTGATCCAAAAAATATGTGGAGAAAGGTTTTTGTATGACGCCTGTTTGGATTAATGTGAACGTGGCATGTGGTCGTGGACAAAACGAAGCAACTAGATATAATTTCGTTCAAGATTAGGATTTTAGGTACTTGATGTCACGTCATTGGCATATTAACTGCACTAACTTAGGATTTTTAAATGTTTCATTTATAGATTAGTTTGCAAAACATATTTTCTGAATAAAAGCATAATGTAATATGTTGGAAGATCCGATCTTATGCAGGCGCAATATCGAACTCCAGGATCAACCGGGCTCTCCGTCACTCATGTGTTAAACCCAGATACGAAACCATAAGACGATGTAGCAACTGCACCGCCAGCAACCACGACAGCAAAAAGGAGTCCTAGAGCCGACATATATCAAGCATTTTTAGCAAAATGACCAAGGTAATTCACACTCAACTTAGCGCAAGTGACCTATCAGATTTACACTCTGCATTCATGGTTATTGAAATAATTGATTTAGTAGGGGAAGAGAGACACATTAGTAAAATTAACATGGTGGGGTATGTTTAACACAAACCAAAAAAATAGGGAATGTGTTTGAATTAATGTGGCTGGGTTCTTTGTCAGCATCGGTGTCATTTCTATTGGGTATGCTTTTATTGTTATTTCTTCAGGGGTCAAGAATTTCTTCACGGATCCTTTTCAAGTTACTCAACTATGAATTCATTCTAGCACTTCTTTAAATTTTGCTAATTGTATATTTTTATTCCTTTTTTTGGTACAAGAAAATTCATCCACTTTTTCTAAACTGATAAATTGCAAATAATTTGGAAATAGATCATGAACGCTCTTTTGGTTTCTTTAACATCCGTTCTGCAAGCCGTTTTGGAAGACCAAATTTAAAATGGACCGAGGTCTGTACCCTTTTTTCATACTTGCTAATATATTAACATATTTGCTCCTTTTGCACTTATTTATGCTTTAATCATATGATTATATGTTAGGTTTAGAATTGGTTCCCTTATACCAAGCCCTCTCACTGAACGCCAAAGAATAACTTTAGTGTTTACCCCACGGAAATGAGTCAAGGTGAGAAATATTGAACATACCCAGCTTGGAGAATACTGGGCCAATCCATAACATCCGGTATGAGCCACATGCTCTCGCTACTCACCGACGATACACCTCCGCCGGCCACAGCGGCACAGCCGCCACCGCTCCTGCTTTCAATTCTTGTGTTGATAATTTAGTAGAAGGATCTGAATGAGGAGTTAATTTATGAAGAATGGAGTTATTAGATAATGTGGTGTTTAAATTTATTTTAATTGCAGGAGTTGTGTTTGAAAACTAGGAAGATTGCACTTGTATGAAAATCAATAAAATAACCCAAGAAGAAGCATGCAACAACTCAAGGTTTCAACTTGGACATCAGGTTGTAAACATAACAAGCAAGTTAATTGATTTGGTCATAGGCAAGGTAGGTGGTGTTTCATAAAGGAGTTGCTAACAATTTATAAGCTATTGTATTTGTAACAATTTATAAGTTATTGTATTTGTAACAATTTAATTCAATAGATTTGTACAATACATATATTTTTTGAATTTTACAAGTGTCTATACCAACAGTCCGCCACAAATCACGATGACCCGAATAGAAACCCTGCTTATCCCAGGCGCAACGCGCCGGGTTGATAACGCTAGTTTATTTTAGTTCCAAGTTGCACCATTGTAACCTAATTTAATAATCAAACCTCGAAAAAAACTATTTCTTTTTTTAATCTATAGACAGATTAGACATCCACAAGGTCATAAAGTGTGGTAAGTGTTGGAAATATTGAAGGTAAACATACAAGTTGGTATGTTTCCTCCATCCCACATTGGTGGAGGGAGTGAACTTTGAGTGGTTTATAAGGGATTACTCCTTATGGGCCTCCAAAGTGTTAAATGGGTTGAGAAGTGGATGAAGCCCACACGCGCGCCGAGCCGCGAGCTCGCGAATGAGGGCATTTGAGGCGCACTTTGCACTTCGCACGTACGCATCGTCGCGAGGAGCTTTTATTTTTAGCTAAGGTCCAGTTCAGGTGGGTCAGATCTGTGGACCGAATGAGATAAGGAGATAGAGGTGAATTCGAAACAGTGGGGGTTATCCCATTATCTCTAGTAATTCGAATTCGTATGGGATATATCTAGCAACCGAATTGGTTCTGAATGGTTATCTCAATCCCCGTTTTTCTCATTCTCTGGTATGATCACAACCTATAAATAAAAGCCTCCTGATACCCATTCATTCACTTACAATTTCGCAGCCTCCTCCCACATGTGTGCTCCAGTTTCCTCTCCAGCTTCTGCGTTTTCTGGTTTCCATTACTGTTGGAATACCAGATTAGTTCTGCATTAAATCCTGGGAGTTTACGCTGCAGCTCACAACAATACGAGCGCGTAAAATCCTTTAAGGACAGCAGTCATCCGTGCAGTTCAAGGATTTTTGTTCAAGGATCTTCGTTCTCAATCGCCAGGTTGGTTTTAATTTTGCGTGTTCTTTAAATTCGTCCGATAACGGGACAGTCTCCTTCTATCTTTCTTTAATCAGTTTGCTCAAGTTGGAACAAACTGGTTTGGCTGATAACTCGGTAATTAATAAAGTTAATATTAATTTACTGTTTATTGAAATATTTTACTGTTTATTGAAATATTTTCAACAGTAAGAAGGCGGAGAAGATCATTTATGGGCTTGTAATTATAGCTTGTTGGTGCTTATGGAAAGGAAGGAACGATTTGATTTTTAATCAGAATAAATGCAGTCCACTTGACATCATAGGAGAGATAAAATCTAGGGGTTATACTTGGGTTAAGAATAGATCTTCCTGTAATTATATTAATTTGGTGGATTGGTGTAAATATCCTTTGTACATGTTGTAATTTATTGCCCTTTGGCCGTTGTCGGGGGTGCTCTTGTTTGTTTGGTCTTTTACCTATTTGGGTCGGAGGTGTGTTACAATGAAGTTTATTTTTCAAAAAAAAAAAAAAAACATGAATTTATAACTTTTTTTAGTTCCAAGTTGCACCAAAGTCCACGCTTTATGAAATTTATAACTTTTTTTAGTTCCAAGTTGCACCAAAGTCCACTCTTTATCAGTATATAAACACAGTTATAGTTTCTTAAGCACCACCAAATTATAACCACATCATCATTATATGGCCTCTGTAGATCCATCATTGATTGCAGACCCTAGAGAGCAAAAATGGGTTGGTGAAATTAGTGAAATCGTGAAACATCAGCTCGAAATCAAGGTCGAAATCCCTCCTGTTTCCATCTTCAAAATACCAGAAAACATAACCAAAATAAAACCAGAAGCCTATAAACCACAGCAGATAGGCTTTGGTCCATACCATCATTTTCAGCCTGGACCCTATACCAAAATGGAACAAAAAAAACTTGTTGTGCTACAAAAGGTCCTACAATATCACAAAATCAAGGATTTTAGACTCGATGTCCTTGACAAAGTCGAAAACCTTGTTCCTGTCATTCGTGCTTGCTACGAAATGTTCCTACAAGATGATAACGTTTCGTTGGCTTGGGTTTCCGCCATCGATGGTCTCTTCTTGCTTAATCTATTCGAAACCTATGACAATAAACAAGTCAAAGTTAATCCAACACAAAGATTATTGGCACAAGACATAATGATGGTGGAGAACCAGATTCCTTTTATGGTGTTGAAGGAAATCCATGAGGCTTTGAATACATCATCAGGTACTAATTTTTCACCTTCCGTGTTTCCATCCTTGCGCTCAGAAGAAGACGATCAACTGATCACCGCTTCTTCGACTACTTTTTCGTTAGATCTACCATCACATTCAAATTTAACTTTTTCACCTTCCATATTTAGATCATTTAGTGAGATCCATTCACCACTTGAACTATGTTCACCGTCAAACGCTCCTAATCATGTAGAACATCTACTCCATTATATGTATGATTCCATCATAAACAACGACCCTTTAAAGAACATACATATTCCGGTTTCTAGTACTAAGCCTTCAGTCATGTCAGATTATATACCTCCTCTAAGTCTGAGTGACATAACAAACTCCATCAGCCATGTTTCAAATTTTCTGAAGAAAGTGCCCGAGAAAGAAATTGCTCAATTATATGAACAAACTGTCACAAGCCTACAAAACTTTTCGAAACATAAGATTACCATCCATTCAGCTTCCAAACTTCAAGGTATAGCAGGATTCGAGTTTCACGATCTTCCGAAAGATGGAGGTGTAGAAAATGTATACATGGATGACAATAACATTTACCTGCCACGCATTACTTTGAATAATGATTCAGAGGTTATATTGAGAAATTTGGTTGCTTATGAAACTTTAATGCCCAACTCAAATCGCTTTCCGCTTAATGAATACATGGGTTTGATGTGTGGGCTTATTGTGAATGTAGAAGATGTAAAGCTTCTTAAAAAAGACAACATTATCAAAGGTGACTTGGGTGAGGATGAAGTTGCCAAATTGTTCATTGGGGTAAGTAGTTCTATAATGAGCTTGAAAACCAAAAAGAAATCAGACTTGCAAGAAATGATAGACCAAGTTAATAATGTTTATGAAAGGAAGCCAAGGATCAAGGCATATTTACCCGTGAAGAAACTAGCGAATTGGTTGCTGGTGGTATTAACAACTATAGGCGGTTTTGTGGGAGCTACATGGAAGATTGTAGCGTTCATGGTTAGCATTGTGACAGTGTTCATGCTAACGTACCAAGCTTATTGTGATGTTTATGGCTGCGACAACAATAAAAGTGTCGTGTTGTCCTACGCTTCTAGCTAGCCTGATTGCAGCATCTATAATCTTTTTAGGAACCACAGGCTCCCAATTTGTTTCTTGTTATGCTTATTTTTATTTTTATCTTTCATTTATGAACAAATGTTTATTGAATTGTGATTATTAAAATCCTTCTCATACGCTAAATTACACATATTTTTCAATAAATATTTTCTACACTTTCTAATAGCTTTAACGTTGTTTTTATTAATTTCTACACGTTTCTGGTTCATTTTTTTAGTTTTAAAGATTAATTTTAAAAGAACACGAGCTAAAAAGAGTTAAATTAATGTTAATGATTGAAGTTCTAACTTCGCGCTTTATGTATACTAAACCTTAAATGATTTAAACTCAAATAATTGTGATGATAAAGAATTGAAAACAAAGGTGTTGCAATCAATTAGATGGTTTGGGCACTTTTGTCATTTTAGTTCAAATCTCAAATTTTTTAAATCTGGGTCCCTGTAATTTCATTTTTATTGCCATTTTAGTCTAAAATCCAAAAACTCATTTTTTTTACTGTTGCAACCTGCCTATTTTGTCTTTTTATGCAAGGTTATTTTTGTCCAACTTATTTTTATTTAACTCTATTCTTAATTTAAAAACTAAATTAAATACATTTACTTCATTTAAATACCCTTGTTAATATTTATTTCCCTGTTTAAATAGATCATCTTCAACCCCTGTGAGCCGTCACCAAATAACTTCCGGTCACCTGTGAGCCGTCACCAAATAAATAATAACAAAAAGATGATGTGCTTTGGCTTGGACATCACCAAATAATAACATTGAAACAAAGTAACAAAAAGATTGCAACTTTGGCTTGAAAATCAAGCAAATAAATAATAACTTCCGGTCACCTGTGAGCCATCACCAATGTCTCGATAAACTTCAACCCTTCACCCCTCTCAGTTCCTAAAACCACAACAATAATTAGTTAATTACAGTTATCTTCCTAAAATTGTAGAATTTGGGGAAAAACTGATGTACCTGAACGGATGAAGAAGGATGAGAGGAGGAGAGCGCCGCCGTAGAGGCGGCGAGGACAGAGGCGGCGACGGCGGCAGAAGAAAGCTTCATTATGTTGCCGGAGAATGAGAAGAAATCCGACGACCGGCGCCGGATCAAGGTGATTGCCCATCCTGTGGGTTAGGGTTTTATTTGGGGGAAGATGATGTGCTTCAATCTTGTGGGTTAGGGTTTTATTTGAGGGTTGAAGATGATCTTTTATTTGAGGGTTGAAGATGATCTATCTAAATTGGGAAATGAATATATATAAGGGTATTTAAATGAAATAAATGTATTTAGTTTAGTTTTTAAATTAAGAATAGAGTTAAATGAAAATCAGTTGGACAAATATACCCCTGTATAAAAAGACAAAATAGACAGGTTGCAACAGTCAAAAATAGGAGTTTTTGAATTTTGGACTAAAATGACAATAAAAGTGAAACCACAGAAACCCAGATTTAAAAAGTTTTAGATTTGGACTAAAATGGCAAAAGTGCTCAAATCACAGGGACCAAAATGGCAGTTTACTCCAATAAATTATATATATATATATATATATATATATATATATATATATATATATATATATATATATATATATATATATATATATGGAACCCATTAAGTCTAACCACCATCCAAGTCAATATCCACCGTTGGATCATGCTGATCTCAGCCGTTTAAACTCCCAAAAATAACCGCTCTTATGGCGGTTATTTACAGTTTTCTTAGCTGGTGGTTACTTCCACCTTTTCCTACCCATGATCTCCACAATTCAACTTAATCCTCCTACAAACTTGGGTAGTGGTATCAATTCAGTATTGTTATATAATGTACAAGCCACATACAAAATTCCTATTTTTCAATTGAATTATTCTTGAAGAATAAAAGAAATCCCTGCAATCCTCGTCGTTGAGCCTCCCGATCACAGGTCGGCTTTTGTTCATATTTGAAAGTATCATAGCTATTATGCTCTTTCTTTTAGTTTTTCTCGGATTGGTTTCGTATTTGATTGAAGGTATCATTGAATTTTGATTTTTTAACCGAAAATCTGTTTAAATTTTTTTTAATTTTGGTTGTCGGGTCAACTGAAACTAGTGTAGGTGCGGATGAAGCTGACACATATAACAAGGAATATTGTTCGAGATTGCTCCGATTGCCTTAATAAAGTACAGCATGGTAACCCTAGGATTGCTTTTCTTTGTAAATTTTCTAACCATATGCTAAATCAAACGGAAAAGTTGTTACAAATACCCCACTCCCAAATATCTCTACTACTAATGTCCTCTTTGAGGATTTTAAGGCTGTTAAGCAAACACAAGCAATGGAAGTTGCCTTGTGGTGGACAGATAATTGCCACATAGATTCTTGAAACGCAATATATAGTTGCATAGAAGACAAGGACCTACTGATTTTACAGAGTAGATTGGGGGCTTTCTGCATGAACATTGTTATTTTGTAATAACCTTTGTTCCTTTTAATATTGTCGCAGACTTCTGGCTTGTGGTTAACCGTGATATATGCTTATCTTTATAGAGTGTATGGTACAAAAAAGGTATGTGGGTCTTTATTTTAGAATATGGGTGCTAAACGGGCCGTGTTCACGGGTTGACGGGTTCAACCCAACCCGAACCCGAAAATTTTAGAGGAACCCGAACCCGAAAATCGTTTCATACATATGAACCCGACCCTGACCTGAATATTCGCAGGCTGACCCGAACCCGACCCGTTCAACCCGAATTTTTTTATTTTTTATTTTTTTTTCAAAAAATTAATATATTGAAATTTACATCTACTAAAAAAACACAAATTAGATAATAAAATTACATTAAAATCATAAAATCTTATGTCAATTTCTATTGTTAAGTTATAAGTATAGCATACAATACACACCAAATTTAATTTATAACATAAAACATATTGTAAAAAATATAATATTATAGAAATGGGTTAAATGGGTCAACCCGTCAAACCAACCGGGTTGATCCGAACCTGACCCGTTTAGCTAAACGGGTTGGCGGGTTCAACCTGAAATTGACCCGAACCCGTTTAGACTAAACCCAAACCCGCGAATTTTGTGTTTGATTCGGGTCGTGTCAGAAATTCACACCCCTATTTTAGAACATTCTATTACTGATATTTGTACTCCACTTTATTTTTTATCCTTAAATCTTGATTTTGTTCTCTTCTTTAATTATTTTGTTTCCTTCAATGCAGAGGTATTGATGGCTAACCAGGTACTTGAAGTTTAAAGGATCTTTTCTCTAACTATAATATATTCAGCACATTAGCTCAATTGGAAACATCATATATAAGTATATGTTAGCACTAGGTAGTTTAGTTTTAATGTTTAATATTATAATCCCTATGCACTCTCTTTTCTGATCTTTGTTGAAAGCATCTATTGCAAGATCATATGATCATATGATGTTGATTGTACATATCTTACTATGTTTTTTTTACTTTAGAAAGTTGTCTAATCCGCTAGATAGAGATGGATCGCACTACCTGGAGAACCACCACCTCCTAATGATTTAGAAATTGGTGACTGGCTTCCACGCTTTGTTGTTTTTCAAGGACTGTACATTTTCTTGTATTTCGTGTCCACATGTAACTAGCTAATTCAAATCCTGATGATTTGGCTTTTGTTTATCAATCTTTTTATAAATGGGTTTGTTGAAGGTATACCAATCTATGCTAACTTAAAATGGTGCATATACAAGTCCACCACCCACCCTTTTGTCTGATGATGTGGAAGTCTTTTCTTCACATTATGATGTTCTAAACTTAGAATATATACTCTTTTCGATGGATAAAGGGGTTGATCTACACACAGCAGATCTTACAGGCCCTATCCCTTTGTCATTTCATTTATTTAAAACTTAATAACTATTTCATATAAGTTGTTCAGTTTTTCTTCCTATATTTCTATATATGACTACAAAATTGTTTTAAGTTATATCAAAATATTATGAATTCTGAAATTCATTGTTGACAGTTTAATTTTACCAAGGATTACAAAGCGTAAATATATGCAAATCTAAGTTTACACCATGTGCAAAAGTAGTTTTAACTTATAAAATAAAGTATATATTCTGAGTTCACATTATGTGTAAAAGTAGTTTTAACTCATAAAAAAGAACATATATAGCATCCGAAAACATAAGTCCACATATATATTTACGAAAGAAACGTTTTACTCATGTCGCGCTTAAGGAATCGGGTTGTTGGTACCGGTCCTAGAAATTGGCCTAACCAAGCTAATTTATAAAAATATTTGGACTGGTTGCCACTTTTTGACTTGGCCGGTCTTAAAAGGACCAGGCTTAGGCCCATTGCGCATCTTGGGATCATATCTTACTTTCATTTATCTGAGCATTATATTTGGTGATAACATAGGAGCCAATGCTAGAATCAACCTCTAATAAACTCTTTGTTGTGGATGAAATATAGAAGACAATCTATACTATTTGTAATGATGTTGTAACTGTTGGATTCCAGAGATGTTGGGACGTTAATATAGACAACATGTTGAAACTTCTTATATTTCCAGTGCTTCTTCTTTCATTAAGAATCGAAGGTTCTGATGTATGAATTTTCTCTCATCATATGTTTCTTATTGTCCTCCTAACTCTTATTGTTTTGAACTTATTCAAGAACCATGCAAGAAACCTCTTTTTATGTAACTGGAAATCAGTCGAGGATTTTTCAAATCATTTACTTATGAATGGGTCGATTTTGTTTACGTTTATTAAAATATTTTGATAATAAGTGTTTCGCTAAATCCCTATTTATTTAGCCCCCAAGCCTAACCTGATTAGGCAAGGTATGAATTCACACTCAAAAGGGTAATTTGTTTTTTTTTCATAGTAACTAACTTCTTTATGTTTGTGTAGTGTTTTTAAATTTATGATTAAGTGTTTTTTTGTTAATAATAGATTGCAGTACAATTGGTATATAATATGTTCTGTAATTATTTTTTATTTGTTTGCTTTGTAAACTTATTAATTTCTATGTGTACTGTGTTATGTTGTATAGATGCATGCTTTTGTACTAAAATGTTATTTGTATTGTATGACTGATATCCTTTGAGTATAACTATCTGCCCACACGTGTAGTATATCAACACTTTATGACCTTACTGTGCAGTGAAGATTCTGAATGTGAATTATGGTCGTGCCCTAAATGGTTCAGAAAGCTACTTTTGCTTTCAGGGAATGACTACTTGGACTAAGATCACACCTGCCAGTTGCCAATGCTGCCACCAAGGTATATTCTTGCTGGTCTTTGATTCTTTCTTGTAGGGCTTTGATTTTTTGATGCTCTCTCAAGTTTTGATGATTTCTGTTTGAATTTATGTATGTGTCTATGTTGGATTATGATGAGAATTATCATGTTAATTTTGTACTCAAACATAGTGAATTCATTTCCCCCTTCAGCCATTCGTTCTTGCCTCTCGCCAGTACCCTCAAAACTGAAACCATCGTTCTCGCCAGCAATGAGTTTGGAGCCAAGTGAATTTCTTTCAGAATACTATCCAGGATTGCAATTTTAGGGTTGTGTGAACCAAAGAGACGAACACACCAAAGGGACAAAGAGGTAGTGAGTACGTTGTTTCTTCTTTATACATTACTTTCTTTTTACTAAATGGTTGGTTTCGTTCTTTGTGATTCATGTTAACTTCTTGATATTTGAAGTTAAAATGGTGTGGTGATGTTTGGTTGTATATTTGTCACTCTGTCACTTTTATTTTAGGAATAATGGATTTTAATAATCCTAACTATTAGCAGTTGGCCAGCAATGGTCCTAACTTCAAAAATAACCAGTGGTTGTCCCACCTTTTCATATATTGTAAATCAATGGATTTTTACTAAACCGAAAAAGATAAGGGGATAAAAAGAAATTAAGGTTGTATTATTAAAGATCCATTAGTTTACAATATGTGAAAAGCTGGGACCACCACTGGTTATTTTTTAAGTTGGGACCGTTGCCGGCCAACGGCTAATAGTTTGGATTCCTTTATTTTATATTGTTGTGTGGTTGTACACTGTTCACGTTCGTTTTCCTTTTGTAAATTAAGAATGGTGCTTTTGTTTAGAATGTTGTTTAGACTTGTGTCCACTTAATGTAGGTGTTTGGGATTGCTTATTTTGAGCCCCTTTTAAGTTTTTTACTTCTTAAAAGTTAATAGGTCATTTTTGTAGTGTTTGGATAATGTATTTTGAGAATGAGTTTTAGTGGTTTGAAAAGAAGAAAAGGAAAAATTTGATGGTTGCAACCTTTTCAAAAAAGGATATGGTAAAGAAGAAAAGGAGAAGTGTTCCCGAACACACTCAATATATACATTATCTTTGTTTGTTACGTTGTTAGCGTCAGCCGTCCAACGGACGGGTATTAAACTAGTTAAGTCATTGGTCCATGTATAATTATGAATGGGCTGAGAATTAAAAAGAGAATCATGTTTGTGTATAGAGGTTCACAAACCCGTATTTTTTATGCCCAGTTTCGGCTGTTGAACCGTAGAGAAAAATCAGGTATTGCAATAACTGGGTATGGTTTTGGTTTTAGGTCTTAGCCAAAAAATTATACCCTGTGTATCTGGTTCTTCAGGAATCAAGTATTATAATATGCTATTTGATAAAACTGGTCTAGGGGTAGAACCCATTCCAATGAAAGAGGTAACACTTTTAGAAGCCATTTTCAAATGATTTTAGAGCATTTTTTGCGTTTTGATCTTTTTCAACTATTTATACCAAGTCTATGGGTGAAGAAATACATTAAAAAGCAAAAAAAAAAAAAAAAAACAAAACAAAACAAAAAAAGAAAAAACCCATATTTGAGGTTCTAAAAGCTCTATGTTGAAAACATGCAGATCTCGAAAAAAAAAATACACAAGCCACGGTAGTAAGTGATTAATACCCGGTATCGGGTATTTTAATACCTGGGTTCGAGTATAGAACTGGTTCCGGTTTTGGGAATAAATCAGGTATGAAGCGCATGATGTTCTAGTTACGGGTATTAAGGTCCAAATGTATACTCTATGCATACCCTGCTGGTAGGGTCAGTTCCTAAATACCCGGTTCTAAAAAAATCCGGTTCCAGACATTTTCTACCGGGTACTGGTGGTTCCGGTTTTTTTTCACACCTCTCTTTGTGTAGGTTACGGATGTCAACATAATTATATTATGAGTTAATTACACAGATAGTCTTTGTTGTTTGTTGAAATTAACACCTTTCAGTACTAACCTTTTTTTTGTATTTGTAACATATTTGAGTATTAAGGCTAACTCCCGTTCATTTTTCTTTTAAATAAGTGTAAAATTACTAAAACACCCTTAGATATTTTTTCTCTTAGTACTCAAATGTGTTATTTTCATTAAACCATAAGAACTATCTGTGTAAATAACTCTAAAAACATGAAAACTCATTATATTTGTAAAAAATATATATTATAAAATATGCCACAAAAAATATTTAGTAATTATATTCTTAAAATATTATATGAAAAAGTTATGGTCGTTTTAAATTAACGAGGGAATTGATATTTAAGATTTGATGATGATAAAAGCTAAACCCAGGGAAAACCATCTCCACCTGATGGAATAAGTTAGATTACAATTTAATGTCCAGAAGTTTCCTCTCTTGAAAGATTATCCAAACAACCACCTAAACTATTGGAACAAAGAACTGTTGCCCTAGAGATACAAGACAACAAGTACAAGTGCGAATGAAAAGTGGTGGTTCAACTAGTAAATAGTCAAAGTCAACAAAGTGAAGACTGAAGACCAGATGACCAAGTCAACAAGTCAAAGAAAGACCAAAAAACTGGATTCCAAAAGTGTTGGATTCTACCAGTAGTTTTGGAATTCACGTTGTTTACTTGTATTTTACAACAGTTTTTGTTTTAGTTGTTTATTTCCTAATTGTCCAGCAGTTTTGCAAAACTGGTGTAAGTTACACATTTATTGGGTTATTTAGGGTCACCTTCATGTTGATATCACCGGTAGTTCTCTCCTCTATAAAAGTCCAGTCTGTAATGTAACATAAAAATGTAACTCTAAGAGCTAAAAAATAAAAGAACTTAGAGAGAGAATTCACCTGGTGAAAGGGGGTACTATTGTACATCTGATCGTAATTTGACATATGAATAATATATGAATCATTGAAAATCATTTCCAAATCAAGTAGTGTCTATGATGATTTGTTATAACTGTTTGTTTGATTACTTTGTTAATATAAACGGTTTTATCAAAAACACACACAATTCACCAACTCTCAGATCCAACAATTGGTATCATAGCAAGGTTACACCGAATTGACTTAATCGTTGATTTAGAAGACAAACCAACTCATATTGATAACTAATTGAGTGGTCAAAAGGACTTGAGAAGAACTAAACCAATTGGAACATTAAATTGACGTGATATTCTTCTATTTTAGAGTAATTATCAATAGAATTCAGGGAGATGTTAATCACTCATGATCTTCACAATACTGGATAGGCTACCAAGCTACTTGTTCATAAGTCCGCCCCTGAGTATCACCACCGACACATAGATTAAATGTACATGGATCTAGAGAATGGTGGGACTATGGGAGGACCAAAACTAGTTAAAGCTTAGTTTAAGAACCTGGAACTGGTTATTTTAGTAACCGGGGATTTTATACTTGTAACCGAACCCAACCCTACGCGTAGGGTATGGATAGGGTATACATTTTGAGCTCAATACCCGTACACAATTAATACCCGAAAAAAACCCGGAACCGGTTTTTTATGGTTGGTTTGGGAAATCTTTGTTTGCTAAATTAGTTAATTTGAGTCTACCATTTTAGTTACTCTTATGAAACTTAGAACAAGTCCAAATGGGTTAGTCATCTATTTGGGTCAACCCACAACACTTATATTAATTTCTATATATTACATTACAGTATTAAATAAATTAAAAAAAAAAACTGATTTGCAAGGTAGTTTGCTCTTAGAAAACACTATAAATGACAATTCAACTTGTTTTAACACACATTTTATAAGTAAATAAGTTAAAACTGTAACCTCCAACAAGAAATCACAGAGAACAGAATACTTTAAAATTGTCTAAAGATCTTTATTTTAAATTAAATATATTCATAAATATACCCAAAAAATAGCAAAATAAAAAATGGCACACAACTTTAGTTTACAAACATACAAGCAGATCATCAAAAAAGGAATTTCGGCACAACTAACCGCGGACAAAAGCAGTAACGCGACAGAGGAAAAAATGCAGGGATTAGAATCACCTCGCCTTTGCTTTACATTACCTCTGCCATTTCCTCTCTGCAACAACCACATAAACCAGTCAGATGCCAGAAATGCCAAAAAAATGTCAAAAATGATGACATGGATGATGAAGTGGCGGTAAGTTTGCCCATGTGGCGCCATGTGAAGATATTGGATGAAATATTTGAAACTTTCAGGTTTCTTTATTAAGGCAATTAGGAGTGTAAACGGTTCGAGCTCTATATATGTTAGCTCAAGCTCGGCTAGTGAGAAATTTCTCAAACGTGAGGTCGAACTATTTTACATATATACATACATAATTATTTTTAAATATATCATGAATTAAAACTTTATATTTTAAACATAATATATAGTATTTAGTTAATTTTAGGATAATTATATGTATAATTACTTCTATTATGTAATAAATGTTGGACTTTATTAAATATTACATAATAAGATTAATTAAATCCATATAATTACGGGCCCCTTAAAGTTTGCCTTAATTCAAGCTTTTAGTGAGCCAATCTCCAGTGGCTCACGAGCAGCTCGACTCGTTTACTTTAATAATTTTTTATGCAATTTAGTCACTAAATATAACAATACCTGGATTACTTTTTCCCTTGGTGGTCTGTTGTGGGGTCCGCTTGAGCCGTGGTGAGCCATGCCTGCCGCTAACCGAACCGGGCAACGAGTGTCTCTTTTTCAAATAAGCTTCTTTACTTTGCACATCTGGACTTGAACTTGGTGAGTTATTCGCCAGAGCTTTTGCTTTTGCGGATTCAGTAATTTGCATGTAACTTGGTATAGAATTACTACTGCAACTATCTCGAGGTTCCTGATCAACTGGTTGTTCAGAACTTTGTGACCCTAGAGAATCCCTCCGGTTCGTGGGTTTAGCCTCTTTAGGTAAATGGTCCAAACTATTTCTTACAGTTGACCTTTTAGTATTTGACCATGGTTTCGGTTTTTGAATCCGTACCTTTTTACTCCTTTTGTTATCTGATATCTGGCTAGATGGTGTTACTACGTGTTCAGAGGCGGTTACATGACCTTTTATTGATGTTTCTGGGGACTCGACTTCTTTATGCATTGATGATGACTTGTACATTTGACGGCCGGTTTCAAGTTCCAGCTCAATGTGTTCATTAGACGTGTTGCAATCAAAGTTTTCTGATAGATTCGAAATGGAGCGAGTCAACTCAGTGCCTACGACTTTCACTTCTTTGTTGCATTCAGTGTTTCCAATCTCTGATGGATCTGGTGAGTCAAGCATGGATGTGACGGAAAGCTCAGTTCCACATTCTGACCCACCGTTTCGACTATGACCCAATTTTATGCTTTTGTAAACTGGTGGTCCCACAGATTCAACAGAAACATTTTTATCCGCAGGAGAATCCACCATGTGTTCTTGATTTAAAGAATTGATGGAAGTCAATGACTTGTTCGTAGAAGTCAACTCCTCGAATCTTGAATGGGCCGCAATGAATGCTGAATTACTCGGCTTTCTTGATCCAAACACAGACTTTCTTTCCTCTGAATCTGCTTGTTCAGTGGCAGCCCGCTTGGAAGGACGTTTGGGCTGTTCAACGTCCACTACGGGCTTCTCGGGCCCGAGTTCAGGCCCAGTATTTGATGCATGTGGGTCCATAAGTTGGGGAGAAGACACCGATGTCCACCTTTCCAGCCATTTCCAAGCGGGATCGTCTTTCGATGGATCATATTTTATACTAATTTGTTTGGTTCTTGGTGTGGATTCCAATAGCTTTTAATGAAACTAGAATGTTAATTTTTGATCACTGAAGTAAGATACAAAAAGGTATGATACAATATGTGTTGATTTTCGGATGACATCTTAAATCAGGTAAAACGATAATGGGTCAAATAAGTCGAAAGTTGTGAAAGTGTATTGAAAATGCGTAAAACCTTCTAAATTGTTATGTTAAAACAATAGATTATTATTTTTATTATAAAGATTCTTTAGACGTAATTAACACATCAATTATTCATATAAAAACAAGAGACAAGAAAGTGCTTGTGGGTCGGCGCTACTCGACTTGGAATGCACAAAAAATTGAAAATTTTGACATGAACCCTACCTGAAGGGTCAATGGATTCAAAAAGCATAAAACCTTATAAATTGTTTTGTCAAAACAAATATATATATATATAGAAAAAGTGTAACGTACAATAGGGCTTATCGTTCGATACGTACGCGATCATCCCAGCCGTTCGATCTGGTGCGAATTCAATCTTCGCATGTTAAAAAAAGGCAAATGAAATCGCATGGCCAGAAAATTCAATGAAATCGCATGTTTGAAATCCCATGCAAATGAAATCGCATGTGAAAAAATGGCTAACATAGGGTAATGTGAAAAATGGCATGGGGTGTGTAGATGGACAAAATCGCATGTGGAAGATTGAATTCGCACCAGATCGTACGACTGGGATTATCGCGTACGTATCGTACGATAAGCCCTATTGTACGTTACCTCTCTCTCTCTCTCTCTCTCTCTCTATATATATATATATATATATATATATATATTATTTTTTACAATATCGATTTTGTAAACATATCTAGCACATTAATTAGTAAAGAAAGAGGACAAACAAGTTCTTGTGGGTCAGCCCAACCTTACATGGAGTGAACAGAAAATTGAGATAAACCCTACTTGACCAGTTACTGAACCCGCCCGATTAACCCATATGGAAGGTTAAACAGATCCAAATGATAAATAAGAAAAAAAATATTATTACCTGGATAGTGAATCGGTTACTGAGTAACTTCTCAATTGTAGTATATGTTGGATGTGGTAAGGTTTTAGAATCTTGTTTCCCCTGAAAGAAACAAATAAACGGCATATAACAGTTAATGGTTGAAGCAAAAATAGTAGATGGAACAATTTGTTTTACTATATACATACATCAAATTATACCATTTTACGTGTAGACGTTTTTTCAAGAGGCATGCTACGTTGGCGGGCACGAACAAGAGCTTGCATCTTAACAATAGATTGAATGCAACGCAGCGTTCCAGCAGCACGACAACGAACCAAATGCCCTCGTACAGCAGCTTGTAATATCACAATTTTCCTATACTTTATCAGTTCTCTCTGAGCCTAAACAATACATGCAACCGTAATTAACAGATATTATCTGAATTAGGGGCTTAGGGCTTATTAGCTAGTAAAATATATTGGAAGTAGAAGCCGCAAGGTGGTGATCAGGCGGGTTAAGTAACAGCTTTGGGTTAAAAGTTAAAAAATTACATTTTCACTACAGGTCAGGTAGACTAGACCCACAAACACTTTTTGGCCAATTTTATGTTTTTTTTTATAAATCATTTTATGCATAAACTATGATTACAGAAATATTATTAAAATAATAATCTAATATTTATATACAAAGATTTAGGAGGCTGTAAGACATGTACAAAAAACCGGTTTCAGGAAAAAAAAATCGGTTTTTGAATCTAAACCAGTTTGAAAAAAGGAAAAATTACAAGTTTTGTCCTTTATCTTTATACCACTTTTCAGGCGGTGTCCTTTTTCACAAATGTTGACAGGCGGTGTCCTTTACTAGGTATTTTGTTGCAAGTTTAGTCCTTTACACCCAACCCAGTTAAAAAACCCTGTTAATTGTTGACATGCGGTGTCCTTTACTAGGTATTTTGTTTGCAAGTTTAGTCCTTTACACCCAACCCAGTTAAAAAACCCTGTTAATTGTTGACATGCGGTGTCCTTTACTAGGTATTTTGTTGCAAGTTTAGTCCTTTACACCCAACCCAGTTAAAAACCCTTGTTAATTTTTGACATGCGGTGTCCTTTACTAGGTATTTTGTTTGCAAGTTTAGTCCTTTACCTATGTATTTTGTTGCAAGTTTAGTCCTTTACACCCAACAATTAACAGGGTTTTTTAACTGGGTTGGGTGTAAAGGACTAAACTTGCAACAAAATACCTAGTAAAGGACACCGCCTGTCAACATTTATTAAAAAGGACACCGCCTGAAAAGTGGTATAAAGATAAAGGACAAAACTTGTAATTTTTCCTTGAAAAAATACCGGTTTGTTTACCACTCAAAAAAACGGTTTGGTTTGTAAAAAAGAAAAAACCGATTTGTCACCTCCAGGCCTGTATGCATTAGTATCGACTTTAGGCAATGTTTGACCTATATGAATAAAACACCGCCTACACATTTATAAGTAAACGCGTTGAAACTGCTATAGAAGTAAAAACATACCAAGTATTTCCTAACAGCAGACTGGATGACAATGACGGATGATTCATCAAGACTGGAATCGAATTTACTTTCATCCTTATCAGCAACTTCAGTGACCAAACTAGACACCGTATTGTCCTTGGTAGTTGATGTTGACACGCAAGGCAATTCCTCTGTACATAGATTTGCAGTAGTTTTCTCAGGTACAGAAATGACAGGTGGTTCATAGTTGATAACAACAGGTTCTGAGTTCTTATTCTCGGAAGGTATTTCGGTTATGACAGTACTTGTTAGTACTTGATGTCCCGCTGATCGTTTGCGGAAGCTCCATCCTCTTTTATCGGAACCGTTGTTCTGAATTGGTTTAACATAAGCTCACTAAGTTAGAAGACACACACACACTTATATCTAAATCTGTAAACTTATGGCTTTAACTTCTTTTGAAAAGAAAGGTATATCATATATTATTAGCTAAATAAAGATAGTTCAAGATTAGGCCTTGGTTGATTATCCTGTTTTAGATTATATTCACAGACTCCGTTATTATAAGTTTTCTGATATTCTGCATTGATGGGGGAATGTTCAGTTGATCGGAGATTGGGATGCGGACAGGGAATTCCCTACTTCTGAAAACCAAGGATAGCGCATCCCTAAATCCCCAGGCGGCCCCACTTTTCTTAGTAAGATAATGGCAATGCTTCCGGATCGGGTTTGGGATTTGCTACACCCCTGCTTTGCTTGTCTCGGGCCTGCGCTTTTTAAGCGACATGCTCACCCATTGTGCCTTGAGCTTTTGACTACCTAGTTTCGCTTTTTAGTAATAAATGCCACATATAATCAATGTTTATACTTTCTTTATACATGGAAGCTCATTACTCATCTTTAGTCAGTATTGTGATAATTAATTAATAATATTAATAATATTACTAATAAATTAATAAGCAAATAAAGTTAAAACACAAGATTACACAATTATAATAACAAAACTCTTCATGTATATAACATCAACAATTCAACCCTAATCACAAAATGCGGCAAATCTATACCTTTATTTCAATAAAAATCAACAAGCATACACAAATCATGATCTCAATCTCAAGCCCTCACCACTCCAACAACAAAAAACACACTGAATTTCAACCTTACAACAACCAGAGATCGAGATATCACATAAATTACAAACAAATACCTCAGCAGAAGCATTCAGATCGTCTCTATCGACGGATTCAGAGCTGTTGCTGCCACAAGCAATGATTCTGAAGCAATATCCGCTAGATCTTCCCATGATCCAACCTGTATATAGCTCAATCGAGAATCAAACAATTTGAATTGTGCTTAATCGGTTATTTGTACAGATTTTACAGTTTAACATTGTTTGGCCAATGATGGAACTTGCAGTTAGTTGGAGGGAAGAGTGTGAGTGAGAGAGTTGGCAGGTAGTGAAACCGGGACGTGAACATGATTATTATATCGAGCTAATAATTGTGTTTCAATTCCGCACATGTATGTTGGTAGTTTGGTTTTAACAGAAAATTATTTATTATTTAAAAATTCAAAAGTTACCAAAGTTGGATGATGATGATGAATAGCTTGGTTATCCGAGGTAATCCAATGACAAAAAAATGACCTTACGTGTCTGGGTTGTTAAAGCCTATTATCTTTAGTTTTATCAAAAATCTACCACATGAAGGCTTATTGGGATAAAATCCTGTTGGGATTGGATCAAACTTGAGACATGTGACCTTCAACCTTAAATCTTCACTTCCCCTCTTATGCCGGTTGAGTTATAGCTCATTAGCTAGAGTAGCTATTTATAATTTTTGTTATAGAAATTAAACAAATATATTTTAAATATCCTTCATCATGAAAAATCAATTTACTTTATTTAAAAATTTGATAAATAATTTATTATTTGTATTGGGTTTGATTTTTTTAAATTAACCGAATTCAGAAACTGAAAGGCTCAGGAGTGGGAACGGGTGTGAATTTGACTCTACAGATAAATCGATTCGCAAAGCGTCGTTCCAATGGAGAGGAGATTAAGAGACGATAGTCGGCCAACAATTCCTTTCCAATGGGGCTCTTGTAAGTTCCCAATGAGTGCTTAATGAATTGATAGAACCTACGCATGAGTGGTATTTTCTTTTCTTTCCGTTTTGATTTTAATAACTATCATCGTATGAAAAAACAAAGAAAATTCGTGTTTTGATATGATGATTTGTAAGCATTGAAAGTTCAAAGACTCAATTAAATCAGTTTGAAATTGGTGCTTTGTTCTCAATAGACCTACTTATGAGTTATCTCTCTCACATGCTAATTTGATAAGTTAATGAAGAAGAATTGCCAAGGTACTTTTGACACAACTAAAAGTTTCATTACATTTTCATTGTTGCTCTAATTTTTTTTTGAACCACGGATTTCTTTTGATTTCTATTGTCTGTAGGACTTGAACTCAAGATCTCCCTTTCTTAAACCCAAGTGTTTAAAGAAGTAAAGGTTTTGTCTTTGCCAAGTGTTTCAAACTTTCATGAGTACATGTTTCATAAGGAGCGGTTAGGATTAGTATGTGGTTTGTATTTGTATTTTGTTTCATCTTGTCGATCTTCATGAAAAGTTACAAAATAACAAACCACTTTAGAGTTTTCTTCGCTTCTTAAAAATTTTCATACAAGCATAAAATGATAGGTTGGTTAATTTTTTTTTTTCAATCTTTGGTTTTAACTGCATTTGTTTGTCATAGCATATATCATCCATCTTAAAAATTCATATTTGATTACTCCATGAGTCCATGATATAATATTTGATTTTGAATGCAGATTTTCTTTTTAGAGTAGTGAACAAATCAATAATCTAAATATAAGCAAAGAATCTTTCACATTATTATATAATGATACCAATCGGAAATCTAATGTAAGTAACAAAAGTCTATTGTATCACATGATGATACCACTGAGTTCATATATCATAACCAATTTACAGTCATGGACCACCCATTCTCATGTATCAAAATGTGGTGTGTAGGACACCCACATACCAAACCACCAATCACCTATCTACTTTTAGATACATCGTGACTTGTCATAATATCATTTATGGTGTCACGTTGATGGTGCCATAAGGCCACATGGTATGGTCACGATAAGTTCAGGTTCATTACCCGTCGACCATGGTTGGAAACACCGCCCCTCTTCTTCGAGACCTATTTTGAAGAGTTAAAACTAAGAGTATTCCGGAGATAGTTACCAAAAATAATATGTTTATTATTACTATTACTATTACTATTACTAATTTACTATTACTATTACTATTACTACGGGCTTGAAAGTATGAATGTTGTAGAAGTCGCTAGGAGTTCGGTGTCCCGGAAGTTGTGAGTACTAATGGAGTACTCGAATATGGTAAATTATAAAGAAATTAATAACTTATGTAAAATATTTTTTATCTGAAGATTTACTTTAATCATTAAAAATTAGATTAGTTTATATAAAACTTGATAAATAGTTTATAGTTTGTATTGGGTTTGATATTTTTGTTGGAAATATTGAAGGTAAACATACAAGTTGGTATGTTTCCTTCATCCCACATTGGTAGGGGGAGTGAACTTTGAGTAGTTTATAAGGGATTACTTCTTATGGGCCTCCAAAGTGTTAAATGGGTTGAGAAGTGGATGAAGCCCACACGCGTGCCGAGCCGAGCCGCGAGCTCGCGAATGGTCGCGTTTGAGGCGCACTTTACAGGTATAGTTGTAGGGGTCATTATTGCAAAACTGCCTCCTAATTGTCCTAATTGAAAAGATTTCTCAAAGAGAATGATGCACAAGTTTGAGGACTACTCTTTGGACGAACTGTTGAAGCACCTCCGAATTGAGGAGGAAACACCCACACCCACCAAAAAAAAAATATTGCCGAAGGTGTTGGTGGAGGTGGGGGTTTAGTTTTTTTTTTAGATTTTTTTAGATTTTTTTTTGGGGGGGGGGGGGGGTAAGGTTTTTTTTTAGGTTTTTGAGGGGTGGGGGTAGGGGTTAGGTTATTTTTTAGGTTTTTGGGGGTGGGGGTTAGGTTCTTTGGGGTTTTTTTGGTGAGCTATATTTTTTTTTTTATTGCCGGGGGGGGGGGGGGGGGGTTTAGGTTTTTGGGTGGTGGTGGGGTGGGGGTTTAGGTTTTTGGATGATGGTGGGGTGGGGGTGGGGGTAGGTGTTTAGGTTTTAGGTGGTGATGTAGTTGGTTTAATTTTAGGTTATTGGACACTTGTCACTCTTTAAATCCTTCTTACACTTCTTACAATTAGCTTTTGTAAAATAACTTCACTCCAAATAAACTATTTGTTGATTTAATGGATTTGGGTCGGAACTCAAAGAGGGGCCGGATTTAGGGGGGGGGGGGGGGGGGGCAATTACAAATATTGGGAGTGATCTTGATGTGAGGGGTCAACCCACTGGACCATTGATCTTGAATTATTGAGAACAATCAAATATACATTTTAAATATTAGTTATTATTAAAACAATTAGACATCGTATCCACATGTTGTGTCTTTGTTAAAGAAGACTGAAAAGCTATACGGACAACATTTTATAAAGACATTTACTTCATTCATAAGTAGAACTTAGGGGCTAATTGGCAATATCTGAATGGTTAAGTGTTGAATCAGTAAGAGGTCTGAACCATTAAGTGCTGAACCAGTAAGAAGTCTGAACCGTTAAGAGCTTGTATAATGCTTAACCGTTCAAAGGCAAATGTCTGACCAATTCAGATTAGAGGTCTTAACCATTCAGACTCTGTATAAATCTTAACCATTAAGAGGCAAATGTCTGAATCATTCAGACATCTGCTCGTGAAACAAACAGTCTGAACCATTAAGTGCTGAACTAGTAAGATGTCTGAACTATTAAGAGCCTCATTAAGAGGTAAACAAACAGCCACTTAGGCTGGTTCTTTGTAAATATTATTGAAGTTTCATTATTGCTTTGTATGAATTTAGCCTACATTCTACAAAAATATTGTAACCTATGGCTTTGCTATTCGTTTATAAATGTTAAGAAACCAAATTAACTAAAAGTTTAGTATACACTTTTCATTGAAGCTTGGACCAAATATGCGTGCCTTTCGCCAGGTTAAGCTTTTTTTTTTTTATATATCTGAAATATCGAAAAACTACTAGGGGGAACGGAGTGGATTCGGGGAGTCACATTCACTGATCGGTGAAAGGATGTCGGGGTAAAATCGGTGAGCGGTGAGGGACTTGATCGGTGAGTATTCATCGAGTGTTTGAAGAGGGGAGAGGTGGGAGGGTGAGGGAATTAATGATGGGTCTCAACCCTTTCCAACCAATCACAAATTTATCTTCTTTTTTAAAAAAAAAAAAATTGTTTACCACTCTCCATGTGTTTGACCATTGCCAGTGATTAAGTGCAAAATGGAGAGTGAAGTGGAGACTTGACACGACATTATATTATTGGCTAGAAAATTATTTAAACACTCCCCCTTGGATGACCACTCCCTCCACCCTTAGGGTGTACGGTGTGGCATGCGGCAAGGGGCGGCAAACAAGTTTGCCGATCGGCAAACACCGGCGCCGACTATTTGGCGAGGCGGCAAAGCATAGCAATCGGTGACAGGTTACCGATTCGGGAAGAAGATGATTGAGAGAGAGAGGGTATTGTGGGTGGGGTCCATTCCTATCTCAACCAATCACACTTTTTTTAAATAATTTACCACTTCACCAAGTGTCTAAACCATTGCCAACACTTTTCACCACAGTTTAAACACTTTTGACTGATTGACATGGCACGCTCTGAGTGGTTGGTTTTTTGTTTTGCCACTCCAAAGTGTTTAACCACTCCCTACACCCTTAGTAACAAACTATAAAACTCGGAGTTATTTGCGGCAAAGAAACCTTGATTACTACATTAAATGTACCATGAGAATGTGTTCGCTGCTAACAAATTTTTTTTTAATAGCAAAAGAAACTTTCATTTATAATTAACAGTCTACATATCCACAAGACCCCAGCCAGGAGCTGGAAACCAACGACAAAAAACAAACAGAAAAATAAAAGCACAGTTCAAACTACAATATTGTACAATGTGAAAAGCAGTTATTGTAGCTGATCGAGGTAGAAGCGTGAGTCTAAAATACGAGTAAAACTCAATACCTAATAACTTATTTGATGAAACGCTGGATAATATTAGACTATCTCAGCTGATCGTCTCGTGTTCTATGGTTCAATCTCTATCCTTCACTCACCGAATAGCTGATCCCACAAGGATGTCTTGCAAAACGAACGACACCGGTGACTCGCCACAAGGAGGAGAAGATGGGGGTTCTCCTTGTGACCACCCTCCGGCGTGAGAATAAGTAATCGTTTTGAGGATAAGTGTGTGTTTAAAGTAAGAGAGTGAGAAATCGAATGCCTAAACCTGGAGGTAGAGTCTTCTATTTATAGCCGGAGAATAGTGAAGGAGCAGACCTGCCAGCTAGCCAGCGTTCGCCAGCTGTCCGACCAGGAGGAATATCTGTTCTGTCCCCCCTGATGTTGTCAGTCTCTGAGGTGACGTGGCGTACGGTTATTCGCTCCAACTAGGCATTCGCTTGTACTGACTATCGTCTTGTCCTCCCAGGATCTTGCCACCGTTGCTGGCATCTTGCTATTGGTGCCACCTGTCGTCCTTTCTGTCTGCAGGAGCATCTTCTTGTCACCATGTGTCTTCTTCTAGAACCTTCTGGATGCCTTTGTGTGACGGGGACGCCAGCTTGGAGTGGTGTGGTCCCTTTGACATGTGTTCACGTGTGATTTAGGATCATACCTCTTCAAGTTCCCCCAGTCCAGTGTGGCTTCCAGGTGAGTTTATCAGCTAGGAAGTATTCTAGACTCAAAATAGTTTTAATTGTGTAAGGGTAGTCGTTAGTGGGCCAAGAATGCGTATGATGGATTCTAGCGTACTTAAGTGAGCCAAAGAAGCACATGGATTTTGACGTTCAGAAGTGGGTCAAAAAGGCGTGTGGATCTTGGCGTACGGAAGTGAGCCAAAGAAGTGCATGAATTTTGGCGTACAGAATTGAGCCAAAGAAGCGCATGGATTTTGGCGTACAAAAGTGAACCATAGATGCGCGTGGATTTTGACTTGCAGAAGTGAGCCAAAGAAGCACGTGGATTTTGGCGTACAGAAGTAGGCCAAAAAGGCGCGTGGATCTTGGCCTACAGAAGTGAGCCAAAGAAGCGCGTGGATTTTAGCGTACAGAAGTGAGCCTAGGGGGCGCGTGGAATATTTGGTAGGGTTTCTTCAAGGAGAAGTTTCTTTTGTCGAGTTGTGTGGTTGGTGGGATTGAGGTCTGACGTCTGTCACTATTGCTCTACCATCTGAGGTGGCTGTCGCATCAAGGAGTGGAGCAGTTGCTTTTTGCAGGAACAAGTCAGGTCCAGTAGTTGCTTTTTTCGGCGATGTTAAGCGCCTGGCGGCCTCGCCCCCTTGATAGGCGGTGTTTTCGTTTTTGCCGCCTGACGTGTCACCTCTCCATTGGTGGAGCTTCCCCACTTGCCGGTTCGGTTCCCTATCGCATTAAATGCAATGGGTATATGTAACACCCCGAAAATATAATTTTTTACATTAAAGAATTTGATATCGGTAATAAACGAGGTAAAGTAACTAGGAATAAATAACCTAGTTATTTATAGTCTTGTAGTAATAAGAAACTTTGGTTAAAACATGTTATATGCAACAAGGGTAAAGTATAGGGGTCAATTGTGAAAGATTTGAAACAAGTTTTAATAAAACAAAACTTAAAACACCAAAACACACACCTTGAGTGTGTGATCTGGTCGAATTCTCTAGAGAAGCCAGGAGCTTCCAACTTCAAACCCTAGATTGCTCAAATTGATCAAATTGAAAGGCCAATTCAGTCCCAAATCGAAATGCAAGTTTAAATTAGTGATAACCTAAGTGAAGTGTCGCAACCCCCGACCCCTGCCTCGGGAGGTGGGCGGCCGCGGCCTACTAAAAGATGGTGGTATCGGTGTTTATCTTTATTTGGCAGCGGAATATCATCAGGACCGTAGTTACGAAATATTTTATTAGAGTAAAACACCACATTTTATAATAATAAATATAGTGGGATAAAACCCAAGTTTTCATTACAAACAGATTTATAGGGATATACCCTATTTTATTGAAATAAAACATCTTTATTTAGGTAACTTTTATAGCCACTTTTCCCAAGCCTTCAGTGTTGTCCAGCTGGCTTCTAATTGGCTTTCACATTTTGTTACCTGAAACACGTTTAAAAACATTTTGTCAGTGGGAAATACTGGTGAGTGAATCCCAATTTAATCAAGAAAAGTTTTATAATTTTACACAGTATTGAGAGTGATTACAATGTTTATATCTACACAATTACTCATTCAGTACTGTCAATCCTGACTGGTGGGCCATATTACTCATTGGCTATCTCGTTGTCCAATGCTACAAGTTTGGAGAACTAATTTGTTAGTGATTGAGTGTGTAAGCCATGTAATGGATACACTAAGTTTTGATTTAAGAACCCTTGATGTTGGGACAACCAATTAGAAATTTAACTTGTAAAATCTGCGTAAACGGCATGCTTGAAATACTTAAAACGAGCATGATTCTATTGAGCGTGTAAAACCATGGAATGGTAATGATACGCCAAAGTAGTCAAGCCCGGGGAATGGGTAATTAAGTTTAGAAACATAAAAGATTGACTGATGTAAAATATGACATGTAACTAACGGGTCCAATAATTGAAATATGGATTTATGAACTAGTTGTTCATAAACCGGGCTTCGATGCGGTTAAAGAGGATAAATGGATCCGTATTTTTATTACGGACGCGTAGGAAAAAGAATCGCCTAAAACAGACTTGTAGATAAAAAGTTATGGCCTTTTGAAAAATCTATTTTTTGTAAAAATTGGAGCTGGGCAGATATGCAGGTCTAGGGAGTGGACCTGCTGGAAAACATACTCCCCCGTGGCACGCGACGGGGTGACATGGGGCTGGTGCGACACGAAGGGCCGCTCGCGGCCCGAGAAGGATCTAATGAAGTCTCTCGCGTGGTGTAACACCCCGTGTTTCGAAAGTCAAAGTCAAAGTCAAGATTGAAGTCAAAGGAAAAAAAGATCGCTAATTGCAATCTATCATTCCTTGCTCTAATCCTGTTTGACTTCTTTGACTTAAAGTAGTCTAATTTATCGCTTACGTTAGTTGTATTATGTGGAGTATCTATTAACAATCGAAGTTTATTCGCTATTTATCGCTATTTATCGCATGCTTAATCGCTTTATCGCTTATCATAATCGCGCTCGCTGTCACACCCCAACCGATGGCGGAATCATCGGGGTGCGGCATTGAGCGAAACAGATTGTTCAGAAGTTTCCATAACAACTATTTATATAATCCAGTTAAAGATACGTCCCATACGTATCCCGAATAAACAAACATGTCATTACAAATAATCATCCAAACAAGAAATTCTGTTCCGACAACTCAGATTCAATTATTATTACAGACAATTGTTTATTATTTCTAGACTCCCTAGCCTCGATTTCATCACCACGCACCTAAGCATCCTAGCAACTTAAGCCCCTGTCACATACGTTAAAATAAAGTCAATACATAAAATGTAAAGGTGAGCATACAAGTTTGATAATAGCATATAGAGTTCGAATAGATTACGCATAACCAGCACGTATACAGAGGAAAACGAAGCATGTTAACTATCGACATGGACCTATCGATACCAATGACTGCGGGTTGACCGTCCGAGACGGTTCGCAATACATGATTACCACCGTAATTCATGCAAGTAATTGTCCTTAACAACCCCCGTGTGAACGGGTGCTGAGTCTAAACTATAGTACTACGTCGTTAAGGCAGGTAGACAGCATTCCACGTGTAAAGACAATCAACAAGCATTCATTAAGTCATGTAATACATGCATATTGGTTAGCGTTCAAATAGTTTGAGTAGTGTGATCGTTTGTGTTTTGATATAAGCGACGTATGTAACACCCAAAAGTGCTAAAAGCTAAAAGGGATCAAGTATACTCACAGTGATTGATTATGGATTGAAGGGAGCGCTGATAGTAGGGTTAGCCTGAATAGTTCGATAGCACAACAATGAGTAACATGGAAAATAAGACAAGTGTGAATGGATCGAATAGGCTGGTCGATCGAACGGCAGGTTCGATCGAACGGTCTGTTCGATCGGCTGGTATATCCGATTGGACAGTCCTGTTCGATCGGCCGGTAGGCTCGATCGGCTGGGCCATTCGAGTGGATTGTTTCTTCCTCTGGTGTGTTTGTGTTTGAGGATTTGAACTTTTGAAGTTTTCATTGTAGTATATGAGAACACAAAAGTGTCCTTACCTTTCAGGTCGATCGATCGAACGGTCCGTTCGAGCGGCCGGCTTAATCGATCGGCTGGGAACTTTAGAAGTGGGTCTCATCAGAATGTCGCTCGATCGAACAGACTGTTCGATCGGCTGACATTCCCTACTACGAACGAGTTGTGAAAACGATTAAGTGTTGAAGCATAGTATCTCATGATCCGAAGAGTATTGTTTACCAATCAAGTAGCGTATTCGATCGAACATCACTTCGTCAATAGTATACTTCATAAAATTTGAAAAGTGAGACGCCATGTGCTAGCCGATCGGCTGGCCCGGTCGATCGGCTGGCATGTCCGATCGGTTGGGCTGTTTGAACAGCCTAGCCGTTCGGCCAGCATTTCTGACCTGGTCGGCCTTTCGTCTAACACTTGGCTGTTTGATCACTTGTTGCCATATCGAGGTAGTTTGATAACGAGTTGAACTATGATATCCTCCGTTCCTACTTGTTTCCTTGGCTCGGACAGGAATCACCCAAGTCCGGCCGGTGAACGGTTCGAAACGTCGGTTAGAGTTTAACCCAGAATCGATGAACCTAGTATATAGAATCCGAATCTTGAACCTCTTAACTATTAAAATGATTAGTTATCCGGTTCAAGCTCCGTTTCTACCGGTTTTAAGGTTTCGAGTGTAAAAGGTGGAGGAAAGTTGGAAATTATTCATAAAAACGTTAAGATTTGTAAGAATCTTAGTTTGTTTATGTGGAAATCGGTCAGATCTAAGCTATTCATGGTTGAATGAGGCCAAAGTTTGGTGTTCTTGAAGAACACTATGATGACATCACCCAAGAACACTTAGATCTTGATGATTTCACGGTTAGAAATCGAGTTTTGAAAGATAGAAAGGTGTAGAATCATGTGATGATCAAAATCGTACAAGAATTAGAGTAGAAACTTACCGGTGTTGAGAGAAATCTGAGAAAAGGTGAAGAAGAAGGCTGGTTCGGTCAGAGCTTTCCAAAAATGGAAAGTGTGACAATGACAGCCCTATTTATAGGCTCCAAAAGGGGAAAGTGCCAGCCGATCAGCCAGGAACTCCGATCGAATGGGCTGCTCGATCGGCTAGGAAGATGCTAGCCGATCGGCTGGCCTGTTCGATCCGGATGCCTCCTGTTCGATCCGCGACACACTTTGAGTATTTCATGACGATTTTCGATGTTTCGATTTCGATGGACGATGATACGAATATGATAGAGTTCCTAGTCAAATTACTTTCAGTCCCAATCACTATATCTACATACTAGCATCTACATTTCACGTTTCGATGTCGGTTTTGATTGAGTTCGATTGCTTTTCGAGTTTTGATTCGACCTTCGATTGATTCGCTTGAATACCACACCAAACATATAAATAAACACGCCCAAGTAACACGTAAAGCACACACACGTATAATAACACCAGAGTTCGCATAATTCGAGTCTCGAGTTTGATTGATGATTCGATTGGCTTGATTATTGATTGATTAACTTTATCGCATTGCTACTTCCTACTATTCACAGTCGTAAATCGGTCGCATTGATTAAACATTCGATCATTTCATTTATACAACACTTACTCCACATAATACAAAAATAAAAAGAACGTTAGCAGTCAAAGAAGTCAAAGTTGACTTGGACTTTGACTTTGACTTTGACATTTGAAAACACGGGGTGTTACAGCCTCCCCTTGTTTAGGGAATTTCGTCCCGAAATTAGGTCGAAGGCTACACAACGCCGTGATTTACCAACTTGATGCTTCAGATCTATTTATTTAAACAACTGCGGGTACTTGGCCTTCATGTCGCTTTCGAGTTCCCAAGTGAACTCCGCGCCTCATTTTCCTTCCCATCGGACCTTCACGATCGGGATGCAAGAGCGCCTGAGTTGCTTGGTTTGGCGATCCATGATTTCGACTGGCTTTTCCACGAAGTGTAACGTTTCGTTGACCTGAAGATCGTCGAGTGGTACGATTAGATCATGATCAGCAAGGCATTTTCGGAGGTTAAAGACGTGGAAAATCGGGTGGACGTTACTGAGTTCCTCCGGTAGTTCGAGTCTGTAGGCGACTTTTCCGATTCTTTCCAGAATCCTAAAAGGTCCAACATATCGAGGCGCTAGTTTCCCTTTCTTGCCGAATCGGACTACACCCTTCCAAGGTGATACCTTTAGGAGTACGTAGTCACCAACTTCAAATTCAAGGGACTTGCGTCTTTTATCGGCGTAACTTTTCTGTCTGTTCCGAGCTTTCACCAGGTTGTCTTGAATCTGGTGGATTTTGTCAGTCGTTTCTTGTAGAATCTCGGGACCGGTTAGTTGCGAGTGACCGATCTCGTGCCACACAATAGGCGAGCGACATCTTCTACCATACAAAGCCTCGAAGGGTGCCATTTGGATGCTGGCATGATAGCTGTTATTGTACGAGAATTCCACCAATGGCAGGTGTTTGTTCCAACTACCACCAAAATCTATGACACACGCTTGGAGCATGTCTTCAAGAGTACGGATCGTTCTTTCAGTCTGTCCGTCGGTTTGAGGATGGAATGCAGTACTCAGATTAAGCGACGTACCAAGGGCCGCTTGAAACGTTTCCCACAATCGTGAAGTGAACCGAGCGTCACAATCTGAAATGATGTCACGAGGCGTACCATGATTACGAATGATCTCGTCGGTGTAGATTTGGGCTAATCGTTCCACCTTATAGTCTTCTCGTATCGGCAAAAAGTGGGCTGATTTCGTTAGACGATCGACTATGACCCAAATACTGTCGTGACCTGATGGCGTGGGCGGGAGTTTTGTTATGAAATCCATAGTCCAAATTCGGTCCAGATAGTAGAATATCCCATCGGATTTGCTTACCAACTGAGCTCCATCGTGATAGATTCTCTCTCTCTTCAATGTACGCTCGTTAAAGCAAGCATGTTGAGCTTCGCGGATAAGGGTTTCGAGGTTGTGCTGGGCTTGGATGTTTCGGATACTGAGCACGTAACTCTTTCTACTGAGCGCGTCAGCAACCACATTCGCCTTGCCTGGGTGATAACGAATCTCACAGTCGTAATCGTTGAGAAGCTCTACCCATCGGCGTTGACGCATATTAAGCTCTCTCTGATTAAAGATGTGTTGTAAACTCCTGTGATCAGTGTAGATTGTACACCTAGTGCCATACAGGTAGTGTCGCCAAATCTTCAATGCAAAGACAATCGCGCCTAGCTCGAGGTCATGGGTTGTATAGTTCTTCTTGTGGATCTTGAGCTGACGAGATGCGTAGGCTATAACCTTGTCTCGCTGCATGAGGACACAGCCGAGACCAAGGTTAGAAGCAGCACAGTAGACAATGAAGTTGTTGCTTCCGTCGGGCAGCGTAAGAATCGGAGCGTTGCACAGCATATGCGTGAGGGTTTGAAAGGCAGTCTCTTGTGCGTTTCCCCACACAAAAGGCTTGTCCTTATGAGTAAGAGCGGTAAGTGGCACAGCGATCTTGGAGAATCCTTCAATGAATCGTCGATAATAGCCCGCGAGTCCGAGAAAAGAACGAACTTCTGACGGGTTCTTAGGTGTAATCCAGCTTTTGACAGCTTCAATCTTCGCAGGATCGACATGGATACCCTGACTATTCACGATGTGACCCAGAAACTGAACCTCCTCCAACCAGAATTCGCACTAGGAGAATTTGGCGTAGAGTTGGTTCCCCTGAAGTAACTCGAGAACCAAACGTAGATGTTGCGCGTGTTCGGCTTTCGTTTTGGAATAAATCAAGACATCGTCGATGAATACGATGACGAAACGGTCAAGATAAGGCTTACACACGCGATTCATCAGGTCCATAAAAACCGCGGGTGCGTTGGTTAGACCAAAGGGCATAACAACAAATTCGTAATGGCCATAACGGGTTCGAAAAGCGGTTTTGGGGACGTCTTCCTCTTGAATTCGCAATTGATGATAGCCTGAGCGTAAGTCGATCTTCGAGAAACATGATGCACCTTGTAGTTGATCAAACAAATCGTCGATTCGGGGCAAGGGGTATCGGTTCTTGATGGTTAGTTTATTCAATTCCCGATAGTCGATGCACATCCGGTACGACCCGTCCTTCTTTTTGACAAAAAGGACTGGCGCGCCCCAAGGAGAGGTGCTTGGGCAAATAAAGCCTTTTTCGAGTAATTTCTGGAGTTGGTTCGAGAGTTCCCTCATTTCGGAAGGTGCGAGTCGGTAAGGGGCCTTGGCAACGGGGTTAGCTCCAGGAATTAGGTCGATGCGGAAGTCGATATCATGACTTGGTGGTAGTCCGGGAAGATCGTCAGGGAACACCTGAGGAAATTCACGAACCACTGGAACGTCTTTGACTTCAACTTTCTTTTTCTTTCCCTTCTCCGCCACTACAATGTTGGCCGAGAAGGCTCGGTATTCCTTGCGGAGATACTTGCTGGCTTGAATACAAGACATGAGCTTGAGACCTTTCGACGCCGTTTCACCGTACACACACAATAGATCACCATTCGCGAGCGAGAATCGAATCATCTTTTCGAAGCACACAACTTCGGCATGGTTTTCACGTAGAAAGTCCATGCCTATTATGACATCAAAGCTTCCGAGTTGCATTGGAATAAGGTCGATTGGGAAGATGTGATTGTTGAGTTCGAGAGTACAATCACGGAGTACTGAATTAACGGCAATAGTTCTTCCCGTAGCGACTTCGACTTCGAATGACGAGGACAGATAAGAGAGCTTACGACTAAGGAGCTTCTCAAATTCAAACGACACAAAGCAGTTATCGGCTCCAGTATCAAACAAACATGATGCATAAATACCATTCACAAGGAACGTACCATTAACCACGTTGTTATCCGCCTGAGCCTGGCGGGCATTGATGTTGAAGGTTCGGGCATGGGCTGCTTGCTGCTGTTGCTGAGGCTGCTGTTGTGGTTGTTGCTGCTGGGGCTCTTGCTTAACCACCCTGTTCGGGCACCTGTTTGCAAAGTGGTTAGGGTCACCACATGCAAAGCAGACTCGAGTGTTGGCTGTAGGTGCTTGTGCTGCTTGTTGGCCTCGAGGGGCGGGGAGTAGAGCTTGGTTGACAGTAGCTTGAACTGGGGCTTGACGGGGATCATAGCGGCAGTTCGCATTGAAATGGCCGTAAAGGTTGCAGTGAGCGCAAAAACGACAGGATAGACCCACTGGATGATGATACGAACACGTTGGGCAGAGTGGGTGAGGGCCTGTGTAGGCACGCTTTGCTGGCGGTGCATTGATCACTGGAGCTGAGCAAGGGTGCTGTTGCTGCTGAGTTGGTACAGCTTGCAAAGGAGTGGCTTGGTCGCGGCAGCACAGCTCTTGTTGCTGGAGCTGTTGTTATTGTGCTTCTTCTTCCTTCTTGACGACTTGGAGGTTTGAGTAGATGAGTCGGTGGGTGTTGCGGTGGCTTGGTGCAGAGACTTGGTTTGCTTATCCCAAAAACCAAACTTTACTCGCTTGTCGTTGATCTCAGCGGCGAGTAGGTAAGTCTCTTCGATCGTTGCTGGCTTGGCGGCGTGAAGAAAATCGGCTACACAGTCGGGCAGGGCTCGAATGTACTTCTTGATGGCTTGATCTGAGGTCTTGACTTGATCGGGACATATGATGCTAAGCTGCTTGAAGCGAGCGGTGAGAGCAGCGTTGTCTCCATCCTTCTGCTTGATTCCCCAGAACTCGTCCTCCAGCTTTTGGCGTTCATGAGGAGGGCAGAATTCGTCGATCATAATTGCCTTCAACTCCTCCCATGTTAGCTCGTAAGCTGCATCATTTCCGCGCTTGTTTCGTTCGGCCGTCCACCAGTCTAGAGCACGGGACTGGAAGACGCCTGTAGCATTGAGAGTGCGGAGATGTTTAGGACATCCGCTCTGGCGCAGAGTGACTTCGACTGAGTCGAGCCAGTGAAACATGGCTGTAGGACCATCTTCGCCAGTGAACTCTTTTGGTCCGCATGCTTTGAACTGCTTGAAGCTGAAAGCAGCCTTGCTTGAATCCTTAGGGTTTTCAGCTCGGGATTCTTCTGACGTTTTGCTGGCATTTTCATACACCTCACTCACAGCTTTCGCCACTTGCTTGGAGATGATAGCAGCGAGGCGTCGGTCTCTCTTTTCTTGGCGAGTAAGTGGGGTTCGGTGTCCGGACGACGACATGGTCTGCAACAGGCATCGTCACAGGACTCAACACAACATAATCGAATCTCATCTCACACGTCTACTACTATCTAAAGCTTAGAATCACGTCGAAACACGTATCACATAAACACACAGGCACATACCACAGTTACACGTAAACACAGAAGCGCGTAAGCAAGTAGAGCACAGAAGCACATAGTCACGAAAGGCACATACGCATTCAATCACAGAGGTAGTCAGAAAACAGAAACCTATCTTCAAAGCTCGCGTGTCGGTCGTATAGTATATCGAATAGCATCGTATTAGCCTAACTTAGTCGTATAGCATATTATAATATAACATCGTCTAGATTGCAGCAACTGGAGATCGAATTAAGATAGAACAGCAAATGCGAGTCGTGTGTGTCGATTGAAATGATAGCAAAATCGAATAACATCCCAAAATATAAACACAAAAACAGAGTAAGCACACGTAAACAGATAAAATCAACGAGTCATCAGAGTACACGGTTGAGGTTCTCAGAATCGGAACACATAAAATCGAGAGATAGACTGTCTGCGGCTACTAGACATCGACAACCCAAGGCAACTCGACTATTTACATTAGACTTGTCATCATTTTCGACTCTAGAGGTCGTGTTTCTGCCTCGATTCTTGGGCATTTCACACGCGTTCCCTAGGTCATACTTGTGAGTTCAGGTCGTTGGAGTCCGTCGAGGCCTTGGTGAGATAAATAAAGTCCAGAACAAACTGCCAAGGTTAGGGTTTCACCCCTTGGCTTAGCAATCTCTTCCTTGTTCTAAGAAAATTCAAGGAGAAATTTCGTCAAAATGGGGGTTTCACACCGGTTTTGGTAAAATTCTCCTCGTTTATTTTGAAAAACAATGCGATAAGCATGAATAAATAGATGAAATCAGCGTTAGTCAGGCAATTTGGTCAGGAGTTTGCGGCTTTCACACCTATTCCTGACTGAATCGCCTGGCTTTAATTGAAGATTCGAGTGCAGCGATAGTGAAGAATTGCAAAGTAAGCACATAAACTTGGTCTGATGGTTCCTAACTATAGTCTAGGTCTCTAAGACAGCGACCCGGACTAGGTCGTGTCTAACCTAATTCCCTATAGTTATGGCTCTGATACCAATCTGTCACACCCCAACTGATGGTGGAATCATTGGGGCGCGGCACTGAGCGAAACAGATTGTTCAGAAGTTTCCATAACAACTATTTATATAATCCAGTTAAAGATACGTCCCATACCGTATCCCGAATAAACAAACATGTCATTACAGATAATCATCCAAACAAGAAATTCTGTTCCGATAACTCAGATTCAATTATTATTACAGACAATTGTTTATTATTTCTGGACTCCCTAGCCTCGATTTCATCACCATGCACCTAAGCATCCTAGCAACTTAAGCACCTGTCACATACGTTAAAATAAAGTCAATACATAAAATGTAAAGGTGAGCATACAAGTTTGATAATAGCATATAGAGTTCGAATAGATTACGCATAACCAGCACGTACACAGAGGAAAACGAAGCATGTTAATTATCGACATGGACCTATCGATACCAATGACTGCGGGTTGACCGTCCGAGACGGTTCGCAATACATGATTACCACCGTAATCCATGTAAGTAATTGTCCTTAACAACCCCCGTGTGAACGGGTGCTGAGTCCAAACTATAGTACTATGTCGTTAAGGCAGGTAGACAGCATTCCACGTGTAAACACAATCAACAAGCATTCATTAAGTCACGTAATACATGCATATTGGTTAGCGTTCAAATAGTTTGAGTAGTGTGATCGTTTGTGTTTTGATATAAGCGACGTATGTAACACCCAAAACTGCTAAAAGCTAAAAGGGATCGAGTATACTCACAGTGATTGATTAATGGATTGAAGGGAGCGCTGAGAGTAGGGTTAGCCTGAATAGTTCGATAGCACAACAATGAGTAACGTGGAAAATAAGACAAGCGTGAATGGATCGAATAGGCTGGTCGATCGAACGGCAGGTTCGATCGAACGGTCTGTTCGATCGGCTGGTATATCCGATTGGACAGTCCTGTTCGATCGGCCGGTAGGCTCGATCGGCTGGGCCATTCGAGTGGATTGTTTCTTCCTCTGGTGTGTTTGTGTTTGAGGATTTGAACTTTTGAAGTTTTCGTTGTAGTATATGAGAACACAAAAGTGTCCTTACCTATCAGGTCGATCGATCGAACGGTCCGTTCGATCGGCCGGCTTAATCGATCGGCTGGGAACTTTAGAAGTGGGTCTCATCAGAATGTCGCTCGATCGAATAGACTGTTCGATCGGCTGGCATTCCCTACTACGAACGAGTTGTGAAAACGATTAAGTGTTGAAGCATAGTATCTCATGGTCCGAAGAGTAATGTTTACCAATCGAGTAGCGTATTCGATCGAACATCACTTCGTCAATAGTATACTTCATAAAATTTGAAAAGTGAGACGCCATGTGCGAGCCGATCGGCTGGCCCGGTCGATCGGCTGGCATGTCCGATCGGCTGGGCTGTTTGAACAGCCTAGCCGTTCGGCCAGCATTTCTGACCTGGTCGGCCTTTCGTCTAACACTTGGCTGTTTGATCACTTGTTGCCATATCGAGGTAGTTTGATAACGAGTTGAACTATGATATCCTCCGTTCCTACTTGTTTCCTTGGCTTGGACAGGAATCACCCAAGTCCGACCGGTGAACGGTTCGGAACGTCGGTTAGAGTTTAACCCGGAATCGGTGAACCTAGTATATAGAATCCGAATCTTGAACCTCTTAACTGTTAAAATGATTAGTTAGCCGGTTCAAGCTCCATTTCTACCGGTTTTAAGGTTTCGAGTGTAAAAGGTGGAGGAAAGTTGGAAACTGTTCATAAAAATGTTAAGATTTGTAAGAATCTTAGTTTGTTTATGTGGAAATCGGTCAGATCTAAGCTATTCATGGTTGAATGAGGCCAAAGTTTGGTGTTCTTGAAGAACACTATGATGACATCACCCAAGAACACTTAGATCTTGATGATTTCACGGTTAGAAATCGAGTTTTGAAAGATAGAAAGGTGTAGAATCATGTGATGATCAAAATCGTACAAGAATTAGAGTAGAAACTTACCGGTGTTGAGAGAAATCTGAGAAAAGGTGAAGAAGAAGGCTGGTTCGGTCAGAGCTTTCCAAAAATGGAAAGTGTGATAATGACAGCCCTATTTATAGGCTCCAAAAGGAGAAAGTGCCAGCCGATCGGCCAGGAACTCCGATCGAATGGGCTGCTCGATCGGCTAGGAAGATGCTAGCCGATCGGCTGGCCTGTTCGATCCGGATGCCTCCTGTTCGATCCGCGACACACTTTGAGTATTTCATGACGATTTTCGATGTTTCGATTTCGATGGACGATGATACGAATACGATAGAGTTCCTAGTCAAATTACTTTCAGTCCCAATCACTATATCTACATACAAGCATCTACATTTCACGTTTCGATGTCGGTTTCGATTGAGTTCGATTGCTTTTCGAGTTTTGATTCGACCTTCGATTGATTCACTTGAATACCACACCAAACATATAAATAAACACGCACAAGTAACACGTAAAGCACACACACACGTATAATAACACCAGAGTTTACATAATTCGAGTCTCGAGTTTGATTGATGATTCGATTGGCTTGATTATTGATTGATTAACTTTATCGCATTGCTACTTCCTACTATTCACAGTCGCAAATCGGTCGCATTGATTAAACATTCGATCATTTCATTTATACAACACTTACTCCACATAATACAAAAATAAAAAGAACGTTAGTAGTCAAAGAAGTCAAAGTTGACTTGGACTTTGACTTTGACTTTGACTTTGACGTTGACATTTGAAAACACGGGGTGTTACACTCGCAACTCGAAATATGCATATTGGTTACTGTTATACGTGTGTGTGCCTTGCGTGTTACTTGTGCATGTTTAATTTATGTATGTGTGGTAATCAATCGAAACGCAATCAAATCGCAATCGAAACGCAATCGAACTCAATCGAAATCGAACTATGATAATTAGTGGAGAAGGGATAGTGGGAGATATGAATAGTTGGGATTAAAAGTAATTTGAATAGGAAACTCTTTCATATTCGCATCGCTCGCAATCGAAATCGAAATATCAAAAATCGTCGCACCGGGTACTCGAACCAGATGCCAGTCGGCCGGATCGCCATCCGACCGAGCTGCCATCCGGTCGATGTGCCATCCGACCGAGCTGTCATCCGGATGGGATGCCATCCGACCAACCAGCCCCTTTCCTCTTTTGGAATCCTATAAATACCCCATGTCACTTTCATTATTTCTACTTTTGGCAACTCTCTGTCCGAACAGCACGTGCTCCTCACTTTTCTTCAGATTTCTCTCAATTTTAGTAAGATCTCGTCCTAAATCTTGTACTTCCATAATCTACACGCACTCCTATACCTTTCTATCTTTTGAATCTTAACTTTTAACCATGAAATCACTAGATTTGAGGTGTTCTAGGATGATGTCATCATGGTGTTCTTGGGAACTTCATGTTTTGGCTTCAATCCACCAAGAAAAACTTAGATCTAACTGATTTCCACACCAATAAACAAAGATCTTGCATAGATCTAAACATACTCATGGTGAAAAAGGATTGAAAGATGGTTTCTAACTTTCTTTCAACTCTTTTACACTCAATGCACTCAAAACCGATAGAATCGGACCTTGTTCTAGTCTTCTATCCATTCTTAGTGATGTACAAGTGCAAGATCTGGATTCTACTCACGAGACCACCGATTTCGGGTTAACCAGGAACAACCATCTTGAACCGGTTAACTGGTCGAACTAGGGTGATTCCTGTTTAATCGGACCACTTGGGTCAAGATGGGGTTCTGTTGACTAACACGTTGTCAAAATGACAAACAATCAAAACGGCTGAGTGAAAGACGAATGGACAGCCATCCGAGCGACTGGCCATCCGAACGGCTTACACCTTGGGTCCCACACTTAACCAACTTTACGTGAAGTGTGAGTATTGAACGAATTGCTATTCGATCGGACTACCATCCGACCGGATTACCCTTCGGATCATGAGATACTTGGACTTCAACACTTAATCGATTTTTCAAACATGTTCAATGCACTAAGGATGCCACCCGACCGGACTGCTGTCCGATCGAGTGACAACCTGCTGTGAACTTGTTCTCACCGAAGTGTCAACCTGTCGGATTGCCGTCCGATCGAACGACCGTCCGATCGACCGACCTGAAGGGTAGAGATACTTCAATGTTTTCAAATGCTACAACAAAAACTTCAAAAGCCAAACCATCATACATAAACACATCCTTCTCAAAGGAAGAAACAATCCACTCGAACAGTCATCCGACCGGACCACTGTTCGAACGGATTGCCATCCACACGACCAACCGTCGACCCACTTACATTTGTATCGTGTTACACGTCTCTTATCGTTATGCTATCGATCTAATCAGGCTAACCCTACTCTCAAGCGCTCCCTTCAATCCATTAACCGCTGTGAGTATACTCGATCCCTTTTTGCTTTCGCGCTTTTGGGTGTTACATACGTTACTTATTCTAAATCACAATCGAACACACTACGCAAAACTTTTAACGCTAAACGATACCGCATGTTATACGTGACTTAATGAATGCTTGTTTGTTATGTTTACACATGGAATGCTGTCTACCTGCCTTAGCAACGATAGTACTATAGTTTGGACTCAGCACCCGTTCACACGGGGGTTGTTAAGGACAATTATTTGCATGGATTACAGTGGTGATCATGTATTACGAACTGCCTTGGGTAGTCAACCCGCAGTCATTGGTATCGATAGGTTCATGTCGATAACTAACATGCTTCGTTTTCCTCTGCGTACGTGCTGGTTATGCGTAAACTATTTCGAACTCTATATGCTATTATCAAACTTGTATACTCGCCTTTACACTGTGTGTATTGACTTTATTTTAACGTATGTGACAGGTGTTTAGGATGATTATCTGCTAGGAAAGCGAGGCTAGAATAAGGTCCTAGAGGCCAACAAATAGTTGTCTGTACAAATGAAATCTGAGTTGTCGGAATAGAACTATTTGCCTAGATTTTGTCTGTAATAATTGTACTATCTTTTATGACATGGTATGGGACATGTTGTTTTAAGTAATTGATAATATAATTGTTCTGGAAACTTCTGGACAATCTGTTTTGCTCAGTGCCACGCCCCGATGTTTCCGCCATCGGTTGGGGTGTGACACGTGGCGCGAGAGACTTAGTTCCGGAAAATTATTTTTGTTTTCATTTGTTTGGTATTAGAACTTGAATATACATGTTTATATGTCATCAAAACTAACATTTGTGATGGTTTTGATGTTATGTGTTATAGATGGTATCCCGAATGCCGATCAAGCTTACTGCAAGAACCGAACACCAAAATTTTGAAGCTTTCGCGAATTATGTTTTTTGTTTAGTCTAATTTGGAACATGTAACACTAATGCTACGATATATTTGTTTTAACTAGTACTACGATATATTTGTTTTAACTAGTAAGGATTTAAAATCCTAGATAGTTTATTTATGTAGGAGCTTTAAACTTAACGGAAAAATTTTTCTAAATCCATATTTCCTTAAACTAAATGTGTACTTCATGATAAAATGAGATGGGTCTTACAGTATAAATACTCGGAGATCGTTGGCCAATCTTTCTATCCATCCAACTTCTCTTTGGCGATTTTCGTTCTCCTCTATCTTCTTCTTTTCTTTCCAATCCTTCATCTGCTTTTCTCCAATCTTGCAAAAATGTCAACTTCTGCGAAACCGAGTGGTTCGAAGAAAGGAAGTGTAACATCCGATAAAACTGGACTCCCAAAATCTGACCGTTTTGAAAATTTTCCGAGTTCTATATTTTTTTATATATAACCCCTTTCGATCGAAATTGTCGTATAAGTTAGTTTCATTTGTGAACAACTCACTTGATAGTGAACTGTGTGAACTAATCCTAGCATTATATATAAAATAATATATTCATAAGAGAACCGTTCAAAAATAATAAGTTTTAGCGAATATGATTAAAAATCCGTTAATTTTAAATGGATTTATTCGGACCAAATTATTAGTAAAAAGTAATTCTTCTATATATTCTTCTATATATTAATAACTAAACGAAATAAACAGTAAATTCTTCTATATATTAATAACTAAACGAAATAAATAGTAAATTATATTATAAATATAATAAAATATTTATAGTTTTATAATTTTAATATTATAATTATAATAATTATTATTTTCTTTACTTTTAAGTTTGATAAGCTTGCTACTGTTAACCGTTACTTGTATCGAAAATACCGATTCGTTATCGGTACATAAAGATAAAAAACAGCACTAGCGTGGTACATAAAACGCCAAAGTCGGTACCAAATTGAGTTTGATAATCTTTTAGTTCGAGAAATTTGGTATTACTACCCAGTACCATTTGATCATCCCTGATCACGAGTACCGTACAAACAACAACGGTATCGTACAACTTTTTTTTTGGTTTTAGGGGTAGTGATAAGTTCGGTGCCAACTGATACCGAATCGGTATTGGTACAGAAAATACCGGTTACGGTATCGGTATATGAAGGTAAAAACCGGTAGCGAATCGGTACCAGCAACGCCAAACGTCAGTACCGAACTGGTACTTAGGATCCTTCGTACCGGTACCCGTTACTATTTGCTCATCTCTGACTACGGGTTTCTACCGAACATCATTACCATACAACTTTTTTAGTTGATTTTCTTTCGGTTATTTTTTAGTGTTTTTTTCTACAGTTTTTTTCTTGTCAGCGATTCCGTGTGCAACGCGCTCGTAGTGATTTCAAACACAAAAACACAGACTAAATAACAAAATAAGTTCGTCGCAACGTGGCGACAGTTTTTATAACTAGTTAATGAATAAAGATCAATGTATCTATATCTAAAATAACATAATCACGTTAGAATCATTCAAATATCATATGTTCAAATTTGATTCGTCTATATATTCGTACATTAAATCGGATTCATAGGAGTTCAATTTTCTGAAAATGGATTTGAATTTGAATCAAACTTGCATGATAGTCATCCTCCAATATGCTTTCCCCTTCATCTGTATATTCACCAAGAAACAAACAAGCAACATGGAGAAACAACTCTATTTAATGATGGTTGCCTTCTTAAAATGAAAGGGTGTGATTTTAATATAATCCTATATAAAACACCCATTTCTTTGAAACGTTGTATCCTTTTGTTAAAGGTTTCAGTTTAAGTTGTGAAGGGGCACGTTGGTTCAAAGCGTTATATAATGGCCACCATTCAAACTTTAATCGACGCTTCTTCTAACATGTCACTTGCCACCTTTTCACTAACGTGTCTGTATATATGATAACTGAAATGATTGTATATCACAAAAATCAAACCGTTGGCTGGTAATTGTGCATGTTCACATCACGTTTGACGCTGGTTCGATTCCCCTTCGAAATGTTTCTTTTCTCATTTTTACCCTTTCATTTTCTGCTAGTAAAACTGTATGTTATGAACAAATTCTGAATCACCCCTTTCCCAGATCTCCAAATCCCTTTCTTCATCTATCATCTTTCAAATTCCATTCATTAATCCAAAACAAACCCGTAAGTTATCATTGGAGAAACTTTCTCATTTGAGTCATATGATTCTTTCAGCCTCCATGCCCATTAATATAACCCATAATTTTTATCATTTTATTTTATTAACACATTGAATAATTTGTTATTTGCATGACTTGATGACTGTTATTTGCAAGTGTAAATACAGAGGTTTTCTGTGTTTGATTGTAAGAACAACACATGTTTTCTATGTTTAATTGTAAGAACATGAGTTTAATTGTTTTACTAGAAATTTGATACTAAATCTTTGATATGCTATATAACCCATAAGACTGGAGGGTATGGAGAGCCTCATCCCCAAGGGGATGGGCCGTCACGTCACCGCCACGTAGGAGGGGCTTGAAGGGGATGGACCTAGGGGGTGGGGGATGAACCCCTTTATATATATATGTATGTATGTATGTATGTATGTATGTATGTATGTATGTATGTATGTATGTATGTATGTATGTATGTATGTATGTATGTATGTATGTATGTATGTATGTATGTATGTATGTATGTATGTATGTATGTATGTATGTATGTATGTATGTATGTATGTATGTGTGAGAGAAGGGAGGCACGGCATGGCCGGCGAGTGGGAGCCGCTTGGGACTAGCCGATCCAAGGGGGGCGGTGTGGGGGACCGGCGCCGGGCCTCAGCCGGCCCCCATACCGTCTGGTCTAAATATAATCCTCTGTGCAAACCCTTCATTTGATCTTAAATAAGGCAGAAATTATAGCAACTTGAGATGCGCGTGTTCTACATATAATAATTAAAAAAAATTACATGTCGTAGGATTCAATCGGTTGCTGTGGTCGTCGTGTATGTTCAACAAGCATGAGACGTTGATTCGACTCCTGTTCACATAGTTTTCTGCTTTTTTTCCTTCCTTTTTTTCTCACCAAACCAACATATCATTAAATTACGCCTCTAATAATTCATAAGGGTTTGAGATGGGTTAAAAAATTGCATCATCACAACCATCGTTGCCGTTTTTATTTGAGTCCCTTTCTTCCACTAGGGGCGTCACAAAGTCACAAAAAATTCACACCCCAATTGGATATAATTTTTTTACAGCAATTGGTGGTGATCCCAATCCCTTTGATGAAGTTAATCCCTTTGCTATAAGTTATATTTTTTCTTTGTTTGTTAAATTCATATATGTCCATTTCATTAAACTTGGGACATTATTTTTTAGTTATTTTTTCCATTGTTTAGTTATTTTTTTCCTTTGCTGTAAGTTGTTTTTATTGTTTGTTGTTAAAAAATTATATCTGTCCATTATTTTTTTCCTAAATAATTTTATCCATTATCTTTTTTTTTTTGTTTTATTTGGTAAAATGAGTTATTGTTCATCAAAATTTGAAATATTACATGGGTTCGTAATTTGGACAAATGCGGAACTTATTTAGATAACTTAATATGCAATGCGGTTTTGGTATTGGTTTAGTTTGACATGACATTGACACTCGCCACTCGGTATAGCGACCAAAAAAAATATGCTCGACACGATATCAACACATGTTACATCGGTTGAAAACAAAAAAAAATTACATCGGTCCGCGGGATTATATATCAATTCTACTAATTATATGTGTTTAGAGTTAATAAAAAATTATAATAAAATATGAATAATGTCTTTTTATAATGTATTGTTTGTGTAACAATTCTTAAATTTATGCAAGGTTTAAAATTGGATAATTTAAGATTTACAAACCTTACTGTGCATACCCACAATAAATGGACATAATTTTCGTTTGGACAACTTGGGAATAATCAAAATTGGATAAAATCAATGTCCTGCTACAACGCGCGGGTTAACGTTCACTCGTTTATATGTAAATATATATTACGCCTAAAAACATGAAAAAACGAGGTTGTTACCAATTTATATAATATAAATTTGCAACAAATTAGGGCTTAAGTTGTTGTACGATAGGCTTAAATAGCTTTTTATGCTTTGATTAATTGTACTTTGTGTTCTTTTGTTTGTGAGCTTTCCATATCTACACACGTGTCTTATGACTTATGAGGTGTATCTTTTCACCCTTTAAAATCCCCTTTGAAAAGAGCAATGTGCTGCTGGGTGGTGGTTGTTATGTTTTTTGATTTTGGGTTTCTTTTACCCACCATAAATGTTTCTCTCTCCACCGCATTCATGTGTTTTGGGGTTTTTTCTAAACCCACCGTGGGCTGATTGTTCTTTTCATGACGTTGACTGTTGTTTTTTAGGGCTTTTACATACCGAATGCGATATGATGGTTGGCTTTGGATGTTGTTTCTGCGTTTCCTTTACCCTAAATCCTTTAGGATTTTCGTTTAAAGACCTGTTATAGCGATGATGGTAGTCTGTCACTTGGCATGGCAACTCCGGTTGCAGCCGTGTCGACATCTGAGCCTCTTTATTTTGCGATGCTGATGATCGTAGATCTGAGTGGTTTGTTTTTGTTTTCCTTTTTTGAAGTTTGGTTTGGAATTGGAGGTTTGGTTGGTTTTAGCTGTTCCAGCTCCAGAAGGGTTGCGTCAACGTGCAACCGCCGGACACAGCCACCATATTTCTACCTCTCACTTACACACACAGGTTTCTCTCTCTTCAATTTGGGATTTGAGGAACATGGGAGCGTGGTGATCACTGGTGGTTATTTGATTTGTTTGATAAAAAAAATGTACGTTTTTCTGCATTGATCAGCCACGACGAAAGTTTAGATGACGGAGGTTTACAAAATCAGCGGCGGTGGTTGAGATGTTTTTGGGTGGTGGGATTACTGGCGGTGGTGGTGTTGAGCACCCGAGTGGTGAGTTTACCGTTGTCAGATCTGGTCGGAGGGTATGATCGGAGTTGTTCTTTATGTCACACCCCTTTCTGCGGCGGAAGCACGAGGTGTGATCATGAAAGGTTCTCATTGCATACGAAAGGTAAACATACTATATGCTCAAAATAACTTCAAACATTACATTACCGAAAACATAAGTCAAGTGTTTACAACACGTAGTAGCATATTGTCTTAAAAGTTACAATTTTATTTAGCGAAAATAAAACATAGCGACATCCACGAGCATAAGTAAGACCGCGCGCACATCCACCTTTAGTTACCTGAAATACATGCGAGTTTTGGAAAAACGTCAACATAATGTTGGTGTGAATTCATGCAGTTTTTGTAATGAACGCTTGTATACTTTGTATGAAAAACATGGTATGTATTCTGTTTAAGTCACGTATTCATGTATAAATCAAGTATTTCTATATGTATCAAGTGTTAATGGGTTGCAAAGCCATTAACATGTGACACGACATAGGAAGTCACCAAACCATAGGCATTTTTCTATAGTCGATTCACGACTGAGACACAAAAACACTACTTGGTTCTAGTTGTCACCAAGAGTGGGCCTGCCCTGAAACCCATTAGATCTAACCTTTTGTTCTGCGGTCTTAGTATGTACACGATTAATGGTGCTTATGGTACCCTATTCGTGACACGATTTCTCGTATCATCTCTCATAACGCATCATACTTGGTACTCGTTCTCACCAAGTGCGTTTCTCGTATTTTTATATCTCATCACACTTGGTACTCGTTCTCACCAAGTGTGCTTTTTGTTATCATACCATTTGTAAACATAGTAATATTTGTAACATGTATTTCACCCCCGAAGTTATAAAACTGAAAACAGTTAAGAGAAAAGGGGGAGCATGAACTCACAACTTTGCGTTCCTGTGCATCGTAAACTTCACCGGATTTGCTTACTTAACGTCGTGACCTATACGCGTTTTCTTAACGTTAGTCACTAGACTTGTGTCGCACAAGTACAATCACTCTCTTTTATATTTGTATTGTTGTGTTAAAAATATTTTATACTTTTAACTAAGTATCTTACTTATATTATTTTCTCAAAAATTAATATAAGTATCTCGTATTTTGCACTTTGCACCCGAATTATGTACCTTGTATGTTGTATGTGTATTTTTGTATTTTTACTCGTTACGAGTATCTCCAAGTCATATTATTTTTACTCTAAAAAAATAATATATACCTAGTTCACAAAATAATCATATAATAATACAAGCGATAAATATATATTCTAAATATATATTTAACAAGTTTTATTTATGAAAATCCACCTCCGGTATTTGGAAATTTTGTAATAAAAATCATGGCGAAGTTTGTTTGGAAAACAAGTCAAAATATATTCATAACACTTGTCACCAAAAATATTCTAAGTGTTATTTTCTGGAAAAATTTCGCCAGAGTTTCCTCTGTAACTGGAGGTGGCCACGCTTACTAGCGTATCATTTTTTTTAAAAAAATTCAATCAATCAATTCCCAATCATCATCAAACTAGTCCAACATAAACATATATCACAATCACATGAACTTGCAATTTGTGTAAAAATAATACGTAGTAACTTTCCAATATTTTTAGTAGATCTCGTTATCTTTAAAAATAACTTTGTTTTCTCAAAAACTTTACTTTTAAGGAATTTGAAGTTTTACAACTTCTAGTCGAAATCTACGAAAATATTTCTTTGTTAAATCTTTTGTTACACAAGTGTCCACACACTCGTTTGTTCACAAAAACAGAAAGATCCGACTTAAAATAAGACTTGTGTATATTTTACTTGGTCCTTCGAAAAGGCCACTTGTAGATCTTTAGATCTACTAGTTTAGAACTCCATTTTATAAGAAAAACCGTTTTTACACAAGTTCATGTTTATAAGTGGTAGAGTTCATCATCTTACCATTTTTACACTTAACCTATCACTAGTTCATGTTTCATGAACATGACCTAGCCCGGTTAGTTGACGATCCATTCTACTACTAGCATCAAACAACACAAAATAATCATAACAAAATAAGTTTAACAAGTTTTACACCATTACATTTCTTTTATCCAACAAATTTATCATTTTTATAAGACTTTTAATTTTTTTCTCTAGTGTTCATAATTTTTACCCGTTAAATCTCTTATTAACCACTTTAAACAAGATCAAGAGAGTGTTTAGAGACACTTACTACTAGCTCGAGGCTAGGGAAGAAACTAGACGAAAAATGGGTTGTTAATAGCGATGTAGTGAGGTTCTTGTGATTCCGTAAGCACCAAGCCTCACACTTGTATGATAATAGATAGCCTTGACCAAAATTGAAAAGTGATGTTGGGGGTGGGTTGGCTCTTGGCCGTAGGTAGCAAGGGAGGGAAAGAAAAGGAAATTTTGCTATGGGGGAAATCGCCAAAATGTCAAGGTTTTGGTCAAACCATCGAAAATAGCCTGGTCAACCGTCTCGTGGAGACGTCTGAAGTAGCTTAGACGTCTTGACGGCTGTCCAACCACATCGTGCCACGTGTCCGACAAACATGCCATTTTACCTGAACGGCTTAGACGTCTTGGCTAAGACGTTTGAGACGGCTTAAGACGTTTGAAAGTGGCTAGATGCTAATCAATACGGCTCGAGACGTTTGCCGTCGGCTTGAGCCGTGTCTGGGCGTCTTGAGCCATTTTTGTCTCTTTAGTCGGCTTGAGCCATTCTTTTCCCTATTTTTTTTGTGTATTTTTTGTTTTTTTTCATTTATTTTTTTGAGACGCCTTGTACCATTTCAAGACGTTTTATATGAATTTCAAGACGCCTTGTTTTTGAATTTATATAGATCACTTAATTTTAAAAACGAACTTTAAGAGAAAATTTGTTTTTGCTGATTATCTCACAATATGAAGGTCAAGTTTGTTGTTTATACTGGGGGGAAGTGGGATTTGATTAACGGAAACATTGAGTATGTTACCGGTGTCGATTCAAGGAGACGTGGTTTAGAAATTGAAACAGATCATTCATATAATAGTTTTTTAAACTATGTTTCTAAGATGTGTGATACTCCAAACATTACACGGTTGTCATACCGGATGTCTACGTTTACTGATCCCATCGATATTATTGATGATCGAGATGTTAGATTTTTTTTTGATCTGGCGATGCAGAATCCTTTTGAATTATATAAATTATATGTTATTCAAGAGTCTGATGTTGGTTCATCTGGTTTGTCTTGTTTAAACAATTTAAAAGCTCCAGATCTAAATATTCCATTAAAAGAAAGTTTTGATATTTTAAACGATGAGTGTCCAAATTTAGAAAAAAATTATGTAAAATCTTTAACGTCTCACAACCAATCAGGTTCTTCATCTATAGTGTTCGATGCCGGTCATATATTCAATAACAAAGAAGAGATGAAGCTCGAGTTGGGAAAGAAATCTTTGTTAGAGCATTTCGAGTTTAAAGTTGATAGATCATCTAAGACGCGGTATGAAGTTTCATGCCTAGGTGATGGTTGTGAATGGCGATTTAAGGCTCATGCTATTCCTTGTGGCAATTTATGGTTTGTTAAACATATGAACGATAGTCACACCTGTTCGAAGACGCAAACACACCCACATTTTCGTCAGGCTAACCCAAAGGTTTTGGGTCACTTTTTGAAGGAACAACTAAAAGACAGTGGTAGGATATATCGAGCGAAAGAGATTGTCAAAGATTTTAGACAAAGGTTCGAGGTTGAGATAACAAACCTTCAAGCTTGGCGTGGTAAAAGCTATGCACTTGAACTACTACAAGGAACTACACGAGACTCTTTTGCGGAACTACCAATATATTGTTACAATTTAAAACTTGCAAATCCTGGAAGCGTTACACACATCTTGGTTGATGAGCAGAGTCGTTTTGAAATGGTTTTTGTTGCTTTAGGGGCGGCGGTAAATTATACATTATATACTATAGATTCTTTTATTTTTTTAAAGTAACATGGGTTTTTGTCTCATTTCATTTTCATTAATTTTCAGATTCGTAGCTTTATGTTAAATCTAAGACCTGTTGTTATCATTGACGCGGCACACCTAAAGGGTGAATTTAAAGGGACGTTGTTTTTAGCAGTGGGCATGGATGGAAATAATCAGATTTTACCGCTTGCTTATGGCATTGGAAAATCAGAGGATGGTGAATCTTGGACATGGTTTCTCTCAAAGCTTAGAGATTGTGTTGGTGAAATAGCAGATATGGCGATCATTTCGGATAGGGCGAATTCGATACATGTGGGTGTTAGGAATGTGTTTCCACGTGTGTACCACGGCCTGTGTTGTCGTCATTTAATGATGAATTTACGTTTGCCGTCGTCTAAAAAAAAAGAGTACGAGGCACTATGGTGGAAGACGTGTAAATCTTATCGGATGTCTGACTTTACCGAGTCATTTAATGCCTTGTGTCTTGCTGTTCCTCGAATACGCCAGGTTTTAACAAATATTGGGTTTGGTAGATGGGCAAGAGCTCATTGTCCCGGCAATCGATACCACTATATGACATCTAATAGTGCGGAGTCTATAAACTCTTTGTCTAGATTCTCGCGTAAGATGCCGATAACGCAACTTATCGAATTTTTCCGCGAGTCTGTACAAAAATGGTTTTATGACCGTCGATTGCAGGGCATGCAGGAGAGCCATTCACTTACTCAGTGGGCACAGAAGAAAATTTTAAAGAAAATTGAAGGGTCTAGAACCTGGACTGTTGCAGGCATCCGGGTAAACAGCTTTGTTGTTGATGATGGTGGGAAAAGGGGTGTAGTTGATCTTTCGAATCGTTCGTGTAGCTGTCGTGTCTGGCAAGTTTCGGGTTTACCTTGTGGGCATGTGATTGCTGTTTCAAGATTTTTGGGTGAACCTGACTGTAGTCATTATGCTTTCTCGTGTTACTCAAACGAAGTATACAAAAAAACGTATGAAGAATCGATTAATCCTCTGCCTCATAGGTCTGAATGGGTAATACCAGAAGGCCTTGGCAGTGTTTTACCGCCGAATATTACAAAACGTCAATCAGGTCGTCCAAAAGAAAACAACAGAATCTTGTCTCGTGGGGAAGAACCTGTTCCGGTATATTGTTCGCGTTGCCGAACATACGGACATGTTCGTGACGTTTGTTTAGATCCAATGAAATCACAGATTCGTTCACGAAAATCATCAGCCAAAGGAAAAGAGAAAGAGACAGAAACCCAGAGTTCAACGGATGACATTTTTCCATCTTATAATTTAGCAGAATTTTAGTAATATAAATATATATTTTTTTATGTTTTTATTTTATGAAAATCATGTAACAAATTCTACTTTTAATTAATACAAGAATTAAGTTTTACAATCCGTACGTCAAGCCATCAAAAATTACTTGGTGTGTAGCGCCCGGCGTATAGTTCATCAGCCATGTACCGTCTATATCTGACACAAGCATCCTGCATGTTTACTTCGTTCCATGTTAATGAACGGTTGTTAACTAGATTTTCCAATAGCATACATATGATAACCCCTGAGTTTCTACCAATATGATCTTCGTTGTCTGGCCACACAACATCCCCCCAATACTCCAACTCCTGTACACTATCTTTCCTTGATTGTTGCCAGTATGATATACGTCCCAGAAACCATACAAATGGCGATTGAAATTCTAAAAGAATTTGATGTATTTTCCTGTGTATGCAAAATCCTTCTCCGCAGTTACTTACGTTACAGTTAACGGGAAAATAAGCATACATTTTAAACGAACGCATATCTATTTTTAGAAGTAACCAGTGGTTTTCGTTGTGCGCTACGGGCATGTAAATCTGGAAAAATTTAAAACGAAAATAAGTATTGGAGAAGGTATTATTTTAATGGAATTTTTTTTTAAAAAAGTGTAAATTCCGAATAATCATATTTGACAATGTACCGTATCAACCTCCCAAATGGGAGGAAAAAATTCTTTTGTACCGTCTCCATATCCGTAGGCCTCTGTATTTTGTTCTACTATCATGTTAAAAAAAGTAGGCGGGAGAACTGTCCACCGATCGTCAGTTGACGACATCGCCCGTTGATACATAAGCTTGTTGCACCAGGCATTGATATGCTAAGAAAAATATGGTAAATGTTTGACAAAAAAATAGATTAATAAACGTATCATGTTAATGAAAGTTATTTCGAAGTTACCGTTTCCTGAATAAATCCGTTTCCACAAAATCCAAGTAAACCGCCCCACCATTCTTTTCCCAGAGGTGTTTTACCCATGTAGGTTGAGTAGCAAGTTGGCTTATCGCCGTCATAATAAAACTCTAGAATATTTGGCGACCAATGTTCAAACCCAAAGTTTTGGTTTATCCAAATGGTGCGTTGCACAGAATGTGGAATGTTTGAGTAAGACATTCGGTGTGGCATTATTGAGATAGTGAGGGCACACATATATATATACACATTTTCACAGTAACAAAAAATAAATAATATAAAATATAAGTTTAGTACAAATACTTTTGTTTATAATTTAAATTAATAATCATTGAATAAATTCGAGGTCGTCCTGTTCTAGCTGGTTGACTAATTCTATAGGAATAAGCGAGTCGTAGAAAAGTGTCAACATATGGCGCCTCATCCTTGTAGCCGTTATGCTTGTTTTTTCACCATCATTTAGGGGTTTTTTGTTAATCAACCGGTCTAGAAATATACAAACCCAAACCCCACAGTCCCCTAATGGTCCTGACTGTTGTGGCACATCATTTGCATATTCTGTTTTAAACGGAAATTTGAACGGTAAAGGTTTGTTGTCATAATAACCATGCAAACGAAGCCAATGGTCAAAAACAAAATTGATGTGGCAAACCACTTCGGTTCTTCCTTTATCCAAATCTCGCACACCCATCAAGCTAAAAAAAAATAAAAAACAAACATTAATTTTAAAAGTCATAACTGTTGAGATTAAAAAATAAAAAACAAACATTAATTTACCTGTCATAAATAGTGAGGGTCTCGTTAACGAGGTTGAAAACTCCTAAAAACCAATGAATTGATGGTATATATAACGGTACATAAACCTCTTCAACGCTAGATATCGGAGGAAAAGGGTCTACTTTCCCGTTGAAATAACAGGCGAATTCCTGATCCAGAGTTTGCAAATGCATCTGAAAATATGGGGGTAAAATGGACCAACGAGCGGTTGGATCTCTTGAATTATACATGTGTAGCATCCATGCAAAAATATGTTGTTACAAGTTTGGACAATTTTAGCGAAAGTTTATACCAAACTATAGTAAATTAAGTATTAACAAGTGTACCTCATCGCTTAACCAGCCATTCCCCTCAGTGCCTAGCAAAGACCCCCAGAATTCAGGACCAACATAGCCGCCTGCTGTCAGTGTTAGTTGTCTAACTCCGCTACTTGGTGCCCATTTTTTTATCTTTTCAATTAATTGATCTTCATTATTTGAAATATTATTTTGCTTCCGCCGGAGATTTTTGTAAACTACAAATGGTGAAAGCGTAGCCTTGGCGGGCTTCACAAGCCTTTCGGACCGCCTCAGTTTAATCATCTCCACCTCCTCATCCTACAATTACATTATTTAATAACTAAATTAACAAAACATACATGGATTATAAAAATTATATACTCTTGCAATACTTACGGCTTCTTCGGTAACATTTTCTGGATTTGCAGACACATGATACACGTCATTATTGGCATTCAAAAAGGAATCAGCTTCCGTCTAAAAATTAATAAAAAAAGTTAGAAAATTTTATAAATATAATTTATTTTTTAGACTTTTTTAAGAAAATAAAAAAATAAATGGGTGTACATTATCATATACTTTTGGCGATTGGTCCCTCGGTGTTCGTATGTGGCTTGGAGTTGATACCGGAGCCATACGAAAACTTTGCAACAACTCGGACTTCAACATGTCAGTTAAGGCGCGGTTGTTTGAGTACATCTTCTGCGACCACTCCGAGTTGATCATGTCAGTCAATGCCCTGTTGTTTGATAACATCATTGACTGAAATCTAGAGACAAGCTGCTCTTCAGAATAAAATCCCGATGAAAACTGACCGGGACCAACATCATGTTCATACTCAGCCGTCTTTAACGGAACATGATCTGTATGAGCCCGGATTTCCGGTGAAAATCCGTGCGTTACAGGCACCTGAACTTCATCATCGCCGAACAAGCTGTCAAGGAAGTCCTTATGTGGTTGGCCGTAGTTTTGACTCAGGCCGATTGGATTATGAATTTGAGGCGGTAATTCAGTCGCCATAGCAGGATTGAAAACTTGACGTTCAAGTTCCAAATAATCCGAGCTTGAACTATACCACTCAGTCTCGGCCTCGAACATAGTTGGTAGTATAGCCATTAGGGGTTTATATTCAGATATCTAACATGTTGAAAAAGAAATATTTTACAAAATGTATTGTATTAAATATATAAGTTGAAAATTTTAAACAGTTTATAAAATGTATAATGTATTGTATTAAATATTGTAATTTCTTAAATATAAAATTTAAACAGTTTATATAAAATTTTAAACTATGTATTTATATTTTTTATAAATTAATGCCGTTTGTAACGGTTAACTTTAAACAGTGTCTACTTTATTTTATAACTTGATTTTTTTTAGTATATAAATATATAATTTAAACAGTTTTTTTAAATATATAAGTTGTTAATTTTAAACAGCTTATAAAATGTATTGTATTAAATATTGTAATTTTTTAAATATAAAATTTAAACAGTTTTTCAAAATACTATGTAATTATATTTTTTATAAATTAATGCCGTTTGTAACGGTTAACTTTAAACAGTGTCTACTTTATTTTATAACTTGATTTTTTTTAGTATATAAATATATAATTTAAACAGTTTTTTTAAATATATAAGTTGAAAATTTTAAACAGCTTATAAAATGTATTGTAATATATTTTTTATAAATTAATGCCGTTTGTAACGGTTAACATTTTGTATTTTGATACTTTAATACGGTTAACGGAGTGAAAATATAGATATAGTTATTTATTTAAAAGTATAAAAAAGTCACCTTTACCGCATTGGCTAAGATGCCATCAACATGCACCTTCAATAGCCTATGTCCTTCTTTCCATCCTAAGAATCTCGGGATGGTCTGACCTTCGAAATACCCCCTCTTTTGTTTAAATTCCGGAAATACCTCCAGAATCCACATCTGTAAATGCATTATTTATCAACTATTAGTATACAAATTAACTTACGACAAACATTACACTTAAAATATAAAATATAATATACGATTTTACAGGTACCTTAAACGGCCAAACAAATCCATCTAACGAAAAACCCCTCGTGTCATCCCTTTGACGAACGTGCATATCATACACGTTCGTATACGTGCTCTCCCAAAAATAATTACCCCATGGATATTGGTTAAACACATTCAGATTATCCACGAGGTGTAACAATTTGACATCGACTGCATTTGTATCCTGCAACCCTAAAAACCCTTGACACAAGAGCATCAGTAAACATATTCTTGCGCAATCTTCCGCGCTATATTGCATGGGACCTTCAAACAAATCTCTAATTCGTTTGAAATTAATACGTTCTCGGGCCGAGAAATGACGGTTTTTAAATGACTCTGGGTGATCAATCGGCGTCCAATCATTGGATCCAAACCTTAATCCCGTTATTAGACAAAATTGTTTGGGGCTAAACATTAGCGTTTCTTGGCCTAGGCGATATGTAATCCCCAATCTGGGTGTAGGTGTATGCACTTGTAGTTGTGCAACACCTAGTAAGAGTAGACTGTCACACATGACACACCTAATATCCAAATACGGACCGAAACATGTCTGCCTAATGATTGATATTATAGGATCCGTCATTCTATTGTTTATATGCTTCACTATTTTCCATGATTGACGAACTTTGACTTTTTGGACCTTGTAAAATAACAAAAAAAAACAGAAAAAAAAAGAATAGTAAGTATACCAAAATACTAAAACACTAAGAATAATGAAAGAAAAGACATAAGATATCACCGCTACAGATGGGATAACGTTAACGTCTTGCATGTCATGTTCAGGTGGTTGCATGTTCTCCTGACGTGGGAAACCGTAGTAGTTTGGATCCATTTTGAGTCAACGACAAAACGTGATGCTTCGGAACGTGAATGTCGTGCAGATTCAACGCAGGTTTCAACGCGGGTCGGGTGTTTGTCGTCGGGTTTCTCTTCGGATCTTCAACGGTCTTCGGATCTTTGTTCAAGATGGCACCAAAGGAAAGAACGTGGTCCCAATGCCGTTTGCCCGTGTGAAATGAAACACATGAACCCACACTCTCCTACTCAAAACGTGTTCCCGGACACGTGTCAAGCGATGGGTAACGGGGACACACGTGTCCTTCATCTAAGGGCAAATTGAATTGAAACGTCTCACGTGTCCACGGAAAACGTCTCAAACGTCTCAAGTTACAGCATGCAACGTCTTTAACGTCTTAAAAATAACACGTGTTCAAAGATGAGACGTCAAAATTAGGCGGGAAACGTCCCGGACGTCTTAAGTTACAGTCAAACGTCTCAAGTTAGAGTCAACGTCTTGAATAGCGTGAGACGTCTGAAACGTCTTGAAAATGATGAGACGTCTTGAAAAATGCAACGTGGCAAACGGGTAATCTGTCTTGAATAGCGTCAGACGACTGAAACGTCTTGAATAGTGATGAGACGTCTTGAAAAATGTACGAAACGTCTTGAAAACTGCTTAAACGTCTTGCATACCTCGGGACGTGCAATGATTTTTTATTAAATATTTTTACATTTTGTTTTTAATAAATAGGAACGAGATCTCAATAACAATTCTTCCATATTTCAGTATATTTCTGTAGCACGCAGAAAATGTCTGAAAACAAAAAAACCGATGTATACTGCTCTCAACCAGCAACGAAAACTTCATCTTGGATTCTCAAAAAATGGAGAACTAACAAGGGTGAAAGTTCTTCTGAAGATCCACAACGAAATGATTCAAACCAAATACACAACAGAGAAAGTTTTCACCTTCATAGGGCTGGTACATGGGCAATTCCAGACGACGAAAGTCAACACTGGTCAAAAGATGTGGAAACATTCTACAGAAATGGGGATGCGCCGTTCTGTTATTCAGCAGTTTTCACAAGATCAATAGAGTTGGACAAAAATTTTTGGGGGACTCTATTAGGTTTTCGCTGTGGCGGCTACCTAAACTCAACAGTTAATTATTCTCCCTAAATTTATTTTATTACTTTGACTAATTTTTTTCGCGATTTTAATTAATTTTAAACTAAAACTTATACAGCATATTGAAGGATGGGTGGGAAGGCTAATGGCTTGGAGAAATAGAATGATTCTACTCCAAAAACCGTTGTTAAACTTGCGGTGGACAATCCTTCCACCACAATTTTATGAAATGTTGTTAGATTCTACTCCAAAAACCGTTGTTAAGTATGCCAATGGCAAATTACACCCATTTCCATCTTTCTTCGAGGTCGATTACGTCTTATTTCCGTTACCGTTAGAAAATAACGAATGGCTCCTAGCTAGACTAGAGTTATCGTCACAGGAATTGGTGTACTACCCGTGCGAAAATATTTGTGTGGGCAATAAATACAGAAACGTTATTCTACCCCGTTTGACGAAGGTTAAAGTTTACTTAGGAGCATTACTAGTGCATCTGCAATATTGGAAAAAAACGGGAAAACCAGAAAAATGTATCTGTGCCGAACTCAATGACAACTACGTGTTATCTAACCCAACAATCGCAGGGAATGAAGCAGTCTACCTTTGTATGCTTATGGAGCATCTGGTTACGGATAAACCAATAAATATAACTGGAGACATTTGTAAAAGTTTTTTGTCGTACAGACGATACATTGCAGAAAAACTGTATTTTTGGCGGTGTTTACCCCGTCCAAATGTTGGATAATTTATGTAATAAAACACTTGTTTTGTCTTTAAGTTATTTAAGTTATTCATTTGATATTAAATATAATAATAAATACTTTAACATTAAATGTTAACAGTAACAAAAAACCACTATAAAATGGCATAGACATTCTTGCCATCTAACCACATCATGGATTCTTCATGGACTGACGAAGAAGACATTGCTATTGTCGTCTCGTACGCTGCCGCTCATGATGAAGGCACTCACTCAGTCTCCGATCCCGCGTTCTGGGGTCAGGTTATGAACTTATTCTGCATTCACGTGCAAGAAACGACCCGTAGCCCGAATGAGCTCGACACTCGGTGTGCTTTCCTACGTTTCAAATGTAGCCGTTTCTTAGGAAGGTACAAGAACGTTAAAAAAAGGATCGGAACAACATGGACGAAAAGGAGGTGATTGAAGAAGCCCTGCTAGACTACGCAATAATTTATGACGAGGATTTTGAACACATTTCAGTGTTTGAAATCTTAAAAAATTATATTTAGTAGTGTTTTAGAAATTTTTTTTTATTTTGTATCGTTTTTTATGTTATATTAAAAACATGTTTTATCGTTTTATCTAATTGGAAATCCGTTCAAAACATTAGATGACAAATTCCACAAATACAACAATATTGCAAGTTCAATTAGAAACACTAAATAGGATAGTGATGCAATAAATACTAATTCCACAAATAAAACAATATTGCACTTGCAATTAAAAAGGTTAGCACATACAATTTCTTCGACTTCATCTTTCGGTCAAATCTCACTGCTTTCAAGTTATTGTTCTCCTCTATTAATAACTGGTTTTGTAATTCTAGGTTCTTGATCTTCAAATCTTTAAACGTCACTGTAGTTGAGGTGCCGTATGAACGTTCAAGGAACATATTATCAACATCTTGCTTCCACAAGAAGAATTTGCAATCACCTCTCTACAAAAACAAAGCAACTATAAAGTAATTGCAATTCACTATCTAAAAATAACAAATCCAACTTACAGGCCAGTGAGAACACCCGTAAAATTCTTCACCATTTCTTTGACTTTTAAGTCCAGCAACCCGAACAACAGCAAGAATGTCGTGATGACAGTACACATTTCCATCCAAATCGACCTTGAAAAGTCGTGGTCTTCGAATTAGACAAGAGGTAGAAGACGAGGACATGTTGAATCAAATGTTACAAGTTGATATTTCTTTTCTTTTATAAGAGTTATATTCATGTTTTCATCCCTAAAGTTTGTCAAACATGACATTTTCAGCCCGTTAGGTTCATTTCCGTAACTCAAAGACATTAAAACCAAAAAATAATGTAAAACCGGTCACTTGGGGGATTCGAACTCGGGACGTGTACTTCAGCAAACGACGTGGTGACCGGTCGGGCTAAGCCCTCATCCATTAATAATCAGCACATGTATTATATCTATACAAACTTTAATAGTAATATAGTAATAACTCAAAGACATTAAAACCAAAAAATAACTTAAAACCGGTCATAAGGGGGATTCGAACTCGGGACGTGTACTTCAGCAAACGACGTGGTGACCGGTCGGGCTAAGCCCTCATCCGTTAATAATCAGCACATGTATTATATCTATACAAACTTTAATAGTAATATAGTAATAACTCAAAGACATTAAAACCAAAAAATAACTTAAAACCGGTCACAAGGGGGATTCGAACTCGGGACGTGTACTTCAGCAAACGACGTGGTGACCGGTCGGGCTAAGCCCTCATCCGTTAATAATCAGCACATGTATTATATCTATACAAACTTTAATAGTAATATAGTAATAACTCAAAGACATTAAAACCAAAAAATAACTTAAAACCGGTCACAAGGGGGATTCGAACTCGGGACGTGTACTTCAGCAAACGACGTGGTGACCGGTCGGGCTAAGCCCTCATCCGTTAATAATCAGCACATGTATTATATCTATACAAACTTTAGTAGTAATATAGTAATAACTCAAAGACATTAAAACCAAAAAATAACTTAAAACCGGTCACAAGGGGGATTCGAACTCGGGACGTGTACTTCAGCAAACGACGTGGTGACCGGTCGGGCTAAGCCCTCATCCGTTAATAGTCAGCACATGTTTTTTATCTATACAAACTTTAATAGTAATATAAGTAATAACTCAAAGACATTAAAACCAAAAAATAACTTAAAACCGGTCACTTGGGGGATTCGAACTCGGGACGTGTACCTCAGCAAACGACGTGGTGACCGGTCGGGCTATGCCCTCATCCGTTAATAATCAGCACATGTATTATATATACACACAAGTTGTATTATGTTAAGCTTTAACTTTTCAAACATACTAAAAGTTAAATTTAAAAGACAACTTTTTACAAAACAAAAAAAAAAACATTACATTACTTAAAAAAAAAATTACATTACCAAAAAAGATAAAAAAAACAAACAAACATCTAAATCCAAACCCTAATCGTTTCCCACTGCGAGACATGTTCGAAATCATGTCCTTCATCGTGGCGGAAGTTGATAAGGGCAACCGCCTTGATGTCGTCCTCGCTAAGGCCCTCGGATGAGTTTTCCACAGCCTTGTAGTAATTTTCGAACTTCTTACATTCCAACCGTATAACCCGAAAACGTGAAGATAATGCATCAACGGTACGGCCGTGGTTCGGACCACGGAGTTGTGCAAAATATTGTTGCACCCGGACCCACAGACCACCCTGCCCTCGACGAGGAGGATTCACATACACCTCCTCCCAAGCCTCCACCAAAGCTATGTCCTCAACTTCCGTCCACCCGTGAGAAGCCATGTCTGGTTGTGTGTAGAAAGTTGAACAATGATGTGGAAGGAAGACAACGCCGTGTGAATGTTTAGATTTAGGGGTTTATATAGGTTGTGAGGTAGCCTGTTGAAAGTTTAAAACGTCTTGAATTTTTAAGATGTTGAAACGTCTTAAACCCCATTAATTTATAACAGGTTATAACATCTTTAAACACATAGATAATACTGATTTACTAAGAAATAAAACGTAACATACTAGAATTTTAAACTTTATTACTATTTAATACAAAGTACATAATCCGCTATTTCATTTGAACTACAATACACTAAACCAAAAATTCCATATTATAACACTGATACAAATATAATCTCTTTGAACTACAATACACTAAACCGCAACTTCCATAAATTTAAAATGGGGTTCCCCAGCCGAAAGTTGATTCCGGAGATTCCCATCAAAACACATAGTAAAAAATACTGTGGGTTGTGAACTGGTAAGTTCCATCAACACTCACGTATTTTGGCCTAGGTGATATGTAACGGGTTGTCCAAATTTGGTTCTGAGGTTTCCCCGCTGGGTGATGTTACAAGACCTGGCGAACACACTGGTGAGAGCCCATTGTGTTAGCCAAAGTCTTATTAACCATCCAAAACGGGAAGAATCGTCATTACCTGAACAACCCGTTTAACCCTTCACGTGTCCGTTGTAGATGAGTTCTTGAACCCGATCAACCCCGCAGAGCACGTATAAGGGGATATTAGACCTGATCCCATCAAAACTGGGAAGATCTATGTCCGTTGTAGATGACTTCTTAGAACCAGTTGCAGATAACTTCAAAGAACGATTTGTTGAATCCGGGGGTCTGCCCATTTTTTTTTAAGCTGTAAACACCAATGTTGTAGAAAATATGGTTAATAAGAAAACATTGTGTATATCAGGGTGGAAAATTGAGACTTAAAAACAGGTTCAGAACGTCTTGAAAAATTCTTCGAAAATCGTGAAACGTCTCAAACGTCTCACACGTCTCAAAAGTCTCAAACGTCTGAAACGTTGAAAACCGTGAAACGTCTTAAAAATTAAATAAAACATTAAAAAAAATTAAAATCAAATATTAAAAAAAATAATTTAGCTTAACGGCTAGCCACACTCAAACGTCTCAAGCCATTTCAAAACGTCTTGAAGCCACTCTCAAACGTCTCAAGCCATGCAAAATAGACGCTTAACGGCTAGCCACTTTCAAACGTCTTAAGCCGTCTCAAACGTCTTAGCCAAGACGTCTCAGCCGTTCAGGTAAAATGACAGGGTTGTGGGACACGTGGCACTATGTGATTGGACAGCCGTCAAGACGTCTAGAATAAGTTCAGACGTCTCCACGAGACGGTTGACCAGGCTATTTTTGATGGTTTGACCAAGACTTTGACATTTTGGCGATTTCCCCTTTGCTATGTGTTGGTGAATGCATTGTTCTTATCCCCCTAAACCTTCTTATAAACCAACACCAAATAAAATCCTTTGGGCAACATGCACCCTAGATATGGGACAAGGCAATTAAAAAAATCAAAGTGGGTGGATGGTGTCCCCTAGGGGGAACCGTTCGGTTGTAATGGGGGGTGGGTAATGGTTCCATTTCAACTAATAGTTTAGTGATAATTAGTTTAGTTAGGAATTAAATTAGAGTATTATGTGTGTTGTAATATATAACGGGTGTTAGGGTATTCGGGGACCCTAACTGGCTCAGAAAAAGAAAACACTGTCAATGTCAATATTTTTATGTTCCGGGTAAAGTCTGGTCGTTCGGTTGGATATCAATCCGTTAAAGTGCTAAATTACACTTTTTTTAGTGACTTTAATGTATCCCTTTTGGAACACTTTTGATTCCCGACACTTAGGAAAATATTCTGACTGAAAAATTATATTTTCTGCATAATATTCGCGTGCTAAAAGCTGAATTATTGCTGAATTATACAAAATTCTGCACTTAAAGTGCGTTTCGGGTGCTTTTTAGTGCTTATTTTTGCTTCCGTAATGTATATATATCAACCCTTGTATGTACTCTTGGGTTTTAATGTATTTTTGTTATTGGACCTACACCTAGGCTCCAATTTTATTGTCTGACTGCTTTCTGCAGTTCCGTTGCCACAGTGTGTCTTACTGGTGAGTTTACTAGTATTTTTTTTGACGCAACGCTCTCGTTTATGCAATAAGCAGTATTTTGTAGTATACAACGTGCATGAATTCACTTGTTTAGTGTCTAATCAGTCAATGTTGACATTTAAGCACATAATTGTAATCATTAAATAGTAATTAACGTGTACGGAAGTTACCGGTTTTGTGCCAGTTGTCACAGTCTCCCCCCGTTAAAAGAATTTCATCCCGAAATTCAGGCTGAACTAGCTCTGGTAGGAGTCTTCTTGAACAGGTGGGGATACTTCTCTTTGAACTGGTCTTCACGTTCCCATGTGTACTCGGGTCCGTCTTTAGAGTTCCAACGTACTTTGACAAGGTTGACACTGCTTCTTCTTGTCTTGTTGACTTTCCAGTATGTAACCTTAACGGGTTGTTCGGTAAATCGGAGGGTGTCGTCTACATGCACTTCATCCGCAGGGATGATTACGTTCTCTTGTGTTGGACTCTTCTTGAGGTTGGATACGTGGAATGTGTCATGTACTCCATTTAGTTCTTCCGGTAATTCCAACTTATATGCTACGGTACCAATTCTCTCTAAGATCTTGAATGGTCCGATGTATCGTGGATTTAGCTTTCCACGTTTTCCGAATCTGACTACGCCCTTCCAAGGTGAGACTTTTAGCAAAACTTTGTCTCCTACCTCGAATTCTAATGGTTTACGTCTTCGATCAGCGTAGCTCTTCTGTCGATCTCGAGCTACCTTAATGCGCTCTCGGATCTGTGCAATCTTGTCGGTTGTCTCTTGCACAAGTTTAGGACTAACCATACGTTTGTCACCAGCGTCTGCCCAACATAAGGGCGGTCGGCACTTACGGCCATACAGAGCTTCGAACGGTGCGGCCTTTATGCTTGTATGATAACTGTTATTGTAGGAAAACTCAACTAAAGGTAGGTGAGTATCCCAGCTGCCGCCTAAGTCCATGACACATGCGCGAAGCATATCTTCTAATGTTTGTATGGTTCGTTCGCTCTGGCCGTCTGTTTGTGGATGGAATGCCGTGCTTAGATCTAATTGAGATCCAAAGGCTTCCTGAAAGGATCGCCAGATTCTTGAGACAAAGCGTCCATCTCTGTCTGAAATAATTGAAATAGGCACTCCATGACGTGTCACAATTTCTTTCAGGTATATTTCAGCAAGCTTTCCAGTGCTATCCTTCTCTCGGTTTGGTAGGAAATGCGCAGACTTTGTCAATCGATCAACTATTACCCATATCATATCGTGCCCTCTCGGGGTCCTGGGTAATTTTGTTATAAAGTCCATCGAGATTTGCTCCCCCTTCCACATGGGAATCTCCGGTTGTTGTAGTAAGCCAGAGGGTTTCTGATATTCAGCCTTAACCTTAGCACATGTTAGGCATTTACCAACATAAACAGCAACGTCGCTTTTGAGTCTTGGCCACCAATAGTATTCTTTTAAGTCTTGATACATCTTGTCCGACCCTGGATGGATCGAGTATCTTGACTTGTGCGCTTCATCCAGGATGACTTCTCGTAGGCCACCATAGAGCGGAACCCAAATACGCTTTTTAAAGTATAAGGCTCCCTCTTCATTTAGCGCCATGTACTTCAATGCACCCCGGAGGTATTCAGCTTTGCGGTTTTCCACCTTAAGGGCTTCTTGTTGTGCATCGCAAATACGTGAAGTGAGGTTCGTTCGAATAGTCATTTCCAATGCTCGAACCCTTAGGGTCTTAACCCTTTCTTTTCGACTTAATGCGTCCGCTACAAAGTTTGCCTTTCCAGGGTGGTACTTAATCTCACAGTCATAATCATCTAGCAGCTCGACCCATCGCCGATGTCGCATGTTCAGTTCCTTCTGATCAAGTATGTGTTGCAGGCTTTTGTGGTCTGTGAAAATTGTACATCGAGTACCATATAGATAATGTCGCCAGATCTTCAAGGCGAATACTACCGCACCCAGCTCCAAGTCGTGCGTGGTGTAGTTCCTTTCATGAAAATTCAATTGTCTCGAAGCGTAAGCGATGACCTTTTGGCGTTGCATGAGCACGCAACCCAAACCTTGTCGTGAAGCGTCGCAGTATACCACGAAGTCTTCTGTGCCTTCGGGTAGTGACAGTATTAGTGCATCGCATAGCTTGTTTTTGAGTAGCTGAAAAGCTTCTTCTTGTTTAACACCCCAGTCGTACTTCTTGTCTTTCTGCGTGAGGGTCGTTAGCGGCTGAGCTATTTTTAAGAAATTCTCGATGAATCGCCGGTAATAGCCCGCTAAGCCCAAAAATTGCCGAACTTCAGTCGGGGTTTTGGGAGCTTCCCAATTCTTTATGGCTTCAATCTTGGACGGGTCTACATGAATGCCCTTCTCATTCACCACGTGACCAAGAAATTGTACTTCGCGAATCCAGAATTCGCACTTTGAGAACTTTGCATACAGTTTCTCTTTCTTCAGTAGTTCCAGTATGGTTCTGAGGTGTTGTTCGTGCTCTTCTTTCGTCCGTGAGTAGATCAGGATATCATCGATAAATACAATCACGAATTTATCGAGATATGGTTTGCATACGCGGTTCATCAGATCCATAAAGACCGCTGGAGCTTCGTCAATCCGAATGGCATCACAAGAAACTCGTAATGCCCATAGCGTGTTCTGAATGCAGTCTTGGGTACGCTTTCTTCTTGTATCCTTAACTGATGATATCCAGATCGAAGATCGATCTTGGAATAGTAGCTTGATCCTTGCATTTGATCAAATAAGTCATCAATCCTCGGTAGTGGGTACCGATTCTTGATAGTGAGCTTGTTCAGTTCTCTGTAATCGATACACATTCGCAGAGTTCCATCCTTTTTCTTCACGAACAATCCTGGAGCTCCCCAGGGCGAGAAGCTTGGCCTTATGAATCATTTATCCAACAACTCCTGGAGTTGTGTAGATAATTCTTGCATCTCGGATGGTGCAAGTCGATAGGGTGCCTTGGCTACAGGAGCGGCTCCTGGAACCAAGTCTATACGGAATTCGACTTGTCGTTGCGGAGGTAATCCTGGCAGGTCTTCGGGAAAAACATCAGGAAATTCCTTCACCACAGGAATGTCTTCGAGTTTCGGCCCCTCAGCCTTCTTGTCTATAACATGTGCCAGGAAAGCGACACATCCTTTCCTTAAGCACTTCTGCGCCTTCATGCAACTGATGATTCGAAGAGGCGCGTCTCGTTTTTCTCCATGCACAATGAGAGTTTCATCATTCGCTAAAGGGACGCGAATGATTTTCTCATGGCAAATAACTTCAGCTTTGTTCTTGGACAACCAGTCCATTCCGACCACTACATCGAAGCTACTCAATTGGATAGGTAAGAGGTCGATGCTAAACCTTTGTTCGCCAAGTTCTAGTGTGCATCCTCTAACAACTTCGCTCGACTCAACAAGTTTACCATTGGCTAATTCTATGGAGTATGGAATATCCAATCTACTAGACTCTATCCCAAGCATACGTTTAAATTCCACAGACATGAAACTATAATCGACACCAGTGTCAAATAATACGGATGCAAAGTGATTGTTAACGAGAAACGTACCGGTGACCACGTTAGGGTCCTCGCGTGCGTCCCTTGCTCCAATCACAAATGCTCGAGCCTGAGCATTGTTTCTCTTCGGGCAGTCCTTCATGAAATGATCATTGCTTCCACAACTGAAGCATCCTTGGTTTCGCCCGGCTTCATTTCCAACCCGGTTACCATTTTCATTACCGTTCCCACTGTTGTTTCCAGCACCAGCGCGGTTTCCATTTCCGTTTCTGGTCTTCAGTGCGGTGACCCAATTTTCCACACTTTCGCACTTTGGAACGTGACAGGCTCCTTCGTGATGACGCTTGCACCGATTGCATTTGGGCAGGGTACCCAGGTATCCCTTAGCTGGAGCGTCGTTCATGGCTGTAAGCGATTTCGCCTCCTGAGGCGGGTTGGGACCACGCTTCTTGTTGGAACTCTTGTTGTTACGAGTTGCTTGATTCAAGTTTGCATGTTTCCTTTTCTTGTCACCGGACGACTCAGTATGCGTCTCGGTGTTTTCTGTCGGGTTCAGTGATAACTTCTGCATGCGAACACAGTCTTCAGTAAGGATGACAGCCAGAGTTACAGCCTCAGTGATTGTTTGGGGTTTGGCTGAAGTCACCATGCCGCGAAATTCCGGGGCCAGTCCCCAAATGTAGCGTTCAACGCGCTTGAATTCTGGAGTTACCATGTAAGGAATCACCCTAGACAAATCATGGAACCTTCGAGTATACCCCGTGATGTCAGCACCTACCATAGTCAAGTGCCAGAACTCCGTCTCCAACCTTTGGAGTTCCGCATGAGAGCAGTACTTTTCTCTCATTTTCTCTTTCAGTTCATCCCAAGTCATGTCGTACGCGGCTTCATCACCCAGCGTTTGAACTTGCAAATTCCACGATGTCAGTGCTTCATCGACAAACAGCCCAGTAGCAAAAGTGACTTGTTGATCCGCGGTACACTTGCTCATGCGGATTGTGGCTTCAGCCTTTTCTTCCAACGCACAAATGCTACTGCTCCTCCAGTGCCATCGTAGTTCATTGGTTTGCAGTCGAGGAACTGCTTAAATGTGCAGCCTGTAATCGATCCAACCAATTCACTTGTGAGCAATCGAAGAAATAATGAAACAAAGACCGTTCATAGATTTCTCCATGCTTAGCAAATTTTCTTAAGGTTACCTTGAGCTGCGTTTCCTCCAGACGAATCTCCATGTCCGTTACGTCTAGCATTGCTTGGTCCTCCACTGTCTTGAGTACGGTTCGCCTCGTACTGGGCGATAGCAGCAGAGATCCTTTCTTCTAGTAGAGCGTTCAGCTCTTCAGCAGTCTTTGGCAGTGGGGGAGGGGGAGGTTGATCACGAGCGTTCACAGCTCTTCTTGGTGCCATGTTCTGACAGAACATAACATAATAGGGTTAGACATTTGTTTGATATTGTCGTATGAGACAGTAGTATATATATGTATACTCAGGCATATACCACATAAGTGACATCAAACAATCCGCGCAATCAATTCATACAGCAACAAGCATGTATAATTAAGTAAACACCCTTCTTCATATTGGCGGTTCTTGTCTTTTTACCCAAGTCATTGACTCCAAAGAGTATACGTTTGACCTTTTTCCTGTACTAGGGGAATCTATACGTGACAAGACTTTCTGTGGTTTCTGTGCACCGAATTCCATAATTACGTATGCATCCATAATTACGTAACTCCTTGCACAGTCCGCACAGTTCGTTTCATCCTCGTATTTCTTCCTTCAGCTAGGTCATTGTTTTCAGGAAAAGTCATGTATACTAGTGGTATTCTGCATCTAGTACATGTATATGCTAATTATCACACATAATTGCAAGTAATTTCTCAGTTAAAGACAAGTGCTACTCCTATGCACCCTAAGTCTCGTAGTGTCTTTTCTAGACTCATGTAAACAGTTTCAGGCAGTGGATGTCGCGGAACGTTTTATGCAATGAAAACTTTTTGAAAAAAAATTGTTTTCATGATAGGATCCTAGAGATTGTAGACTAGACTCGAGAAGGAATCCTGGTTCACTACAATCGCAGCTCTGATACCAATCTGTCACACCCCTTTCTGCATCATCCGCATACCGGTGGCAGCTTCGAATAGGGCGGAAGCACGAGGTGTGATCATGAAAGGTTCTCATTGCATACGAAAGGTAAACATACTATATGCTCAAAATAACTTCAAACATTACATTACCGAAAACATAAGTCAAGTGTTTACAACACGCGGTAGCATATTGTCTTAAAAGTTACAACTTTTTAGTGCTTATTTTTGCTTCCGTAATGTATATATATCAACCCTTGTATGTACTCTTGGGTTTTAATGTATTTTTGTTATTGGACCTACACCTAGGCTCCAATTTTATTGTCTGACTGCTTTCTGCAGTTCCGTTGACACAGTGTGTCTTACCGGTGAGTTTACTAGTATTTTTTTTTGACGCGACGATCTCGTTTATGCAATAAGCAGTATTTTGTAGTATACAACGTGCATGAATTCACTTGTTTAGCATCTAATCAGTCAATGTTGACATTTAAGCACATAATTGTAATCATTAAATAGTAATTAACGTGTACGGAAGTTACCGGTTTTGTGCCAGTTGTCACACTTTATCTTTAGCCAGTTTTTACACAATTTCAGAGTTTATATGTGTGTTTATGGTTGATGAGATGCCTTATTCAGGCCTCAAAAGGGTAATATTTGTTTCAGAATGAGAAAACAAAAAGAAAATGAAAGAATAGAAACAACGTATTGAGATTCGAGTAAAAAATGCACAGGATTCAAGCCTACAATTTAATACAGTGACTTTTACATTTGTAGTGACACGTTTTTTAAGTTAATAAAGTCCTTTATTTAATTACTAATTCCATTCCACTCTATTTATACACCACTTGAGATTAGTAAGATTAATAATGTGGTATTAAAAATTTCTCTGGTAACCGTCCGTCATGTAACTTTATTTTTTGTTCGTTCTTGGTAAAATGTATAACTATATTATATTTTTAGCTAAACATATTATATTATATATTATCAATTTGTAATAGGTGCAGGCTTCACAATGTTGTAACATATGCTTTATCTTTATTTCATGTATTCATCACTTGTACAACATTTTTTTTCCTCTATTAGACCCTCACTATTAAAAAACTGATTTGTTTATATTAATAAGTTGCATGCATCCATTTATATACTATTAACTAGGTTATCACCCGGGTGCTACCCGGGTTGGAGAAAACTATTAAGATAAATATCAAGTGTACAAATAAAATAAAATACAAAGTCTCATGTTACATAAATTAGTGATACAGTGGATACACAATTTAAAGATAGTCGAGTCCATTTGAAGATGCATATCCTTCGAGTTACCAAAACCTTTCCCTTAGTAAATTGAGTTCCCTCTAGAAAAAAAAGAACCAAATTATAAGTGTTTAAGTATATAATATAAACTTTAGTGTCGATACTATATAATATAAACTTTGGTGTCGATACTAAGCTTGCCTAAGTAGTATTGCCTAGGTACTGTACCTTTTAAGTCAGTCTTGTACTTTGTCTCATATTTGTCGTCTTTTAAAATGTAAGGCATTTCATCTGTATATTAAGAGACCAAAAGATTTTGTAAACTATTTAAATAATATGTACATAAAAAATGCCAAAAAGCCACATGACTCACCCACAAAATTGACTGGTCAAAACTCGCAAGCAGCCACAATCGGTCATCTCAACTCCTGCACAAAAAGAACTTGTTTTGGACTTGATTTAGATCATGCCGATTCAGGTTAAACTAATGTTCACTAAAACTAATGGTATTACCGATTACACACCTTTGGTTATGTAAAAATATTAAAAACATTGCACAAACGGGCCGGTGGTCAGAGAACCGTGACTCCCACCGAGTATATGACTTCTGATGGATCCCCTCCCCATACCACAGTATTCTGTCACACCTGCAATTTTAGATTCTCAATCAATGAACAACTTGGTTTATGTTTAAATCTTTAACGGGTCAAATAAGAATTATGGCTAGAAAGCAAACATTTGATATATAAAATTTTGGGACATCCGTTGCGACCCGTAAAAAGTAGAAAAAAAAGCTGATTACCATGCTGGCGTTCGCCTTTTGCTCTTCAATTTTGTGGTATCACCAGTATACAAATCAGAATTCGAGTTCGAATCAGAATTCAAGTTCGAATCAGAATTCGAGTTCGAATCAGAATTCGAGTTCGAATCAGAATTCGAGTTCGAATCAGAATTCGAATTCATGTTCAAATTTCTATTTTTTAGTTTGACACATCATTTTGACCCTAACAAACTCTAACTTATGATTCATTATTTCGAACAGGTTCCAAACCTTCTTCATCATATGCAAATTCTTCTTGACGATGTTCGACTTTCTTATAAGTCTTTTATATGCATCTTCATATTATGGTCTTGATTTGTAGCAACTTTATTACCTACATTTATATATGTCACCATCTAAAAAATAGGAGAATACATATAACAATAATAATAAAAGAATAATATGTTGTATATTTGGTCTAGAACAAATAATTTTAAAGAAAGTAACAAACCTGGAACCCGAATTGGTAGTGGATTGTTGGTGGTATATGGGCATATACTTCAAGACCCGTGCTAAAGAGGAATACATCCTAGTAGCTTAATTCAGTTCCTTGATTAAAACCAAATATGAAGGAGTAGTTGATTCTGCAGTGCTTCCAGAAGTATATATTTGCGGCATACATAAGCATACATAGGATTATATACGCATACAAACTATACATAAAAAAATGTTAATCAAGAGTTCAGTAAAACATAAGCGGCCCAGGGGAATCATTTCTATTTCTTTTAAATAATACATCACCTGTAAAGAGGGAAAACATTGTCTATATACATGGAATGCTCCTTTCAAGTAGTTACTTTCCTTGCTTGTATAAGTAATATGATAACAATCGGTAGTGATATTGAGCAACCAGAAAAGAATCCTAAAAAAGTGGAACAAAATAACATTATACATATATGTCCCACACATTTTCTATACCAGCATATAAAGAAAACAATTAAATTTTTCGCAAACCTCATCAGAGCTCCCAATGTAAGAATCGTCCACAGTTTTCATATATGACATCGCTGCCCGTCTTAATGCAATCTGCATTGCACCAGACCATTTACTAAAGAATGTAAAATCTACCATTGAAGGATTCACCTCTTGACTTTTACCCGCTCCATTGGCATGATCATCGAAATATTTTGACTTCAAACCGGTCAAAATCCGATACCTAAAACCTTTGTCTGACTTATCAAACGGTAAAAGGACAATTTTAATCATCGAGTAATATTAAAGTTACCATTTCAAGAAAACTATTACTCTTCGAACACTATAATGTAGCCATTTTTTGTGTTGATTTTAGCGCTTTCAATTTGTGGCTTTCATTTCTTTAGATGCATCGATATATTAAATAATTCCATATAAATTAGAAGAAATTTTACTCATATAATTCAGTTACATCATGAACTGTAGTTAACATAAGACCTTCAAAATTCTTCAGCTAGGGCGCAATCATTCTATGTAAAAATGTTACAGAGTCGCATAATAAATGAAATTATATATATTCCTAGAAAACAATATAATAAAACTAAAAAAATAAGGGAAAGATCACTGATTTTGGGATAATTTTGACTTGTTTTTTATGTCGGCTTCCCTATGGCCAAGTTTAGGAGTGTCAGTAGTAAGAATAATACCTTTGAATCCATTGTTTCAGAACTTTTCACCATCAGAGCATACATTTCACGTCTCTTGTAAGCCTAAAAACAAATGCGAAACAATATAATATTTCACATTGAAATTAAAAAGTTGCTTGATGCAACAATGGAGTACGTGTGTGGGGCATGACTTTTCTTTAACGGGTTCTCATGGTCACCCAAAGGAAAGAAAAAAAGAACGGAGGTATAAAAATTGCTTACATATAATTGAAAGAATTGAACAACATCGCAACTGGAAGAAACCTCCTCTATTGTCCATGAGACATGAAAGATAACCCTTGAGAAAACAAAATAAAACTAAGGTAATCTCGACAGAATAACTTGTAGTAGTGAACTTATAATCAAATTTCGATATCATAATACTTGTGAAAATGGTAATGTTCTCGCTTAGGCATGTATACTTTAAAAAAAATGTATCCGTAACAGAAACAGAGAGAAGATTCGTAAACCTTTGATGAAGCAAGAAAACAAAACTAACCTTGAAAATAAAAAACAATACCCTAATCTGAGATGAAGTCCAAATTCAAAATGATTCATTAATTTTGGCACCTAACAAATAAAGAAAAAAATGAGACATTGAAATCAAACAACAAAAGAAACAAAATAATCAGATGTTAAACATCTCAACTGATGAAATTGAAAACTTCATATAGTAAGAAATCGTGTTGTCTGGAAAGAACTCATCTTTAAATGTGCTGAAACTTACCCTCATCCCTCATCTCTCTTCTTCTCAATCTGGTGACCTGAAACAAAAAAATTCTGACACACTTAATAAACCCTTAATTCAGAAAAAATTAAAAGCTAACTTAGTGTCACACCCCCAAAATCCACACGCGGAGTATCACCCCTTGGAGGCATGACTGACCAGGATCCTAACCACCAATCATATTGAACATGTAATATAATTAAGTATAGCGGAAGCATTTAGGCAAAACTCAAACACAAGTGTTAACGTATGAAATATTAGCATTAACGATCCTTTGCCCACAACGACCTGCTCCTCCCTGTGCAAGCTCCATAATGTACCTAAGGTCCTGCAAGGCATGCAGCAAATAATCAACAAACTAGTTGAGCGAGTTCACAGAAAGTAAGTTCAGTAATGGCGTAGTATAGCAAGCATTGCGTTTGTTTATCTAGTCATGCATCGTATTAGTTCGTTCATTGTTCATGTATAGTATTGATTCGTATCGCGGCCATTCCGGCATGTATGCGAAGATTGGGGAAAGTTCCCAAGTATTCTAGACTATGTATATTTGTATCGCGGCCACCCTGGCATGTGTGCGAAGTTTTAGTATATAGTTCGCGGCCTTTCCAAGGCATGTGTGCGAAGATCAGTCATAATATCGCAGCCAACCCCTGGCGTGTGTGCGAAGATCAGTTCAAGTAGGTATACTAGTCTAGCTGTATCTCATCATTTACCAACCTCACCCTGAGGACTATCTCATTAAGTTCCATTTACTAAGTATGCACGTATAATCATCCAATCCCATTCCCACCCTGGGAACCCCATGCCTTGGCTGTGTGAACTCACCTTGGGTTGCTCGGCAGATACACAAAGAGAAAGAGAGTTCTTGAACTAACAGTGGTCAACCACGTCCTAACAGGGTTACCACATAAGTCAGGTTTGGTTCAAGTATTGCACGAATGTATCACATAAGCTACCACGTTGCAAGCATGCAAGGATCATGGTAAACATGTACACGTAACATCAATCCGATAAACAATCCAAGTGTTCGGCCCAAACATAACCCGGCCCAAATAATATTCACCTAACCTATCAGCCCAATCAGATAAGTAGTCCAAATAACAGCAGTGTAAACAAGTCCAGTTATCCGGCCCATTTAGTTGGGCTCGTGTCAGTGTGTAAGTCCAATCATGTGCACGTGCATGGTCTCGACTCGCAACAGAGATTACGAGTCGCAACAAGGAAGATCTCAACAGATGCATATCCTTCGAGACTAGGTGGTCTCGAGTCAGGTCTCGAGTCGCAACGGGGTTACGAGTCGCAACGACTGGTCTCGGCTCGTCATGGTTTGGTTACGAGTCGCAACGGGACTCGTAACCATGGTCTCGGTTTGGCATGGTCTGGTTACGAGTCGAAATCATGACTCGCAACCGTGATTCCGGCTGATGCTGATGGGGTCTCGACTCGCAACTGGAGGTGCCGAGTCGTAACCGTGTGTGCTGTCAATTTTGTAACAAGTTTCCAAGTTTCATGCAATCATACATAATCAATTATCAGTTTCCAACTAACATCCCGTAATATCAGCAATTAGATCAAACAGTTTCGGAAACAGATCAAACACTGAAATTACCAGTTTCATGACAATCTTCAAACATGTTCATATGCTTAAACAAAACAGCCTAGATAACAATCAATCGGATCATCAAACAGCCTAAACCGAATCATGCAGAAACGTGTTGATTAACAATTTCATGACAGCCCATAACCATACACCAACCGGTTCGAATCAATCAATAAGTCGAGCATATAACGTAACCGTACATGTTATCCGATTAACAAACACCACTATTATAAGTACCCGCATCCAACATCAACAACCAATCAATTTTACTAACATACACCCTAGTTACATCACATAACAGAATGATAGCAATCATGGCATCACATATAATCGAACATGAATTCAAACAAACATACTAACCGGTTACAAGTAACGAGATGTGATCCGAACAAGAGGGTGATCGGATGGCCTTGTGCCGTCGGTTCCTAAACAAGCCGAGAGAGAGAGAGAGACGAGATAGAGGAGCTAGGGTTATGTGTGTGTATGATTTGCCAAAGTGTGTAAACAAAACCCTAAGGATGTGTGCATGTATATACGTATAAGAGAAGTGGGCCGAAACTCCCCACTTGGGCTACCTCATGGTCTCGAGTCCAACCATATGGACCGAGTGGGTTCTTGTAAAGGTTTTACTAATCGGTTCAATTAGTAACATATGAAATCACATTAAGTCACGTAACATGCAACATTCATTCAATCAATCAATATAATCACATAATCATGTAACACATAACATATCATGTATTCGTTCAAGTAACATAGTTCACGTGAGCATATAACGTTGCACAAGATAAGTCTAGAGTACGGGTTGTCACATTATCCCCAACTAATTGGAAATTTCGTCCCGAAATTTGGTATGCACTCACTGAGGAAGCTAGGTAAGTTCAATCGTTTACTGGTTTTTCCTGGGGTGTCACATCCTTCCCCCGTTGATCTGGAATTTCGTCCCGAAATTCCGAAGTAGTAGCTTCAGCCTCAGTAGTGGTAGCATTGGTTTCGAGTAACTGGGGGTACTTTTCTGTCATCCTGTCTTCGCGTTCCCAGGTGTACTCTGGGCCACGTTGGAGTTCCAACGAACTCGAACAAGAGGGATTCTCTTGTGTTTGAGGACCTTCACATCCTGGTCCGTGATTTCAACTGGTTTCCCGACGAACTGCAACCGCTCGTCGATAGTTCGATACCTGAAAGACATTGTGAACTGCCCCGAGTTCAGCTGGTAGGTTCAATCTATAGGCTATCCTGCCTGTACGTTCTATGATCCCGAATGGTCCCCGACCTGATATTCCAATGGCTTTCTACGCTTGTCCGCGTAGGCTTTCTGACGGTCGCGTGCTGCCGCCATGCGTTGTCGTATCTGTGCAATCTTTTCTGTGGCGTCCACTACAATCTCTGGACCCGTAATCTGACTATCCCCCACCTCTGCCCAACAAAGAGGTGACCGGCATCTACGCTCGTACAATGCCTCGAATGGAGCGGTTTGTATGCTGCTGTGCTCATGTTTAATCGTGAGTTGGATGGTTTGTGCATTGCTTGCCAAAGTTCTGACGTGAATCGTGCATCGCGATCCGAAATGATGGACGTGGGCACCCCGTGCCTCGAACAATCTTCTTTAAGATAGGTGTCTGCGAGAGTGGAGAACTTGTCCGTTTCCTTAATCGGTAGGAAGTGTGCAGACTTGGTGAGTCGATCCACGATCACCCATATGGTATCGTTCCCATGCTGGGATCGAGGTAGGCCTGTAACGAAATCCATGGAAATTTCTTCCCATTTCCACTGAGGTATCTTAAGCTGCTGAAGTAGGCCCTGTTAGTTTCTGGTATTCAACCTTGACTCTCACTCAGGTCAAGCATTTTCCGACGTATGTAGCGATGTGGGCCTTCATACTAGGCCACCAATAAGTAGTGCTGATGTCGTAGTACGTTCTATCCGACCCTGGATGTACTGAGTGGTAAGACTTGTGAGCTTCATCCATCACAAGTTCGCATAGACCGTCGTTAAGTGAGACCCAAATATGCCCCGTTACAGAGTAGGCGCCGTCTGCCTTCTGTCCTAATCGTTGTTGTGAGCCGCGTAAGGCATTCAGCCTTGACGTTTTCGGGCTTCCGTGCTTCTATCTGAGCAGTTCGTATCTGTGCTGGCAGGCTAGTCTGGATCGTAAGCTGTAGCGCTCGCACGCGCTGAGGTAGAGTGTCCTTCCGACTGAGGGCGTCCGCCACAACCTTGGCCTTGCCTGAATGGTACTTGATGGCGCATTCGTAGTCGCTAAGTAGTTCAACCCATCGTCGTTGACGCATGTTCCAATCCTTCTGCTCAAGAATATGCTCGAGACTCCTGTGATCGGTGTAAATGGTGCACCTGGTACCGTACAGGTAGTGTCGCCATATCTTAAGCGCAAAAACAACAGTTCCCAGCTCTAAATCGTGCGTCGTGTAGTTGCGTTCATGAATCTTAAGTTGACGTGTAGCGAAAGCGATAACCTTGTCGCGCTGAAAAGCAGTCCCCTGGGGCTCTCCCCAGCAATAGGTGACACCCTTCTGTGTCAGTAGCGTAAGTGGCTGAGCAATCTTCGAGAAATCCCTGCGTAAACCGTCCGTAGTACGTGATGCAGGCCAGTTTCTGGTTGAGTCTACCTTGGATGGATCGACACGGATTCCATCCTTGCTCACTACGTGGCCTAAGAAGTGGACTTCACGAATACTATGACGAACTCGTCTAGGTAGGGTCTGCACACCCTGTTCATAAGGTCCTTAAATACGGCAGGAGCGTTCAAATAATATCAAACCATCCATCATATCAAACACAAAGTATAGGATTTAAAATAGTCCATAAAACCCAATACGATTCATGTTCAAACCAAACTTTGTTTGAGTAACAGAGACATAATAAAGAAAATCCCAAAACGAGTTATAACTTCAAGCAGCGTCTCCTTGTCCTAGCATGAAAGCTCGACCCCTTGCCTCGTTGCCATTGTTGTTGTTGTTGTTCCCATTGCCCTGGTTATTATTGTTGTTCAGATTCTGGTTCAACTGTGGGCAATCGCGCTTGTAATGACCTTCTGCCCCACACTGGAAACATCCCCGATTTCCACGCTGTGGCTGCTGCTGCTGCTGTGGGTTCTGAGGAACTGGTGGTGGAAGTTGCTGATTCTGGTTTGCAGGTCGTGAGCTCCTGCAATCTTTGGCTTGATGCCCAATCTTGAGACATCTCTGGCAACGTTCCTTGCGACACCTTCCACTGTGGTGCTTGTTACACTTGTTGCATAGTGGGTGTACTCCCCTGTATCCACCCTGCTCCTGACTGCCAGATGATTGCTGACTCGGATTCTGGTAGTCATTCGTCCTGCGCTGCTGTGCTTGAGACTGATCGGAATCCCCATCCCATTTCCGTTTGTTGTCGTTGGGTGTAGCAGAAGTAGCAGCTGGGGTGACTGTAGCAGTAGCGTTGACACGCTTTGGTAGTTTATTCTGATCCACTGCCTGGTCGGTAATGCGATGAGCGAGGCGTTGGATTTCCTGGATGTTTTCGAGATTAGCCGAAGTCACGTGGCTCTGAATCACTGGCGCCAAACCCTTGAGATACAACTCAATGCGCTTGTATGGAGGGTCCACCATAGTAGGACACAGAACTGCCAGCTCGTTTGACCGTTTCGTATACGCTTCGATCTCTGACCCAATCATTTTCAGATTATACAGCTCGTCTTCCAGCTTGTGAATATCTTCACGCGTGCAATACTCACGCTTGATAAGTTCCTTAAAATCGTTCCATGGGGTGGCGTTAGCAGCTGCCAACCCTAAGATTTGAACTTGGGCGTTCCACCAAGTTAGTGCTATTCCCTCCAAGGTGCCGGTGGCAAACTTGACCTTGCGAGCCTCAGGGCACTCGCACATCTCGAATACTGATTCTAGCTTCTCGAACCAGTGGAGGAGTCCAACCGCTCCTTCTGTGCCGCTGAAAGAGTTTGGACGACAGTCCATGAAGTTCTTAAAGGTGCAAACTTGCTGCGCTGGTTGACCTATTGTGTACGAATAGGGCAAAGTTTAAATACAAGAGCTAGCTTAGGAATGTAGGATCTAAGGGTCCTAGCGTAAGTTATGTCTACAGGGTATACTACCTGCTTGAGCAGCTGCAAGTGCCGCAGCAACTTGAGCTTGAACGAGAGCCTCTAGCTGGGCTTGAGTCATGTTAATCCTTCCAGACATGATCTTCATAGTAAGAGTAACGTAAATGAGAGTGGGTCGCGAGTAGGGCGATGACAGAAAAGTGTAAGCACGTAGGTGTTCTCATGTAACAAAGTCATGTGTATCTAAGCGTAATGCGAGCAAAGTTCTAAGCAGTTCTAACAAACAGGCAATAACATAAACCTTATTACCTAGGATGTCGAGTCTTGCACGTGGAGCGAAGCGTCGTTGTGGATCGTTGAGAGCACTGTTCTGGTTATAGTCCGGTTTTAATAAAAACGTTTTCCCATATTAAAACCTAGTTCTCTATAACCAATGGCTCTGATACCAATCTGTCACACCCCCAAAATCCACCTGCGGAGTATCACCGCTTGGAGGCGTGACATGACCAGGATCCTAACCACCAATCATATTGAACATGTAATATAATTAAGTATAGCGGAAGCATTTAGGCAAAACTCAAACACAAGTGTTAACGTATGAAATATTAGCATTAACGATCCTTTGCCCACAACGACCTGCTCCTCCCTGTGCAAGCTCCATAATGTACCTAAGGTCCTGCAAGGCATGCAGCAAATAATCAACAAACTAGTTGAGCGAGTTCACAGAAAGTAAGTTCAGTAATGGCGTAGTATAGCAAGCATTGCGTTTGTTTATCTAGTCATGCATCGTATTAGTTCGTTCATTGTTCATGTATAGTATTGATTCGTATCGCGGCCATTCCGGCATGTATGCGAAGATTGGGGAAAGTTCCCAAGTATTCTAGACTATGTATATTTGTATCGCGGCCACCCTGGCATGTGTGCGAAGTTTTAGTATATAGTTCGCGGCCTTTCCAAGGCATGTGTGCGAAGATCAGTCATAATATCGCAGCCAACCCCTGGCGTGTGTGCGAAGATCAGTTCAAGTAGGTATACTAGTCTAGCTGTATCTCATCATTTACCAACCTCACCCTGAGGACTATCTCATTAAGTTCCATTTACTAAGTATGCACGTATAATCATCCAATCCCATTCCCACCCTGGGAACCCCATGCCTTGGCTGTGTGAACTCACCTTGGGTTGCTCGGCAGATACACAAAGAGAAAGAGAGTTCTTGAACTAACAGTGGTCAACCACGTCCTAACAGGGTTACCACATAAGTCAGGTTTGGTTCAAGTATTGCACGAATGTATCACATAAGCTACCACGTTGCAAGCATGCAAGGATCATGGTAAACATGTACACGTAACATCAATCCGATAAACAATCCAAGTGTTCGGCCCAAACATAACCCGGCCCAAATAATATTCACCTAACCTATCAGCCCAATCAGATAAGTAGTCCAAATAACAGCAGTGTAAACAAGTCCAGTTATCCGGCCCATTTAGTTGGGCTCGTGTCAGTGTGTAAGTCCAATCATGTGCACGTGCATGGTCTCGACTCGCAACAGAGATTACGAGTCGCAACAAGGAAGATCTCGACAGATGCATATCCTTCGAGACTAGGTGGTCTCGAGTCAGGTCTCGAGTCGCAACGGGGTTACGAGTCGCAACGACTGGTCTCGGCTCGTCATGGTTTGGTTACGAGTCGCAACGGGACTCGTAACCATGGTCTCGGTTTGGCATGGTCTGGTTACGAGTCGAAATCATGACTCGCAACCGTGATTCCGGCTGATGCTGATGGGGTCTCGACTCGCAACTGGAGGTGCCGAGTCGTAACCGTGTGTGCTGTCAATTTTGTAACAAGTTTCCAAGTTTCATGCAATCATACATAATCAATTATCAGTTTCCAACTAACATCCCGTAATATCAGCAATTAGATCAAACAGTTTCGGAAACAGATCAAACACTGAAATTACCAGTTTCATGACAATCTTCAAACATGTTCATATGCTTAAACAAAACAGCCTAGATAACAATCAATCGGATCATCAAACAGCCTAAACCGAATCATGCAGAAACGTGTTGATTAACAATTTCATGACAGCCCATAACCATACACCAACCGGTTCGAATCAATCAATAAGTCGAGCATATAACGTAACCGTACATGTTATCCGATTAACAAACACCACTATTATAAGTACCCGCATCCAACATCAACAACCAATCAATTTTACTAACATACACCCTAGTTACATCACATAACAGAATGATAGCAATCATGGCATCACATATAATCGAACATGAATTCAAACAAACATACTAACCGGTTACAAGTAACGAGATGTGATCCGAACAAGAGGGTGATCGGATGGCCTTGTGCCGTCGGTTCCTAAACAAGCCGAGAGAGAGAGAGAGACGAGATAGAGGAGCTAGGGTTATGTGTGTGTATGATTTGCCAAAGTGTGTAAACAAAACCCTAAGGATGTGTGCATGTATATACGTATAAGAGAAGTGGGCCGAAACTCCCCACTTGGGCTACCTCATGGTCTCGAGTCCAACCATATGGACCGAGTGGGTTCTTGTAAAGGTTTTACTAATCGGTTCAATTAGTAACATATGAAATCACATTAAGTCACGTAACATGCAACATTCATTCAATCAATCAATATAATCACATAATCATGTAACACATAACATATCATGTATTCGTTCAAGTAACATAGTTCACGTGAGCATATAACGTTGCACAAGATAAGTCTAGAGTACGGGTTGTCACACTTAGGCTCTTTTCTTTATCATCATCTAGGTGATGTTCAATTCATTGCAAAAACAAAAATCAAACCCTTAAAAAAAACAAATAAACAATATTAAGATGTGAAGAGTGTGCTAGAAACACCCAGTAAGATGAAAATTACACACAATAACAAACTAATAATAAAGAATCAATCATTTTAGTTAAGGTTAAAATTAAAAAAACCAAAATTGAACGAAAGATTATTGAATCAAAGCTTACTTGAAAAGATTAACAGGTAAATTGGAGATGGGGATTACAACAACACCATCGAAGCCCACCTCCAATTTTACTTCAAGGCTTGCCATTATAACTCGATTTCTTGAAATCAAAATTGGTTATCAAAAACTAAAATCAACATAGATACAAACCCTATTTTCTAAACAGATTTGAGGATCTAAAACTAACTAACACCAACATTTTATTAAAACAACACAGGAAGCACAAAAAACTTACAGTTCGCCAAAACCCTAGATAGTTGAGGATCTGAACACAGTGCCGGAACCCAACCCTAGCAATTACTTGTCTTCGGATTATCAAAACAATGTGACAAATTTGTAGACAGTGCCAAAACCCTAGCAAGTTGAGGAGAAACGCCGGCGCCGTGCCTCCGACACCGCCTCTGTCTCTCTCTCTCTCTCTCTCTTCTTGTCAAAACCCACCGTTCAAAAAAACAACAAAATTCTAAACAACTTTGAAAAAAAAAAACTGTAGTAGTTAAGAAGCATACGGAGAATAAGAAATTGGAAGCAAGAATCACTGAAGATACCATATTATGTTGATTGTTGATGCGGTTCTTGGTGATTTTGAAGTCTTGATTCCTTGCGAATAGGAATGAACGACAGAAGAACGATGAGATAAAAATTAGGGTTTGTAAGGGAAGTACCATTACCACTGATTCACAAACGTAATAGAGTGGTAGAGAAGAAACGGCAGAGAGGAATCTAATTGAAAATGAAATTAGGGTTTGTGTGGTGGGGAAGAAGCCGTGAGTTTAGAAACAATATATACCCGGGTCAAAATCCGGATCCCTTGTCTGCCCATATAAAGAAAAAAAGACCCGAAATTTTGGAGCCAAAACCAAATTCTAGAGTGCCTATGGTGATGCCATATCATTTTCCAAGCCCTTATATCATGACACATCAGCCCTTATTTATCATGTTTATATATATATATATATATAGATTGGTAACATTGTTAGGCATTTATATACTATTAATTGGTAACATTGTTAGGCATTAAAACTTGTATTTTTAGCTTATAAAGTTGGACATTGCTTTATGATAAAACCATGTACTATAGTATTTATTTATATACATACTATTAGTTGGTAACATTGTTAGGCATTGAAACTTGTATTTTTAGCTTATAAAGTTGGACATTGCTTTATGATAAAACCATGTACTATAGTATTTATTTATTTATATACTATTAATTGGTAACATTGTTAGGTAGGGATGAGCACGGTACCCGTTCGGTACCGGTACTGAACAACGAGAAAAGTGGGTACCGATACCGAATACACCGGCCGTAACATGGAGCTCATGTATAATGTTTAGGGGTTGTTTGGTAACTTTTGAATGGTTAAGTGATGAATCAGAAAGAGGTCTGAACTATTAAATGCTTAAGCAGTATGAGGTCTGAATTATTAAGTGACAGTATAATGCTTAACTGTTCAAAGACAAATGTCTGACCAATTCAGATTAGAGGTCTTAACCATTGAGACTCAGTATAATAATTAATCATTTAGATGCAAATGTCTGAAACATTCAGACATTTACTCACGAAATAAACAGTATGAATCATTAGTGTTGAACTAGTAAGAGGTCTGAACCCTTCACACCCTCATTAAGAGGTAAATAAACAGCCCCTTAATTATTAACTAACCCATGCCGGCTGAATTTGTAAGCCCCGGCCGCAACGCGGCGGGGTCTTACATCTAGTTCCAATGAATTAAATTCCATCAAAGTGTTTAAATTAGCCATTTAACTATTAAAACACAAGAATACATACTTAGAGGGTGTTTGGGGTTACTTATTTTGAGGGTAAAAGGACTTTTGAAGGGCAAAAGTCATTTTGAAAGTGTTTGGCTTTTCTTCTTATGTGAGAGGGATTTGCCAAAAGTCAGGAATTCCTGACTTATTTTAGCCAAAAGGACTTTTCAAAAGTTGAAAATAAGCTAAGCCAAACATGCACTTAGACTACAAGGTATGGTGATGGACCATCCTTGCAGGTTGATCCGCCACGTAGGCGACACGTCATAGTCCTCCCAAGGATGGATCATCCTCCAAAATTAGGGGGCATGGGAGGATAATCCTAGTCATAGTCTTCCACCACTTTTATGTTTTTTTTTAATCTTCTAATTTTTTTTAACATTTAACAAATAAAGTAAGAAAATATTTTCATTAATATTAAAAAACATTACATAAACTTAAAAAAAAATTAAACTTAAAAAAAATAAATTAAAAAAAAAACATAAACTTAAAAAAATAAAGTTAAAAAAAAACTTAAAAATATCCTAATATATTAAAATAATCTACTACTGTTCGTCTTCCATGTCGTAGCCGAGTTCGTTGGGAGCGTTGTTCCAAATGTACTCCACCAAGTCCGCTTGTAGGTTGTGATGTGTGTACTCGTTACGTAGAGCGAAGGCGTTCAAATCTTGTTGTTCCTCACTAACTGGAACAGAATTTCCAGTAGACGCGTTTTCGTCGTACTCGCATATCGCTCTCCCTTCGTCTTCAATGATCATGTTATGAAGGATGATACAAGCGTACATAATGTGTCGTAACCTCCTTGGTGTTTGCGAACGTGCTGGATGTGAAATGATGTGCCATTTTTTTTTGTAGAACACCAAAAGCCCGTTCAATATCTTTTCTTGTGCCCTCTTGAAACTTTGCAAATTTTCTTTTGTCGTCGGTCGGGTGCGGGATAGTTTTAACGATTGTCGAGTACGTTGGGTATATCCCATCGGCTAGGTAGTAACCTCGCATGTACTCCACCCCTGAAACCGTAAAGCTTGTGTCTGGACCTGTACCCGCCACTACATCATCAAAAATCTGTGACTGGTATATGATGTTAAGGTCATTGAGCGAACCAGGTAGACCAAAAAAAGCATACCATATCCAGAGATCCTGTGACGCAACAGCCTCTAGAATGATAGTCGGATGTCCCTGATCTCCCCTAGTATACTGACCTTGCCATGCAACTGGGCAATTCTGCCATTGCCAGTGCATGCAATCAATGCTCCCGAGCATTCCTGGGAAACCATGTCTCTGTTCGTGTGCTTGATATAATTTTTGAACGTCGTTTGCGTTCGGTTTCCGCAGGTATCGCTTGCTATACAATTTGACAACCCATTGGCAAAACTTGTGCAAACATCGACGTGCGGTTCTTTCAGACATCCTAGTGTACTCGTCTAATGCATCGGGTGCGAAACCGTACGCAAGTTGGCGAATGGCCGACGTACATTTTTGTAAATTACTGAAACCCCTTTGCCCCCTAGCGTCGTTTCGCAATGTAAAAAACGGATCAGACTGGGCCATGTCGCCTGCAATACGTAAAAACAGTGGACGACTCATGCGGAAACGACGTCGAAAAATCTCGGCTGGGTACACGGGTTCGTCGGCAAAATAATCGGCTACTAGTTTATCGTGGCCGGCTATAAATTTAGAACAAAACATAAATGAAATTAATTATAAAATACATTTTAAAATCTATATAAAACATAAGGAAAAAAAAGTAAAATACCTTCTTGGTCTCGGTTATATTTTGCTCGTCTAGTTAGCCGTTGGGACGATCCTTCATCGGCGGCCATGAACACCTGAGCCGCGTTCATAATCATGTTGTGCATAATAGCATCCTCTTCCGAAGATGATGAATACCACGCGGACGAAGACGATGAAGACATAGAAGAAATTGAAGAAATGGAAGAAACGGGTGAAGCCATGATAATTTTTTAGCGAGAGATGGGGTGGTAGCGGGTAAAAAATGGTACAAAATATGAAGAGTTTTTATAAAAAGGGAAGAGTGGTAATAAAATGTGAGAGAGAATGGGTTGGTAGAGAGTGAAAAGTTATGAAAAAAGGGGTTAAATAGATGAGTATTTATAAAAATGGAAGTGAAATGGGGTGTTTTTTGAATTATAGCCGTTAGTTTTTAAATAATTAAAATTCTGAATTAAATTTTTTTTTTCAAACAGTCAAAAGTCTTCGGTCCCCACACCTTTTTTGTCTTTTAGCGACCGTCTTAAACGTCGCAACTCGGACGTTGGCGACGTGACCGGGGGGGGGGGGGGGGGGGGGGGCGGCACGGTGTGCGCAACGGGGTAAGGTACATAATATAGTTTTTTTTACACAATTGTAAAAAAAAGCTTCAAATTCTCCTAATAGTTATCTACTGTTTAAGAAAATCTTTTACACAATTGTAAAAAAAAACTTCAAATTCACCTAATATTTATCTGTTGTTTAAAAAAACCTATATAGCTAATTTGAAATACTCACACACATTGACAAAAATATTTCACGGCAGTCTTAAAAGGAATGTGGTATCACAATTGTAATAATAATAATCCTTTGGAAAGACTTTTTTCACAGTTTTGATACTTGCGTGTTATTGGTATATATATTTCACGGCAGTCTTAGATTTGAAAACTAAGTATATTTTCACAGTTTTGATACTTAGTTTTGATACTTGCGTGTTATTGGTATATATATTTTTTTGTATGGTAGTTTTGTTTTTAATAATAATAATAATAATAATAATAATAATAATAATAATAATAATAATAATAATAATAATAATAATAATAATCCTTTGGAAAGACTTTTTCTATAATCTTTTTTTTCCAGATCAGTTAGAAGCATAGACTTTTTCTACAACGTAGTCTATATGAAATGAACGTAATGCTAGAATTTTTAAGGGTACGTCTCGGAAACCTATCGAAGTGGAGGAAATTATTAAATCCTTGTCGTTTTTTTGGATCCGTCATAGGTCTAGATTGACAGGTATTGATTGAAATGTTTGGTGTAAATATCCTTTGTACTTGATGTAATGTCGTTTTGCCCGAGGGTCCTTGCTTTGAGGGCCGTTCGTAGTGTTTTTGTGTGAATGAAACTTACCTTTCAAAAAAAAAAAAAAAAAAAAAAAAGAAGAAGCATAGAACATGGGTTTCGACTACCTAGATTTTAGGATGAGATTAAAGTAAACCTAAGAAAACCGTCAAGTAACCTCCCTTTCTAGAATTTTTTTTTTAGTTATAACATGTTGTTCCGTTTAATTTTGATGGGATATAAAAATATATAATTATAAGTTGAAATTTGATTGTCTATGTAGGGTGGAGTTATTGTAAAAAAGGCCTAAAGTGTGAGAAAGGTAAGAAAGAATCTCAACCATTAGATCTAAATTAATTGAAAAGGGTAAGATTGTAAATTCAAATATGGTAATCCTTGATTTAAGGATTTGGAGAGAGAAAAACCTGGATTTTAGGACTTATAACCGTCCATAAATATAACACCATTCATAGCATGTTCATACATGGTGTTTTAAATATAACACAATTCAGAAAAAAATAACACCATTCAGCAAACAAAATAACACCATTCAGTACAAAATAACACCATTCAGCAAATAAAATAACACCATTCAGTAAACAAAATAACACCATTCAGCAGTAAAAAAAACACCATTCAGTACAAAGAATATAACACCATTCAGTACAAAGAATATATCACCATTCAGTACAAAAATAACACCATTCAATACAAAAAAACACCATTAATGAAAATAAAAAAACACCATTCAGAAAAAAAAAAACACTATTCAGAAAATAAAATATAACACCTCTGTATCATCTTCTTCACTTCCGGCACCACCACCACTGCCACTTCCGGCACCACCACTGCCGATCCAACACCACCACCACCGCCGCCGCTCGAACCACCACAATAAACATGCGATCTTCATCAATCGGATCAAAAAACCACAAAAAAAACTCCAATCGATGACCTACATAAAGCCGATTCACAAAGAACAAACCGCCGCCGCTCGAACCACCACAGCCGCCGCTCGAACCACCACAATAAACATGCGATCTTCATCAATCGGATCAAAAACCACAAAAAAAACTCCAATCGATGACCTACATAAAGCCGATTCACAAAGAACAACTGCTGAAATCCGATCTTCGTTTCATGTTATCAACGATTTCTGCGATTGGAGAGAGAGAGAGCTCTCTGGTAGTAGTGCGATTGGAGAGAGAGAGAGAGATTGCAGGGATTTTAATTACAGTTACCTCTTTTGAATGGATTTAAAAGACTTTATTACCCCTATAATTTTCAATTCAGTCCAAAAAATAAAATAAATTTTACATTTTGGTCCCTATTAATCTAAACCATTAGATCAAAGATCTAATGGTGTGTATTCTTTCTTATCCTTCTCACACTTTTAGTCTTTTTTACAGGATCCTCTACCTGTCTATGTATTAATACATTAAATGCCCTGTTTGCGGTGTGTATACATATAATGTGTATATGTGTGGACGCTTGGGGCAAAAGTGAAATGATATTCATTTTACGTTATTTTACTAATTTCATGAAAATAACGTTAAAAGCGGCGGATGGTTAATCATGCATCATGTGGTGATATTGATAGCTGAAAGACACGGGGGTGCATGCACCAATTAGGGTCTGTTTGGTATGGGGTAATGGAATGGATGAAGGAATAGAATGGACGAGGTAATGGAATGGACAAGGGAATGCAATGGATCATTACCATTCCATGTCTTGTTTGGTTACCATGTGTGAATGGAATGAGTTATTATTGTGTATTGTTTCGTAGGCAAGAACAACGGAGTAATAAAATCAGCGGTGAGTGGTGGTGGTGGTGGTGGTCGGTGGTAGTGATTGTGGATGGTTATAGGTGGCGGTGGTGGGTGTCGGCGGCGGCGAAGGGTGGTGGTGGTGGCGGCGAGTGGCGGTGTCGCAGCGACGACGAGTGGTGATAGTGGCAAGGTGGTCGTTGGTGGTGGGTGGGAGCAGAGGTGGCGGTTGGTGGCGGCAGCGGCGGTTGGTGGCGGCGGTGGTGGTGGCGTCGACGATGGTTGTGGGCGGCGGGGGCGAGTGCCGTTAGCGGTTGGTCACAGCTGTGGGTGATAACGGTGGCGAGTGGGTGGAGGTGGCAGTGGTGGCTGTCGGGGTCAGGTAGTGGCGGGTGGCGGCGATGGCGTCGGTGGTGGGTGGTGGTGGTGGTGGTGGGTTGTGGCGAAGGTGGTGGGTTGTGGTGTTGTTGATGAATGGTGCAAGGGGAGATGGAATGGAAAAAAAAACATGGGGGGTGGAAGGAATGATTTTGAGGGAATGGAATGCATTTTGGAATGGGTGATTCCATTTCATTGACCAACCAAACACGCTTTTCTTCATTCCCTCGTAATCATCCATTCCATTCCACCCCTCATTCCTACATACCAAACACTACCTTAGTCTTTGTCCCAATTGTTTGAGTGTTATGTGTCTTAGGTTCAAGGCTTGATACAAAACTACAATTGAGCCGGGGGTCTCACTGGAAGCAGCCTCTCTATTATTACGGGGTAGAGGTACGCCAGTCTACATCTACACTCCTCAGACCCTACCTTAGCTTTGCTATTGATGAGATTTACTGATGATATGTATTATTACATTAAATCGGATTCTTCGGAGTTCAATTTCCGGAAAATGATATTGAATTTGAATCAAACTCGAATATGACAAAAAAAAGCTTATTAAATTTTGAAACTAAACTCGAAATGAATTTTTTTAAAGCAAAGAATAAGTAAAAAATAACATTTCCACTTTAAAACCGTTCAAAAATCATTTCATACCCTCTCTATTCGTCTATATAGTAATACAAACAGTAGCTAACCCTATTCTAATATTTTATAAAATTTGTTTAGTTAAATGACAAAACTGTTTTTTGTTGTTGTTGTTGTTGTTATTTTTACGGGTTCTTATAATATTTGTAATCTTTGTAATGTTTAGCATGTAAAAATCCTATAAAACGATTAGAAAAGGAAGCGATATCAATTGAGAAAAAAAAAAAGACGAAGAATTCAAGGATATAATAATATTTATTTTAGACCTTGGTAGTTTTATTGAAAATCAAAATCCTCATGTAAACGACTTACACAAGATAACCATGAACATAATTGGGTAAGTAATACTACCAACGTTTAACCAAACAAACTAATTATGACAGCAACATCTAGATGGATTCCCTACGCAAGAACCGGTTGCGAAACGTAGACTTTGGCAAAGAGTTAAGCAATCCTCCTTTAGTGCATATTCTCCAAGACATGCTGGATCAGGAGCTGTATATACAAAAACATTCGATTAGTACATTTCAAAGTTCTAAAATACATAGAAAACTAAAGAAAATTCTCATACCATAGCATGGAACAAATGCAATGAAAAGAAATGCCAACATCAAAAATGTTAACAGAAGAAAGTGTTTCGATGTGGAAGCCATTAGTTTCACGTTTAATATTGCTTGATATTGATGTAAAGAATGATGAGATGATGGTTGTTGTGGTTGTGAGACTTCTTATATAGCCGTCCGTATACATTAAACACATGAGATCTTATCATTAAGATATCTTCTAAATTGTAATATTATACATTAAACACATTAGATCTTATCATTAACATATCTTCTATTTGTAACATTATTTGTGAAAATTCTTTACCTAAAATAACACAATATTACACGTTACGATATCAATTGTATTATTATTTAATGCACATTCTTTACCTAAAATAACACAATATCACATGAATAAGATATCTCTCTAAAATAACAGAAAACGTTTTCTAATATTACATTTGGCATCATTATATCATTGATATGCCCGAAAAAAGAAAAACCCTTCAACCCGTAAAGCGTGACAGTTATCGAAATGAGAATTTAGTTACTAAGAAATTAGTTACTTCACTAATGCAGTAATACTTGTAATTATAATAGCTTTCTTAATTATACTTATAACTATAAACAATAGCTTCTTTATACATTATAACTAATCACACAACTAAATAGAATTTACATGAAGTTTGAACTTATATCTTAAATGTCTATCTGCTACGATTTACACTCTTCAACAAAACATGAATGAAGCAATTGTTTGTTGAGAGATGAACAAATATAAAAATGACGGCAAGATAATATAATGCAGTTAATGAAAATATGTATACATTCATGAAGCCTTAATTAAAATATCATTTAGAAATGTAATATGTTTGTTTGGTGTGGATATGTCATTACGAAGGCAGGGCATCAGCCTCCCTTCTGTGGTGTGCAAAATGTGTGGTCAGGGCAAATACTTGCAGGTTACAAGCGACATTTGCAAGTAGTATTGGAACAGTAAAACAATTGATGTATCCGGTGAATGAATGATATACCATGCATTCGAAATAAAAAGAAGACGGCATATGGTAAGCTCGAAAAAGGCAAAACATTTAATAACATGAATGGAGTCATACAAAACGTACTGGATGGAATAAAGGAGACATCATATAGCACGACCGGTCCAACGTTTTTTAAAGACTCTAAGCAAACTACAAATGCAGGGCCCCTTTAAACTTGTATAAGGAAAACATCGATTATGCTTTCTGCATTCCTATACACAGTCTCAATCGCAAACACAATATCAAAATACAAAGATTCAAATTATCATTTAAGGATTTAGGGAAAATAATGATTAAGTAATTGCAATATATAGAGATTACTATTAACAATAGCTGTTAACCAACCTGGATAGTCCTTGCGACACCACTAATTTTCCTTAATTTCTCCTCTATTTTCTACCGAATCAGCGATGCCATTGAGCTTAACGAGCATGTGCGACTTTACAATTAGAGAGAATTGTGATGACGGCCTAATTTAAATACGAATTCCAGAGTTGGAATTCGGTCTCTTTAATTTGAAAATTGGTTCTTCAGTTTGGCCTAGCAATAAACATTGCTTTTTTTTTTTTTTTCATTTGAGTCTAATACAGTAATACACATATGCTACATAAAGATTTTTTTTTTTTTAAATAGGAGCCCTTATTCTTTTGAGGCCCTAGGCCATTGCCTAAATTTGAAAATCTCTAGGCACGACCCTGTTATATAGTTGGGTGGAGCAAAGAAAAAAGTTCAAGACAATATCTTAGGGGGATTGGTGTAGTTTTACATGTAAAAGTTATTTTGTGATGTTTTTCTCCTTTCTTTACTGTATTTTGTGTCTCTTAGGCTGGTAGGTGTGGTTTAAAGCCACTAAGGGCTTTATCACGTCACGTAAGCGTCACGTAGATTTTGAGATAAAAATGGCATCCCCTTTAACAATGATGGTGCGAGATAAAGCCCCACTAGCACCCCCATCTAATTAAATATTAAAAAAGAAAGAAAAATAAACAAAATCTGATTGGTTAAGAGGCATGGGGCCCACCAGATATACCCATTCACGCACGTTAGTGGGCTGGCGGACAAGGGGTAGCGCCCCCTTGTTATGTGTAGGGGTGGGGGATGGAGCCAAGGGGCGCTATTTTTGCTGAGTTGGCAGGGTGGCGCGAATAGGGTTGTAAACGAATCGAAAGAACACGAACAAGGCCTTGTTCGTGTTCGTTAGTTAAGGAAATAAATGTGTTCACGAACGGTTCATGAATACTTACTGAACGAGATTTTATGTTCGTGTTCGTTCATTAAGGAAATTGAACGAACACGAACATAAAATAACGCCCCTTGGTTCTCTCATTTGAATTCTCCACTATATATATGGTTAGTTTCATTTGTGAACAACTCATTTGATAGTGAACTGTGTGAACTAATCCTAGCATTATATATAAAATAATATATTCATAAGACAACCGTCCAAAAATAATAAGTTTTAGCGAAAATCCGATTAAATTCGAAAACTTAATTTTAAATGGATTTATTCAGACCAAATTATATACTATCAATTTGAAACACAACAAGGCAATAAGTAGTTGTACATGTTCCATTAGTATTTTATTGTGCATAACAATGTTGTTTTTTGGGCTTCACTTGTATCAATTTAATTAGTTCAAATCAAAATAGGTTAATTTAGACTTTAATCATCATGTGAACCCTTCTCAACTTTGTATTTGAAACAATTACCTTACTATAAATTTGTAACACGTTGGTACTTTAGTGAGTTGTACTCTAAGGTTAGAGAGTTTTCCAAAAAAAATTACTATACTTTTCACTTTTTATCTAAATGTTTTATTTTTTGCATTTTAATATCTTTGGTTTTATTTTTTTTACTTTTAACATAAATTTTTCTATCTTTTACAATTTAACCCCAACATATTTTTATTTTCAACTTTGATCCCCGTATTTTTCATCTTTTGCAAATTGTTCGTTTTACGTTTTGTTCTAATTTTGCGAGTGAACACGTCGCAACGTGCGTGTGGGATTCAACATTTTTTCGTATATTTTTTCCCGTTTGACAGGATTGTCACAACGCGTCTATTTTTCCCTATTTGACAGGTTCGTCGCAATGCGCGTGCTCTTAGATCGACTTAGTTATTCTTTTCTATTTTTACATTTCAGTCTAATTTCTTCGCATTATCATGCCGCAACGGGCATGCGTGATTCAACGATTTTACATATCCTTTTCGTTCAGTGTTGTTATTTTTTCCTTTTTATTTATTTTGTTTTTACGAGCTTTTTCGTTGTTGTTGGTCGCTGGTAGTTATGTAGCATTAGTGCTACTTGGAACGGTTTATGCCCCCGCCGCAACGCGGGGGCACTTAATACTAGTTATTAGTAAAAAGTAATTAATGAATATAAGATCAATGTATCTATATCTAAAATAACATATTCACGTTAGAATCATTCAAATATCATATGTTCAAATTCGATTATCATAGCTTGTTGGAGAATTTGGAAGGCGAGAAATGAGCGCATTTTTGAAGATATAAAGTCGAGTGTGGCAGAGATAGTGGCGGATTTGAAGGTCTTGGGGTTCCTTTGGTTAAAAAATAGGCAAAAATCTGTATTCGTAGAATGGAAAGATTGGTGTAAATTTCAGATTGTGTAATTGGGCTTTCGAGTGCTTCGTTCCTGTCTTAGGAATGGAGTAGCTCTTGGTGTTTTTTATAAAAGTCATCTTTCAAAAAAAAAATATATTCATACATTAAATCAGATTCATAGGAGTTCAATTTTCTGAAAATGGATTTGAATTTGAATCAAACTTGAATATGATTAAAAACCCAATTAAATCCGGAAATTGAACTTGAAATGATTTTATTCGAACCAAATTACGAGTAAAAAATAGTTAATGAATACAAGATCTACACATTTATTTTTATTTATAAGTAACATATTCACGTTAGAACTGTAAAAAAATTAATTCTATTCCCGTCCGGTGAACAGGCATATTAATGATATAATAATATAAGTATTTTATTGTTTGTATTACAAACAAAACATTATTTGTTTAAAATAAAAAAAATGTATGAGATTTTTAATCAGAACATTTATATGTACATATAGACTATGCCTAAAAACATGAAAAAGCGAGGTCATTTATATTTGTTTATAAGTAACATATTCACGTTAGAACCGTAAAAAAAATTAATTCTATACCCGTCCGGTGGACAGGCATATTAATGATATAATGCAATAAGTATTTTATTATTTGTATTATAAACCAAACATTATTTCGTTAAAATAAAAAAAAGAGTAAACTGGAATTTTACCCTCTGAGGTTAGGGGTCATTGGCATGTCTACCCCCCCTAAGGAAATAATTGCAATTTTACCCCCCACTGTTCACTGTTATGTCGCAACCTTACCCCCCGGCCTCAAATTTGTTGACTAATCCGTTGACTATAACTTGAAATGACTATAATGCCCTTTCATATTACCCCCTGTGTTTTGTGCACTCTGTGATATTACCCCCTGCCGCCACTGCCACCGCCATTCACCACCACTGCCACCGCCATTCACCACCACAACCACCACTGCCACCACTGCCACCGCCATTCACCACCACAACCACCACTTAAAAGCCTGCGTCCTTTTTCTTGGATTCTCACACAGATCTCTGCAAATTCAAGACAAAAAAGAAGATGAAGGTATCAAAATCTACACCAACTTTTACAACCCACAAGTTTTATATGTGAAATCTCACATGGGTTTTTAATCTTTTGTTTAAATCCTCACTTTTTTTGCAGAAAGTTGTGTTGAAATTAGACTTTTTGGATGAAAAAATCAAGCAAAAAGCCATGAAAAATGTCTCCAGTCTCACAGGTACTTAAAAAAATTATGTAAATCCAATCTTTATTCATCAGGGTCATCATAATTTATAATTTTAAACCAAACCCAGATCTTAGTTTCTTACAAAGTTTCAAAACTTTACATGATCAACAAACACAGGTGTAGATTCAATATCAATGGATATGAAAGACAATAAACTGACAGTAACAGGGGATGTAGATCCAGTGACAGTTGTGTCAAAACTGAGAAAGATTTGTCACACAAAGATTGTATCAGTTGGTCCAGCAAAGGAGCCAGAGAAGAAAGATGGTGATGGTGGTGACAACAAGAAGAAAGAAGTGATAAAAAGAAAGAAGAAAGAAGAAGCTAAGAAGAAAGAATTAGAAGCCAAAAAAGAAAGAAGAAGAAGCTTTGAAATTAGTTTATGTTGCTGCTGTTGCACATCATCATAATCATCAGCCATACCCTTATTATAATTATCATCAACAGCAGCAGCAACCTTACTATCAGTATAATCATCCTCCTACCCTTATTAAGTGGTGGTTGTGGTGGTGAATGGCGGTGGCAGTGGTGGCAGTGGTGGTTGTGGTGGTGGCTGGAGGTGGCAGTGCTGGTTGTGGTGGTGAATGACGGTAGCAGTGGTGGCAGGGGGTAATATCACAGAGTGCACAAAACACAGGGGGTAATATGAAAGGGCATTATAGTCATTTCAAGTTATAGTCAACAGATTAGTCAACAAATTTGAGGCGGGGGGGGGGGGGGGTAAGGTTGCAACATAACAGCAAACAGTGGGGGGTAAAATTGCAATTATTTCCTTAAGGGGATAAGGGTGTCAATCACCCCTAACCACAGGGTGTAAAATTGCAGTTTACTCTAAAAAGCTGTATCAGAACATTTATATGTAAATATATATTATGCCTAAAAACATGAAAAAGCGAGGTTGTTACCAATTCCAATGAATTAAATTCCATCAAGTATTTAAATTAGCCATTAACTACTAAAAGATAAGAACGTATATCAAGTAGGTGACCGGGCAATAAGATACGTAATATTGTTTTTTACACAATTGTAAAAAAAAGCTTCAAATTCACCTAATAGTTATCTACTGTTTTAAAAAAACTTTTAAACAATTGTAAGAAAAACTTCAAATTCACCTAATATTTATCTACTGTTAAAAAAAAAAAAAACCTATATGGCTAATTTGAAATACTCACACACATTCACAAAAATATTTCACGGCAGTCTTAAAAGGAATGTTGTATCACAATTGTAATTTAGATTTGAAAACTAGGTAGATTTTCACAGTTTTGATACTTGCGTGTCATTGGTATATATATATTTTTTTGTATGGTAGTTTTGTTTTTAATATAACTAGTTGATTTCTCCCGCGCTACACGGCAGGAACTCATTTGATATCGGTTCGGTTCGTTTCCATACCAGGATTCGATATAACAACTAAAAGAGAACTGAAAAAATAAATTCATGATATGCCTAAAAGGATGTCGACACATACGTTAAATCAATTGCAAATAAAAACGAATATCAATTCCGAGACTACCAATCGGTAAAGATGTTGTTCAATCGAAATCAGTTTGGTTCGTCACGGTACAGGTATGGTGATGATACCCGTATAGTTTATGATAAAAAATACATTTTTTTAATACAACTTCCTTTTTAATAAAATTGTTTTCGGCACTCGTATAGTACACGATAAAAAATACGTTATTTTTAATATAACTCCGTTTTTAATAAAATTCAAGAAAATTTATACCAAACTTATATACAACTACTCATTAAAAAAGTTAAGGAAGACAAGATATTAACAAAAAATCAAATTAAATTATACGTAAATTAATATTTATAAAAAAAACCTAGTTAAAAGTCACTACTACCCTTTTTAAACCAAAAATCAAATTAAACTATAAAAATCAAAAAAGAAAAGCTCATTCAAAGTACTTGTTTAATGATATATGTTTGAAAAATTAATCTTAAGTAATTATGAATTTAAACTAAATAATAAAATATCAAATAAAAAAACCTAACTACTGTTCATCACCAATTCGTTTTAATAATAATAATAAAATAATAATAATAATAATAATAATAATAATAATAATAATAATAATAATAATAATAATAATAATAATAATAATAATAATAATCCTTTGGAAAGACTTTTTCTATAAACTTTTTTATCAGTTAGAAGCATAAACTTTTTCTACAACGTAGTCTATATGGAATGAACGTAATGCTAGAATATTCAAGGGTACATTTCGGAAACCTATCGAAGTGGTGGAAATTATTAAATCCTCGTCGTTTTTTTTGGATCTGTCATAGGTCTAGATTGACAGGTATTGATTGGAATGTTTGGTATAAATATCCTTTGGACTTGATGTAATGTCGTTTTGCCCGAAGATCCTTGCTTTGAGGGCCGTTCATGGCGTTTTTGTGTGAATGAATTTTACCTTAAAAAAAATAAAAAACATAGAACATGGGTTTTGACTTCCCAGATTTTAGGATGAGATTAAAGTAAACCTAAGAAAACCGTCAAAGTAACCTCTCTTTCTAGAAGTTTTTTTTAGTTATAACGTCAGCCTAATCTTTTTTTTTTTTTTGAACGGCCAACAAACTCAATCCCGAGCACTCTCGGAGCACCCACTTGGACAAACGGAGTACTTCGAGAGTAACTCGAGTCCACCACCAATTCCGGGAAAAACCCGGTAACCCACCCGCCCGTAGGCATGACGGTGAAATTACCGGTAACGTCAGCCTAATCTAACGGCTTAAATTGAATGTTGTTCCTTTTAATTTTGATGGGATATAAAAATATATAATTATAAGTTGAAATTTGATTCGTCTATGTATTAATACATTAAAGTTACCCCTACATTAAATGCCCCGCTTGCGGTGTACACATATAATGTGTATATGTGTGGGCGTTCGGGGGCAAAAGTGAAATGATATTAATTTTACGTTATTTTACTAAATTCGTGAAAATAACGTTAAAAGCGACAGATAGTTAATCATGCATCATGTGGTGACGTTGATAGTTGAAAGACACGGGGGTATATGCACCAATCAGTCTTTGTCCCAACTGTTTGAGTGTTATGTGTCTTAGGTCCAAGACTTGATACAAAACTACAATCGAGCCGGGGGTCTCACTGGAAGCAACCTCTCTATTATTACGGGTTAGAGGTAAGCCAGTCTACATCTACCCTCCTCAGACCCTACATTAGCTTACCTATTGGTGAGATTTACTGAGTATGATGATGATGATATGTATTAATACATTAAATCGGATTCTTCGGAGTTCAATTTCCGGAAATTGATATTGAATTTGAATAAACTCGAATATGACAAAAAAAAGCTTATTAAATTTTGAAACTGAACTCGAAATGATTTTTTTTGAAACAAAGAATAAGTAAAAAATAACATTTCCACTTTAAACCGTTCAAAAATCATAAGTTTATAACCTCTCTATTCGTCTATATAGTAGTAGCTAACCCTATTCTAATATTTTATAAAATTTGTTCAGTTAAATGACAAAACTGTTTTTTTTTTCTTTTTTCTTTTTTTTTGTGTTATTTTTGCGGGTTCTTTTCCATGACACATTATTTCTAGTATAGTAGTATGAATAACTAAAAAGCCACCTCTATTATAATATTTGTAATCTTTGTATATGATGATAAACTTTTCATCTTTGCCAGCTATTTTTTTTTTACCTTGATGATTAATGTTTAGCATGTAAAAATCCTATAAAACGATTAGAAAAGGAAGCGATATCAATTGAGAAAAAAAAGATGAAGAATTTAAGGATATAATAATATTTATTTTAGAACTTGGTAGTTTTATTGAAAATCAAAATCCTCAAGTAAACAACTTACACAAGATAACCATGAACATAATGGGGTAAGGAATACTACCAACGTTTAACCAAACAAACTAATTATGACAGCAACACCTAGATGGATTCCCTACGCAAGAACCGGTTGTAAAACGTAGACTTTGGCAAAGAGTTAAGCAATCCTCCTTTATTGCATTACATTCTCCAAGACATGCTGGATCAGGAGCTGTATACAAAATCATTCGATTAGTACATTTCAAAGTTCTAAAATACATAGAAAACTAAAGAAAATCCTCATACCATAGCATGGAACAAATGCAATGAAAAGAAATGCCAACATCAAAAATGTTAACACAAGAAATTGTTTCGATGTGGAAGCCATTAGTTTGACGTTTGATATTGCTTGATATTGATGTAAAGAATGATGAGATGATGGTTGTTGTGGTTGTGAGACTTCTTATATAGCCGTATACATTAAACACATTAGATCTTATCATTGAGATTTCTTCTAATTTGTAATGTAATATTGTACATTAAACACATTAAATCTTATCATTAATATATCTTCTAAATTGTAATATTATTTGTGAAACTTCTTTACCTAAAATAACACAATATTACACAAAGAAGATATCTCCCCTATTACAATATCATTTAAATTGTACTATTATTTAATGCACATTCTTTACCTAAAATAACACAATATCACACGAATAAGATATCTCTCCGAAATAACATAAAACGTTTTCTAGTAGTACATTTGGCATCATGATATCATTGATATGCCCAAAAAAGGAAAACCCTTCAACCCGTAAAATGTGACAGTTATCGAAATCAGAATTTAGTTACTAAGAAATTTGATACTTCACTAATGCAGTAATACTTATAATTATAATAACTTTCTTAAATAGGTGAAAGTTCAAATGAAAACCACTAGTTAACGCGAAAACTCAAAAACTAACTAAAAAAGTCTAAAAACATACCAAATTTTTTTTCATACCAATTTTCGCTATTTTAGGTATACAAAAAAAAAACTTTTTTTTTCAAAAAAAAAAAAAAAAATTTGTAGTGCACATGTGTAATAGTACACATGTGTATGTGTACTACATATGTGAATTATTACATAATAGGTTATAATCTCGTGTATTACATGTGTTGAATAAATGAATTTTATATACTAAACAACTAGCTTAAGAACCCGTGTGTTACACGGGTTGGTAAAAGAAATTTCTTCATTAATACCACTGACATTAAATATTATACTTTTATACACGTTAAAACACAAACGAATATATTAGATTACAACGACAAATTGAAATACATGAATATGCAACGATCACAACTCGTTGAAAATCTCTTTATAAACCACATTAGTTGTTTTATCTGTAGGTTTGTCGTTGTCAAGTATTGGTATTTTGACTCCATTTCATGTTATATGTTATATGAAATATTTAGAAATTTTTTAATATATGTTATATATATATGTAAATATGTTTAAATCTTATGGTCCGGTCCGGTTTTATACGGTTTGAAAACCTTAAGACCGTAAACCAAAGCATTCATTTCCATTTAAAATGGTTGAAACCAACCAACCGAAAGTTTAGAAAAAAAACACCAACTGTGAAACCAAACCAATGATCAGTTTGGGCGGTTTCACGGTTTTAAACCAAACCATGAATATCCCTACCATTCAAAATATAGGTAAATGGGTTGGTTTATAAAAATGCATAGTACCTGCCACAATACCCAGTCCCTTAAGCTATATTACCAACAATCTAAACCTTAGTCACCTGTTAAAATATTAAATCATAAAAAAAAAAACCATCAGTGGTTGTTGAGATGAAAGAAAAACTAAAGGACAACATGTTATAAAGCATACAGACAGTAGGGGTGTGCAAAAAACCGAAGTAACCGATAAAAACAAACCAAATAAAAAAACTAATGAGTAAGTTAATCAAACAAAAGGGACGGGCTCCAAAATTTATATCTTTCAATGTTAACAACAGGAAGCGCTCTAAAGCACGCCGAAGGCCATTTATCGATTACATCTCTCCCAACCAACACCCTATGAATTTTACTTAATTTCTTACCTTTTTCATCTTCAACCATAAAAATAAACTTACTCCCCTTCATCAAATTTTCACTCGTCCGACCACCTAACCGCGTTAAAGTCACCCAAAAAATCACAACCCCAAAATATTTGCTAAAACACAAACATTAGTTATACAAAACTAAATATTCCCAAAATTGTGGGAGTGATTCCGTATGTATAAACTTTGAAATCCTTATAATACCTTAAAACTAATTAAAAATTTCCTAAATTTTTATTTAATGCATCATTTGAACAAAAAAAAAGTGTAATAATGACCAACAAATAAATACTTACTTCAACCAAAATATAACATAGTTTTTAACATATCTTGACTAATACACGCCAATAACATATATTTCAAACCACGTGTAAACACTCAGGTTCAAGCCACCATTACCAAAACTTTGTATAAATCCCATCTTCTTCACTTCCCAATCCATCTCCATATTTTCAACACAAAATAAACAATTAACAAACTATCTTTGTTCAACATGATGAAGAGGAAACCAACATGCCAGTGTTTCCAGCTGAAAACTCGCCCTGCGGGCGAACCAAGCTTGGAGACCTCTTCCACAAATCCGAACCGAACATTTTACTCATCGCGGATCAACAACACGAAACCGGAAGCGGTTCGCATCACCGCCACAACAACGTCTCTCCAACCATTTCTCCAAACTCATCTCTGGTCGATTACTTCATGTCCCCGGGCCACAATACGTTGCCATTTTCAAAATCCCCATGGAAAATTTTCTCTAGCATAAGACGGGCCCATTTCGCAAACTGGGTTAATCGGGTCTTTAACACGTGAAGGACATGTTTATTCATTAGCTTCATCTGGAGACTTCTTGTATACGGGTTCGGTTTGGAGAAACATTCGGATTTGGAAGAATTTATCTAAGTCTCAGGGTTTAAATCAAGTAGCGGGTTGGTTAAAGCCATTGTTGTGAACATATACCAAAGTTAACCCCTTCCCAACACACAAATCACAAACCAAAGTTAGCATCTTTATAATTATTCAACATATACCTGAGCATAAGAAATGGTATTCACACGATTAAGCATGTTAACTTTTAGTTTCAAATCTTTAGGCCCACTCTTATCTCTACCATATGCCCTTTTCTTGTTAAATCCACCACTAATCCCATTCTTCTTGCTTTCTTCCATTGATGATAACCCTTTTTTCTCCTTGCTGTCACTCTTAGAAAACCAGAACTGAAAGATTTTGAATTGGGTTATCTTGAAGCAAGACAACTGAATAAAGATTGTTTTCACCTTTTATGAATCCCCCAAATTCATTTGTATCAAAATGCAAAAAGAAGTTACAAATGTCACACAATTAACATTTTTGGCTTCTACCTTCTAACAATTCAACTCTGTGAAAACTGAGCTGAGTTAATCTGAGGCACAAAAAAATTTAACTAAGTCAAACTCATCAAATTTCTAGCTGAGTCTAAAATTCGAGTCAAGACGGCTTAGTTTAAAATTGAACCTGAGCTCAACTTCATCCTGGCTTGACTCTTGTAACGCTCCAGGAGATATAATTATTAAAGAATACTTTTTAGTTATTCTATATAATGACAACAATCAAAATTTCTATGCACAACTTCAAACCACATAAACACATCAACTCGCCACTCAATTCTCCTGATTAATAATATATCACAGATATTCAACTATTAATTTGCAATAAGTGACCTGGTTCTAAAACAAATTCAATCATGAAAGGATAAAAAAATGAAATACAATGTTCCACCCAAACCTAAGATATTTACAAATTCCATGAACCTACCTAGTTAATCTTTATCAAATCACATCGACAAATAAATATGGTATTCTCAAGCACCATTGGCAGAACAACCTACTTTCCATTCCTCAAACACAGCTCAGGAGACACAAAATTTGGAAATCAATAAACACAACAATAAGATTGATCAATTAAAGCCACAAAGTTCATACCATCATAGAAGGGTAGTGAGTTTAGCTACCACCGGACGTTGTGGCTGGACTTGAAAACTCACTGAAAGCACTTCTAGAGCATCAGGAATCATCACCGGACAACCATCCCATCTCTGATACTGGTTGTTCTGTCGGCTACCACATCTCCGTCGGAAAGAGGCAATCGATGGGGTATGACCATTATACCCCTCTCCTTCTATATGGTTATTTCTATATCAACTTCATGTGTGAATGCAACTACAGGTTTAAAATTACTTCCAAGATGCAACACCAAACACTCTGAATATGTTTTTTATTAAGAAGTATAGGATTCAGAACTTTCTTACAAAAACTAACTAATCTTGAAATAACAATCACACCTTTCTTATAGAAATCAATTAATCTTTGAAGAAAAATCACAACTTCTATATAAAAATCACAACTTTTATATAAAAATCAACAAATCTTGAAATAACAACATTCCTGAAATGAAGTTTAATCTTTCTTGAAATAAAAAACACAACTTCCATATAAATCAACTAATCTTGAAATAAAAATCACAACTTCCATATAAATCAACTAATCTTGAAATAAAAATCACAACTTTCTTTCAAAAATTAACTATTCTTGAAATAAAAATCACTATCTTTCTTATAAAAATCAACTAATCTTGAAATAAAAATCACAATTTTCTTAAAATCAAGTTTCATGAATCATTGTTATATAATTCATACCGAACAAAGGATGGATTTCAGAACAGAAGCACAGGCAGGTTGAGATACATTCATGGATTCAAACTGCTTCCGAATATTCGAGTTATCGGTAGAATCGCAGCGTGAACTGCCATTGTAATTACAGAAAGTCGGAGGAGTCTTGTGTGTAACTGGTGCACCTGTCACAACCAATTCAAGATTCATTAAACACACAAATAAAATCATCAAAAAGGAAATTAAAAATGGTGTTGATGAAACTTTTATAAAAAAAAAAACTTACTTAAATCTATACACAATGGAAGTGAAAGAGCAGGATTAATGAGAAGCAGAAACAATGTTACAGATAATAATAAGATGTTCATCTTCATCATATCATGAAATGAGCTTGCAGCTATAATAGAAACAAAAAGCTTCTTAATTTATCTTGTTCATGGAACCCTGATGCACCATTTGACTTTTGACTAATGATTTGTCAATGAAAACAGAAAGATAAAGATGTGAGGGTGATGGTGATGGCATCAGAAGTTGAATCATGTGGGGAGTGTTCATAGTTGACTTTACAATTAATTCTAGATTAAACTTCATGTCTGGTAGTTGGTATGGTTGCAAGATTTCTTTGTTTGTCTTTTTGACCATTGCTTGTCATTTAAATACACAGTGATTCTTATAAAAGAGGTGTTCAACTACTTAACTGTTAAGTGATTGAGATTTTGTCATAATCAATAGTATATTTGGTTTTGGAACAAAAAAGTTGAAACTTGAAACAATGGGAAGTGTGAAAAAAAAAACAAAGGATTAGTGTTTCTGAAAGATCTTGGTTGGTTTTTTGAGTCCTGTGACAGCTTTTATCGGCTCATGTTTACATATGGATGACGTTACACCCAAGTTGCAATTTTTTTTTTGTTTTATAATAATTGAGAGAGAGCATACTGACTCAAAACACCACAAACTTATGCCAAAAATGTATTTATAAACAATTTAAGTTCAACATTACCTGAGTCGCGTAGACTAACGCTACGCTTATGCGGCAGCGGCTGCGCCAACACATCCTTCGCCTCATCAGTAGTTCTGGCCAACACATAGTAATCATCAAATAGCATCTTCTAGCTAAAAAATTTACTTATGTGCAGTAAGTAAAACAGAAAATATGGCATATACTGAAGATCATTTGAAAAAATGAGTTAAATGGAAAGGTTACCTGGTTAGTTTGAAAGCCTAAACGCTGCCAAATCAACTCCTTCACTCAAAATCCCTAACAATTTTAAGTAATGATGAAACAGAACACAAAAAAAGTCTTAAATATTTAACAGAATACATAATCAAGGATGTCCGCTACGTCCCTACCACCAACACTTTTGAAAATCAAAACCAGCAACGATGTCCGCTGCCGCTGCGGGGCCGTCGTTTGTGGTCTATAAATTAATTTTCCTATTATTCAATTTAAATGCCAATACTTCTAAAAATTTATCAATCAGTAGTTCATAAACATCAAAGAAATAAGATAACAGGCCATCAAAACCTACCCAAAACAGAACTCAAATGGGCCCAAATCACATCAATTTTAATCAACGATTATATAAAAAAAGGTTTAGCGGGTTGGCCGAATATACTTAAAACCACAGCGATAACTTGGTCTCAAACTCAGATATACGTGATGAAGATTTAGGGTTCTATACACAAAACAAAATCCTACTATAAAATTAAGCAACAACAACTGCATGCAGTATCCGAAACATCTGCATCCATTAAATAAAAAAAAACCAATTGAGCGCTTCCTAACCGCTCAATCACCTTCGGATTTTGAAACAACAATTGCTAATGTAGTAGAAACAAACCACTCTCAAAAGAAAAACTAAAACTAAAGGTACTGACAGGGGTTTATGTTGATAAACCACAATCAGTTCTTTGGTGATGCACCAACAGTGATGAAGATATCAGACAACAAACCATAACAATTTAACCTCAATCACTAAATGGGATGGAATCTACCATTGGCGTTGCGAATGAGTATGGAGGCGTAGGATTAGGAGCAAAAATGATAACGAAAGAAAAAGGAGAGGAGAAGAATCTGTAACTGATTGAGGGCTAGGGTTAAAGAAAAATGGGGAAAGAAGAGAGATATGGCGGTGGGAAGAAACGTACATGAGAAGGAAATTAGGAAAAGACATTGGCGCCTCTCTTGAATTCTCTAGGCTAAGAGAGTGTCCACATCAACAAAATAATTAGCTAAGAATGTGCCATGTGGCTAAGATGAATTCTTTTAGTATAGTAGATAAATAAAACAATATATCTTTTAAAACCTTTTTTATTGTACGTGTTGAATAAATGTAATTTTATATATTAAGTAATAAAAAGTTATATGTCTAGCATTATATTATATACACTATAGTAAAAGTTTAAAGTTTATTAGATATAATTATATCATCGAAAAGAATAAAAGTAGATCATGTAATGATGATATAACAATAAGAAAACTTAAATCTACAAATGAAAACCATTAGAATTCATACCTGGTTAAATAAATATAACAAAGATATAACAATAAGAAAACTTAAATCTACAAATGAAAATCATTGGAATTCATCCCTAATTAAATAAATTAAATAGTGTTTCGATATAAAAATTTATCAAACGAAGATTGTGAATATTTTAAATTTAGCAGTTATTTGTTTTCTTAAATTTATGTAAACTTGAATTTGAAAAACGAAACCAAAAGATTTCGATGTAACTATTATCTAATTTATTTTAAAAAAGATATATTTTAATTGACTGTAGTATTTATTATTTTATTACTTAAATTTAAATATATATGATATATAAAATCAAATAAATAATATTATAAATGAGAAGTATACATAGAATTTAAACTAAATAATAATCGAGATATTTATAACTAATTATAAGAGTCTAAAATAAATAATAATTATCTATAAGATATTAAACTAAGTAATATTTAATAAGAGGGTTATCTATAATTAATTAAAAGAGATTAAATTAAAATAATAATTATCCATAAGACATGGCCTGATATGATGACAAGTGTCCCTCAAATGGTTTCTTTTATTATATAGTACTAGCGATAAGACCCGTGTGCAAACACGGGTCGCTTTTAGAAAACCATGCATAACACATTTTGATAGAAAATATAGATAGGTATATAGATATTGTATCAAAACGTATTATCTATTATAGCTAAAAGACAACTATAAACATAGATTATCGGTTAATATATCAGTTACATAAAAAAGCACGTATCCACCCATTGACAATGTAAACTGTTTACCCAAAAAGACAATATAAACTGTTTATAGACATAAGTACATATAAAAGATGTCTAACAAAACTTAATAGAATTTAAATACAACTTAAGTTTCAACAAACATTAACTACAAACACACAATCACCTGCCTCAACAACTTTCAGCAAAGCTAAATCAAGGAATCAGCAGACTTTAGAAATCAACAGATCTTTATTCTCTCATCAACCTTTCCTGGATTTGCCCTTTGAATTGAAGCTCAAAATCCAAGGAATCAGTATCATCTTCATCCCTATCAAGCTGAAGGTTAAAAAGATCTTGGAGGTCAACTTGATTCAGACCAAGTGCATTCTCCCTTGATATCTTTCAACACTACCATCAGACTTGATCAAAGTCAATTCATGAGTCTGTTTGTCAGACTTCCGGTTTAGTATTTTTGGGTCTAGTGGGTTTCTTGGGAGAAGTTTTATTTGAGAGGAGTTTGGCGATTGAGGCTTGCTTGCCAACGTTTGAAGTGTTTAAGCAACTTGAGTTTGTAATTGCAACGAAGCATCATCCAATCCATATCGGAACTGATTTCTGATAGACTCTTTTCTGATTTCAGCTTCTCTCTTTTCATCTTCCTCATCAATTAGTTGTTGTCTTTTTCTTTGTTTCAAGACATCGATGGATACAACTGCTGATGACAACAACTTTTTAGAGGTAATGGTTTGCCGATGTCTAACAGTTGTTTCATCTTTGTATACTGGCTTTTTAGGAAGTGATGGATCTGTCTTTCTTCGCTCTTCTAGCTTATTGTAAGCTTGATCAATATACTGCCTAGACCATTTTCCAATTTGTATAGCAGCCCCATACTTAGCTGCTATAAGTTCTGCCCTCATTCTCTTGTACTTCAACACTTCATCCACTTCAACCTTTTTGTATTGTTTCCAGTTGGGAGCAGACTTTCACATTTGAGGACCTTTATTCATCTTTTCAATTCTATTAACTTCCTCTTTAAGAGCTTCAAGGGGCCAGTCTTTGAAATCAGCCCTGTAGGCTTCGTAGGGTTTGGTATCCATGATAATGTTCAAGAAATCATCCCTTAATGTGTTTTGTAGCTCATCATTTGGTGACAGATTTGACATTTTCTTACTCAGGTCTCTAGCAAAATCTTCTAACTTCTTGACTTGACTAAGCCAATGTTGCATGCGACCTGATAAGTTGGTGTCCCTAGCCCTTTACTCTCTTCTTTTGCCTGATATTCTGCTTGCTTGCCTTTTAGCTTTAGATATTCATCAATATTCTTTGGAGTTCCGAATCCATGAAGAGATTGGAAGGTTCTTTTGGATGGATCATCCTCTGTGTAAAATTGAATCATTTCATCTTGAACTGCAAGCAGTTCCAGAGGGAAATTTACTGCCAATGGGTTGATTTTTGTTGATAGAGGTGGAATGAATGGTTTGGGTGAAGTTTGAATGAATGGAGTAGATGATAACGGAATTGGTGCAGGTATATCTTTTTCTTCCTTCTCTTCTTCATGCACCATGAAATTTCTTTTTCTTGTGTAAACAGATTTTGGATAAGGAGGAATTTGGGAAGAAGAACGTGCTATGAGTGTAAGGGTTGATTGTGATGGGAATTGAAATTGGGTAGAATCAATGGATTGACTAACAACTGTTGAAACAACTGGTGTCTCAACCGCTGTTGTCTTAACATCTGTTGAAGCATTTGTTGCATCAACAATTGTTTCAGTGGAGGTTGGTAGTGGTGATGAGGATTTTGTATTCTGCTTTTTGACAGGTGGTTTTTCTGGTGAGAGTTTTGGTTTAGGTGTATCAGAATCTGGCTTCTTAGGTTCAGCAGTGGTTTTAAGTTTTGCAGCAGTGGTTGGTTTTTCTGGTGGTGATATTGGTTTAGGAAATATGACAATAGGAGATTTGTTATATTTGTGTGATTTTCTTCTATTTGAGGTTCCAATGGTGAGCACTTCGTCTTCCTCTTTTGTATCCTTCCTCTTCTGCTTTGGTTCAATCTTCTTATCTGTCTGTTTGTTAGGGGTATCATCAATTCCCTTTTTCTTACCATTATTAAATTTTCCAGAAGATTTTGCAGAAGTTTGCTTGGCAGGCTTTGGATTTTGTTTTGGCTGATTCCTTGGTGTTGGTTTGTCAAAGTTTTTCATGGAATCCTTTCCCCCTTTTCAGCATCATCTTCATCGTCTTTTTCAAACACAGGTGCAGGGGTAGTACCAGTTAACTTTGCAATGGATTTTTTTATGCCCTTGATGTCAGCCTGTGTGTCTTTGTATCTTGCTTCAACCGTAACTCTAATTAGCTTCATGTGGGAATTAAGTTGAATCTCAGCCAGTTCCCTTTGAGCTGCAAGAATGGGTTGTACTGAATTCCAAAGCTCTTGGCTTAACTGTTGATGAGAAGGTCGACTTTTGAAAGCGTCCACCAACTGCTTCAATTGATCTTTCATATCAGCAACAGTTGTTTCCAAGTTGGATATCCTCTCCGTCAAATCCTGGTATTTTAATCCATCACCTAACTTAATAGGATCATCTGAATTCCCACCAGAGGTGGTTGTATCCGCTTTTGAAAGAGGAGGTATCTTCAAATTTTCATTAGCAGATGCCCCTTGTTCTTGGTTCTAGGGACTTCCCTCTGCATCAGTTGTTACCTTAGTGATCTCACCAGTGGTTAACTTGAACTCACCAGTGGATACCTTGGTAGACACAGCAGTGGTTGCCTTCAAGGGAGTCTGACTGATGAAACTACTGTCCAAATGTAAATCAGTGGATTTGACATTTGTAGTAGCTACTCCACTTGAAATACCATCGAGAATTTGCTGAAATTCAAGAGGTGTAGCCTCCTCAACTGTTTCTGGGTTGGCTAGTTAAACAGGTTCAGACACAGCTATTGTTGAAGTTAAACTCTTAGTAAAGTGTTCGTGGGGAAGGACTGCTATAATTCTGAATCTCAATAGCTTGAAGCAGTGTTACAAACTTTGGTGGAATAGAAGATGAAGGGATTGCTGTCGAAAGAGACATTGCCCCGGGAGAAGGGCTTTTAAGCATACTTTCATATGAGGGTATGACATCATATTGTGGTGTCCCTGTAAATACAACATGTTCCTTTTGTGAGGAATCATGAGGAGTTTGGTTTAAGGGTTGAGATCTTTCCACATGTTGTGAGGAAGTAGCAACAGTGGTTTGTAGTGACATCTGTGTTGTCACAGGGTTAACCTCTGGGATCTCATCTTCCAGAGGACCCATTTTTGTGGTTTCGGTGGGCTTTTTGGATTTTGTTTTGGTCTTTTTGGGTTTTGTTGGTGGGGTTTTCACAACAGTGGTTGTAGTGCTGTGATCACCAAGAGCAGTGGGCTCAGCAACAGAGGTTTGAGGAGCAGTTGTGAACTCATCTAAAATTTCCTCATTCCCCTCTGCTTCAGTTTTGGAAACATCTGACTCTTTTGCCATAAGGCGAGTAAAAGTTTCAGATGTTAGACTATTCATTTTAAAAGCTTTACCTTTTTCAAAAGATTTTTGAGAAACATGTTTTTGCAGGTAGTAGCTTAATAGTCTAGGAGACATAAGAAAAACAACAATTTTCCCCTTTTTAATGTTTTTTAAATTTGCAACCAAATCAGCAAACAGTGCCTGGGAGTAGTTAAAATCAGTATTTGTCATAATTGCATCCCCCAATGACTGATTAAATTTGCAACCAAATCAGCAAACAGTGCCTGAGAGTAGTTAAAATCAGTGTTTGTCAAAATTGCATACCCCAATGACTGAATTTTCAAAGGTATTTCATTAAAAGAAGTAGTTTTATTTGAGAGACAGATTAAGAGAGTATGGAATAGGAATTTCATTGGTGGTGGAAAATTACCTTTAAACATAGTTGCCTTATTCAACTGTCCATCATATCCCCTCTCAATCAAGTCTGTTTGAATCTCATTTTTCGGGAAAGATGTCTCACCTGCCAAGTCGTTTACCCCAAATGTTGTTGATATGGTAGTGGGGGTAATAGCAACCGATTCACCTCTGACTTTTGAAGTTATACTGAATGCCACATTGTTTTGTTCTTCAATATTCGCATTTGCCCATAAATCGCAGATTGTCTCTTGGTAAATGGGTGCGTCGGTGGTAAGAATGGCCTTATATTTTGATGATGTAAGAACATCTATCATTGAATGATAGAGAGTATTGTTCTTGGTTTTCTCAAAAATAGCCAGGTAGTTATGCTGCTTTTTCATCATTATCAGAGCCATGATCGGAATTGAAACTTGCGAGAGGTTGACGAAGAAGTGTTGAAGAAGAAGGTGGAAATCGCTTTGATGAATTTTAAATTCGAGACGAAAGTAAAACCTCTATTTGGGAATGAAACAGGGTTTTATAAAGCGAAAAAGTGAATGCTGACGTGTTAGAAGTTACAAAGATCTGATGGCTAACATATGTCCACGTCAGAACCTCTGCTCTGCTAATGGATGACAGTTGCTTGGAAACCACTGTTGGGCAACAACAGATGTTAGGCAACAATGGTAAGTCAGCAGTCCTTAGATTAAACAGAACCTATGAGAACAGACAATACCCTTCAGCAGTGTTTGGAAACCACTGTTGGGAAACAACAAATGTTAGGCAACAATGGTAAGTCAGCAATCCTTAGATTAAACAGAACTTATGAGAACAGACAATACCCTTCAACAGTCTGTTGAATTTTTAGTCAAACACAGGTTTGGAAAACAGTTGTTTTCAACAGACTTTTAATATAAATAAATAAATTGATATTAAATATCAGTAGCCATTTAATGCAAAACATTTAAAAAATAAATTTTCATGGGAAAACTATAAAATTAAATATCAAGAAAACGAAAGGACAAATTTTAAACCTCTGGCATAAAAAAATTAAAAAAGAAACCTCTTCATTTAAACACCAACAATACTCTACATGGCAAACACAGGCTTCTACCACTTTATCGGACACAAATGTTGTAAACATTGGTAAATAACAATCGCTTGGATAAACAGAACTTATTAAAACAGACAATACCTTTCAGCAGTGGATGAATTTTTATCCAACCAGAAGTTGATTCAAAACATCAACAAATACTATGAAAACACTGATGATTAGTTTTAAATTGATTTTATATATTAAGACTTATGATTATGATTCAATAATAACCTCAGAAAAGCATTGCCGGATAGCCTCTCTGCCTGCAACATCAGCTTTTCTTATGTCACCACAATTTTTAGAGAAACAGACGTTTGCCCAACAATTGTTTTCCACAAACTTTTAAGAGTTTTTAAAATTTTTTAAAAAATAGCTATTTTTTAAGAATGGAGTTTTGATGTTCTGAAGACATTTTACAAAGATCTGTTGGGCAATAACAGATGTTCAGAACTTCTGTTGTGTTAATGGCTGACAATTCTTTGGAAACCGCTGTTGGCAATAACAGATGTTGGCAACAGTAGCAACTCAACAGTCGTTACATAAAACAGAATTTATGAGAATAGACAATACCTTCAGCAGTGGATGAATCTTTAGCCAAACAGATGTTTTAAAAACAGTTGTTTCAACAACCTTTTAAAGATTTTTAACAATTTTTTTTAAAAATGGCTATTTTTTAAGAATGGACTTTTGATGTTCTGAAGAGATTATAATGTTTTAATCATCAATGGACGATGATTCCAAGTAGTTCTTCTCTTTTGGCAAAATTTAATTTTAACAGACCTTTACAATAGCAGATATCAACTCTAACAACTGTTGATGCTAAGATTAGTAAAAATATGTAGGATCGTGTATTGACCCGAATGAGTCATTCAGAAGAGTTTTACTTTGTTTCAGAGGTGAAAACTAAGAAACAAAGGTAGAAACAACTAGCAATTCACTTTAAACACTGATTTGATTAATCTGACAGCAAATACAATCAATCCTCACACCGACAGCACTTCGGTATGGAATTCAAGAATGTTCACAACTGATTTCGCCTGAACTAGACATCACCTATATATAGTTGTTCTGATTCCGCTTGAACATGCTCAAGCGGAATCCCATTCAAGCGAAATCTTCATCTGTCACAGCCCCCGATCCCTAGTTCCCGGGAATGGGCGGCCGTGAGCCAGTTTCGGTGGTATCACGTTTATTTATCCAATTTGGCAGCGGAAAATTTTCATCGGGACCGTAGTTAGGAAATATTTAATCAGAGTAAACCACCATGTTTACTAATATTAAACATATGGGTAAAACCCAAGTTTTCAGTACACACATTTTATAGGAATAAATCCTATTTATTTAATAAAAACATCCATTTTATTCTTAGGTAACTTTATTGCCACTTTTCCAAGCCTTCAGTGCTGTCCAGCTGGCTTCTATTTGGCTTTCACATTTTGTTACCTGAAACGCGTTTTAAAAACATTTTGTCAGTGGGAAATACTGGTGAGTGAATCCCATTTTAATCAGGTTTAAATAAAATAATTTCACAGTGAACAGTATTGAGGGTGATCCCGCAATTACATTTGTTTCCAAGTTATATCAATTATCACCCGTTGGTACTGTCAGACCTGACTTCTGGAAATGTTACTCCTTAACCAGGAGGTAACAAATTTTGTATACAAAACCCCAACATACCCACGATAATTGTATTCTTACAAATACTTAATAACTGTTATTCGCATGGAAAAGTATGTAAGGTTTTGTAAAAACTATTAACAAAAGGTTTACAAAAAAGTGGATCAACTCACATTGCTGTTTTAGGTTATTCTTTAGGGTTTCCTGGTGAATATCTATAATTTACACAAATGCACGTGTGTTAGTATAATAACCCATTTTAACATTAGTAATACCCTCCCCGAGACGGCATTCCAACGACTACGTCGGGCAGAACCACGACAGCTGTTACGGAACCCTAGATCAATCGGGCAGCGTATCTACTACGTCTACAGGGGTTATAATACTTACATCGTAGCAGAACCTCGCTAATTAGGGGGTATAATGCCCGGGTATAATAACGCCACTACAGAAATTTAGAAAGAAAGAAAGAAAGAAAGAAAGTTGAATGAGCAGACTGAAGGCCCGTTGCCTTCTGGTAGTGTTTGGTATGCGGGAATGAGAGGTGGAATGGAATGGATGATTACGAGGGAATGAAGAAAAGGATGTTTGGTTGGTCAATAGAATGGAATCACCCATTCCAAAAGGCATTCCATTCCCTCAAAATCATTCCTTCCACCCCCCATGTTTTTTTTCCATTCCATCCCCTCTTGCACCATTCATCAACAACACCACAACCGACCACCTTCGCCAAAACCCACCACCACCACCACCCACCACCAAGGCCATCGCCGCCACCCGCCACCACCTCACTCCGACAGCCACCGCCGCCGCCGCCGCCACCCACTCGCCACCGTTATCACCCACAACCGTGACCAACCGCCAACGCCACTCGCCGCCACCGCCCACCACCATCGTCGACGCCACCACCACCGTCACCACCAACCGCCGTCGCCGCCGCCACCCACCGCCACCTCTGCTGCCACCCACCACCACCACCAACAGCCACTTTGCCGCCACCACCACTCGTCGTCACCGCCGCACCGCCACTCGCTGCCACCACCACCACCCATCGCCGCCGCCGACACCCACCACCGCCACCTATAACCACCCACAATTACTACCACTGACCACCACCACTCACCACTTATTTTATTACTCCGTTTTTCTTGCCTACCGAACAATACACAATAATAATTCATTCCATTCACACATGGTAACCAAACAAGACATGGAATGGTAATGGTCCATTGCATTCCCTCGTGCATTCCATTACCTCGTCCATTCCATTCATTCGTCCATTCCATTACCCCATACCAAACAGACCCTCTATTTATAGGGCCTGATTCTGTCTTTCTCGTGGCCCGCGTACAATTAGCACAGGGCCTACGCGGCCCGCGTTGACCTCCGGTCAATTCGTAGCTTAGCTGGGTCACTATGTAGGCATGCCGGGTGTTGGGCCAGGTGGCGGCCCAGGGCCGCGCCACATTCTAGGTCGCTCGCGGCCCGCGTGAACTTAGACGAACTCATACGCGGCCCGCATGAACTAAAGATTTCAGCGGAGTCCGGTTACACCTTAATGCGGCCCGCGTTAAGTTGAGGTGAGGTTATACGCGACCCGCCTCAACTTATTATTTATTGTTTTTAATTTATTTTATATGTTATATTGTATTTTGGGCTCGGTTTTCACATACGGGGTGCATATAAAGACATATTGAGACATTTTAAAATATATTAGGGTGTCGAAAAATTTATGAGGGTGTCGGTTTATGTTAGGGTTATTACATCATCCCCACCTTGTTTTAGAGCTCGTCCTCGAGATCTAGTGGAACAAGTGTGGATATTTCCTTTGCGTTTCTGATTCGAGCTCCCATGTGTATTCAGGTCCTCTTTTGGAGTCCCATTTCACTTTGACCAGAACTAATCTCTTATGCTTGAGATTTTTAATTTTCCTATCTTCAATTTGTAGAGGTCTCTCTACAAATTTGAGTTGTTCATTTACCTCTATATCTTTAAGAGGTATTACGAGTGATTCGTCGGCTAGACACTTTTTGAGATTAGATACATGAAATACATCATGTATTCCTGCCATTTCCTCTGGCAGTTGTAGCTGATAGGCTACAGGTCCTATTCTTTTAAGAATCTTGAAAGGTCCAATATACCTGGGACTTAACTTTCCTCTTTTAATGAATCTTACCACTCCTTTCCAAGGAGAGACTTTTAACAATACTTTATCACCTACTTGAAATTCTAATGGTTTGCGTCTGTTATCAGCGTAGCTCTTTTGTCGATCACGCGCTGCTTTCAGTCGTTCCTTGACTTGAATGATTTTATCAGTTGTTTCTTGTACTATCTCGGGTCCAGATAGTTGTTTTTCCCCAATTTCTGCCCAACAGACTGGGGTTCTGCACTTTCGTCCATAAAGTGCTTCGAATGGTGCAACGTTGATACTTGTGTGATAACTATTATTATAAGAAAATTCTATTAAAGGTAAGTGTTCGTCCCAATTACCTCCGAAATCAATTACACAAGCTCTAAGCATGTCTTCCATCGTCTGGATTGTCCTTTCGCTTTGTCCGTCTGTTTGAGGATGATAAGTTGTGCTTAAGTTCAACTTGGTTCCCATTGCTTTTTGGAAACTTGACCAAAAATGAGAAGTAAAACGGCTATCCCTATCAGAAACAATTGATAAAGGAAGGCCATGTAAAGAAACGATTTCATTTACATACAATTTGGCTAATTGTTCCATACTAAAGGTTTCCTTCATTGGTAGGAAATGAGCTGACTTGGTTAGCCTATCTACAATCACCCAGATTGTATCATTACCTTTTCTTGTTTTGGGTAATTTGGTAACAAAATCCATTGTTATCAATTCCCATTTCCAAACTGACGTTTCTAATTGTTGCAATAACCTGAGGGTTTCTGATGTTCAGCTTTAACTTGTGAGCAAGTTAAACATTTAGAAACATAGGCTGCTACATCCTTTTTCATTCCTATCCACCAGAAATTTTTCCTTAAATCCTGGTACATTTTATCACTTCCTGGATGCATTGTATATTTAGACTTACGAGCTTCTTCTAATATACGGATAGGTATCCACATTCTCTTTTTATGGAACCTCCAAATTCCATCTGTTCCTTGTTCTAATTCCTTAATCATTCCTTTTAATTTTTCAGTATCCTCCTTGATTACTGATTCTTGTGCTTTTCTAATCTGTTCATTTAAATCTACTTGTAGATTTAATGTAAGAGAACATACCCTTTTTGGCTTTTCATGATACTTTCGACTTAAAGCATCAGCCACCACATTGGCTTTTCCTGCATGATACTGGATATCACAATCACAATCACTAAGTAACTCCATCTAGCGTCTTTGTCTCATATTCAACTCTTTTTGCCCGAAGACATACCTTAAACTCTTATGATCTGTAAAAACGGTAAACTTACTACCATAAAGATAATGTCTCCAAATCTTAAGGGCAAAAATTATAGCTCCTAATTCCAAATCATGGGTTGAATAATTTTCTTCATGACTCTTAAGTTGTCTAGAGGCATAAGCTATAACCTTTTGACGTTGCATTAATACACATCCATAACCTAACTTTGAAGCGTCACAAAAGACTACAAAGTCTTCAGTTCCTTCTGGTAATGCTAGTATGGGTGTATGGTTTAATCTTTGCTTAAGGATTCTAAAAGCTTCTTCTTGTTTTGGTCCCCATTCAAACTTAACAGATTTACAGGTTAACTTAGTTAAAAGAATGGCTATTCTAGAAAAATCTCGAATAAATCTTCTATAATAACCGGCCAATCCTAAGAAACTTCTAACCTCGGTTGGAGACTCAGGGGTTTTCCATTTGGTAATTGCCTCGATCTTTGTTGGATCTACATGAATTCCTTCATGGTTAACTAAATGTCCGAGAAATTGTACCTGTTCTAACCAAAACTCACATTTTGAAAACTTAGCATAAAGCTTTTCCTTTCTTAATAAACTTAAAAGTAATTGCAAGTGCTTTGCATGCTCTTCTTTACTTTTAGAGTAAATTAGAATATCATCTATGAAGACAATTATGAATTTATCCAAATATGGCTTACATATTCGGTTCATCATGTCCATAAATGCGGCTGGGGCATTGGTTAAACCAAATGGCATGACAGTAAATTCATAATGACCATACCTTGTTCTGAATGCGGTTTTAGGAATGTCCTCTTCCTGTACCTTTCATTGATGATATCCTGATCTTAAATCGATTTTAGAGAAAAATCGAGCTCCCTGAAGTTGATCGAACAAATCATCGATCCTCGGTAATGGATACCGATTCTTAATCGTGACTTTGTTCAATTCACGGTAGTCAATGCAAATACGCATTGATCCGTCCTTCTTTTTAACAAATAAAATCGGCGCTCCCCATGGCGATGAGCTTGGCTGTATGAATCCTTTCTCCAACAATTCGTCTAGCTGTTTCTTCAGTTCTTGCATTTCCGCGGGTGCCAAACGGTAAGGTGCTTTGGCAATTGGTGTTGTTCCTGGTAACAGGTGAATTCTAAATTCAACTTCTCTGTCTGGCGGTAGTCCTAGCAATTCTTCTGGAAAGACATCTGAAAATTGGGACACTACTGGAATGTCTTTTAACTCTTTTCCTTTAGTGTTAGTGATCATAGAAATCAAATAAACTATAGATCCTTTTCTTATACAACTTGCAGTTTTCATCACAGAGATGAATTTAGTGGATCTAGATGGTTTATCTCCTTTAATTGTGATCTTTTCACCTCTTGGTGATTTTACCTGAATTGACTTTTGATCACATAATATATTGGCTTTATTGGCTATTAACCAATCCATTCCTAATACGACATCAAATCCTACTAGATTCATTGGGTAAAGGTTTGCAATAAACTTTTGATTAAAAATTTCTATTCTTGCTCCTTGCAAGATTTCAGAAATCTTAATGGTTTCTCCATTTGCTGTCTCTACTAGACATTCTTGTGGTAGTTAAGTTAATGATTGCTTTAGGAGTTTGCAAAATGAAGTATTAATAAAACTTTGGTTTGCACCAGAGTCAAATAATACTTTAGCAAAAATATCATTAACTAAAAACGTACAAGCAATAACGTCCGGAATCATCCTAGCTTCGTCTGCAGTTAGAACGAATGCTCTAGCATTTTTAGTATTCTTGTTATTTGCAGCTGGAGCCAGTTTTGGACAGTTTGTCTTAATATGAACTTTTTCTCCACAGTTGTAACACATTCGATTACTGGTTTTTCTCCTGCAATTTTCTTCCTTGTGCCCAGGCGCCTTACAGTAATTGCAGTAAGTAGAGCATCTTCCAGAATGCTTCTTCTTGCAGTTTCTGCAGTATGGTGCTGAGGTAGAACCTACATTCCTACGGTTAAAATTCCCTGAACGGAATTCTTGAGTAAGCCTTTGGGTTAGGTTTCTCCTCTGGTCTTCTTCTCTAGTTCGCACTAGTTCATCAGTCAAGGTATTGGCTAGTTCTACAGCTTCCTCTATGGTTTGGGGTCTAGCTGCCTTGACTACATGTCTAATCTCTCCAATTAATCCCCAGATGTAACGGGAGATTAATACCGGTTCAGGTGATGCAAGGGTTGGTACTATCCTAGCATATTCAAAGAATGTGGTAGTGTAACCCTTACTGTCTACCCCGACCATTCTAAGATTCAGAAACTTATTTGCTATCTGTTCCTTTTCATTGGGAGGACAAAATTTCATTTCTATCATATTTTTGAATTCCTCCCATTCCATGTTATAAATTCTATCACTTCCTCTTGACTGGAGGATAGTGTCCCACCATTCTAGGGCTGCATTTTTAAACAGATTTGAAGCAAACATTATCTTATCTTCTTCAGCACATTTGCTTATTTTTAGAACAGCCTCAGTTTTCTCTATCCAGCGTAGGGCTGCAATGGGTCCTTCATTGCCCGAGAATTCTATTGGTTTACAGGACCAGAATTCCTTGTAAGAACAACCATATGGCATGGTTCTTCTTCTTTTGGGAATGGGCACTTGAAGTATGGGTCCATTGTTCACGCTGTGTTCCGGTTCACTTGGTCGTTTACTGCTATGCTTACTTTTATTATTCGCTTAACCGTTTGAATAATAAATGGCATTGCATCTATAATTCCTTGTGCCACTATGTGTTGAACGACACTATTATCCATTTGGTTTCCATTGTTATTGTTGTCCGGATTCTCATTAACCACGTTAATGTTATTCTAGTTATCGTTATTCAGATTATCTTGATTTCCCTCGTCGGCCAGCTGAATTTTAAACATTTACCAAATATTAATATCACAAATAATAATTGAATATAGCCAATCACATGACACGCACTTTTAGCCAAAAACGTCGAGCATTGCAACTTTTACTCTATTTATATAGTATGCATCATTACACACCAGTACTGAAATTTAAATTACAATACCGACTGAAATGTAAAGCTACAATACTAATAGTAGGCATCCGTAGTGTTTTTTTTTTTCTAACACATACACACATATATTATTTTATTATTATTATTATTACTATCGTTCCTGCCATCACATTCACTGATATGGATTCATCCAAAAATCCATATTACTCTCCTCGTATTTCCATACGAGGCGTTCTCCCACCTGTCGCATTCTCTCACTGCTTTCTAAAATTTCCTCACCGAAAGTCCTAAGTTCTTGGACATTTTCTGCACTCATTGGGGGTGCAGGTTCTAGGACTGGGTTTGGAATCTGGGGTGCGGGTTCCTGATATGGAGGCATAGGGGCCTGGTACGGGTATGGATTCCCTAAAATTTCCCTAACATATGCATCACTAATGTTGTAGGGATCTTGAGGATCTAACCCTGGGTAAGCTCCTAAGTTGGGCATTGGCACATTTTCCTGTATTGGGTTTTGTTGCACGTAGTCCCTAACATCGTGCCACCAGGGGTCGTAGTTGTTTGGGTCTAGAGGATTTGGTGCAGGTACCCTAGGTATCTCCTCCGGGTTGTAATCAGGCATTTCTATTTGATTTTCTACTTCCATGGGTTGATCAGGATTTTGTGGTTGTGGTTGGGGTTGGGGTGCTAGCATTTGTTCCAGGTTTGGGTCAGCAGCAGTGGTTGCTAGAATATGGATATTAGCTATACCCCTATTGAGCATATCCTGATTATAAGCATCAGTCTCTCTTTTTGCTGCGACTAACACTCGCTGTTCCTGCAACTTTTTCATTCGTTTCCTACGCTCGTGTGCTCCCCTACTGAACCATCCCCTCTTTTTTCTGAGGAAATGGCTCTTCAGATTGAGCCTTAAACACAAAGATTCCTTCTTCCGTATCAGCAGAATTCCCTGAGAGGGCAGGCTGAGAAGAGGAGGTGCCTTCGCTCCTAGGCGAACCAGACAATTGACGATACGCGTCAGAGGGTCCTTGGTCGCTCATACTGTAAACTAACAAATAGTCAGATAACACATAGCAAGTACATACAATTATGCACGTATTCCCGTAATTTATTTCCTAACACTTTGAATTTTGATGTCAGCGGAACACTTCTATGGCGGAATCAGTGGCATAGCTCTGATACCACCTTCTGTCACAGCCCCCGATCCCTAGTTCCCGGGAACGGGCGGCCGTGAGCCAGTTTTGGTGGTATCACGTTTATTTATCCAATTTGGCAGCGGAAAATTTTCATCAGGACCGTAGTTAGGAAATATTTAATCAGAGTAAACCACCATGTTTGCTAATATTAAACATATGGGTAAAACCCAAGTTTTCAGTACACACATTTTATAGGAATAAATCCTATTTATTTAATAAAAACATCCATTTTATTCTTAGGTAACTTTATTGCCACTTTTCCAAGCCTTCAGTGCTGTCCAGCTGGCTTCTATTTGGCTTTCACATTTTGTTACCTGAAACGCGTTTCAAAAACATTTTGTCAGTGGGAAATACTGGTGAGTGAATCCCATTTTAATCAGGTTTAAATAAAATAATTTCACAGTGAACAGTATTGAGCGCGATCCCGCAATTACATTTATTACCAAGTTATATCAATTATCACCCGTTGGTACTGTCAGACCTGACTTGTGGAAATGTTACTCCTTAACCAGGAGGTAACAAATTTTGTATACAAAACCCCAACATACCCATGATAATTGTATTCTTACAAATACTCAATAACTGTTATTCGCATGGAAAAGTATGTAAGGTTTTGTAAAAACTATAAACAAAAGGTTTACAAAAAGTGGATCAACTCACATTGCTGTTTTAGGTTATTCTTTAGGGTTTCCTGGTGAATATCTATAATTTACACAAATGCACGTGTGTTAGTATAATAACCCATTTTAACATTAGTAATACCCTCCCCGAGACGGCATTCCAACGACTACGTCGGGCAGTACCACGACAGCCGTTACGGAACCCTAGATCAATCGGGCAGCGTATCTAATACGTCTCCAGGGGTTATAATACTTACATCGTAGCAGAACCTCGCTAATTAGGGGGTATAATGCCCGGGTATACTAACGCCACTACAGAAATTTAGAAAGAAAGAAAGAAAGTTGAACGAGCAGACTGAAGGCCCGTTGCCTTCTATTTGTAGGGCCTGATTCTGTCTTTCTCACGGCCCGCGTACAATTAGCACAGGGCCTACGCGGCCCGCGTTGACCTCCGGTCAATGCGTAGCTTAGCTGGGTCACTATGTAGGCATGCCGGGTGTTGGGCCAGGTGGCGGCCCAGGGCTGCGCCACATTCTAGGTCGCTCGCGGCCCGCGTGAACTTAGACGAACTCATACGCGGCCCGCATGAACTAAAGATTTCATCGGAGTCCGGTTACACCTTAATGCGACCCGCGTTAAGTTGAGGTGAGGTCATACGCGGCCCGCCTCAACTTATTATTTATTGTTTTTAATTTATTTTATATGTTATATTGTATTTTGGGCTCGGTTTTCACATACGGGGTGCATATAAAGACATATTGAGACATTTTAAAATATATTAGGGTGTCGAAAAATTTATGAGGGTGTCGGTTTATGTTAGGGTTATTACATCATCCAATGTTCACTCAAGAGAAATCTTAACAAACTTCTGATTTTTCTTGAACTGTTTCAAGCGAAATCACCTACTACAACACACTCAAGCGAAATCACATATATAACATTCTATTTTCTCGATCTACGAGCCCTGATCTAACCTATCTAGACTAAGACTCGATACAAGACGAAGTCGACAGATGCATGCACTAACAAAATAAAATGCTCTACTAAGATTAATAGAATTAAAATTTATCTATGACATATGAGGATAGATCAACAATTACATCGAGTACTGAACAACAAAATTTAGTAATCTAAAGACAATGATTTCAAGCAGTGGTTCTCTTTTGAGAAAATTTAACTTTAACATACCTTTACAATAGCAGATATCAACTCTAACAACTGTTGTTACTAAAATTAGTAAAAATAAAATGCTCCATAAAGATTAATAGAATTAAAATTTATCTATGACATATGAGGATAGATCAACGATTACATCGAGTACTGAACAACGAAATTTAATAATCTAACAGCAAAAACTAAGAAATAACCTATCTAGACTAAGACTCGATACAAGACGAAGTCGACAGATGCATGCACTAACAAAATAAAATGCTCTACTAAGATTAATAGAATTAAAATTTATCTATGACATATGAGGATAGATCAACAATTACATCGAGTACTGAACAACGAAATTTAGTAATCTAAAGACAATGATTTCAAGCAGTGGTTCTCTTTTGAGAAAATTTAACTTTAACAGACCTTTACAATAGCAGATATCAACTCTAATAACTGTTGTTACTAAAATTATTAAAAATAAAATGCTCCATAAAGATTAATAGAATTAAAATTTATCTATGACATATGAGGATAGATCAACAATTACATCGAGCACTGAACAACGAAATTTAATAATCTAATAGCAAAAACTAAGAAATTTTAGCTTCAACTCCATCGAGTACTGAACTTCTTTATGTATATCTTTGAGCATCGCCATGAACTCCAAGTCTCTATCACCACACTCTATATTACTGACAACACAAAGGTCACGTACAGCAGTTGAAGACATCGCCATCAGGTTTCTGGACACCTGGTCTCTCGTAAACAGACCAAGATGCAGTCCATCAAAACACCTCTTCAGCTCTTGAAGAGTAGCCCTATCCTCATATACTTGATCCCCAACTTGCTTGATAAAGCGATACTTTAAATCATCAGAGTCTGCAGAAGGGTATGATGACATTTTATCTTGTATATTTCTTCAAGTCTGATGTAAAAGAAGGATATTATGGTAGTAAAACGTGATGAAAAACAGGTGAACTGACAATCATATTATATAGTGAAATAGCTTACAGCCCAAAGATCAGACTTAATTTCACCGCACCATTAAACTAATCTAGGAGGCAAAAACATGTACATTTAATATAAACATATAAATTCATGTATTTCAAAACAACAGCCATTTAATGCAAATCTTTTCAAAAATAAGTTTTCATGGGAAAACTAAAAAGTTAAATATCAAGAAACCGAAAGAACAAAAAAAAAACAGGTTATCATAATTACCATTAACTTCTTCATTTATCATAAAGATGCATTTTAAACACTATAAAAGGCTGATGATTAGGCTGATTCAAAACATCAAGAACTGTGTTTTAAAAACATGTCCTCTCAAAAAACAAAGTTGGAACACAACTGGCCTAATGAAGAACTAATATATAAAATCGACATCATTAGTGATAATAAATACAAGAAAACCTGGAGCAGCATCGGATTGCTTCATGAAGTCCTCCACTCTCCTACATCAGACTTCAAGAACAGTGCAAAAGAATTTCCCACTACTCGCTCGAAAAAACCAAAGCTGAAATATATCAACACCTTAAAATAAATATTATCAACATATATCAACAGTTTAAAAGAATCCACAAACCTAAAATAACCCGCAACTGATTGTTTGAATTTTAAACAACTCTGATTAGGCTGAAATATAAAGCGAGAATTGGAATAGATCAGTTCAAAATTTAAGATTCAAAATTACAGAAAAAAACATACTCTCAACGATGTTGCAATAATGATGTTGGAAAAATTATGTGGAGTACAAAAAGCTGTAATCGAAGATGAACATACTGAATATGGAAATTCTACATTCTGTAACAATCTATCTATACTTTCTAACAAAAGAGAAAACCAAGTGGCATAAGAAAAGCTGAGGTGAAACGTTGATGTGTGAAACAGAGCTTCAATGAAACAACGATGTTGGAACAATGATATTGAAAGGATAATGTGTAAACAGAGTCAACAAATGTTCGAACAAAGAATTGTAATCGATGATTAACCGACTCAATCATGAGAGCTATGCATTTGAGTGAGTGAGATATGATCGCCAATATGAGTGAGAGAGATAAATTGAAATTTGAATGTGGAGCCAAATTCATATATGTTATTTATAGGGAGCCAAATTCATATGTAGTTTGAATTTTGAATTTGGATCTAGGATTTTAAATTTTGAATATGGGTAGAAGTTATGGGCAGAGGTTTGAAGTGTGTATAAACAAGTGCCCTTTTGTATGTGGGCAGAGGTTTAAATTTTTAATAAAGAACAGACCTTTGAAAGTATAGATGTGGGTCAGACCTTTGAAAGTTAAAGTGATCTATATATATTAATAAATGAGATGATTTGGGCCATTTGTCATTGAATGGTGGAGCAATTTTGCTTATGTGGCATCCATTGGTTGAGGAGAGTGTGATTTTGGGAGGGAATCATTCTAAATACACAAAAAATTTACATCCACGCGGGATCTGAATGTCTATGTGAATAGCCAAACCCATTTTCGACCCGAGTATATTAGCCACATAATAAACCCTAATTTGTGAGACTTCATTTTTTCCTTCTGTAAAATCTATCAACCCTAACCAATCTCATCACCGTTCGTCCCTGTTTCGTCATTTGTTTCCATCATCAACATCTTAATCGTTGTAAAGGTATGTTTCTTCATCAGAGTTCCATCATCGCCGACTATATAAGGGTTCTAAAATACCTAAATCCATCCTTTCATTCAACACCTGTTTCTCTTCCTGTGTGTCCGTCACAAACCCTAATGGCGAACACCTCTATCAAAATCAGCTTTCTTCTTTGTCGTTTCACATCTGGTAAGTCAATATATGCATTCTTATTTTGTTGTGATTTCTTCTATATTTCATCGATGATTTCGTTCGATTTCTTCTATCTTTCATCGATGATTTTCTCTGGGTTTGATGGTATTTAGATCATCTTCAAGTACATGCCTTATGAGGTTCGGTTTTTGAAGGTGTACGATGAGTTGCGGCGGCTAGGGTTGCGCTGGAACTCAACGACTTAGATGATCAGAGGTTATCTTTCTTTGTTATATCTGATTTGGAGTCCCTTTGCTTTTGGATTTGCAAGTAAGTTTTTTGTGTTAGTTTTTTTTAATGTTTGTAAAAATGCCTGTATATTGTATGAAGAATAAATTTCGGTAAATTATACTTCATATCCCACTCCAAATTTTAATATGGGATGCTTGATTTTATTAAAAAAGATCATGTGCATTGCCTCCTACTTTTAGGAATGTCATTAGTGTACATTTGGTTGTAAGAAGGCTGTAAAGAGGAGGTTTGTAAGAGCTTTTTTTCCTGTTATTATTTTAGTCCTAATTTTATACTGTATATTTACTCTCTATCTTAACTGCAGGTGAGGGTGAAATGGGTATTAGTGAGCATATGATAAATCCTAACACTTGCTTTACTAGGTTTTATGTTTTATAACTATATTGAGCCGAATCGATGACATATATATTTTTTGTGTATTTTTTATGTTGTTTTTACGTTTGTTTTATGCTGATTTTTGTTAGCTACATTTAAGGTTAAGTGTTTATTTTACATTGCTTTATTCGTTGGGGGGAAAAGGAGGTAGTCGTTGGGAGATTTTGGCCATTAAGGGAGAGCCTTATGAAGTTGCACTCTAGAGCCCAAGAAAATAAGAAACCAGGTTTGTCAAGGCTTAAATATGTTTTTTTTTCTTCTAAATTTCTATCTTTTTTTAATATTGACATTTGTTGTCAAGTTGTAGACACGTTTGGATGTGGTCTGACAATTTGTGTTGTTTCTTGGTAAATAAATTCTCATCATCTCTAAGCAAAAACTGTTTCCATGCTGAGTTTTGGTGCTTTTTAACCTGTTTGACCCGTATATATTTAGCTAATTTTTTTTTAATTTGATTACTTAGAGCTGTTTGAGATAAAAACACCACCCCTTCATAAATAAACGGGTCAATGCATTGAATAATAATTTCTGAATTTACATGTGATCTCCGATGACTCAAGTTGATATCAAGTTGTTCTTGATAGTGTGGACACTAAGCTTCAAAGAGATCTATTTGATATTTGGAATAAAGATTCTAAAAGTTTGTTCTTTGCAGGTCAGAAACGATTCCTCGCACGTTTATGTATATGGTACAGAGCAACCTAAGCAAGGTGGGTCCACTTTCTTTGCAACTGATGTGCTTCTTGACTACCAATAAATCACAAATTCTAAGTTGTTTTAATATTTTGTTTTAGACTACTCTAAGCTTTTGTTTATTGTGATGATATTGGTTCAGGAAGCAAGAAAATAGGAAAAGGCTACACTTTTTATTATTTCCGTTTGGTAGGTTTAGTAACACTTGCTACTTAATCTTTTTTACTGTTTTGGGCACCATTAAAGACTTTAATGGGTTCGCGGAACCTTGGATTTGAGAGGGAATTTATGTTTTTGTAATTGCTCTTTGCTAGCAACCTACTGGCATTTTAATAAAATTAATCATATTGTTAAAAAAAAGATTCATCACATTTTTTATTTCTTTGAAAGGTCAATTCTGGAAAGCCGTTACAAAATTGGATTTGCGAAAACTGTTTAGGGGTAAAGAAAAGATTAGTAATGAGATTCTAGGTTGGATTTGCAAAAACTATTTTGGTTATGATGGTTAGGCACCAGAACTTTGTTATGTATTGGTGGAAACATGTTGGCATATTGGGGGGATCAATGGAATCTGACACGTTAAATTAACATACAAAAGCATTTTGGGTGAGATTAACATACAAAAGTATTGGTTTTAACTTGTTACCAGTTTGCCGCATGTAAGTTTTATTTTTATGAACCGAGAAATCTACCTCTTTGACCCGTTGTATTATTACACATATGACCCATTATCTGATAATATTTGTTCTTTTGTAACAAGTCAAAAATGTCATTTTAAATACTTGGAAGAACAGGAGTCAACAAACTCTGATGATTCTACCCAAATGGTGCTGGACAAATAGGTGCTGGAATAGGCTTCTGGTGAAACCATGGCTTAAGTCAGGTATGATGTTTTCTCCTCTGATATCCAGCCTGTTAATGTGGTTATTTGGTCTGGTTCAACTAATATGAGCAGGGCAAAGAACACAAACCCTGCTTCCTTGAATCCCACTTAATTTAGTTTGAATGATACTGACTATTTACATATGGATATTGGTTCGACGAACGAGGCAAGAATCAGTTAACACAAACCTTATGGTATTTTAGGTACTTTATTTTAAATGACGTGGCATGTTTACATATGGATATTGGTTTGACGAATGAAGCAAGAATCAGTTAACACAAACCTTATGGTGTTTTAGGTACTTTATTTTAAATGACGTGGCATGTTTATCACTTTTCATTTTGATCTCTGTTGTATAAGTACAACCCCTTTTTAGGTAACAAAATTTTCTCTGTAGGTTATATTGACAGTGGTGGAGCAACAAACGAATCATAACGGACTGGTTTTTATGGAGCGATTCACTGAGTCATTGCATTATTATTAGACGCCTTTTTTACTCGCTTGAAAGTAGTGTTGGTGTCATTTTGTTGGCGAGTGATCACCATAAAGTTATGTCAGAGGTGTATATGGGATATTTGGTGGTGGTGCCTGCAAAAACTACACTTATTCACCTAATCCAAAAGGCGGTTAACCGCTTATGGTAATCTCATTAACCTAAACCACATGTGTATCTACTTCGATTAATTTGATTTTCAATATGCTCAGTTTGCTACTAGGGTTGAGATTTGTTTTTTTAGTTATATATACAGGTACAAATAAGGTCACCAAAACTATGTTATACATCCAGCCCTCTTACATTAAAACCCAACCAATTTTCCTAGGTAAGACCGAACGCCTTTGCTCGATTAGCATTCAAAAGGAAACCAAAAGGATTGAGATTTGTTGAAGTTTTCTTTTGTAATCACTCAAAGTTGAATGATGTGGTTTTAATTTGATTGATCGGGCATGCACTCACTTTGTTTAAATTCAAATATTTATTATGGGGTTTTTATTTTTATTTTTTGCCTAAAACTGAATGACATCTGCAATAATTTAGACAAACACAACATAGAAAGGTAATCTTTTTATCACACTTTTAAATAGAAAACATAAAATGGATTTCTCGTTTGAATTTGACAGACATTTCTATGTTGTCTTTTTTCCCTAAAATTGAACCACATTTGGCGTTAAAATTCAATTGCGGCCCCACAATTTACATGATCTGTTATCCTGATGAGAACCGACCCGCTTATGACCGCAAAACCTATACCGACCCGCTAAGTATTTATAGAGTAGTTTACATCTTCACGGGTTTGGTTGCAGGCCGGTTCGGGTTGGTTAGGGACTGATACTTAATTCAAAAAGTACAAGTGTGTATTCTTGGTACAAATGTAAATGGTTTGGTTTGCTTAAACATTTTGTATTCTTATAAAGTTGTTATTGTGCTTTACATTCTACTTCTGGTGCACTAATTCAATGGATCAGTCTTATTTCAATTTTGTTTGCCATGATTTGCACACTTTTGATCAATAATTGGAAGTAGGGGCTTCACATTTGGTAATAGAAGGTCTTAGTGTTGGTTTTGATATGTTTTCGTTTGGTTTCAGTTGGAGTATAAGGTGGCAAAGAGTGGGAGGGTGATCGGGAGTGCAAGGTTTATTCATATGGAGACGTTGAGTACATTAGATGAGTAGTCACATGACATGAGTCACAAGACGATGAGTAACAACACAAAACAAAAGCAAAGTTAAAGCCAAACGGGCTGCACACAAGATTTTCTTAGATGTGGCCCAGGCTGGCTCCAAGTATGTTCTTTTATCCCTTTAAAAACACATTTACTCGTGATTTAAAGATCATGTCACATGATTGAGATTATAGGATGGGAAGTTTGTTTACAGACTCATCTATCTTAGCGATCTGATGCGGTTTTTGACACAAGATGAAGCTGTGATGACCACATCTCTTCTGGTAGGATCAGTGGGAGATGAAAAGTTAGTAAAAAGGGCTTTGAAGACATTAGGTGGTAAGAACTTAAACCAGAAGTTATGCCTAAAATCCAATGATCATTTGATTATAATTTGCTCACACTTACTTGCATTTTTATTCATATTTTCAGGTTAATACATTAAGAGAATGAAAAGCAATGGCCTTAGACACTAAAAGATACGTAAACAATAGTCAACAAACTGCACCAAATGGTGAATGTGTTTGCTGGCATCATTATTGTGATTTGCTGGCATTTTAGCTTTCAAATTTTTAACATTTATTTATCTTTATTTTTAGACTCTGGTTAATTTAATTAGGGATATGAGGCGTTTATAGCTGTTTTTAGGTTGCATCGACCTCACATATTCATTTTCTTCTAGGCAGACTTTCATGTTATTTACGGTGCCCTCACAATGATTTTGATAAGGAAAATGTTACAGTATAAGTAATTATAAAAAAATCACATTTAATTTCTTTTAAAGAAGATGATTAATCATTAAGAACACATGGTAATATGATCATAGAAGTGGTAATATGTACAGCTTGGGCAGGTTGAGTGAGGGCATGGGTTGACCCGCTACCACCTTTTTTTATTTATTTTATATGTACTTTATGTGGACAAATGAATGCGAAAATAATCATAATAAATACAATATTTATGTTATGATAATCCAAACATTTGAAAAAAATGCGAAGTTGTCAATTCATTTATTTTCATTCATTTAATTTAATATTTATCTAAGTTATGAATCGTTTTTTTTTTTTCTTTTAAAAGTTTTCTTAACAAATTAATCTATAAGGCACTTTTATATTTGTATCCATGATTATAACATATAATTTTTATGTTTTTTAAAGGCATATAATTTTTATTTTTTATAGATAAAACTTATTTAAATTGTTATTTCATCAAGTGTACTTGCTTCCCTACTCAATGCTGGCCATGGTGAATAAAGATATCGACTATTATCTTCTTCAACCTTTATGCTACTCAAGTAAAATCCCCACCAAAGGTTTCTAACCCGTGAGTATCTTTTTATGAATTCTATCGTAGTATTTTCAATTCACACATGCAATGTGTGTTTTATATATGTTATTACATATACCATTTTCATTGTTCAACCCGTGTATATACAGGTCTATAACCTAAATAATATTATTAATATTGGTTCGGGTTAAAATAAAATCTGACCAAATATGGGTTCATGAACATATGGTTACCGTCTTAGTCTTAATGGGTCATTTTTTTAAATGTATGAGTTTGTTTCGGGTCAAAACAAATCTGAAGAAATATGGGTTCATGATCACATGGTGATGGTTTGTTTTAAAGAGCATTAATTTGGTTTAGGTCATCGCAAGTCAATTCATCGTTTTTATGTCGTCAGAACATTGTGTATAGTGTTGACTTCGAGCATGCTCGGTGTAATATCAACAGAACCGCTCACGTGGAGATTGGTTAAAGTTTGGTTGCCTTTGAATTTTAAAAGTGTTGGGATATTAGTTAAATAATATAATTTTACTTTGAGACCACATGTATAACACAATAATTTTTTAACCTATCCTTTATATATACAAAAAAAAAACATTACATATACACATCTTGCTTTTGTATGTTTTTATGGTTCTTTACAACTAGAAAAAGTTTAAGAAACCGAATTAATAATTTGTGGTGGAGATAAGGGAAAGAGAATGCTTTAGAGGTTAAAAATGTTATTTATATACTTTATTTATTGTAAATTAAATTTTCCTACCCGGAAAGTTTCCGGGTTATAACCTAGTTTTATACATTAAGGTTTATGATGCGGTAATGACATAAGAAAAGCCTTGTTGGACAGCCTCTATGGCTGCCACTGTTGGTGCATCTGTCTGTCGAATTCGTCTTGTATCGAGTCTTGTACTTAGAAATGATAGAGCTAGACACGTTGTACGAGAAAATAGGAGATGTGTGATGAATGTTGATTTCGCACGAAATGATTAGATCATTTCGTACGAAATAGCTATTGCTCATATCGCACGAAATGACTCTTATCTGTTTCGTGCGAAATACCACTCCTATAAATACCTAGCTTGTGATTTCATTTGTAATGTTCATAATTCCGGTGCCGAAGTGTTGCTGACAAATCAATATAACAAGACAATTAAGAGTGAATCAAACTGTTATAACGTCTAATCAATGAATTTTGCCTCTGATTAGACCGAGACCTCTTCTGATAGACGCGTTTAGATCGTTTCTCGATCCTACAAGTGGTATTAGAGCTCAGGAGGAAGAGTTCTTACCAATTTCAGCTTGTTTTCTTCAAAATTCTGACTTCTACACCTTCTTTTTCAAAATTAACAAAATTTTACGGTTAAAATGGATTGAATTTCTCATATGAAACGCATAACATAGTTTTAATCAATCCTTGAAAGAATTAGAGTTAAAATCGGTCTAAAACTTGTTAAATTTGTCCATTTCGCTTATGATCATACTCGAATACATGACATCAGCAGCATTTGGTACGAAATGAATCATTTAGTTTGAATCAGAGAGTTTATTTCGCTCGAAATCATCTTTGAGAAAGCTCATTTCGCACGGAATCATTTTCGTAGAATTCATTTCGTACGAAATCAACTACTTGAGTTTCATTTCGCACGAAATCAACTGTTTGGATACCATGTCGTACGAAATCAACTACTTGAGTTTCATTTTGCACGAAATCAATTGTTTCATTTGAAATTTGTATTTCGTGTGAAAGGACCATTCCGTTTGAAAAGCTATTTCGTATCAAAATTCCATTTCGCATCAAAGGGGTCTATTCCATTTGAAATCTCATTTCGTGTGAACTTACATATTGTTTGAATTTTGTGAATTTGTGTAACAGATTATCGAAACATGGAAGAGGAATTTTACAACGCATTTGCAACCACTCCAGTTGCCCCAGTCACAGCTGCAGAAACCATTGAAGTTGAAAATGAAACAGGAACGTCTCAAAAGCCTCCTAAACTTATGTACATCTAGGATTTTAAAGGATGGCAAAATCGGTTTGAAAACTGGGTGCAAGCCTATAAATTTGATGCATGGTGCTTGTTGGATGTATATTATGCTAAACCGAAAAATGAACGTGGGATTGAAAAAGCTTTTAGTGACTTCTCAGCGACTGAAAAATTGAAATACACCAGTGAAAAAATGATGATTAGTCTTCTCCAACAATCTGTAAAAGAAGATATTTTTGTGTTACTTCAATATCAAGGAACTGCGAGATCAATCTGGTTGGCGTTGATTAACAAGTTTAAGGGAAGCGCTGATATGATAAAGAATAAACAAGCTTTACAAAAGAAATCATTTGATTTGTTTGTGGCATTTGAAGGAGAATCAACAAAAGCGACTATTGATAGATATTGTCATCTTGTTCTGGAAATGGGAAGATTGGAAATAAAGAAAGACGACGATGAATGGGTTGATAAGCTCGCCGATGCGCTACCACAGCAGAAATGGGGAACATATTTGCTGATATTAAAACATATGAGAAAATCTGAAAGTATGAATTTGGCGAAGTTTATTCAGAAAATTGAAGAACATGAGTTGGATATTCAGAAAATTGCAATAATGAATAATCCAAATGCTCAACAAGATGTCAGTTTATACTACAGAGGAAACAAATTTGAGGTTACTCCGAATTCAAAGGTCAAAACTGCTTTCAGTGCTGATAGTTCTTCTGGATCAACTGCGAGTACTATGATTCAGAGTGGTGGATATTCTTCATCATATTCGAGTTTTGATCCGAATTTCACAACACCGAGTCCTCAACGACAGAATTCAACAAATCTGCAATGCAATGTTACATTGAATATTCAAAACGGTTAGAATCTTTCTCCAGATGTGGCTAAGCAACACATGGCATCACTGGTTACTATGTTAGAGTTGTATGAAAGCTTAGTTGCTAGCAAAATTGGAAATCCGATGCTTATCAAAGAGGATTATGACCAGATTGATGCTGAAGAACTTGAATTGATGGACATCAAGTGGTGTTTGGCCAGTGCCGTAAGAAGAGCAGAAAAATTTACACAAATCATCGGTAGAGATGATCTGCGTGATGTTGCTACTTCTCCATTAGGGTTTGATAAATCAAAAGTTACTTGCTTTCGTTGCAAAGAAAAGGGACATTTTAAACGAGAATGTAAAAACAAAGAAGCAACAGGAAGACAAGATTCGCCTGGAAAGAACAATTATTATCAAAAATCAATTTTTCATCAAATTGAACAACAACCGTCATCATCCCGTGCTATAGAAGATGGCAAGAAGAAAGCTTTTCTGGTAAACCAAGATGATGAAAGATTGCCAGAGGGATTTAGCTGGGATAATTATGTTCCAGATAAAGAATTCTTAAAAAATCAACACTTGTTGCTCAATTTTTGGAAGAAGAAGCAGTCAAGTCTAAGCCAAAAAAGAGTAAAAATTTTTAGATCATCAGAAAGTGATGAAGATACTGATGACGAGGAAGAGTACATTAATAATGCTAGAAAAAACTTAGACTGATTCAGTTTAATTTGTTTTTTTTGCAGATGAAATCGAGATGTTGAATGAGAAAAAGGATGCTAGATTGAAAAGAAAGTTAGAAGCAAAAAGGATTGCTGAAGAAAAGGTAAAAACAGAAGTTGAAGAAAGTTCAACAGAGAAGGTTGAAGATGAAGAGTGTGAGATAAAGTAGAATTTGATGAAGAACCAATAAGTGAAAATGTGATTGAAAAAATTGTTGAAGTAGAGAAAATTATTGAGAAAATCGTCGAAGTTGAAAAAATCGTTGAAGTAGAGAAGATAGTTGAAGTTGAGAAGGTTGTCGAGGTTGAAAAGATAGTTGAGGACATGAAACCTTGTCTGAAATGTCTGGAATCATGCAAAGATTGTGAGGAGAAAGACAAGAAGATTCGTGAACTTGAAGAGTTGAAAGAAAAATTATTGTCTGATGTGAAGTATGTGAAAGAATCATATGACGTACTGAACAACACGGTTGATAGTCTGAACAAGACAAATCTAGAAATGGGAGCTGCTCAGACAATGATGAGTTCGACTTTAATGACGAAGCAGAAGGTCATCAATGAGTATATTGAAGACTGTGCTAAGCTGAAGCAGGATTTGGAAGTTGAAAAGATAGAAAGTGAAAAAATCAAACGATTGCTGTTGAGTTATACAACTTGTGATTATTTGATTGATCGAGTTTATCCTACTGTTGCAGGTCTTGAAGTTTTTCAAGATAAAAAGATGGAAGAGGATACTGGTAAGAAACAAAGTGTCAAGTATAACAAGTGTCCGCCTCCAATCTATGAAAGTTATGCTCCAAGAAAACCAAATGAGGAACGTTTAAAAAATGCACTCAACATAAAGTTAAAGTCTGAAACCATTGATGAGTTACCAGAAAACATTGATATCACATTCACAGCGTCTGACACTGATCATGAGTCTGAGTTGTTAAAGAAAGTGGTCGATCAGGTGTTGGATATGGATGAAGAGTCAAAGTCGGAGTCTAAATCTGAAAGTTCGAGTTCATCAGAAAAGAGTCCAAGTTCACCAGTCAAACAGGTTTATAATAAAGAATTCTTCTTATCAAAATCTAATTTGAATATGAACCAATCAAAGTGGTATATACTTTGAATGATTCAGACAAATTATATTCTGATAAAGAATTTCCAATAAGAAGTGTCAAAACTGAAATGATCAAACAGGTTTTCAAATTAACAGAAATTAATATTTCTGAAATAAAAGATGTGAATCTTAATGAAAAACCTAAAAAGTACACTTCAAGAGTTCAACAAAGATTGAACAAGAAAAAGGGTTACAGTTCTGGTTCTGGTTTTCAAAAGAAACCAAACCATATCAGTAATTTTAAAAAGAAAGGATTAGGTTTTATTCCCCCAGAAAATCATAAAAATGAGAAAATTTATAAACCAAAAACTAAATTTGTTTCAGGAACAAATTTTGAAGAAGAAGAGAAAAAACCATTCTAGAGACAGATAAACAAAGAGTTTCTTGTTGAGAAGAAAAAGAAGATGGTGAAAGAATCTGAGAATAGGGTTGAACGAAGAACTTGTTACAGATGTCAAGAAGTTGGACACATTGCTTGGAATTGTCCAAAGCCCAACAACACAAAATAGGGAGTCTCTTCTAACTCAAAGATGAGGGAAAATGGGTTAACAAAACAAAACAACCAACTAAAAAGTTAAAATGTTCAAAGATTCAATTTTTGAAATCGGTGAAAGTTTGAAAAGATTTTACAACAGAAATGTTGATTTGAACAAACAAAGATGGGTTGTTAAAAGTTCAAAGAGTAGTTCTGACAATGAATCTGACTCGTTAAAGTCAGAGGAGTCATTTGTTGTGAAAAATGTTGTGAATTCTGTTCCAGAATTGAACGATGAAAACTTTCCAATATTGTCAAAAGAAAATTTAAAGCTAAAAGTTGGAAAGGTTGAGATTTCAGATCAATTCTTTGTCGGTAAGGAAGAATTTGATGCTGAAAAGGTTTTCAATGGAAATGTAAAACATATCTTTGGGAAGATGGTTGACGGGAAGGTAAAGGGCGCAAAAGAGTTTTATAAATCGAAAAGATGGTGGGATAGAGTTGAATCAAAGTCACCCAAGGCTGGTCAAGCTTGGGTGATAACATTTTCTACTTAAAATCCTGACTTGCCGGAGCTCCCAAGTTGGTAATCGTGGAGCAGGAATCGGCATCATTCTTTAAAAATTGTTTTTGTGAAAAAATTTAAAAAAAATTGTTAAAATTCTACCAGTGTGACTTGCCAAAACTCCCAGGTTGGTTATTGGGGAGTAGGAATCGGCATCTTTCTTGAGAAATTCACATATGTGATATTTCATCCTTCAAGTGGTAGTATTCTTGAAAATTGTCATATTTTATTTTACAAGTGGTATGGTTGATAAGCAAATCTACAAGTGGTGGAAAAAGAGGTTTTCATCTACAAGTGGTTAATCAAGGTCATTAAATTGAACTTGATTTAACTTTCTTTCAAGAAATTGGAAAACAAAGTGATGATCATAACCCTAACGTTACAAGTGGTAAAATCAACAAAACTTATTTTCCGGAAAAACCATTTTGATTAAAACAAACTTAAGTGTTTTGAAATCATAATGAGAAAATAGTTTGTTGACAGTGGGAGTTCGGATTGTTTATGTCAAGTGGATGGCGAATTGAAGCATTTCTCATCAGTCTATCAAATTTTCTTTTAATGGTTTTAAATTTTAAGGAGAGTAAGAAATTTCAGAAAATCCAAAAACATTAGAAAATTTGAAAAAGTAAAAAACATGAAAAAATCTAAAAAGCCAAAAACATGATAAAAAATGAAAAAGAGTTTTGTTGTGGAAAAGAGGAAATGATAGTACATCAGTGGACTATCACAGCACGTTAAAGAATTGTAAAGTAAAAATGTGATAAACGATCTCACTGCGGATATGTCAGTAGGTTGTTATGCATTCAGTAGATTGTATTCGAGATATAAACTTAAATATCAATACTTACTTATTTCGTGGGGAACATCTCTCGGATATATAGGTAACCCCTGAAATCTTGTTTGAAAGATTCTATTTTTAACATACTAGGTCTTTGTGCGTGATGATATCTGGGGTATTATACCAGGACTTCTGATTTTGCGGGAGCAATAGCCTAGTCCTCGTATAATATTTTGCACATGCTTTAATCTTAAAACTCACCCTCAGCATAAAAAATGATGAAACATTGGAAAATGCTAATCATGTGCTGTTGAAGAAAAGATCCCCAAACGGGACACACCAAAAGACGAGGCATCATCTCTTTGTCTAAACGGAAGTTCTAACCTGAGCTCTCATGGTCTCGCATTTACCTGTCTATAGATATCATTAGTGTACATTCATCTGTAAGACTGAATATAGAAGTCTGGATACGGGAGTATATTCGAGGTGGGACACGCGAATAAGTTTAAGTCAATTAAAACACTAAACTCGTATCTCGAAACAGTTGAACTTTGTGTGAAAATTTAAGTGGATCATTATACTGACAATCTAAGTGAATCGTTTAGAACTTAAAATGTTTAAAGCTTAACGGTTTTTGTGATTTGTCTCATATTCTGATATGATCCTCTTACATAAACTCACAAAAAATATTGTTTGTAAATATTTTTCTATTATTGCATTCCGTTAAAAACAAAATTTCAAAAAGATTTTCAGTATGTTTAGCATAAATTTTTGTAAATAAAAAAAGATTTTCGACAACTGATGATGAAATGTTGATTTTCAAAATTCAAAGTGCTAAATATGATGAACAGGTTTGGGAGAGTGTATTTAGAAAAATGTTTTGCTTACATGTGGTCATCAGAGATTTTTAATGATAAATCATTTTGATTTTTGTTTTTACAAATGATAAGCAGAGATTAAATTTGTCAAATATTAAATTTGTGAAATTTATTTTGAGGTAGAGGATGTGCAGGTTAGCCAGGTTCCTGATTCTGAGATTTTCAGAGAAACCAGGTTGCGATCCTGATCTCGTAAAAGCTGGAAAGCATGAGTAGAGTGTGAGTCAGATTACGATCCCAGTACAACTTAAGGGGGAGTCTGCTAGCAAGGGGGAGTCTGAAGATAGCAGAGCCAGATTCAATTCCTGATGTAGAGAAAGAGTTTTGTTGGATGCTTACACTGTCAGATTTTTTTAAAGAGCGAAGACTGATAAAGATTGAAGACTGTGAAGACTCGACACTGAAAACTTCGTCAACATCCAAGGGAGAGTCTGTTGGTGCATATGTCTGTCGACTTCGTTTTGTATCGAGTCTTGTACTTAGAAATGATAGAGCTAGACACGTTGTACGAGAAAACAGGAGATGTGTGATGAATGTTGATTTCGCACGAAATGACTCTTATCTATTTCGTGCGAAATACCACTCCTATAAATACCTAGCTTGTGATTTCATTTGTAATGTTCATAATTCCGGTACCGAAGTGCTGCCGACGTGTCATCTGAACTGTATTCTTGTCAAGTCAATATAACAAGACAATTAAGAGTGAATCAAACTGTTATAAAGTCTAATCAATAAATTCCGTCTCTGATTAGACCGAGATCTCTTCTGATAGACTCGTTTAGATCGTTTCTCGATCCTACAGCCACCTCAGCTTTTGTTATGTCACTTGGTTTTCTCTTTTTATAGAAAGTATAGCTAGATGTGCACTACAATTTTTTTTTTTGAAAAGAAGTTTTTTTATATACAAAAACTAGCGATTTTTATAAAAAAAATTGCAAAAAAAAAATTAGTGTGTTTTTTAGGATTTTTTAGTTAGTTTTCGAGTTTTCGCGTTAAAAGTGGTTTTCATTTAAACCATTCCCTTCTTAATTATACTTATAATTATAAACAATAGCTTCTTTATACATTATAACTAATCACACAACTAAATAGAATTTACATGAAGTTTGAACTTACATCTTAAATGTCTATTTGCTACCATTCACACTCTTCAACAAAACACGAATGAAGCAATTGTTTATTGAGAGATGAACAAATATAAAAATGAGAGCAAGATAATATAATGCAGTTAATGAAAATATGTAATACATTCATGAAGCCTTAATTAAAATATCATTTAGAAATGTAATATGTTTGTTTGGTGTGGATGTGTCATTACGAAGGCATTGCATCAACCTCCCTTCTGTGGTGTGCAGAATGTGTAAAAAGAAGACGACATATGGTAAGCTCCAAAAAGGCAAAACATTTAATAACATGATTGGAGTCATACAAAATGTACTGGATGCAATAAAGGAGACATCATATAGCATGTCCGGTCCAACGTTTCTTAAAGACCCTAAGCAAACTACGAATACGGGCCCCTTTTGTGACACTCGAGGTTTTTCCGAACGAACACCTTATAATATTTTGTGTATGCATATATTATTAAATGAAAACGTGATCTTAATTTGCATAATGTGTGGTATGTATGTATATATATATGTTTGAATGTGAGTCGAGACCATGACTCGCAACCGGGCGGTTGCGAGTGGGCCATTGGGCCGTGACCGGTTTGGGCCGAAACCCCAAGCCCAACCCGAAAACACCCCTTGTATATATATCCCACCTTTCCCCACCTTCCCTCATTTTACACACACAAACACTTCTACTCTTCCTCTCAACTAGAAAACCCCAAAACAACATCCAAACTCTTCCAAATTTTCGGTTCAAGCTCAAGGATCTCGGATAAGCTCTTCATCACTCGGACACTCCATCTTCTCGGTTCCCTTTTCTTTGTTTCGGCTCATTCTCCTTCTCCTATACCGGTTAGTGTTACATATGTGTAATGGTTGTCTTGAATGCTTGATGAATAAAATGCTTATGAACTAAGAGATGCTTGGTTAGTAGTTTTTGTATGATTTTTTTTAGGATGCTTTGTGAAACTTGAACTATATGTGAAAACCCTTGTGTATGAAGCATGATAATATGTTTATATGGCCAAAGGAATAGTGATTTTAGGAATGATTATGCCAACCGAACCATGTCTAAAGTTACAAAAATGCATGTTCTTGTTCTTACATGATGATCTAAATATGTGTGATTTTGGTTCAAAAATGTGTGATTATGTTTGGCATGAAAACCCTAGAAACTATGAACATTTGATGAACTAGTTGAAGATGGTTTGAAGATTTAAAAAGGCAAAGTTTGATCTATTTTCATTGCTGGTCAGTTTAGGAAAAGTGTTAATGGAACCTTATTGGCTGTTTCCTAATCTGGGACTGATTGCATAGTACATATGGACTGAAAAGATCTGCATCATCACGTGTACATGAAAATGACAGCATTCCGACTCGCAACTGCGTCGTTGCGACTCGCAACCAAGGCATGACAACTCGAGACCACGTAGTTGCGACTCGCAACCACTGCATGACTACTCGAAACCACACGATTGCGACTCGAGACTACGCCGGTTGCGACTCGCAACCACAGCATGATGACTCGAGACCACGGTTACGACTCGCAACCATAACGTGACAAGCCGAGATCTCCTAGTTACGACTCGAGACCATCTGGTTGCGAGTGGGCTGTCCACTTTGGTTATTGGGCCATTATGTGTTATGGGCTAGCTGTTGACTGGGTTATGTGTTACTGTTGACTGCTTAATTGTTTAGGCCGGCCCAATAACCCCATGACTGTTTACTTGTATGCATGTTACGTGCCAGTATGTGTTTTACGTGAATACTTGTATCTGACCTATACCGGTAACCATGTTAGGACGTGGTGACCAGCGTGTTTGACCAAGTAACCTAAACCTACCGAGCAACCCAAGGTGAGTTCACAACTTAAAAGCATGCGTCCCGGTGGTTTGGGACACGAGACTAACAACCCTATCCCCTGGTAAAAGGGGATACCATTTACATACTTTCCCTGGTTATTGGGAACACAACTTACTTTTCCTTCCCGGGTATTGGGAAACCTTTTGGTTAATTACTGTTTATACGGATTGCAACTAACGGCACTAAACGAAACTCTATCACTCAAGTCCCTACTACAAATACCGATTAGTCGCCGGGTTAGGCGAGCGGGTTATTAGTTGATAGCGCTATTTAGGTGTTTACCAGCCTCACACCGTGCCCTGGTTTGGGACGGGCGTGAACTAATAGACTCAGAAATCCGTCAATGATGATAGAACATTGACATCGGGGCATCCTGCGGATACGCAACGGTTACCTAGTGTTCGGTATTGGAAAAACAGTTTAGTCGCTAACTTTTGGGGTAGCTCCCCAGGGCATGTATAAACGGGTAAATTAACCGGTGAAACAAGTTTTTGGTAATAAAAACTGGACAACTAGTGAACTCACTCAGCATTATTGTTGACCCCTTACTGCATGCTTTGCAGGTAACCAATGATTCAGGAGCTGCTGCTTGGGGATGTGTAGTGTTCGTCAAACCCGTGTGTCGGGATAACTGTTTCGGACAATGAACTGTTTTTAAAACTATTTTGGTTTATGCTTCCGCTGTTTTGTTAAACTAATCACCGAATCTAAACTCTAATGTTGCTAATTACTCCGGATATTAAATATTTTTGCTAATAATTAAATGCTCAGTATAATTGGTGGCTGGATCCTGGTCAGTCACGCCCTCGAAGCGGGTGTTATCCGCAGGTGGAATTTGGGGGTGTGACAGATTGGTATCAGAGCCATTGGTTATAGTGAACTTGGTTTTAAAAAGGGGAAAATCTTTTTGGAGAAAACCAGACTATAACCTGTGACTCGCGACGACACTACACTCCAAGTACAAGGCTCAACACTTTTGACCTCCTAGCTCGGACCAGTGTTTACTTGTTTGCTTACTATATGTTTCCTGTTTCGCTATACGTACTAGTATGTCTAACTAGTGAACGCCCACATACGATATTGCATGTGATTGCACGTTAGCACACCAATATGAATTCATGTACACTTTCTCGTATCATGTGATTGATAGGGTGGTAATTCCCTAAACCTCCGTGGCTTACACTACTTGATACTCTTTGAAATCTACTCGAGTGTGGGGAACCATTTGACATGAGTTAAGAGGAGCTGAGATGAGCATGCAAATCGCAATATTATTGTGGGTGCACACATAATAATAATGTGGGGTGCATGCGAGTCCCAGTGAGGCTTAACAAGTGAAAAAGGGGTTCCGTTTCGTTATTTGTATGATGAGAAACACAACAGTCCATAGGAGCCGTAGCAGTGATTGTCTCCTACTCGAACACGATCTTTTCACTTCTCACTGCACCCTTTCGAACCTCGATGCTATCGAGTATTACCTGAACACCCATATGAACGCCTAGCGAGCGGTGTAGAACATTAGATGCTTGTACGAACATCCCCGGGTTGGATGTTGAAACGACAATGATTGGTCTATATCCTTCTCACCTTTCTTCGCTTGCTGGAACGTAACGTGTTGACGTCTTAAATCCCGAAGTGCGATCACTTCTGCAACACTATCTCAACATACCGTGTATTACTCAGTCAACTTGCAAGAACGGTGGACAAGAGGGTAAACGTAGTACCTTACTGGCTTCAGCATTTGAACGACCCTAGTCAGCGGCTCATAGGAGCCAGCTCTTACGAATCAGTCGGGCCATAAGCGATGACAATCGACAATGGTGCGGAAATGCGTAACGGCCAGCTCAATAAGTACACCTTGGGACGCGGCACGGAAACGTGACAAGATGGACTTGTCAGTAAAGGATCGTAGCGCACCATTTCAAGCAACGACATCAGAAACAACAGTCGCGACAACATCAAGGTCAACAACCAGGGGAATGATGATAGTAATGGGAATTCTCGCAACCGTAACAACAACATTGGAAATGATGCTCGTGGAAGGGCATTTAGGATTGGCGCAGGCGACGCCAGGCATAGTAGCAACATGGTAGCTTGTATGGGTAGTTGTTTGCTTCATCTCTACTCTGCTTAACCCTGATACTTCTTAAAACCGAACCAGATGTGGAATCGACTGATGGCAAGTCAAATAGAATCTCAAAAGTTCGTTAGGATGTAAACACGACCTTGTGGGACGAGTGTCCGGTGTCGACCTTCCTTCTACCACACTCGATGGTTACAATGCAGCAGTTAGTGTGAATTGGTTACCCAGGAATCACACGAATATACCCAGTGAGGAGAAAACTTTGTGTGGAGAATCGGCATTTGTTCTAAAGCATCAGAGTAGTTCGATAGTTAGCGCCATTTCAGCTGTGAAGGCCAGAAGTGTCTACAGAGGGATTATTCCGCTGTGTTAGCAACCGCTACGGATGTTAAGGCTAAGGAAAAGTGGATCGAGGATCCACCAGTTGTTCGTTGTTTCTCTCGGCATGCTATCCGAGGGACATTCAGTTTTCTTCCGAAAATTTGTTAGGCGGAATCTCAGTTTGATCTCACGTCTGAGGCAGCCCTGATTACTTGTACTTTTACCATTTTGCGCCAGGAAGGTCGCAAGATCTATCAAAGCAACTATAGGAACCGTCGGACAGGAGTTTTGTAGGGTCTGGTTCTTCGCTTTGGGGGAGCCCCACTCATCTTAGGGAAGATGGGCCTTTTCGTGTGTATACCGACCATTAAGAACTCATCAAGGTGACAGCCCATAACCATTTGTCTCGATCCTGTATTGACAACCTGTTGACCAGTTACATGGGTCATGCTCCTATGTGAAGATTGAGTAGCGAACGAACTAACATCAGATGGAAGTCCAAAGGGAGGATGTTCCCAAAACGGCATAGTGAACGCAATGAGGCCATTTCCAGGAGACACCGGATGAATTATTCCATGACCTTTTGGGGTGAACAACCCACCAGCTGCTTTATGGATCACACTGCAACTGTGTTTATCTAGTTCGTTTTGAATCACTTCTAGGAGAAAGGGGCACCTTGAACAACACTTGTATTCCATTGTAGAGCTTCTAGGGGAGGAGCGTCTACGTGCGAAGCCTACCTAAGCATGACTTCAGGATTTGGGAAGTACACATTTTCTTTTTATCAAACAACGAAGTGGGAATACACATGGAACTCGCTAAGATCCATTTTGCTAGGAACTGATCAACATCAAAGATCCCTCGAGAATACAGGAGTTTCTTGGTCCCACCAGATACTATCGCAGCTTAATCACAAGATTTTCAAAGGTCGCACAGCTTAAGTCTCGTTGGCACAGCAAGGTGTTGTGTTCGTGAAGGACCAAAACAGGAGGACGTCTTTTCAGCTTTCGAATCCCAACTTTGTAATGCACTGAGCATCATCTTCACCCTAGGGTACGGGTGATCTAGCGGTATACCATGATGCTTTGAATCAGGATCCCAGTTACACACTGATGCAACGCGAGAAGGTTATTGCTTACGCCTCTCGACAACTTAGGAAGCACGAAAGGAACTACACAACGCTTGATTTGGAACTGGGAGCAGTGATCTTCGCACTTAAGTTATGACGGCATTACCTATACGGAACCAAGTGCGCCATCTACACCGACCACAGAAGTTTAGAACACATATTCAAGCAGAAGGAACTGAATATGCGACAGCGACGATGGGTCGGACTGCTGAATGATTACGAGTGCTCTATCAGGTATCACCCGGGCAAGGCCAATGTAGTAGCAGACGCCCTCAGTCGGAAGGACACTACGCCTAAGCGCGTAAGAGCTTTACAACTCACGATCCATTCTAGTCTACCTTCGCAGATACGAGCTGCTCAGATGAGAAGCACTGAAACCGGAAAACGTTAGAGCTGAAGCCCTATGCGGGTCAAGGCAACGCTTAGAACAGAAGGAAGACGGTGCTTATTATGTAACGGGACGCATTTGGGTCCCACTCTATGGCGACTTACGAGAACCTACGATGGATGAAGCGCACAAATCTCGCTACTCAGTACACCCTGGTTCGGATAAGATGTACCACGATATTAAGACTACGTATTGGTGGCCTAGCATGAAGGCCCACATAGCAACTTACGTCAGCAAGTGTTTGATTTGTGCGCGAGTCAAGACGGAATATCAGAAACCCTCAGGCCTACTCCAACAACCAGAGATACCACAAGGGAAATGAGAGCAAATTTCCATGGATCTCGTTACTGGCCTACCTAGATCACAGCGCGGAAACGATACTATCTGGGTGATCGTGGATCGACTCACGAAATCCGCACACTTCTTGGCAATCAAAGAAACAGATAAATTCTCCACTCTGGTGGAGATATACCTCAAGGAAGTTGTTCGAGGCACGGGGTGCCCACCTCTATCATCTCTGATCGAGATACACGTTTTACTTCGGAACTGTGGCAAGCAATGCACAAGTCTTTTGGCTCACGTTTAGATATGAGCACAGCATATCACCCACAGACGGACGGGCAGTCCGAACGCACTATTCAAACATTAAAAGACATGCTTCGCGCTTGTGTAAACGACTTTGGCAACAGCTGGGAAAGGCATCTGCCACCCGTGGAATTCTCGTATAATAATAGCTACCACACCAGCATTAAAGCTGCTCCGTTTGAGGCATTGTACGGACGTAAATGCCGGTCACCTCTTTGTTGGGCAGAGGTGGGGGATAGTCAAATCACTGGTCCAGAACATGTGGTAGACACTACTGAGCGGATTGCTCAAATACGACAACGCATGGCGGCCGCTCGTGACCGTCAGAAGGCCTACGCCGATAAGGGCAGGAAACCACTTGAGCTCCAGGTTGGGGAGCGGGTATCACTCAAAGTTTCACCCTGGAAGGGTGTGGTTCGTTTTGGTAAACGAGGCAAACTCAACCCACGGTACGTGGACCTTTCGAAATCCTTGAGAAAATAGGCAAGGTGGCCTACAGACTGAACTTACCAGCAGAACTCGGTGCAGTTCACAACGTTTTCCATGTGTCGAATCTGAAGAAGTGTCTGTCAGATGAGACGCACGTAGTTCCTCTGAAGGAACTCACGATCGACGAACGGTTGAAATTCGTCGAAGAACCTGTCGAAATCACGGACCGGGATGTTAAGGTCCTCAAGAGCACTAGAATACCTTTTGTTCGAGTTCGTTGGAACTCACGTCGCGGCCCAGAGTTTACCTGGGAGCGGGAGGACCAGATGAAGTCCAAGTATCCCCAGTTATTCCCAAACGAAAACCCCAGCACTGAAGCTACAACCGAATTTCGGGACGAAATTCCAAACTAACGGGGGGATGATGTGACACCCCGTTAAAACACGTTAGCTTGGCAGTGGCTGCTTCAACTTTCGGGACGAAAGTTCTTAAAACTTGGGGATAATGTGACACTCGAGGTTTTTCCGAACGAACACCTTATAATATTTTGTGTATGCATATATTATTAAATGAAAACGTGATCTTAATTTGCATAATGTGTGGTATGTATGTATATATATATGTTTGAATGTGAGTCGAGACCATGACTCGCAACCGGGCGGTTGCGAGTGGGCCATTGGGCCGTGACCGGTTTGGGCCGAAACCCCAAGCCCAACCCGAAAACACCCCTTGTATATATATCCCACCTTTCCCCACCTTCCCTCATTTTACACACACAAACACTTCTACTCTTCCTCTCAACTAGAAAACCCCAAAACAACATCCAAACTCTTCCAAATTTTCGGTTCAAGCTCAAGGATCTCGGATAAGCTCTTCATCACTCGGACACTCCATCTTCTCGGTTCCCTTTTCTTTGTTTCGGCTCATTCTCCTTCTCCTATACCGGTTAGTGTTACATATGTGTAATGGTTGTCTTGAATGCTTGATGAATAAAATGCTTATGAACTAAGAGATGCTTGGTTAGTAGTTTTTGTATGATTTTTTTTAGGATGCTTTGTGAAACTTGAACTATATGTGAAAACCCTTGTGTATGAAGCATGATAATATGTTTATATGGCCAAAGGAATAGTGATTTTAGGAATGATTATGCCAACCGAACCATGTCTAAAGTTACAAAAATGCATGTTCTTGTTCTTACATGATGATCTAAATATGTGTGATTTTGGTTCAAAAATGTGTGATTATGTTTGGCATGAAAACCCTAGAAACTATGAACATTTGATGAACTAGTTGAAGATGGTTTGAAGATTTAAAAAGGCAAAGTTTGATCTATTTTCATTGCTGGTCAGTTTAGGAAAAGTGTTAATGGAACCTTATTGGCTGTTTCCTAATCTGGGACTGATTGCATAGTACATATGGACTGAAAAGATCTGCATCATCACGTGTACATGAAAATGACAGCATTCCGACTCGCAACTGCGTCGTTGCGACTCGCAACCAAGGCATGACAACTCGAGACCACGTAGTTGCGACTCGCAACCACTGCATGACTACTCGAAACCACACGATTGCGACTCGAGACTACGCCGGTTGCGACTCGCAACCACAGCATGATGACTCGAGACCACGGTTACGACTCGCAACCATAACGTGACAAGCCGAGATCTCCTAGTTACGACTCGAGACCATCTGGTTGCGAGTGGGCTGTCCACTTTGGTTATTGGGCCATTATGTGTTATGGGCTAGCTGTTGACTGGGTTATGTGTTACTGTTGACTGCTTAATTGTTTAGGCCGGCCCAATAACCCCATGACTGTTTACTTGTATGCATGTTACGTGCCAGTATGTGTTTTACGTGAATACTTGTATCTGACCTATACCGGTAACCATGTTAGGACGTGGTGACCAGCGTGTTTGACCAAGTAACCTAAACCTACCGAGCAACCCAAGGTGAGTTCACAACTTAAAAGCATGCGTCCCGGTGGTTTGGGACACGAGACTAACAACCCTATCCCCTGGTAAAAGGGGATACCATTTACATACTTTCCCTGGTTATTGGGAACACAACTTACTTTTCCTTCCCGGGTATTGGGAAACCTTTTGGTTAATTACTGTTTATACGGATTGCAACTAACGGCACTAAACGAAACTCTATCACTCAAGTCCCTACTACAAATACCGATTAGTCGCCGGGTTAGGCGAGCGGGTTATTAGTTGATAGCGCTATTTAGGTGTTTACCAGCCTCACACCGTGCCCTGGTTTGGGACGGGCGTGAACTAATAGACTCAGAAATCCGTCAATGATGATAGAACATTGACATCGGGGCATCCTGCGGATACGCAACGGTTACCTAGTGTTCGGTATTGGAAAAACAGTTTAGTCGCTAACTTTTGGGGTAGCTCCCCAGGGCATGTATAAACGGGTAAATTAACCGGTGAAACAAGTTTTTGGTAATAAAAACTGGACAACTAGTGAACTCACTCAGCATTATTGTTGACCCCTTACTGCATGCTTTGCAGGTAACCAATGATTCAGGAGCTGCTGCTTGGGGATGTGTAGTGTTCGTCAAACCCGTGTGTCGGGATAACTGTTTCGGACAATGAACTGTTTTTAAAACTATTTTGGTTTATGCTTCCGCTGTTTTGTTAAACTAATCACCGAATCTAAACTCTAATGTTGCTAATTACTCCGGATATTAAATATTTTTGCTAATAATTAAATGCTCAGTATAATTGGTGGCTGGATCCTGGTCAGTCACGCCCTCGAAGCGGGTGTTATCCGCAGGTGGAATTTGGGGGTGTGACACCTTTGAACTTGTATAAGGAAAACATCGATTATGCTTTCTGCATTCCCATACACAGTCTCAATCGCAAACACAATATCAAAATTCAAAGATTCAAAGTATATTTAAGGATTTAGGGAAAATAATGATTAAGTAATTGCAATATATAGAGATTACTATAAACAGTAGGTGTTAACCAACCTGGATAGTCCTTACGACACCACTAATTTTCCCTAATTTCTCCTCTATTTTCTACCGAATCAGCGATGCCATTGAGCTTAATGAGCATGTGCGACGTTACAGTTAGAGAGAAGTGTGATGACGGCCTAAATTAAATACGAATTCCGGAGTTGGAATACGGTCTCTTTAATTTGAAAATTGGTTCTTCAGTTTGGCCTTGCAATAAACATTGCTTTTGTTTTGTTCATTTGAGTTTAATACAGTAATACACATATGCTACATAAAGATTTTAAAAAAAATTAGGAGCCCTTATTTTTTTGAGGCCCTAGGCCATTGCCTATATTTGAAAGTCTCTAGGTATGACCCTATTATATAGTTGGGTGGAGCAAAGAAAAAAGTTCAAGACAATATCTTGGGGTGATTGGTGTAGTTTTACATGTAAAAGTTATTCTGTGATGTTTTTCTCCTTCCTTTACTATATCTTGTGTCTCTTGTGTGGTTTAAAGCCACTAAGGGCTTTATCACGCCATGTAAGCATCACGTAGATTTTGAGATAATAATGGCACCCCCTTTAACAATGATGGTGTGGGATAAAGCCCCACTGGCGCCCCCAGCTAATTAAATATTAAAAAAGAAAGAAAAATAAAAAAATCTGATTGGTTAAGAGGCATGGGGCCCACCAGATGCACCCATTCACGCACGTTAGTGGGCTGGCGGACAAGGGGTAGTGCCTCCTTGGTTATGTGTAGGGGTGGGGGAGGGAGCCAAGGGGCGCTATTTTTGCTGAGTTGGCAGGGTGGCGCGAATAGGGTTGTAAACGAATTGAAAGAATACGAACAAGACCTTGTTCGTGTTCGTTCGTTAAGGAAATAAATGTGTTCACGAACGGTTCATGAACACTTACCGAATGAGATTTTATGTTCGTGTTCGTTCATTAAGGAAATGAGCTTGTTCACGAACGGTTCTTGAACACAAACGAATACAAATAAATTTGGCGAACGCGACGAAGGATAAAGGTGGATGGCCCAGAGAGTAACGTGGAGAATCCATTATAATGGAACAGAGGTCGATCGTATAGGACCACTGTTTTGACTCCTACATTCCCTAGCAAAGAGACCAAGCCTATTACACTTATAACACTTAATCTTTGATTTATCCAACCCAACCTTCAAGTTCCTATGCAACCCCAGAAACTTCCTACCAGTTCTTTTGTAAAACATGCTTGTTCTCACACTCAACAAGGCAAGTTGATGTAAAATGTCTATTTCTTCCAGATATGTGGGGTAAAAATGTTGAAGGCCATTTTAACTCAAAGGACAAGTTGTCAGAGATCTGGTTTTCCACATTAGCTATACAAACGTAGTTGGGTGAGTAAGAATCAGAGTTGAATGATCTACCAGATGTCATGTCAATGAAATGATCATAACTCTGATCCTTACTACTACCAGATGATTCTTTCTGACCAAAAAGTGCTGTACTACCAAAAGAATAGTCATCAGCCACCTTTCCTGACTCTTGTAACTTCTTTTTCTGGTTAAGCTCTCTCTCATAAGTGAGGAGCCTACCATGAAGTTGAGTCAAACTCATCTCCTTAAAACCCACATAGTTTTTAGTAACAAAGGCTATAGTGTCCCATTTCCTGGCAATGATCTAAGGAACCTACTATTTAAAGTTGAGTTAGCATATTCCACATTAACCAGTTTTAGCTCACTAATCAGACAACTAAACCTTTCAAACTGTTGGGTTAATGACTCTCCTTTGACATGACAAAACGTTTCATATTGTTGGTTCAACACTTCTTTGTTGTTCTCAATGACTTCTTCTGTACCACCGAATTGCTCTTTTCGTGCATCCCACAACTTTTTTGCATTGTTACAATGTAACAGGCCAGCATAGATATCATTAGGTAGTGCTGTAGCAACTATACTGAATGCTTTAGCATCTAACTCAATTTTCTGAAAATCCTGCTCAGCGTATTTTTCAGGTTTCTTAGGTACTTGGTGTAAGATTAAATATATTACGTATTGGTATTTAATCTATAGCCATCATAATCACTTACATTATAGAGATCAAAATATATTAGAACCTATTAAATAATTAGTTGGTAATTGTTGATGGACCATATTACCCTTATTAACTAATTAGGGTTTCCTCCTGGGTGCTTATATAAGGAGACTTATGTGGAGGTTAAGGGGTTACTCAGTTTCACAATCAGACACCCTATTAGCCATAACATCATAATGCTCGACCTCCTCTCCTACAACCGATACCCTTTTCGGTTTTCTTAGCCACCATCATTAGATTGCACCCTAAGGAGGAACCAGACCAAAACTGACAACTATGTCAAACACTATTGCTGCATCTACATCTGGATTCTCTGCTGGCCTGTACTGATGCAATCAAAGGTATGTTTTTCATGTTTTCCTTCATGTATAAACAGAACTGAACCAACATGTGGTATCAGAGCATATGTTGATTAGTCAGTTCTGTTTTCGTATCCATAATTCTGGGATTGAAACTTGGAAAACGGAATTTTGAAACCTTATGAATCATAACAGCCGGTTTCGAGTCGGCCTTGTCCACTCGAGATCATTGTTTTCGGATAAAAGCTTAATCATATGTTTATTCGAAATTAACTGGTTTATGTTTTAGCCGAAATCTGTTTAGAAAATTATTAATTTTCAGGTTTCGGGTTCCAGAATTTTATGTTTTACTTTTTTAGGGTTCATCACTTGTTCTTAGAAAATTCGAAAATTCTATTATGTTTTGGAATATGATTCGGATTATTAAGTGTTTTTCCTGTTTTTGATCTGTTTTGTCCTCTAAAGATTTCAAAAAAAACTGTTATTAGATAAACAGATTATGATTTTGAAATATTTGATAAAATTAAATCTTTATTAAAACAGGAAACACTATCATAAAATCCCTTAGATTTCGAATTTTCGGTTATGATATCACAATTAACAGCTGTTGACGAGGTTGCTACTCGCAACCATGAGGTTGCTACTGGCAACCATGAGGTTGCTACTCGAGACCATGAGGTTGCTACTCGCAACCATAACGTCATTAGTCGAGACCGTAGTTGCGACTCGCAACCATAACGTCATTAGTCGAGACCGTAGTTGCGACTCGCAACCATAACGTCATTAGTCGAGACCGTAGTTGCGACTCGCAACCATAACGTCATTAGTCGAGACCGTAGTTGCGACTCGCAACCATAACGTCATTAGTCGAGACCGTAGTTGCGACTCGCAACCATAACGTCATTAGTCGAGACCGTAGTTGCGACTCGCAACCATAACGTCATTAGTCGAGACCGTAGTTGCGACTCGCAACCATAACATCATTACTCGAAATCGTGGTTGCGACTCGAAATCTCATTATTTTAAGCTGTTTAAATGTGAACTAAAGAAAAAATATTTAGTTAATTAATGAGGATCAAATAATGATTGTTTTTTGTAATTATTTAGTTAATTAATGAGGATCAAATAATGCTTTACAAAACCAAAAATGGCTTTACTTGAATGAGTTTTTGATATATCATTTCTGGCCAAAGCTGACTTGATACATCTACTTATCGTTCAAGTATTACGAAAGCTATGTTAAGTGTGCATCATAAGCATGAATGTTTTAATATCTGGCCAAAGCTGATTTAATTCCTTCATAGATGGCATACTTAACAAGTGCATAACTAAAGTGATTGTCTCAATTTCTGGCCAAAGCTGATTTGTTACAACCACTTTGCACACATGCTTAAATGATTACACTTCTGGCCAAAGCTGTTTTGTCTTCGTTTAAGTAGAACTTTAAGTAGTCTATTATTTTGATGTTAGTAATAGACGTATCACAATCTCTTCACATAATGATCCTTATATTAATGATCCTCAATTAATTTTTTTTTGTGATCATTTTGTCTGCCTTATTCTTAGTACCCATAATTTTACTCACTATAATTTTCTTCTAAAAATCTCATCCACTCTAATTCCTAAACCTAAAATGTTTGCTTTTTTAAAGTTTCTATAAGAATTAGCTCTTAAATTAAATACTTGATTATCTCTTAAGACACGATAACCCTATTGCTCTCTTCTGATAAGGCACTACAGAAGAAAAGTAGAGCGTGATGATTAGGATAAATCGAACATGATGTCTCTTATGATAATCAAGAACTCTCTTACATAATTGCTATCACTAAAGTTATTCCAGATTAAGTTTTCCTAAGACTAATCTATAATTCTGGAATAATCACAAGAACTCCTAAGGTGCATGTCTTCATTTAAAATTATAAATTATAAGGTTAAGTGGTATATGTGAATATATTATAATGTACAATACCATGACCCATAAAGTTAAGGGCTTACGCATGGAAATAAGTACATATTCCAGTACATTACATACTAAGTTTTCATTTGTACAATTTGATGCATTATAATTCAGCTATAACACTCAAAAGTACCAAAGTATAATGAGTGTGTTGATAAGCAACATATGTACAAAGAAATAAATGTTTGAAACTGGAAAATAAGATGTTATTCACCTTACAACCACTAAAACCTTAAGAGAGGATTGTTCTAAGGTCCATGGACAAATTACAAGTGCTAATCCCAACGTTAAGGTTCTTCAAGGGAAAAATCTCATTGCATAATTATGTCATTAGATTAGGCATAAGCAACAAGACTATCCATTATTCTAAAGAACAGTTGGATAAATTAATTAGATAGTAACTTCCTAATGATATTTAAGTCTGATAATTTTAATATTCCAATTAACACATGATTAGTTGATTCTAGTTCCATACGTTTCCTTACCAGAACTCGACAAATAACTAACATGAGAGTTAGTGACAAAATTAAAATGTTAAGACTATAAGAACCATAATGAACAGTCTTCCAACAACGCTTTTCGATACCTTATATATTCTGAAGATTAATCAGAATATAGTATCATAATTAAGCAATGTTATGAAGGTTGTGAGGTTTGCATAGTCAACATAAAGTCACACTTATCTTAAACTCTCCTCTTATTTGTTCTAAATATCTGGATAGAAACATTACTAAGATGAAACTAGATGATACCTTACTTTTTCACAACTTTTGTCATCATGCAAATGAGAATTTGACAAAAGGAAAATGAGACTTACAAATTTCATCCATTAGAACCAAAATTCATGAGAAATCATGACATGGTTAATGAGGATGATTATTCATCTAATCTCATTTTAAGTGATTTTAAATCATGACGTTAAAGCCCTAAAATATGACTTGGCTTGAGAAATAAGCATAGGTCCATCATAAGTCATTCATTGACATTCGTGGAACTTATTCAAAATGGAATATTCAGACATAATTCATTTATCATTTAACAGACTATCAACTTGTATCTAAATTTTGTCACATATGGCCCACGGTCTTAGAAGAAATTTATTCATACATATACTTTATAAGATTTCTATTAAATATGTCCCTAAGTTTCTTATGACATCTGGACGTTAAAGAAATCAAATAAAGTCTAACGTATATGTGATAGGTTCCCACGTCACGTAGCTCATTGAAACTTCTCTTGTAGCATTCTAGAGATATTAAAGACCAGTGGGAGCATTAAGTGTCTTAATAATAACCTGCAATAGTTGCAAGAGGTGGGGGAGTGAAAATTTTAAATTTACACCTCTTGTACAAGACATCGCTCCATCACGACACTGTTCTATCAAACCTTATCTCCTTAAATCTAATGCTACTCTTACAAAAGTTTCATTGTTGCTTAATTGTGGGCACACTTAGATTTCTTACCTAAACTAACATAATCCTCAACAAGAGAAACTACAACAACTAACGTCATTAACTTGTTTCTCCATTAGAATTTGTTGGTCGTTACATATTGACTCTACGCATGCTGAGTTCCTAAAGATTTCTAAGGTCAGTAGGAGCAGTCAAAGTCCTTATCATGACTTGCAAGGAATACAAGAGGCGGGGGGAAGAGTGTCATTAAATTTCACTCCGAATTTAACTCCGATTACACCTCTTGTATACCATACTGCACCAACCCTTACAACTTAGAATGAAAATGATAGCAACCTAACCAAGAGCTAATCCATAAAACTGAAACTTCTAATAAACCCAATAATCAACTCAGGAGGTCATCTAGGTTTAAAAGCCTACTAACTTTGATGATTACGTAACCTCCTTAACTGAAGTTGAAATGGATTTTGGAAATGTTTAATGATCCTATCTCTTAAAATTAAGCCATTAGTGTCAATCAATCCTCTGAATGAAATAAAACTGTTTTCTAGTAAAACTGATTTTTTGTATTCTTATAACGTTTGGGATTTGATTGAATTACCTAAGAGTGTTCATAACTAAATCAAATCCTAATATAAGCGTTAAGACACAAAGGGGCATGATTGGTTGTCAAAGGTTGTACTCAGGAAGAGATAAATTATTAAAGAATCTTTATTACATATCTAACAAAAGATTTCTTTGAGGATCATCATTGTTCTAGTAGCTTATAATAGTTTTAAGCTACATTAGATGAACATTAAAACGATTTTCCCTAACAAATGGCTGACACACTTACATGTTCATTAGATAACAACCTAAAGTTTCAAACTGAAGGTTAAAGAACACTTTATTTGTAAGCCAATAATATCCATGTATGGGTTAATGCAAACATTATAATGTGATGAAAAGCTAACGTAATTATTTTCATCAAGAATCAAGTGGATTAATGAACCTACCTCAAGATGAGTGGGAGCAACTAAGATAAACTTGTCTATATAGATGATATTCTTTTGACAAGTATATGTTACATAAGTCAAAGCATTGTTAACACAAACTTTGATATAATAGATCTCAGAGATGTCTCTTATGTAATAGATATCATAACGTACCAAGATAGACCCAATGGGACAATAGTTTCGTTCTATAAGTTTAACGTTAAATGGGTCCTTACATATGTAACAAAATACTGCTCTCCTTTAGGGGATAATAGGCTAAATGAGATTATTTCCTTACGCTTCATTAATTGGAAGCCTTATGTAAATTTAAGTCTATACTTGTTTAGATATTACTCACATTGCAACACACTAGATATGTCTAGATTAATGTGTAGCATCTAATGGAGTATTACAATATCTTTAAAAGAAACGAGAGACTACAATTTAAAGAAGAAGTGAGAATTAAAACCGGTTTATTACTCTAACTTTGTGATATTCAAAGATGATAAAATGTAATTTCGGGTATATCTTTATGTCAGCAGACAAAACCTATTTCATGGAGGAGTCGTAATGCACTGATATTAACAACCTAAGTTATAACGACATAATATAGTCACTAAATGTTGTTGGAAATTTATCAGTGGACTCATAAGTTTATTAACTCCATATAATTAATGTTTTGAAGAATTAGTGTGATAAAGTCAGCTACCATAACTCCTTGAACAGTAACAGTTCAAGAGGTGCTGCATTAAGTTTCGATACGCAATTAATTATTCGTTTATGAACGAATTGAGGAAACTAAGTTTTGTATCGAATACATTCATGATATGCTTAAGGATCCTATAACTGAAGGGCTATTACCCATAAGTCTTATTAAGAGAGCTCATAGACGGGTATTAATTAATGGCCATGCGCAATTGCATATCGTACTATGAATGACTAAGTATAAGTTAATTTTCCTCATCGGTTTGATTTTGTATGTCTTTAAGAATATGTCAAGCTAGCATAATGGCATATAGACAAATATAGTTACAAATCAAACAAAGGGCTTACGCGTATTTTGATCATAACGATTAGGTTTTAAATTAAGGCTATAGTATGATTAATGGGGGTCCTGAGTCGCATAATGATTCAACGGCTGTATTTTTCTGCTATAGTACTTGTTTAAGGCTAAAATGAGTGTTAACTCCTGATCAGGCTTATCTAACACTCATAGTAAATGATTACTCGGCTAAGTGGGAGAATGTAAGATTAAATATATTACGTATTGGTATTTAATCTATAGCCATCATAATCACTTACATTATAGAGATCAAAATATATTAGAACCTATTAAATAATTAGTTGGTAATTGTTGATGGACCATATTACCCTTATTAACTAATTAGGGTTTCCTCCTGGGTGCTTATATAAGGAGACTTATGTGGAGGTTAAGGGGTTACTCAGTTTCACAATCAGACACCCTATTAGCCATAACATCATAATGCTCGACCTCCTCTCCTACAACCGATACCCTTTTCGGTTTTCTTAGCCACCATCATTAGATTGCACCCTAAGGAGGAACCAGACCAAAACTGACAACTATGTCAAACACTATTGCTGCATCTACATCTGGATTGTAACACCCCCAAATTCCACCTGCGGAAACCCCGCGAGGCGTGTTACGCATCAGAGTTCGAGCCACCAATCACATTGAACCAATGATAAATATTTAGGTAAGTCATAACATTAATTACCAAATAAGATGTCTACATGATATCAATTCTCAAAAGTTGTGTAGCGGAAGCATGTAATCGTTTCATAATAATAATCAAAATCAATGCATTGTTTATAAGTGAATCCAAGAGTCTCGATCCATGACCACTCCAGCACTCCCAGATAGCAAGTCCATGTTCCAAACGTTAACGACCTACAAGCATGCAAACAAGTGTGTCAGACTACGCTGGTGAGTTCAAGGTTTGTGTTTGTTTACCAAGTTGTGTTACCGATCAAGTGAGTAAAACAGTTTGCAAAATGATATGTTGTTTGTTGTTATGATGTTTGACGTTTTGATGTTGCTCATGTTAGATACCCTAGGGAGTGTGCCCATAAGTATCCGGGGAGTGGGTACCCCTTAACGACCGTTTGCTATGTTGCCTTCGTTAGATACCCTAGGGAGAGTGCCCATATGTATCCGAGGAGTGTGCTTCTAACAACCATAGCCATACCCAGATAATTAGTTCACGCCCGTCCTTACGGCCCGGTGTGAGGTTTCCCACCTAATAGCGCTATCAACTAATCACCCCCATTGCCCTCCAGGCAATAACCAAAACCGATTAAGTTATTTACCCAATGTTTCCCTTCCAAATGTTTACCAGTTGTCCCAAACCACCGGGACGCATGCTTGAGAAAAGTGCAGTGAACTCACCTTCGGTTGCTCGGTAAGACCTAGTTACTTGTTTTCAGTTGTTCGATCAAATCCTATCGTGGATTACCAGAGACAGTCAGTTACACGAATTCACAACCCACATGCCTAGTTACATGCACTACTCAAACAACCAATAAATAAACATATAGCATCTTGTACATCCTACTAAGCATGCAGGTCATGGTCATGATATATCTACAACACTAGTTCATGTCTCATATCCTATTTCACGTATTTAATAATGAATACCATTTAACGCATTGCAAATCCGCATAGCAGGTTAGTCCTACCCAATTCCCCGGGTTCGGGTACCCATTACCCGCCCCCCTATGCGGCCCATGTCACACAATTCTTCATAAGGTATGAAATTCAACAACATGCGGCACAATTTCACACATCAACCTAACGTAGCCCAGTAACAACAGTAATTAGCGGTCCATTATTAGCAGGCTTGATCCAATAATTCACATCTAACAATCAGGTATGTTCATTTAGTCCCTCAACCCGATCTAGTATGTCAAGTCCGTAACACTTTTAGTTACAACTATGTTTGTAGACCCAACAAAACAGGCCCGATCACCACCAGCCCATGTTAATTATTTTAGTGTATTACTGGCCCAACTAGATCTATTTTCATCTAGGAATTCTAGGAACTCAGTTAACCTAATTAGTTAATCTATTTATTGAATTAATCCTCCTATTAACTCCCCATGATATCAGCTAATTACTGTGCATAGTCCATATTATCAACAATCATGCAGTCAAGATTACCCACTACAATATCACCTCATATTACTAGCAGCCCATCAGTTATGTATTTGACCCAAACATACATGTGAACCCAGTGTATTTTTCCTATCCATACCTCTACTGATTCGGCCCAACACTGACCAGAACCCATCCCCTATTTATCAGTAACATTGAACCCGAATCCATATATCATATTATTTGATTAAAACTTCAAGACCTCCATTAGTTTCATCAAGTTATATATATATATATATTCGCTCATGCTTTACCATATAACACAACCAGACATCAGTGAACACACGCATATGTTTATATATTACCTAAACACCGCATGCACTAAATATTAACACATCACAATTTCAACTGCACGTTTATAATTATATCAGGATTATTAGCACACATTATTCATGGAGATTCACTCAACGAGATTATATACGTACCCCTTTCATGCGACCAAGATTACACAACAAGACTATAAAATCAACTTAACAAAATATTAGATTACTAACCAGGGAAATCGTTTGAATATGATGATATTGCCTCGAATGGGGGGGGGGGAGGTCTCTACTGAAATCACGCGATCAAGAGATTGGTAGGGTTTGTTATGTTTTTAAACTATCCACAATCTGATTTAGAGTACATTACGTATCCCCTACCTTATAGGGATTTCAAAATTGGGCCGGTCACATTTCTAAACAAACCGATAGAAAGTTGGGCTGGATAACGAAATAATGTAAAGATGAAGGTGTTGGGCTGATTAGTCCATCTAGATAAGCAATAAGGAAGTTGGGCCGGCCTATTAACAAGATATGACATAGTTTTAATGTTAACAAGATGTAGGTTATCCAAATCTAACCGAGTTAGTTAGGTTTACCTGAGTTAAGAAAACGATACTAACCGTGAAGGTTCGGGTTGTCACATCATCCCCAACTTGAAAGAAATTTCATCCCGAAATTTGGCAAGTAAGCACAGAAGATGAGGTTATGAATCAAAATTGTGGCGGATTTTTCTCAGGTGTCACATCCTCCCCATGTTACAGAAATTTCGTCCTCGAAATTTAGGCTATATTATACTCTAAACTCCAATTATGAGTTTGTCGATAATTCACTAAACACGTAGTTAAATACGGTTTCACGAAAGTTCACTAAATAATATATAAGTCACATAGCACATATGGTCAGATAACATATAAATTCACATAAGTTATATTTCTTTACTTGTTCAGGAATAGTGTTCTAATTGTTCATCAACGTTCGAGTACAACCCATGTGTAATTCCGTAATTCCCCGAATTACCGTTACGTGAGTGTTATGCATGAATGAGTGTTTGAGGTAACAGAGTTTGTGTTAACCGTGTTAAACTAAAAATGTCTTGCTCTTAAGTAGAAACACAAGTTGAGTTAACAGGAGCTTGATAATGAAGAATGTTGTGACACGTTATGCTAAGCTCGAGAGATGCTCACAAAAGTTGAAATACGAGTGTGTCATACATCTGTATGGCATTGCCTGATGCATTTAACATGTGCGACCGGGGGGGGGGGTTGTTGCACTAAATATAACTTGGGTGAGCTATACGCCTTCGAATTTGGGGACTTGCAAAAAGGCAGTGTTTAGTGATCATGGATGTTGTATATTAAGTAGCCAACACTTCACGAAGCAAGTGTATCTAATGTATATCTAGAGCTTACCAGAATTGAGGCGAATGTCGTACATCATAAACGAAGGGTCGACGAAATAAACCGAACTGGAAATGTGTTAAGGTAGTTTGTTACAGGCTAAAATGCTCAACTTTAAAATCACGTGTGTTGGGTGCACCACCAAGATTTACTCGAAGCAAAGTATGTGAATGTGATAAAGTGAGTGTAAGAGATATATGTTTATATATGGTATCGCTACCGGCGATCAGAACGGGTGCAGTCACCCCTATCGAAGATCAAAGGTGATGCCATCGTATGTAAGAATTCGAGAAGGAAAACATAATTTCTTGGAACAGGTGATTCAAACAATTCAATCAATCGATTGAATGAGAACTCAAGTTAGGCATTAATCCCTATTTCAGACTGGTATCATCTTGACTCGTTCGTTCAGAGGGAAAAGAGATTTTCAGTTGATATTGATCGTGATATTTTGGTCGCAGTTGGTTGTAGTAGATGACCAGCCTTCGATCAAAGGGAGATAAGCATGGAACAAAGAGGTCGATGAAGCTATACCTGAGTATGGTGCTTTCACACAAGAAGGAATTTTGACCTTGGCATACCTTACGTAAGTAAAAATTTTATTTTATGTTCTTGCACTTGATGATCTTAAGTATGACTCATTCCTCGAGTGACGTTCGTAGAGAGTGATTTAGCCAAGCGAGGATTAGCGTATAACAGGGTTATGCAGGAACTATGGTATTCATTTTAGCACAACAAGATAAAACGCGAAGAATATACCAAAACGCGGTTATCATCAATCTGTTCCATCTAATTGTTTTAGAATCATGAGTAAAGTAGCAAATCCGATGATGAGGATGTAGCTGGTCGCAAACGAGAAGTATAAATGGAAATAAAGTGATGTACTGGTCGATGGGAGCGTTACTTTGAGGGTGTTGGCGCAAGAAGAATTATGTTGAAGAGTAACGGTTGGTCGAATTCATAGTGATCCGGTTTAATCGGAGCGTTCTCCACAGTCGTCAAGCCTGCCGTATGCGAATAAGATTGGTTCACTAAAATCTATATACGAAATTGAGTATGTAATTGGTCGAACATGTATGAAGCCAACTTTGAAGGGTTGAACTAAGGCGTGTGCATTAGGAACATCAAGTACGTCACCAAAAGGTTTCATTACAAGGACACGAAAATATTTTCGAAATGACATGGTCATAAAATAATACACAACCATCCTCAGAGTACAAGAAGTGATCACTGCGTATCAAAAGAAGAGTTTATCAGGTTATTTTTATTTTTTTTTAACAAGAGTACAATGTTATAGGAGTTTATGCGTAGACAATCGAGAATGTAGTGTGACCATGATAATGGAATGATAGGTTTATCTATAGCAAGAACAGTAACTAACTGTCACTTTAAACGGTAAGTGTCGGCCAAGACAAGGGCTAGGGGATAGACTAGCTTAGAGAGGAAAACTGTTATGCAATAGCAATTCTAGCGATACAAGGAGTAAGATTATTGTTTATGTCATCATGTTTATCCGGGAGTTGATTAACTTATACCCCCGTCCTCCGTTGTCCCTCATGGTTCTATATAAGAGAAGGGAACAATCTTATGGGTCGAAATGAGGTAAAAGTCGAGTATCACATTGAAATCTACAAACTACCAAGTTTACACACAATAGGGCAGAACCCTTCTCACGCTCATTAAGCCTCACTGGGATTTGCATGCACCCTGCGTTATTATTAAGTGTGCACCCAAAATAATAAGGCAATTTGCATGCTTATCTCAGTGCCTCTTAGCTTGCGCTCGAAGTTTCCCCCGTCCAAACAACACAACAGATGATATCACAGGTCTATAGTTTACATGAGTCGAAGAGTAGTGTCACACTATCGAGCCACTATGGTGTTAAATGTTTCAGTTCATGTACGGTGTGAGTGTGTGACTGCTAAGCAAGTAATGTATAAAGTGGGAGAGAGACGAACCTTGCAATCTGGAGCTGAGTGTCATGATCGATTTTCGAAGTTGTTCGGTTATAGTCTGGTTTTACAAAACGTTTTAAAACCTAGTTCACTATAACCAATGGCTCTGATACCAACTGTAACACCCCCAAATTCCACCTGCGGAAACCCCGCGAGGCGTGTTACGCATCAGAGTTCGAGCCACCAATCACATTGAACCAATGATAAGTATTTAGGTAAGTCATAACATTAATTACCAAATAAGATGTCTACATGATATCAATTCTCAAAAGTTGTGTAGCGGAAGCATGTAATCGTTTCATAATAATAATCAAAATCAATGCATTGTTTATAAGTGAATCCAAGAGTCTCGATCCATGACCACTCCAGCACTCCCAGATAGCAAGTCCATGTTCCAAACGTTAACAACATACAAGCATGCAAACAAGTGTGTCAGACTACGCTGGTGAGTTCAAGGTTTGTGTTTGTTTACCAAGTTGTGTTACCGATCAAGTGAGTAAAACAGTTTGCAAAATGATATGTTGTTTGTTGTTATGATGTTTGACGTTTTGATGTTGCTCATGTTAGATACCCTAGGGAGTGTGCCCATAAGTATCCGGGGAGTGGGTACCCCTTAACGACCGTTTGCTATGTTGCCTTCGTTAGATACCCTAGGGAGAGTGCCCATATGTATCCGAGGAGTGTGCTTCTAACAACCATAGCCATACCCAGATAATTAGTTCACGCCCGTCCTTACGGCCCGGTGTGAGGTTTCCCACCTAATAGCGCTATCAACTAATCACCCCCATTGCCCTCCAGGCAATAACCAAAACCGATTAAGTTATTTACCCAATGTTTCCCTTCCAAATGTTTACCAGTTGTCCCAAACCACCGGGACGCATGCTTGAGAAAAGTGCAGTGAACTCACCTTCGGTTGCTCGGTAAGACCTAGTTACTTGTTTTCAGTTGTTCGATCAAATCCTATCGTGGATTACCAGAGACAGTCAGTTACACGAATTCACAACCCACATGCCTAGTTACATGCACTACTCAAACAACCAATAAATAAACATATAGCATCTTGTACATCCTACTAAGCATGCAGGTCATGGTCATGATATATCTACAACACTAGTTCATGTCTCATATCCTATTTCACGTATTTAATAATGAATACCATTTAACGCATTGCAAATCCGCATAGCAGGTTAGTCCTACCCAATTCCCCGGGTTCGGGTACCCATTACCCGCCCCCCTATGCGGCCCATGTCACACAATTCTTCATAAGGTATGAAATTCAACAACATGCGGCACAATTTCACACATCAACCTAACGTAGCCCAGTAACAACAGTAATTAGCGGTCCATTATTAGCAGGCTTGATCCAATAATTCACATCTAACAATCAGGTATGTTCATTTAGTCCCTCAACCCGATCTAGTATGTCAAGTCCGTAACACTTTTAGTTACAACTATGTTTGTAGACCCAACAAAACAGGCCCGATCACCACCAGCCCATGTTAATTATTTTAGTGTATTACTGGCCCAACTAGATCTATTTTCATCTAGGAATTCTAGGAACTCAGTTAACCTAATTAGTTAATCTATTTATTGAATTAATCCTCCTATTAACTCCCCATGATATCAGCTAATTACTGTGCATAGTCCATATTATCAACAATCATGCAGTCAAGATTACCCACTACAATATCACCTCATATTACTAGCAGCCCATCAGTTATGTATTTGACCCAAACATACATGTGAACCCAGTGTATTTTTCCTATCCATACCTCTACTGATTCGGCCCAACACTGACCAGAACCCATCCCCTATTTATCAGTAACATTGAACCCGAATCCATATATCATATTATTTGATTAAAACTTCAAGACCTCCATTAGTTTCATCAAGTTATATATATATATATTCGCTCATGCTTTACCATATAACACAACCAGACATCAGTGAACACACGCATATGTTTATATATTACCTAAACACCGCATGCACTAAATATTAACACATCACAATTTCAACTGCACGTTTATAATTATATCAGGATTATTAGCACACATTATTCATGGAGATTCACTCAACGAGATTATATACGTACCCCTTTCATGCGACCAAGATTACACAACAAGACTATAAAATCAACTTAACAAAATATTAGATTACTAACCAGGGAAATCGTTTGAATATGATGATATTGCCTCGAATGGGGGGGGGGGAGGTCTCTACTGAAATCACGCGATCAAGAGATTGGTAGGGTTTGTTATGTTTTTAAACTATCCACAATCTGATTTAGAGTACATTACGTATCCCCTACCTTATAGGGATTTCAAAATTGGGCCGGTCACATTTCTAAACAAACCGATAGAAAGTTGGGCTGGATAACGAAATAATGTAAAGATGAAGGTGTTGGGCTGATTAGTCCATCTAGATAAGCAATAAGGAAGTTGGGCCGGCCTATTAACAAGATATGACATAGTTTTAATGTTAACAAGATGTAGGTTATCCAAATCTAACCGAGTTAGTTAGGTTTACCTGAGTTAAGAAAACGATACTAACCGTGAAGGTTCGGGTTGTCACATGGATTCTCTGCTGGCCTGTACTGATGCAATCAAAGGTATGTTTTTCATGTTTTCCTTCATGTATAAACAGAACTGAACCAACACTTGGACATTGGGATCTTCTGTACTTGGTACCATCAGAACATGTGGTCCGAAGATAACCGATTTCCAGCAACCGGTGTTTTGCTGTGCAAGTACATGACCCATCCTATGTTGCCAGATATTGTACTCAGATCTGACAAGCATAGGTGGCTTATACAGGGTGCTAGTGTTATGAGGATCTTGTGTGTTTTGAAACATTTTGGTTGCTTTACAAAGTTTTTTTTTTGTTTAAACTACTTTGAACGTGATTAAACTTTTAACTCTGTTTTTCAACTTTCTATGAACAAACGATATCAATGAATTGAGTTGATCTTTTATATCAAATTGATTGTTAAATCGAATTTGATTGACCTATGCTCTGATACCAATTGTTAGGATCTGAGTTTGAATTGTTTGTGAATGTTTACGATGAACATATGGAAGATGATAAAAAGATGAAATAATTTGCAACGGAATGAATGTAAACTTTAGATCACAAACAATGGAAGATTTGCTTTCATCATGAATACTTTAAGTTGAATGATTAATTCACGTATGCATGAATACAATTCTCCCCCTTAGCCTTAGATCGCTCAGTTTGTTCGTACAAATGCAAGTGTGTGAAGTAATCCTAATAGAACAGTACATGCACTTTTTTATTTATAGTACAAACGAAACCACTGTGTCATCTTTGCTGACGTCACCTAGACAATGACATCTAACAACTATAACAACTATAACAACTTCTAACCTCTGCTACTACTAAACACTGTTACATTACAAAACACTGATTACAACATCTGATGATCCAATCCTCTGATGAAGCTTTAGCAGACTTTTTTCAAAGGGTGATCAGACCTTTGCTTCAAGCAGACCTTTGGTCTTCAACAGCGGATTGCTTTAGCAGACTTTATGAACCATTAGACTTTAGCTTTGTAGCAGACCTTAGAAGCAGCAGTTGTTTGATGACTTTACCATTAAAGGAAGAATGTATTCAAGCACTGTTATTGAAGGATCAAATAATTGCAAAAATATTTTGGCTTTCAATCATCTGTTCTTCAGGTGGGATCCACATGAGCCAACATTACAGAAGCAATAGTTCGGGAAGTTTTAAAGTTCGGAGATCAGCCAAATCATCCTACTTCATTCGAACGAGGTAGGGCTGTGAAAGCGTTACACAGAATTAGCTACGAGGGAGACAATCCAATCATTCTCAAGAAGCTATTCCCGCCGTACTGGAGATTACTTGTACACATCTTCCTACATTGCATTGCGGAAAACAAGGGCGGACTTTATCAAATAAATCAAATTCAAGCGTTTGCTTTAGTTGCACTTGTCGAACTGGGATTACAACTTTTTGGCCTTTATATTCGATAATAAGAAGAATATGCTAGAGAATTCGAAGAAGAAGTTCTTCATGTTATATTCCAGGTTCATTAAGATGATTCTTGATGTCATACACCCAGAGCTGGTCAAGAGCATGAACCACTTAAATTTGAAGCCATGGGTCCATGATGCTTTGAAAATACGTGCAAAGAATGAAAAGTGAAGAAACATAACTTCATTGGAAGGATTCCATTAGAGAAGCACGGGAAGTTTGGACCAGTAGTGCTAAGACCTCGACCATTGAATGCCACAGTTGCAGAAGAACATGATGTGCAACCCAAAAGTGTTGGTGTTAAAGCTGAAATCGAAAGTGAAGTATTGGTCACAGATAAAGAAGAAATCGATGACGGCATTGATGTGCAAATAGTTGTATTTGAGGAAACAGAGGAACCTGTCTGAGAACCAACGTTAATGACTGCTGAAAACCTTCAAACCCTAATTGAATCATTAAAGGATAGTATCGGAAACCCTCCTTCCGTAACTATTCCTGAATCTGAAGCTCAGGATAAGGATGATACGACAAAAGATGCTGAACAAGCTTCCAGCAAGAGACAAAGAACCAAAACAACTCCTGATACTCATCAAACAGGCCCAAGCACAGATCCAGAGCCCACTGTGCAAACCGATCCACAAATCACTGCTGCTACTCAAGGAACAAGCTCACCAGACTTTGATTTTGATTTCGAGTTCGATCTACCTGAAACAAATCGTAACCAAAAAGCTCAAGCGGTGTCAGGTTCGATGTGGGCTGTTCTAGTGGTGCTGGTTTCAATGAGCATGAAGAAGCAGCCATGCGCTTTGCCGCAGACAAGATGAAATTCATTGAACAAGATGATAGTGAGGATGATATGGATGTTGATGTGGTGAAGTTCCAGCGAAGGGTGATTGTGTTAGAACAAGATGTTGCTCTAAAAGAATCTCAGATCTCATCCTTGCAAGCTTAAATCTCAAGCAAAGATCACACTATAGAACAGCTTCAAGGTGATGTAAACATGCTGATGTCGGTTGTGTATGATCTAAAAGCGAAGCTGGAGAAGAAATTTGGAAATGAGTTTGTTGATCAAAATGATGAACAAATGAATGTTGGACGAAAAGAACAAACAACTGAAGAAATGGATGCGGCCGATGCAGAACATGAAGCCGGTCTGAACGCTTATCTAGAGGCTGATCCAAAGAAGAAAAGAAAGAAGCTAACGACGAAGTAAAGCAACAAACAAATGCTGGTCATGAAAAACCAAGACATGAATCCACTTGATGAGAACTTCCAGCTCAAAGATCCAACTAAACGGCTTGATCGATATGTTATGGAGTTAGGATCTAGTCACTACGAAACAGTTGGAAATAAATCGAAGGTCGCAAACTGGAGATACGATCACGACAAGAATATGTGGTTGCTCACACACGAGAGTGGGCACATGGAATACTATGCTAAGGAATCTCAATTTGAAACGTGGATGAAGATTGATCTACAAAGCTTGTTACGTGCTCCTTATTACGATTTAGATCCAAATCAAAGAGGCAGAGGTTGGGCGTTTCATGCAAAACTTGAAAAGGAAGTAAAGAACAACTTCTAGAACATGAAGGTGGCTGAATCGTATTTGAGGAAGAGTCATGGTGTTCACAATCCTCACACTAAGTGAACGATCAGGACTGTCATTTGGCCGCCAACTGACATGGAGAAGATAATTCAAGTTGCTCGCAAGTTTGCATAGGGAATTCTCAAGACCTTTTAGTTCTGGGCATACGACCCTAAAATGGCTGAAGCTATGGTCGTTACAAAAGAACAATCCATTCGATTAGTAGACACGTTGGATCTCATGAGCTTTCACGAGGAGGATATCATGATCTTGGGTCAAAGCCAAATTCGGACAAACGATCAGTATGAAGAATGCGCCAAGTCATAGACTAGTGTAGTTGGGAATGTTATAGGTAATCGTTTGTTTGCTGATGCTGCTCTGTTGTATGGTGGTCCTCCAAACTGAATCAGCACTTCCAATAAACCTAGGGGAGATTGTTAGGCCCTAAAAGTTCATGGATTAGTTATTAATTATTATTGGACCAAGCTTCTAGAAGGACGTGCATTAGTGTGGGCTTAGGAGCTAATGGGCCTAGGGTTTAGGGGGAGTGCTCCCTAAACTTTACTATATATATAAATGATGTATTAGGAGCTAGTGTTGGTTTTACTTGTTTTGGCAACTTGTATTAGACAATCTCGTATGCAAGTGAAGCTTTCTAATCAACAATCTTTCTTTTTCATTTTATTTCTTTTGAATCATTGTTTGTTTGTGTGAGTCCTCTACCAAACAAACTTGTGTGATATCATTGTGATCTCCTTTCGGGACTTACAACAATGTGTTCACTTTCTCCACAGTTGTAACACACCCTGTTATCGCACCATTCTTCTCTACCAAACCATACACCCAAATCATAACATTGATTTGATGTGTAACACTCATCACTCCAACTTCTTGTGTAATATTGATTTGACTTTGTTTTTCAAATTTTTGTGAATTTTATAATCATTAGATGATTGAACTGATGATCTTTTATTGTTACTTTGAAAATTTTTAGAATTTTTAACTTTTTTTTTTTTTGTTCCTCATTTTGCTTAGAAGGTTTTTGTGCCGAACATTCACCTTTTTCAGCAAATGGCGGAACAATTTCTTGAAAATTTTCTTTTAATTTTAAAAATATTTCTTTTTTATTATTTTTATCATCATCAGTGTCATCATCACAATCTTCAATTATGACTTCATCATAATTTGTGACATTGTCACTTATTGGAATCTCGACTGAGGAAGTTTTGATTTTAGTGTTATTAGGTACAACCGTTACTTGATCAACTTGAGACACATTCTCTGATGGTTTATACCCAATACCACAAGTTCCCCTGTCATATACATCTTCCCCAATTTCTTCATCTTTCCTTAACGGTTTACGAATAATGTGATCCAGCAAAAATGATGAGGACGAGTTATTTTTTCAGGACGAGTTATTTTTTAATTTCTGGATCCCATTCTCAGCTTCATTTTTAGCAATTACAATTTCTTTTCAGGACGAGTTATTTTTTCAAGATGAGAATTTATTTCTTTTTGTTTCTCGAGAATATTTTCATTTAAAACTAATTTTTCGTTTTCTAATTTTTTTTTGTTTTCAGAATCGTTTACATTTTGTTTTAAATTTTCATTTTCCAATGTCAAACTCTCCACATCTTTTAGAAATTTGACATTATTTGTCAGATATTTGTTCACATTTGGACAAATCGGTTCAGAACATGAAGCTTCAATGGTAAACGAGATAGATTCTTTGGCTTCAGATTTCTTCACCATTAATTTTTCTCTCTCCATTTCTTTCTTCCATTTTGCTATCGGTTCATGTTTTTGTACGCTTCTAAGAAACTCATATACAACAACTTCAAACAAATCAGAACGTTTCTTCAATTTGAACACAAAATCATCCCACTCTAAAGATAACAAATCTGTAAACTTTAATATCTTCTCAATCTTGATACAATACTCGTCCATCTCATATACTAAATCATGGTATCGTTCCATCATCAGTATAACTGTTGCATTTTCCAAAATGTGAAATTTTCAACTTTAGTTTTTAACATATCCTGAATCTTGTGACGACTCCCCATATTAGAAAATTTTGTAGATTAAAAGCTCGGTTCAAAATCACTTGTAATCTAAGATTTCAAAACTCACAGTCCAAACTACTCCTAACACGGTCCACTTGACTTTCGAAACTTGCGGCCCAATTTTTCTATAAATTTGGTTATCCACTAAGCTTTGAACTTGTTAAATTTGTATTCTCTTAAACCCGAATACTCAAATCCAAAATTTTGTAGAATAAAACCCAGTACAAATGTTTACGTTCAAATCACCTTCAACAAGTTCTCGGCCCAACTAAAACAATGTTGGTCCAATTAGTCATGGTCTAAATATACAAACTTTTAACCCAAAATCCAAAAATCTAGGCCCAAAAATAATCTGATCTAATTGTCTTTTAACAATTCTCAGCCCAAAAACTAAAAATACTTGAGCAACCCAAATTTATTCAATCTTCGGCCCAACAAAAACAATTACTATCGTTATTAATAGCGTGTATATTGCACGTATATTTGTTAATATTGTATAGCTATCAATTAGTCAGCTGTACATTATTCTGTTTGTATATTGTAGGGTCAATTTTGTATTATAAACTAAGGAGGAATAAATCATTTGGTATCAGAGCCAGAACTCAGAGTGGTGACCCATAGAGTGGTGGCCTGAAAAGAGTCAGCCGTGACCAACGAGGACGTTGACCCTTAAGAAGGGTCGATTGTTATGGGCTAATACTATTGCAAGGTATGAGACTTGTCCCACATCGGTTGTATGGGCAACCAATATGAGATTTATATACCAAATGAGCTCTCTCACCCACCAAACTAGTTTTTTAGGTCTAGTTCTCTCGTTTGATATGTAACATTGGTATCAAATATACGTGCAATATACACGCTATTAATTATTATTATTATTGTACTAAAAAGAAATTTTAGAACTTTCAAAAGGTACTTAATTTTTGACAACACAACTAAATTCACTGTTTTTTATTATTATGAAAATTCTCAATTTGCTTTTCCATAACTCCAACAACACTTATGTCTTTCCTATTTGTAAATTCCAAAAAAAAAAAACTTAGTATTCTTTAATTTTTGAGTAAATTGCCATTTTCGTCCCTGAGGTTTGGGTACGTTAGCCATTTTCGTCCAAAATGACACTTTTCTACCATTTTGCCCCCCACGTTTGGCCATTTTTGCCATTTTCATCCAAACTCCTAACCTAGTTACATTATGTCGTCTGATAGAGTTGTTTTTGAAATTCTCAATTATAAGGGAGGGGGTAAGTTGTAAAACAAAACTAAAAAAAACAATTTACACATGAACATCATCATCTCTGAACATCATCATCATCTTCAAACCCAAATCAAGAACAAATCAATCTTCACATGAACATCATCATCTATCACAAAATATTCAAAATAATAATTCAATATAAGAATCCTATGAACATCATCATCTGCAAATTCCGAGACACCAAATTCAAGATCTCTACCAAACTATTTAATTCCTTTCAAAACACTATGAGCAAACTACATCATCATCATCTTCATAATCTGCAAATCCATTTCAACCATCATAATCTTCATAATCTTCGACTATTGTTTGTAGATCTGATGCAATTTCAAGATCTTCAAGAAAGGGTTTAGAGAGAGATAAAAGAGAGAGAGAGAGACGCCGTCACCGTCGTCCTTCTCTGCCATCACCAAAAAACGTCACGGTTCCATCGCCGTCGTCAGCTGCATCTTCTCTGTTTCGTTCCACCATCACGACCATGTTCTTATGAAGCAGATCGGAACTTGAGATGAAGATGAACCGGAATCGAACCTGAATCTGGTAAAAATAGACAGATTAGAAACTGAATCTGAGATGGAACTGGTTGTGGGTTCCGACGAAGATGGTTGTGGATTCCGATGAAGATGATTGATGACGATGAAGATGACTGATGACGATGGTTGTGGTTTCCGAGAGAGAGAGAAAGATGAAGCTGGTTGTGGAGGTGGAGGTGGTGTTGTGGTGGGGATTGGTGGCGGAGGTGGAGGTGGTGGGGAATGGTGGTGTCGGTGATGGTGAATGAGAGCTTCTTGCAGATGATGATGATGATGTTATGTTCTGATTTTGAGTTTTCAGTATTATAAATTAAAAAAAAAAATCTACCTTTTATTCAAAAACATTATAAATTAAAAAAAAATCCTTATTAAACTGAACTTTCTAACCAAGTTAGGAATTTGGATGAAAATGGCAAAAATGGCCAAATGTGGGGGGCAAAATGGTAGAAAAGTGTCATTTTGGACGAAAATGGCAAACGTGCTCAAACCTCAGGGACGAAAATGGCAATTTACTCTTAATTTTTTAATGAAATCACTTTCATTATTAAAGGCATGTTTGGCTAAGCTTTTTGAAACAACTTATTGATTTATTGGCTTTTTGGAAAAGTCAAGTATGGAGTGACTTATTGACGCCAAACATCATTTTAGAGCTTATGACTTTTCAAAAAGCCGATAAGTCAATAAGTTGTTTCAAAAAGCTTAGCCAAACATGCCCTAAAAAAACATAAACGTCACTTTCAGTTTGACATTTCTCAATTCACACCTCTATTCCTTTTTATTTTTAACTAGTTGGTACTCCACCCGCGTTGCGGGGCGATGACCGAATAGTTCTCGATTAATTAAAAAACACTAATATAATTTTGCTAGAAAAAAAAAACTAAAACGATGATAAGACTGTAATTTTGGGCTCCAGGCAAAACTGTAATTTTTCAGGACTAATGAGCGAGTGTTAGGCAGCTCCTTAGACGAAAAAAAAAAAATTTAAATTGAGTCAACCAATTAAAACAAAAGACTTTTATAGTTTTGCTAGAAAAACTAAAACGATGGGGAAAACGTAACTTTGAACTGAGGAGGAAATCATAATTTTGTTTCAGGGATAAAATCGTAAATTAAATGGACTAATGGGGGAGTGCCAGGCAGCTTCCGGCATGACTGTAATTTTACACTGGGGGCAAAATTGTAATTTAACCAGGAAAACAAACAAAAACGATAGAGAAAATGTAAATTTAAGTTGAGGGCAAAATTGTAACTTGGCTTTGAGAGAAAAAAAACTAATGGCAAAACTGTAAATTTAAACGTGGCAAGATCGTAATTTTTAACCGAGGGCAAAATTGAAATTTTTAGCTGGGAGCAAAAGCATAAATTTATTTTTAAATGGGGGTAAAAACATATTTGAACAGATGGCAAAATCGTTATTATAAAGAAATTGAGGGCGAAATTGTAACTTGGCTGTGAGAGAAAAAAACTAATGGCAAACTGTAAATTTAAATGGGGCAAAATCGTAATTTTGAACTGAGGGCAAAATTAAAAATTTTTAGCTTGGAGCAAAAGCGTAAATTTATTTTTAAGTGAGGGTAAAAGCATAATTTTGAACTGATGGTAAAATCGTAATTTTAAAACGGGATAAAATCGTAAATTTGTTGGGCCAATAGGGGAGTGCCATGCATGACTATAAATATAAACGGGGCAAAATCGTAATTCGGAAAAAAAATTGTGGGTGGCATGTGGCCGCCCAACTCAACCAATCCAATCACAGTACTATTGCCGGACATGGTAAAATCGTAATTTTGAACTGATGGCAAAATTGAAATTTTTTTGCTGGGAGCAAAAACGTGAATTTATTTAGGGTAAAAGCATAATTTTGAATTTTGAACTGATGATAAAATCGTAATTTTAAAACGGGATAAAATCGTAAATTTGTTGGGCCAATAGAAGAGTGCAATGCATGGCTATAAATATAAACGGGGCAAAATCATAATTTGGAAAAAAAAAATTGTCGATGGCATGTGACCATCCAACTCAACCAATCCAATCACAATGCTATTGCCGGGCATGGATTTTGTTATTGTGGATAACTAAGAGGTTCGTCAATAGTCAGCCGACGAAGAATCCATTCTTCATCGGGCCAGATCCTTTGTCGCGGAAGGTCTTCGTCGCCCATCAACAATTACAACTTATTAACACATAACAACACTTAACACATTTTTGACATGAACGATGGATCAAACAACAGTTATCCTAAGATGTTCATACAACCCTAATCGTCATTCATCAGCAGAACTAATAACCCCACAGTATTAGCACCGAATTACATCCCCTTGTTATTGATCAGTGACCATCAGAAACATTAATAGATCAATCCTAACTTGTTTGTTTCCAACGAATATTATTCCCTTAATATGAATCGAGTTAATCTACAACCCTAAATCAATCATGGTTTAAGATCATTGTTGCACACATATTAACTAATTACACGCAGTCAAGTACAATCAAACAATTAACCACAATCGTAATCATACTCACCGAGAGATGATCGATGCTAGGTACGAGAGATACACTTCAAGATTCCCCAAACTGCCGTCGCACGAAGAATAGGAAAAGAGGACCTTAGGGTTTCGTGTTTACGTATACTGATTATGAGGGTTTATAAACTTAAACTAATAGTCCGGCCCACTCTGGGCCACGAAGTAATCTGGGCCGAAGTCTCTGTTCGGCAAAGTATCATCCGACGAAGGATCAACCTTCGTCGAAGGTTGATTGGGACGTAGACTCAATCTTCGTCGACTCAAGTTTGGGTGAAGAACCCTAACCTTCGTCGATAAGGGTTTTCATTCCAAATCAAACAATATTCAACACATATATAACCACCAAGCATCAAAAACACTTTAATCATTCAAATAAACTACACATGTCATAACATAAAACAAATTGTAAAACAAGATTGTGACACAAGTGATGCGTAAGGGAAAGGACCTTGAAATCTCGGGTTGTCACATCATCCCCAACTTGAAAGAAATTTCGTCCCGAAATTTGATAGGTAATCCAAAGCGGCACGATGTTAAATCAGGATGACTGTGGATTTTCCGCGGGTGCCACATCATCCCCAACTTGAAAGGGAATTTCGCCCCGAAATTCACCAATTACATCAGATTTAGATTGGTCAGTTGGGAATAAGTGAGGGTACTTGAGCTTCATCTGATCATCGTACTCCCACTGAACTCCGGTCCACGTCATGAGTTCCAACAGACTCTCACGATTGGGATTCCACTATGCTTATGGACCTTGACTTCCCGATCCATAATTTCGATTGGTTCCTCGACAAACTGCAATTTGTCGTCGATTTTTAGTTCTTGGAGCGGTACCACAAGTGTTTCATCAGACAGACACTTCTTTAACTGTGAAACATGGAAGACATCATGAACGTTACCCAACTCAGCAGGTAACTCGAGCTTGTCGAGCTTGTAGGCCACCTTACCGATCCGCCCCAGGATTTTGAATGGCCCAACGTAGCGTGGATTGTCACACCCCGAAATTATCAGAGCATTGGCGTGACTGGACTGGTATCTTCATTGCAAAGCGGAAGCAAATAATCATAGGCTTTTAGAAATTGAACGCCCACTAAGTACTCGACTCTTCATGGTTCTCCTGTTCCAACCGTGCCATGATTTCTGATAAGTAACCTGAGAAAGAAACATGCGAAAAATCAACATAAAGTTGAGCGAGTTCATAGTTTGTTTGCAAAAGATTTGAAATAAATCTTTTTGAATTACCGGTTTTTGAAGTGTTGTTGAATGTTTAAATACTTGAATGTTTAAATATTTGAATGAAAACACGGTATGTAACTTGAAGAATGTATGAATGTTTGAATGTAACTTGTAAAACGTATCCGTAACCGAGTACTATGAATGTTTGAGATCGCTAGTGGTTTGCAAGGCCACTAACATGTGTCACGACATACGAAGCCACCAAACCTAGGCATTTTTGTCACCTTGACTGAGACACAGAAGCACTCATTGGTAGAAGTAGGCCAAGAGTGGGGTTGCCTGAAACCCATTAGATCTAACCTTTTGTTCCGCGGTCTGAATGTATACGTTGATTAATGGTGCTTATGGTACCCTATTCGAGACATGATCTAGAATGTTTCACTTGAATGTTTTTGTACTCCATCATACCATAACACATGTACTGTGAGCTGTTGTATTTCTATTTTCCCGTAGTTTTTAGAAAACTAGAATTTGTGTGTATGCATGTTTCGAAAAATACGCTTGTTTGAAAAACCGGTATAAAACATAAGCTTTTTGTAAACCATTTGTGTCTGTTAAAACTTGCTTGTAAAATGCTTTATGAATATGAAATTCTTCTATGCTTTGCAAAAAGTGCATGTCTTTCCACCCCGAAAACATTTAGAAAAATGTAAAACTGTAAAAAGGTGGGGTTATGAACTCACCTGAATATTCCTTGCGAAGCTAGCTATATACGACTTCGCGATCCAAGACGAGGCTCGCTAGCGTGCATTCTACAATATTCCTAACATGGAATATCTAATAAGTTTCTAAGCAAAAACGGTAACTACGTGTTACCGAGCTCTACCGAATCGTTAACTGAACGGTTCGTTGGTACGTTGTTTACCTATTAGAGGCGAAGAAGTTATACTTGTTAACTCGATTTGAGAAGTCGTATGTTGATATATAGGAATATTCGTATGAAAGTAATATATAATAAACTTGTATTATATATTGCGTCTTGTATATTTTGCCAAAATATATGTATATGCCGTTTAGGCGTTCGAAATAAATATAAGAGTTATATTTATTTTATGAAAACTTCATCGAGTCGTTGCATGTTGATATATAGTACGCCGTTTAGGCGTTTGAAATAAATATAAAAAGTTATATTTATTTTATAGAAGTATCATCGAGTTGTTTGATGTTGAAATAAATATATACTCTATTTTTGTAAACGAGTACGAGTCGCTTGAAGGTTAAAATAAATATAAAACTATATTTATTTATTTTTTTATAAAAGAATACGTATTGTTTAATAAATATACAAACTATATTTATTTTTGTAAAACGAATACGAGTTGGTTGACACTTGAAATAAATATGTAAAATATATTTATTTTATAAAAGAATTGTCGTTTTCGTATGTGATAAAGCGTCATCAAAAGTGATATACATATTCATATTGGTCCTGATAAAAGTCGCTTTTTAATAAAACATGTTGTATTTTACGGGTTTTCTCGAAAAAAACGGCAGAGTTTCCTCTGTTTTTGGACGCCCCCGACAACACAAGTTGTCGTTATTTATCAAGATTCAACAAGTTTTCAAACAAATATTTATAACTCAAGTTATAAAACAAGATAATATAAGAAACCGTAAACTATATATACGATTTTATCGTTCGGTTCGAGAGCTCGTTCACGTATAAAAATTATTAAAACGACATAAATAACTCGCGCCACTAAAATTCTTTACCATTTCTTTTGCATCGAAATGCAGAGTTGACCAGGTCAACTAGATTGACCGAGTTGAATTGACCCGAAAGCTGAGTCGAACCGATCGTGTCGCGATCTTTGAATCTGAACCGTATTGCACCATCCTTGAAGCGAATCTGGACCGAGCGGTTCTCTCCGAACAGTGAGCGGACCCGAACCCGCAAACTTGTTGACCACGGTTGGCCTGCTGTTGACCGCACCAAAACTTGACCCGATTCAAACGTGACCTGAGCCATTGTCTAGTCTGGACCGAGCTTCATATAATCTAATTCGAACATCAGTATCTTCAACATCAGAAAAGAAAGGAGGAGAAATTTGAAACCACATCTTACCGGAAAAGAACAGCGCCACCGCCGCCGTCACCGTCGGCCGCTGTGAAACCCGACGGACCGAACAAGAACCGCCGGACTTTGTTGTCGACCCCCGGATAAATGCATCGACCGGCGGTCCGAGACTCCGACCGCCGGTTCTCTATCTCTCTCGGTTTCTCTCTCATGGCGTCACTTTCTCTCTCCTTGTCCGCCGTTTCTTTTACCGGTGACTTCACCGGCCACCGCCGACGGTCACTTAGCTCCGCCGGTTGTCTGCTGCTTGTCGCCGCACCGCCACCAGCTTCACCGGTGGCCGGCTGCCGCTCCGTGTAGTCGGATTTCAGGGAAACGAGAGGGGAAGGGGTGGTCGGCTGGTCTTGTGAGAGGGATGAGATTGACAACGATAGGGTGTTTGGTTTTGTGTTTCTCTGATGTAATCGAGAGAGAGGAGAGAGTGAAGATGGAGCATCAGTAGGTGTGTTAAGGGTTGTCAAAAAATGGAAGATGAAATTTTCGTGTGTGTTGTTTGTGTGAAATGCAGACAAGTGTGGGTTAGTGTATTAATAGAGGGGAAGGGTTTTATTGCCCTTTATGTACTCAAATTACATACAGGTCACATATTGTAACCTTAGAATCAAGATCTCTATTAATTGTATAAATCTTTTGTGAAGGATTTGTAGAGATTTGCAACGATTTGTAAATCTTTTGTAGGATTTTATAAGATTGAGTATAGATTTTGCAAAGATTTGTAGAGATTTTGCCTATTATGTGTAGGTTTAGGCTTGTGGGTTTCGGGCTTGGGCCTAGGGCCCACAAGCCCATCTCATATGTAAGTGGCCCGTAATTCCTACGAGACCTGATGTCGCGACCCAAGCTCCATGAGCATAAAATATTTGTGTAACATCCATATTTGTCGGTATCATCAGTATTTTGTACGGTATCGATCCTTTGTCGCGTAATACTCAGCAGATTTCTCTGTAGATCGTCATGCACGTACTGTAAAGTTGATCGGGCGTTCCTAGGCACTCCAAAGGCCTAATTAAATTTACTTGCGCTGAAAACACTATTTAATGTCGCGTAAGTCGCCTGTTAATTATGTAATTAAGGGCGTAAATTACCGGTTGTCACAGTCTCCCCCTGTTATTAAAATTTCGTCCTCGAAATTTAGATTACGCCAACTCCTTAGAGTTACGTTATATGTAAGTGATTACGAATAATTTCAAAGGAAATGAGACATACTGATACAGTCACCAATGTGACCAAGTTAACAGGGGTCCAATAAAAGAGGAATTTCAACCAATAGAATTCCAAATGGACGTTTACAATATGCAAACGAATGTTAGAATCAATAACATTCACTAAATGGAACTTAGAATCAACAAGTTCAATGAAATAGTTTTGCATGAAACGCTCGATCATGATCAGCCCAAGCTACAAGTTCTACCGACGCCACAAGGTGTCGTAGTGATAAATAAAATAATTCAATAATAGTGGTGATCAAACAAGTATCACCTGTGTTTGAAGTCAAATGAGAGCGCAATAATAAAACGAAGCGGATTTAATCTAAATCAATAAATAGATAATTAAATCCGTGCATGAGATTAGTGCAAGCTTCAATTTAGTGAAATGTCACCACAAGGTGTCGAAATCAACAAACAACTTAATAGAGTCGTAGACCAACAAATCTACTACGACTCAGAACAATGAAACGCTTGTTAAAACGAATTCGAATATGATGTTTCCAATACATCATATGATGTCTTGAATCGAATATGTGTAATGAACAAGTTTAAACAATTGAATTTGATTTCGGCGCAAGCCGACAATAAATACGTGTATCGACAAGAAAACTTTCGGCATGGTTACAACGAAAACCATGTATGTATCTTGGAAAGAAATGAAGTTTCAAGAAAATGTGTTGACCTGATAACGAAGACGCCAACAATTACAATAATGCAGGTCATTCGAATCACAAATCAACAATTAGATTTAGCGAAACAATATTTGAACTTCAGTGGAACGCTTTATTCGAAACGAAACCACATGCGTAACAAACGACGCATGCGTAACATATGAATTTTCAAGAAATGAAGCAAATGAACATTCGCTATAATGAAGAAGTTATTGTGACGCAATGACCATTAAGAGGAGTAGAGATACGAAAATCTACTCAGTAAGTGTGAAAGTCGAAATTTTAATAAAAGAAATTTAAGGACTTTACCTGGGGTTGCATGTGATAACCAGTTGTTAGGTGACATTACCATGGAATGTCAAACATAGCGTATTCGTCGTGATAGGGGGGATGCGGAGACATACGTCTTCTTCTTAGCATGACTCGTGTCGTTTGCAGGACCGCGTGCCAAACCGCCGCTTCCTGATCGATAGTTTTCGTGCTGACAGGATCTAGCGTCGTTGCTGAATTGCGCCATCGTGTCCTTTCTAAGGCATCGCCTTTATAGTCGTATGTGACATTCTTCAACCTCCGTTGATCGAGTTTTCGTGTACTTTTGCACGCTCGTGCTTCGTTTTGCGTAGGTTACCTGCTCGGCTAAATAGCATAGATGACATAAAAATGAAGTTTGTCCGAGTTAATAAACGTGGTACCTACGTGGTGACCTTTAATGAACTTCTACATGAGTTTCCGAAGGTCTTAAATGCATGTTTCCTAAATTCTCAGAGTTTTGTGTACTGTATGAGACTGTTTTGTGTACCGTGTGTAAAACACCACTTTAACGTATGTTTGAAAACAAAATCTTGACTGTTTGTTTTTCGGCAACGGTTGGAGACCATATTCGAGTACTATGCGTTTTATATGCATTCAGGTTTCAATATTCTAAGTTCCCAGAGGATAGTGAGGTTAGAGCCTAGGTAATCCTACGGAAAACCCTGTTCGCTGTAACCTATAGCTCTGATACCAATCTGTCACACCCCGAAATTATCAGAGCATTGGCGTGACTGGACTGGTATCTTCATTGCACAGCGGAAGCAAATAATCATAGGCTTTTAGAAATTGAACGCCCACTAAGTACTCGACTCTTCATGGTTCTCCTGTTCCAACCGTGCCATGATTTCTGATAAGTAACCTGAGAAAGAAACATGCGAAAAATCAACATAAAGTTGAGCGAGTTCATAGTTTGTTTGCAAAAGATTTGAAATAAATCTTTTTGAATTACCGGTTTTTGAAGTGTTGTTGAATGTTTAAATACTTGAATGTTTAAATATTTGAATGAAAACACGGTATGTAACTTGAAGAATGTATGAATGTTTGAATGTAACTTGTAAAACGTATCCGTAACCGAGTACTATGAATGTTTGAGATCGCTAGTGGTTTGCAAGGCCACTAACATGTGTCACGACATAGGAAGCCACCAAACCTAGGCATTTTTGTCACCTTGACTGAGACACAGAAGCACTCATTGGTAGAAGTAGGCCAAGAGTGGGGTTGCCTGAAACCCATTAGATCTAACCTTTTGTTCCGCGGTCTGAATGTATACGTTGATTAATGGTGCTTATGGTACCCTATTCGAGACATGATCTAGAATGTTTCACTTGAATGTTTTTGTACTCCATCATACCATAACACATGTACTGTGAGCTGTTGTATTTCTATTTTCCCGTAGTTTTTAGAAAACTAGAATTTGTGTGTATGCATGTTTCGAAAAATACGCTTGTTTGAAAAACCGGTATAAAACATAAGCTTTTTGTAAACCATTTGTGTCTGTTAAAACTTGCTTGTAAAATGCTTTATGAATATGAAATTCTTCTATGCTTTGCAAAAAGTGCATGTCTTTCCACCCCGAAAACATTTAGAAAAATGTAAAACTGTAAAAAGGTGGGGTTATGAACTCACCTGAATATTCCTTGCGAAGCTAGCTATATACGACTTCGCGATCCAAGACGAGGCTCGCTAGCGTGCATTCTACAATATTCCTAACATGGAATATCTAATAAGTTTCTAAGCAAAAACGGTAACTACGTGTTACCGAGCTCTACCGAATCGTTAACTGAACGGTTCGTTGGTACGTTGTTTACCTATTAGAGGCGAAGAAGTTATACTTGTTAACTCGATTTGAGAAGTCGTATGTTGATATATAGGAATATTCGTATGAAAGTAATATATAATAAACTTGTATTATATATTGCGTCTTGTATATTTTGCCAAAATATATGTATATGCCGTTTAGGCGTTCGAAATAAATATAAGAGTTATATTTATTTTATGAAAACTTCATCGAGTCATTGCATGTTGATATATAGTACGCCGTTTAGGCGTTTGAAATAAATATAAAAAGTTATATTTATTTTATAGAAGTATCATCGAGTTGTTTGATGTTGAAATAAATATATACTCTATTTTTGTAAACGAGTACGAGTCGCTTGAAGGTTAAAATAAATATAAAACTACATTTATTTATTTTTTTATAAAAGAATACGTATTGTTTAATAAATATACAAACTATATTCATTTTTGTAAAACGAATACGAGTTGGTTGACACTTGAAATAAATATGTAAAATATATTTATTTTTTAAAAGAATTGTCGTTTTCGTATGTGATAAAGCGTCATCAAAAGTGATATACATATTCATATTGGTCCTGATAAAAGTCGCTTTTTAATAAAACATGTTGTATTTTACGGGTTTTCTCGAAAAAAACGGCAGAGTTTCCTCTGTTTTTGGACGCCCCCGACAACACAAGTTGTCGTTATTTATCAAGATTCAACAAGTTTTCAAACAAATATTTATAACTCAAGTTATAAAACAAGATAATATATGAAACCGTAAACTATATATACGATTTTATCGTTCGGTTCGAGAGCTCGTTCACGTATAAAAATTATTAAAACGACATAAATAACTCGCGCCACTAAAATTCTTTACCATTTCTTTTGCATCGAAATGCAGAGTTGACCAGGTCAACTAGATTGACCGAGTTGAATTGACCCGAAAGCTGAGTCGAACCGATCGTGTCGCGATCTTTGAATCTGAACCGTATTGCACCATCCTTGAAGCGAATCTGGACCGAGCGGTTCTCTCCGAACAGTGAGCGGACCCGAACCCGCAAACTTGTTGACCACGGTTGGCCTGCTGTTGACCGCACCAAAACTTGACCCGATTCAAACGTGACCTGAGCCATTGTCTAGTCTGGACAGAGCTTCATATAATCTAATTCGAACATCAGTATCTTCAACATCAGAAAAGAAAGGAGGAGAAATTTGAAACCACATCTTACCGGAAAAGAACAGCGCCACCGCCGCCGTCACCGTCGGCCGCTGTGAAACCCGACGGACCGAACAAGAACCGCCGGACTTTGTTGTCGACCCCCGGATAAATGCATCGACCGGCGGTCCGAGACTCCGACCGCCGGTTCTCTATCTCTCTCGGTTTCTCTCTCATGGCGTCACTTTCTCTCTCCTTGTCCGCCGTTTCTTTTACCGGTGACTTCACCGGCCACCGCCGACGGTCACTTAGCTCCGCCGGTTGTCTGCTGCTTGTCGCCGCACCGCCACCAGCTTCACCGGTGGCCGGCTGCCGCTCCGTGTAGTCGGATTTCAGGGAAACGAGAGGGGAAGGGGTGGTCGGCTGGTCTTGAGAGAGGGATGAGATTGACAACGATAGGGTGTTTGGTTTTGTGTTTCTCTGATGTAATCGAGAGAGAGGAGAGAGTGAAGATGGAGCATCAGTAGGTGTGTTAAGGGTTGTCAAAAAATGGAAGATGAAATTTTCGTGTGTGTTGTTTGTGTGAAATGCAGACAAGTGTGGGTTAGTGTATTAATAGAGGGGAAGGGTTTTATTGCCCTTTATGTACTCAAATTACATACAGGTCACATATTGTAACCTTAGAATCAAGATCTCTATTAATTGTATAAATCTTTTGTGAAGGATTTGTAGAGATTTGCAACGATTTGTAAATCTTTTGTAGGATTTTATAAGATTGAGTATAGATTTTGCAAAGATTTGTAGAGATTTTGCCTATTATGTGTAGGTTTAGGCTTGTGGGTTTCGGGCTTGGGCCTAGGGCCCACAAGCCCATCTCATATGTAAGTGGCCCGTAATTCCTACGAGACCTGATGTCGTGACCCAAGCTCCATGAGCATAAAATATTTGTGTAACATCCATATTTGTCGGTATCATCAGTATTTTGTACGGTATCGATCCTTTGTCGCGTAATACTCAGCAGATTTCTCTGTAGACCGTCATGCACGTACTGTAAAGTTGATCGGGCGTTCCTAGGCACTCCAAAGGCCTAATTAAATTTACTTGGCGCTGAAAACACTATTTAATGTCGCGTAAGTCGCCTGTTAATTATGTAATTAAGGGCGTAAATTACCGGTTGTCACAGTCTCCCCCTGTTATTAAAATTTCGTCCTCGAAATTTAGATTACGCCAACTCCTTAGAGTTACGTTATATGTAAGTGATTACGAATAATTTCAAAGGAAATGAGACATACTGATACAGTCACCAATGTGACCAAGTTAACAGGGGTCCAATAAAAGAGGAATTTCAACCAATAGAATTCCAAATGGACGTTTACAATATGCAAACGAATGTTAGAATCAATAACATTCACTAAATGGAACTTAGAATCAACAAGTTCAATGAAATAGTTTTGCATGAAACGCTCAATCATGATCAGCCCAAGCTACAAGTTCTACCGACGCCACAAGGTGTCGTAGTGATAAATAAAATAATTCAATAATAGTGGTGATCAAACAAGTATCACCTGTGTTTGAAGTCAAATGAGAGCGCAATAATAAAACGAAGCGGATTTAATCTAAATCAATAAATAGATAATTAAATCCGTGCATGAGATTAGTGCAAGCTTCAATTTAGTGAAATGTCACCACAAGGTGTCGAAATCAACAAACAACTTAATAGAGTCGTAGACCAACAAATCTACTACGACTCAGAACAATGAAACGCTTGTTAAAACGAATTCGAATATGATGTTTCCAATACATCATATGATGTCTTGAATCGAATATGTGTAATGAACAAGTTTAAACAATTGAATTTGATTTCGGCGCAAGCCGACAATAAATACGTGTATCGACAAGAAAACTTTCGGCATGGTTACAACGAAAACCATGTATGTATCTTGGAAAGAAATGAAGTTTCAAGAAAATGTGTTGACCTGATAACGAAGACGCCAACAATTACAATAATGCAGGTCATTCGAATCACAAATCAACAATTAGATTTAGCGAAACAATATTTGAACTTCAGTGGAACGCTTTATTCGAAACGAAACCACATGCGTAACAAACGACGCATGCGTAACATATGAATTTTCAAGAAATGAAGCAAATGAACATTCGCTATAATGAAGAAGTTATTGTGACGCAATGACCATTAAGAGGAGTAGAGATACGAAAATCTACTCAGTAAGTGTGAAAGTCGAAATTTTAATAAAAGAAATTTAAGGACTTTACCTGGGGTTGCATGTGATAACCAGTTGTTAGGTGACATTACCATGGAATGTCAAACATAGCGTATTCGTCGTGATAGGGGGGATGCGGAGACATACATCTTCTTCTTAGCATGACTCGTGTCGTTTGTAGGACCGCGTGCCAAACCGCCGCTTCCTGATCGATAGTTTTCGTGCTGACAGGATCTAGCGTCGTTGCTAAATTGCGCCATCGTGTCCTTTCTAAGGCATCGCCTTGATAGTCGTATGTGACATACTTCAACCTCCGTTGATCGAGTTTTCGTGTACTTTTGCACGCTCGTGCTTCGTTTTGCGTAGGTTACCTGCTCGGCTAAATAGCATAGATGACATAAAAATGACGTTTGTCCGAGTTAATAAACGTGGTACCTACGTGGTGACCTTTAATGAACTTCTACATGAGTTTCCGAAGGTCTTAAATGCATGTTTCCTAAATTCTCAGAGTTTTGTGTACTGTATGCGACTGTTTTGTGTACCGTGTGTAAAACACCACTTTAACGTATGTTTGAAAACAAAATCTTGACTGTTTGTTTTTCGGCAACGGTTGGAGACCATATTCGAGTACTATGCGTTTTGTATTCATTCAGGTTTCAATATTCTAAGTTCCCAGAGGATAGTGAGGTTAGAGCCTAGGTAATCCTACGGAAAACCCTGTTCGCTGTAACCTATAGCTCTGATACCAATCTGTCACACCCCGAAATTATCAGAGCATTGGCGTGACTGGACTGGTATCTTCATTGCACAGCGAAAGCAAATAATCATAGGCTTTTAGAAATTGAACGCCCACTAAGTACTCGACTCTTCATGGTTCTCCTGTTCCAACCGTGCCATGATTTCTGATAAGTAACCTGAGAAAGAAACATGCGAAAAATCAACATAAAGTTGAGCGAGTTCATAGTTTGTTTGCAAAAGATTTGAAATAAATCTTTTTGAATTACCGGTTTTTGAAGTGTTGTTGAATGTTTAAATACTTGAATGTTTAAATATTTGAATGAAAACACGGTATGTAACTTGAAGAATGTATGAATGTTTGAATGTAACTTGTAAAACGTATCCGTAACCGAGTACTATGAATGTTTGAGATCGCTAGTGGTTTGCAAGGCCACTAACATGTGTCACGACATAGGAAGCCACCAAACCTAGGCATTTTTGTCACCTTGACTGAGACACAGAAGCACTCATTGGTAGAAGTAGGCCAAGAGTGGGGTTGCCTGAAACCCATTAGATCTAACCTTTTGTTCCGCGGTCTGAATGTATACGTTGATTAATGGTGCTTATGGTACCCTATTCGAGACATGATCTAGAATGTTTCACTTGAATGTTTTTGTACTCCATCATACCATAACACATGTACTGTGAGCTGTTGTATTTCTATTTTCCCGTAGTTTTTAGAAAACTAGAATTTGTGTGTATGCATGTTTCGAAAAATACGCTTGTTTGAAAAACCGGTATAAAACATAAGCTTTTTGTAAACCATTTGTGTCTGTTAAAACTTGCTTGTAAAATGCTTTATGAATATGAAATTCTTGTATGCTTTGCAAAAAGTGCATGTCTTTCCACCCCGAAAACATTTAGAAAAATGTAAAACTGTAAAAAGGTGGGGTTATGAACTCACCTGAATATTCCTTGCGAAGCTAGCTATATACGACTTCGCTATCCAAGACGAGGCTCGCTAGCGTGCATTCTACAATATTCCTAACATGGAATATCTAATAAGTTTCTAAGCAAAAACGGTAACTACGTGTTACCGAGCTCTACCGAATCGTTAACTGAACGGTTCGTTGGTACGTTGTTTACCTATTAGAGGCGAAGAAGTTATACTTGTTAACTCGATTTGAGAAGTCGTATGTTGATATATAGGAATATTCGTATGAAAGTAATATATAATAAACTTGTATTATATATTGCGTCTTGTATATTTTGCCAAAATATATGTATATGCCGTTTAGGCGTTCGAAATAAATATAAGAGTTATATTTATTTTATGAAAACTTCATCGAGTCGTTGCATGTTGATATATAGTACGCCGTTTAGGCGTTTGAAATAAATATAAAAAGTTATATTTATTTTATAGAAGTATCATCGAGTTGTTTGATGTTGAAATAAATATATACTCTATTTTTGTAAACGAGTACGAGTCGCTTGAAGGTTAAAATAAATATAAAACTATATTTATTTATTTTTTTATAAAAGAATACGTATTGTTTAATAAATATACAAACTATATTTATTTTTGTAAAACGAATACGAGTTGGTTGACACTTGAAATAAATATGTAAAATATATTTATTTTATAAAAGAATTGTCGTTTTCGTATGTGATAAAGCGTCATCAAAAGTGATATACATATTCATATTGGTCCTGATAAAAGTCGCTTTTTAATAAAACATGTTGTATTTTACGGGTTTTCTCGAAAAAAACGGCAGAGTTTCCTCTGTTTTTGGACGCCCCCGACAACACAAGTTGTCGTTATTTATCAAGATTCAACAAGTTTTCAAACAAATATTTATAACTCAAGTTATAAAACAAGATAATATATGAAACCGTAAACTATATATACGATTTTATCGTTCGGTTCGAGAGCTCGTTCACGTATAAAAATTATTAAAACGACATAAATAACTCGCGCCACTAAAATTCTTTACCATTTCTTTTGCATCGAAATGCAGAGTTGACCAGGTCAACTAGATTGACCGAGTTGAATTGACCCGAAAGCTGAGTCGAACCGATCGTGTCGCGATCTTTGAATCTGAACCGTATTGCACCATCCTTGAAGCGAATCTGGACCGAGCGGTTCTCTCCGAACAGTGAGCGGACCCGAACCCGCAAACTTGTTGACCACGGTTGGCCTGCTGTTGACCGCACCAAAACTTGACCCGATTCAAACGTGACCTGAGCCATTGTCTAGTCTGGACCGAGCTTCATATAATCTAATTCGAACATCAGTATCTTCAACATCAGAAAAGAAAGGAGGAGAAATTTGAAACCACATCTTACCGGAAAAGAACAGCGCCACCGCCGCCGTCACCGTCGGCCGCTGTGAAACCCGACGGACCGAACAAGAACCGCCGGACTTTGTTGTCGACCCCTGGATAAATGCATCGACCGGCGGTCCGAGACTCCGACCGCCGGTTCTCTATCTCTCTCGGTTTCTCTCTCATGGCGTCACTTTCTCTCTCCTTGTCCGCCGTTTCTTTTACCGGTGACTTCACCGGCCACCGCCGACGGTCACTTAGCTCCGCCGGTTGTCTGCTGCTTGTCGCCGCACCGCCACCAGCTTCACCGGTGGCCGGCTGCCGCTCCGTGTAGTCGGATTTCAGGGAAACGAGAGGGGAAGGGGTGGTCGGCTGGTCTTGAGAGAGGGATGAGATTGACAACGATAGGGTGTTTGGTTTTGTGTTTCTCTGATGTAATCGAGAGAGAGGAGAGAGTGAAAATGGAGCATCAGTAGGTGTGTTAAGGGTTGTCAAAAAATGGAAGATGAAATTTTCGTGTGTGTTGTTTGTGTGAAATGCAGACAAGTGTGGGTTAGTGTATTAATAGAGGGGAAGGGTTTTATTGCCCTTTATATACTCAAATTACATACAGGTCACATATTGTAACCTTAGAATCAAGATCTCTATTAATTGTATAAATCTTTTGTGAAGGATTTGTAGAGATTTGCATCGATTTGTAAATCTTTTGTAGGATTTTATAAGATTGAGTATAGATTTTGCAAAGATTTGTAGAGATTTTGCCTATTATGTGTAGGTTTAGGCTTGTGGGTTTCGGGCTTGGGCCCAGGGCCCACAAGCCCATCTCATATGTAAGTGGCCCGTAATTCCTACGAGACCTGATGTCGCGACCAAAGCTCCATGAGCATAAAATATTTGTGTAACATCCATATTTGTCGGTATCATCAGTATTTTGTACGGTATCGATCCTTTGTCGCGTAATACTCAGCAGATTTCTCTGTTGACCGTCATGCACGTACTGTAAAGTTGATCGGGCGTTCCTAGGCACTCCAAAGGCCTAATTAAATTTACTTGCGCTGAAAACACTATTTAATGTCGCGTAAGTCGCCTGTTAATTATGTAATTAAGGGCGTAAATTACCGGTTGTCACATGGATTAAGCTTGTCGCGCTTCCCAAAGCGTACAACACCCTTCCAGGGTGAAACTTTCAACATAACACGATCGCCTACAGCGAACTCCAAGGGTTTCCTATGTTTATCAGCGTAGCTTTTCTGACGGTCGCGCACTGCCGCCATACGGTTTATGATCTGGACAATCTTCTCTGAAGTTTCAAGAACAAGTTCCGGACCTGTGATCTGGCTGTCGCCCACCTCAGCCCAACAAAGAGGAGAACGACACTTCTGCCCGTACAATGCTTCAAACGGAGCTGCCTGGATGCTAGTGTGGTAGCTGTTGTTGTAGGAGAACTCGATCAACGGCAAGTGTTTCTCCCACCCTTTACCAAAATCGATCGCACATGCTCGCAGCATGTCAAGTGTCTGGATGGTTCGTTCGCTTTGACCATCCTTCTGTGGGTGATAAGCAGTGCTCTTGTCGAGACGTGATCCAAACGATTTATGCATTGATTGCCACAAATCAGATATGAAACGTGGGTCACGATCAGAAATAATAGAGGTTGGCACCTCGTGCCTAGAAACCACCTCCTTCAGATAAACAGCAGCAAGTTGAGAGAACTTATCAGTTGCCTTGATCACAAGGAAGTGTGCAGATTTCGTGAGGTGGTCAACGACCACCCAGATGGTATCGTTTTCGTTTTGAGTTCTAGGCATACCAGTGATGAAATCCATAGCAATTTGCCCCCATTTCCACATGGGTATTTCTGGTTGGTGAAGCAGGCCTAAGGGTTTCTGATACTCTACCTTGACTTTCGCACAAGTCAAACACTTACTCACATATGTCGCGATGTTAGCTTTCATCTTCGGCCACCAATACAAAACTTTGAGGTCCTGATACATCTTATCCGAACCTGGATGAACAGAGTATCGAGACTTGTGTGCTTCGTCCATCACAAGCTCCCTAAGATTTCCAAACAAAGGAACCCGTATCCATTCCATAAAATAATAGATGTCGTATGACCTCTTCACGAGTCGTTTCTCCATGCCCCGCAAATACTCAGCTTCCAGGTTTTCTTCCTTCAATGCTTCAGCCTGAGCCGAACGGATCTGATTAGGAAGATTTGAGTGAATAGTGAGCTGTAAGGCTCGTACACGCTTGGGTTTCGTTTCCTTTCGACTAGGGGCATCAGCTACAACATTAGCTTTACCTGGGTGATACTTGATGGCGCAATCGTAGTCGTTTAAGAGTTCTACCCAGCGACGCTGTCGCATATTCAATTCCTTCTGATCAAAGATATGCTGGAGGCTCCTGTGATCGGTATAGATAGTGCATTTGGTACCGTACAGATAATACCTCCAAATCTTTAGGGCGAAAACCACGGCCCCCAACTCCAAGTCGTGAGTCGTGTAATTCTTCTCATGAATCTTCAACTGCCGAGAAGCATACGGTATCACCTTCTCGCGTTGCATTAGCACACAACCAAGACCCTGAATAGAAGCATCACAATACATCACAAAATCTTCGGGTACCTTCAGGTAATGACAAGATTGGTGCACTACAGAGTTTTTGTTTCAAGAGTTGGAAAGCATCCTCCTGCTTTGTTCCCCAAGAATACATTTCTATGTTAATGCGGTAAGAGGTTAAGCGATCTTCGAGAAGTCTTTGATAAATCTGCGATAATACCCAGCGAGACCAAGAAATTGTCGCACCTCCGAAGGATTCTTCGGTGCCGCCCAATTTCTGATAGCATCAATCTTAGCAGGATCCACGTGTATCACCGATTCATTAACAATGTGGCCAAGGAAGTGCACTTCTCGTATCCAGAAGTCACACTTAGAAAACTTCGCGTAGAGTTGCTCCTTCCTTAGGAGTTCCAAAATAAGACATAAGTGCGCTCATGGTCTTCCTTGCTTTTAGAATTAATTAAGATGTCATCGATGAACACAATGAAAAAATCGTTGAGATACAGTTTGCACACGCGGTTCATGAGGTCCATGAAAACCGCGGGTGCATTTGTCAACCCGAACGGCATAACCAGAAACTCATAATGGCCATACCGCGCTCGAAAAGCTGTTTTAGGGACATCCTCCTCTCGGACTCTCATCTGATGATAGCCCGATCTTAAATCGATCTTCGAGTAAAAACTTGACCCTTGCAACTGGTCAAACAAGTCGTCGATACGCGGTAAAGGATAGCGGTTCTTGACTGTCACCTTGTTGAGTTCTCAATAATCTATACACATACGAAAGGACCCGCCTTTCTTCTTCATAAACAAAACTGGGGCTCCCCAAGGCGAAGAACTGGGCCGGATAAAACATCTATCCAACAGTTCTTGGAGTTGATTTGACAGCTCTTGCAACTCTCCTGGTGCAAGACGATAAGGAGCACGGGCAATCGGGGCTGCTCCTGGTGTAAGGTCAATCTGAAATTCCACCTGACGGTGTGGAGGTAAACCAGGAAGCTCTTCAGGAAACACATCAGAAAACTCGTGAACAACTGGAAGGTCTTTAATCTTCCTTTCTTCAGGTTGGGTATCAGCAACAAGAGCTAAAACAGCAGGGTAGCCCTTTCGTAAACACTTCTAGGCTTTCATGGCTGAGATGATGCCAACCATTGCACCACTCCGATGACCTTGAACCGACAAAGATTCTCCACTGGGGAGAGTGATACGCACGATTTTCTCTTTACAGAGAATTTCCGTTTGATGCTTGGACAACCAATCCACGCCAACGACCACATCAAAACTTCCAAGAGTAACAGGGAGTAGGTTAACGTCGAACACTTGACCCATAAGATTGAGTTTACAGCCAAAAAGAACATGTGAAGCTTCAATCGTTTTGTCATCGGCTAACTCTACAACGTGTTTGTTTACAAGAGGTGCATGACTCAATCCTAACTGACGACTGAACTCCAATGACACATAACTCCAATCGGCACCAGAGTCAAATAAAACAGAAGAAAATAGATTGTTCATAGAAAACGTACCGGTCACAATGTTGCCATCATTGTGAGCTTCCCCAGCGCCAATGGTAAACACTCTCCCACGCACACCATTCCCACCATTACTCCCATTGTTGTTGTTCCCAGTGTTGTTATTGTTATTACCAGCATTATGATTCAGTTGAGGGAAATCCCGCCTGAAATGACCCTCGTCACCACACTGAAAACACCCCTTACGATTTCCCTGATTCTGTTGAGGCTGCTGCCTCTCTTGTTGCTGTGGCTGCTGTTGCTGTGGGGGTTGCTGCTGCTGCTGCCTTGGGAGTGAGAGCCTCAGTCTCTAGCCATATGGCCCACTTTGTTGCAACTGTGACAGACTCGGGTGCACGACCCACGATGATGAAAGTTGCACTTGTTACACTTCGGTTGCTTTCCCGCATAGGAGCCCTGATTCGAACTGTTGCTCTGATTCTGATTCACAGAAGATGACTGGCTAAAACTGCGGTTGATACTGTTGTCTGGCTTCTTCGGTGACTGATTCGAGTTGGACACCTTGTCCACATCATTCCATTTGCGTTTGCTGTTAGTAGCAGGAGTAGTAGCTGCAGTAGTAGTGGCAGTAGTAGAAACACGCGGTGGTATCGAGCCACGCTCCACCTCCTGATCTGTGATCTTGTGAGCTAAGCGAATGATCTGAGGTAAGTTGTTGAGGTTCGCTGTAGTAACCAAGCCCTTCACCTGCGGGGCTAATCCTTTGATGTACAGTTCGATTCTTCGGTGTGGAGGTCATGATAAGTTCGAGCACATATTAGCTAATTCATGAGACCCTTTCGTGTATGCCTCAATCTCTGACCCCACCATTTTCAGATCATAATACTCGTTCTCCAGTTTCTGCACTTCGTCACGAGGATAATACTCTTCACGCATCAACTCCTTGAAATCCTCCCAAGTAGTGGCATTCGCTATCTCAATGCCCAGCATCTGGACTTGGGCATTCCACCAAGTCAAGGCAGCATCCTCGAGTGTGCCTGAAGCATACTTCACTCTGTCCCCAGCAGGGCAGTTACACATGGCGAACACCGATTCTACCTTCTCAAACCAACGTAGAAGTCCCACTGAATGTCTGTGGCTTACAATCCATGAACGCCTTAAACGTGCAAGCAGGTGGATTGTTTTGATTCTGATTCGCTTGCTGACCAGCTTGATAGGCTGCCAAGGCCTCAACCACACGTGTGTTAATCAGGTTTGTCAGCTCGACCTGAGTCATCGCAATGTGACCACGCCCATGGCCTCGTCCGCTCATGATTCTATATAAGAAAAGGGAAAAGGTTAAGAGTCGAGATAAGGTAGGAGTCAAACCTCACGATGACTTCTATAAACTACTAAGTTTACATCAGATAACAGAGCGGAACCCCTTTCACACTCGTTATGCCTCACTGGGACTCTCATGCACCCCACATTATTATTATGTGTGCACCCATAATAACAATGCAACTTGCATGTTTATCTCAGCTTCTCCCAACTCGTGCTAAAAGGTTCCTCAAATTCGTATAGCAAGACAAAAGACGTCACAGATCACAAATTTTTGAAAGTATAGAGGAAGGTCGCATTGTGACTCTATCAACCACATAACATAGGCAAGTTGCACATAAATTCAGTCTGTAGTGCTAAGTGTGCAATCACATGCAACATCATACATAAGTGTACACTAGATATGCTACAAAATAAGTAAACAAGAGACGAACCTTGCAATCTGGAGCTGAGTGTCATGGTCGATTTCAAAGCTGTTCGGTTATAGTCTGGTTTTATAAAAATGTTTTAATACCTAGTTCTCTATAACTAGTGGCTCTGATACCAAACTTTCACACCCCCCAAAATACCACATGCGGTGACCCCGCTAGGAGTGTGACGTACCAGGATCTAGCCACCAATCACATTGAACTAACATCAAGTTATAAAACAAAGTTTCCATTTATAATTCATAAACATAATCCAAGTTTAACATGTTCAGTGGAAGCAAATAGTAAATTACTGTTCAAACGTTTCAAAAACCAGTGTATGTGAAATCAGTAAACAAGTCTTGCAAATCCAAGCAGTACGACCCATGACCACTCCAACCATCCAGATAGCAAGATCCTTGTCCATAGTAGCTAACGACCTGCGAGCATGCAACAAGTGTGTCAGACAACGCTGGTGAGTTCATAGTTTTGCAAAAACTTTGGTTACCAAGTGTTAAGTTCAGTTCATTGATGATAATGTTGATAATAACTCGAGTACCATACAAGTTGGCTCCAGATTATTTTTGCCCTTCCCCAATGCCCCTATCTAAGGATTGGTCATGACTGGGTCATTAGTTCACATCCGTCCTCTCAGGTACGGGGTGAGGGTGCCAAACCTAAATAGCGCTATCAACTAATACCCCGTTACCTCTCAGGTAACAAACAAGATGGGACTTAATGGTGATAGGAATTGAGTGTATTATCCAACATCCCAGTTTTTACCCAATTAACTTATTCCTCTCAGGAATACCCAATGATTGTCCCACCCACCGGGACGCATGCTCAAGAGGAATGAACTCACCTTAGGTTTGTGACAACCCTCACTAAACCAGGTATCCGTACGATTTAATTAATAATTAATTGCTGCTTAATTACTGTGCTTAACAGAAATTGCTGACAAACTGCTACTTGATTTCTAGTACTTGTATATTCCTGCATCATACTTTGATTTCCGTCACTACATTATTTACAAGTTGAACCTTAGTGACAAACATGATGCACTAAAGCACAGTAGCATTAGAACGGATAACCTATTGAACATGCTGATAAAGCCAGCATCAGGCAGACACTGCCTCTAAGGGCCTGTATGAGCCAGAAATATTTTACTACACCCATAATGAGTGTAGGGATACAAGGGTTATAGAACTGCGTCTCTAGGAATAAGATATAATGACTGGATGTGCCTAAAACGTACTCTAAGCACAAGCCACAGCACTTTAATTAACATACCAGCTTCTGGCTAACTAATAAAGTGCCAAAACATGAGGAAAATATTCCTGACACTTTGTAGAATAAGTTGTGTCACTAAAAATGTTAATTACGACACTTAAAAGCTTACTTAAGCACTTTAACGGATTACTATCCAACCGAACAACCGGATTATACCCGGGACATAAAAGTATTAACATTAACAATATTGGTCTTTTTCTGAGCCAGTTAGGGTCCCTGAATACCCTAACACCCGCATTATAACACATCACACCACTAACCGAGTAAACCCCTAATCTAACCTAGTTAACCAAACTAAACCCTAACTATCTAGTTGAAATTGAACTAGTACCCCCCCCCCATTGAAATCGGCCCAACTAAGAGGGGACAAGAGTTGATTACTTTTGATTATTTTATTCTATTGTGTCTAGTATCTAGAAGGCATATGATCCATTGGTTTAAGAATTTGATTTTGTCTATAAAACCACACTTATGTACATAAGTTCATTCACTTAACACAACACCACTCAAGCACACCCTCTCCCTCTCTCTAAAGCTACGGCCAAGAACCCCCTTGGACACCCACCCATTTTCGATCTTGATCTCCACATTCCAGCATCATTCAAGTGTTCAAGGTCGCACATAAGGAGTCTTGGAGCTAACGGAAGGTGAAGGACCTCGTTATCTTGCTTTTATCCACCACTTCTTCGCATAGATTCTTCCCTAGCCTCGAGCTAGAGGTATAACACTTAAAACTCATACTCGAACTAATCTAAGGTGGTTAATATGTATTGTAACGGTTAAAATGCGGAAACTTATCTTTTGAAGCTTTAAAGTCTACTAAAACATGAATATTGATGGTTAAAAGCACATAAGTGGTGTAAAAGTTGTAGTATTGATTTTGTGTGATTATTTAGGCCCGATCTATGTTGTGGTAGCTTGGATCACCATTTAACCCGGTTCGGTTAAGATCATGGATCTTGACATAAGCTTGTTTCGGACGGTACAAGGGTTAAAAGGTGAAACTCTACCACACGAGAAACATGAACTTGTGTAAAAGTATTTTTACTTGTAAAATAGTGTTTAAAACTAGCAGATCTACGTATCTGCAAGTGGTATTTTCAAAGGACCAAGTGTCGAGAAAATCATGTTTTCTAAAAGTCGGATAACACACTAACAAGTATGATTATTACAAACCGCAAGGGTATAAACACTTGTGAAATGAAAGATCCGACAAAATAATAATTTTTGCAAAAGATGACGGGAAGTTGTAAAGATAGATTTATTCTAAAAACGAGGTTTTTACGATAATAAGTTATTTTACACATAGATCCACAAACTATAACGGGATCTACACTATAGTTTTCGGAAAAACTACAAGTTCATGTGATTATGCGATTTACATACTTGTCGACTAGTTTGATGTGTCGGAAATTGTTTGGTTGAATCAAGAAGTTGTTAAAATGATTTGGTAAAAGAAAATGATACGCTTGAAAGCGTGGCCACCTCCAGTTACAGAGGAAACTCTGGCGAAATTTTTCTAAAACCTAACACTTAGAATTATTTACAAGTGTTAGAATTATTTTCGACATGTTTTCAAAATATATTTCGCCACGACTTTATTTACAAATATTCGGAGGTGGGATTTTCACAAAACTAAACGTGATAAATATATATTTGGTAAATATAATTTTTCACAACACTGTTTATGATTATTTTGTGAAAATACACAAATATTATTTTTAGGGTAAAAATAATATTTGCAAACGTTGACGAATCCAAAATAATACAAACGCTTTCACGATAAACATATAAGTTACAACGGTAATTATTATTACCACACGATTACTAAAACGTAACTTACGCATTATACGGAAATGATTATGAACGTATATTTTACCAACGTATTATTTTTGGGGAAAAATTATGTGAAATGGAAATATAATATTTTTGAGAAAAATATTTATATTTGGAATTAGAAATGAAAATATATTAAGTGAGACTTAATATTATAAATTGAACGCACATGTATTAAATCCCCCATCCTCGGGAAGGAGATTAACTACCAAGTACATGCAAGATATAAACACGAAATAGTTGTCTAACTATTTCCCAAAAACCCAAACTATAAAGCTAAGGCACGGCCATCCGTCTAATAGAATTAGTACATGTAGGTCGTCGCACAGCTGACATTCGGAGTACTTGGTAAAGACGCACTGACTGTGAGTTCATGTCCCCCTTTTCTCTTAACTGTTTTCAGTTTTCTAAACTGCGGGGGTGAAATACATGTTACAATGTTTATGATTACTTTATACATGGTATGGTTAGCGTGAGGAGGGTTACTTTTTAGATCATGTGAATGGGTAGGCGGAAACTTGAGGTCATTAATCCTCAGGGTAGGACCGAGGGGCAGGAGCGATAGATCTATTTGGGTGTAGCGAGCCCAGCCCCAGGCCCAGCATAACGGACCTTGGGATGACTTTGTACCCGATGCATAAATCTGCTAGGTTTGAGCCTTCCTACTTGCATTTCACACATATCAATGGCCTTGCAAACCATTGGTGATCTCTTTTTCCTTATTTGCTACATACCAGGATTTTTTGATAAATACAAAGGTTTATTTACTCACTTACACATGAACTCGCTCAACATTATTGTTGATTTTTCAACTTACATGTATTTCAGGGAATTAAAAGATCTGGCACGGTATGGCACGTTTTCCCGCTGCACTAGTTTCCAAGGTCATCCGGGGTTTAGGGAATGTGACTCTTTCCTGGACAAGTCACAGTCCTTAAACTGTGTTTGTGATATGTTTGAGTTTGTAATGTTTGTTGAACAAGGTTATGGTTGTTAGGGTGTTTCCTGTTAAAACAATGTTATGGTATATTTGGTTTTAAAAAAAAAAAAAACTTAATGGATGACTCTTGCATGTTTTTAATTCATATAGCTTTGTTATGATTAAGCTATGGTATTAAGAAGTCACACCAAATTAACCACGCTCCCGCAAAGCCAGGGTGTGACAGCTTGGTATCAGAGCTCTGATCATAGCGAACTAGGATTCTTTCTCGAGTCTAGACTATGATCACTAGGGCTCTCACGAAAACATTTTTTCTGCATACCACTTAAGTCCAGATCCAAAACGTTTTTACAAACAAATGTTGAGCACCTTTTATTTATTTATGATTAGGCTCAGTCTTGGAGACTGAGGCTCGGTCTTAGAGGCCGAGGCTCGATCTTAGAGATCGAGGTAGATGTTTATTATTTATAGGCTCAGTCTTGGAGGCTGAGGCTCGGTCTTGGAGGCCGAGGCTCGATCTTAGAGATCGAGGTAGATGGCTAGCTAGGCTAGGAAGAATAGGCTCAGTCTTGGAGGTTGAGGCTCGGTCTTAGAGGCCGAGGCTTTAGAGATCAAGGTAGATGGCTAGTGAGACTAGGAAGAGTAGGCTCAGTCTTGGAGGCTGAGGCTCGGTCTTGGAGGCCGAGGCTCGAATCTAAGAGGTCGAGGTAGATGATAGAGCAGTCTTGGAGACTGGGAGGAATTTGGCTAGTGGGACTAGGAGTGTCAGTCTAGGAGACTGGGAGGCTAGTGGGACTAGGAGAATTATTTGATTGTTTATTGTTGACTTACATGTTCATATGAATATATGATTGATTATTATACGTATATATGTTTGTGTTACAAACGTCATGCTTTCATCATGTACTAGAAAGATGGACACTACGAATCCCATGGCCATAGTATCAGACGACATAGTTTCATCGGAGCACGAGGTGTACATTTCCGATACTACCGGCACAGACGATGACGACTTTCAGCCCCTTTTGCGCTGCTTGATGTCGTAGCAAAGCCTACTGATGGCCATCTTGTTGGGAATTTTGCCATTCGCGGTGATCCCTGCTCTTGTGCCCCTTGCCGCTTATCCTGTTGTTGATATGCCCCCCCCCCCCGACGTGGCCTCAGACGACGATGACGATCTACTAGAAGAGGACCCATTCGAGGGCGAGGCCCTATTGCTGCTGGTATTAGCCTACTGCTTGCGGACGCTCCTGCGGGGGAAACTCATGCCTATTCCCCTGTCCCAGACTCATTTGAGTTGCTGACATCCGCATTTTCGCATATACAGGGAGTGCAGCACCATTCACACAACGCCGACCCTGATACGACATCATCGGCTGCACCGGTTCCTGCACATAGCTTTGAGTTTGATCACAGTATTGAGGGTAATCCTGTTCTTCCATCTGGTTTTGATCCAAACCATGACCTTGAGTTCATACACTTAGACCAGCCCTTGGAGGATCCTGTAACCCCCTGTGATGGTTGATCCAGCTGATTTTGAGATGGAGTTTGTTGATCCAGAGCCAGCCGTGGCCCTGAGCCAGGCGTTGCTCTTGACCCCGCATTAGAGCATGACCTTGTTCATGCCAATGCACCTGCTGTCGCTCCTTGGTTGATCATCTGCTTGGACGAGAGAAAATGTGGGGTAACTGTGCAAGATAATTTATTATTACGGGGGCCCACGTAATAACGACTTGTAGTGCACAGAAATCCTGGTGGACTCTGCGGGTCAAACTAATGAAAACCAATGTAGCAGGAAATAACTCGAACACAAATGACCAAGGCGATGAAGCCTCGAGTTCGTCCTATTTCAAGCAACAAGCCAAATTGGCAAGCCTATGTGGAGGCTCAGAAAATTTATTTCCCCACCCATACATTGAGTATATTTATGTGTAAAATTGGGTGAGTACATGATGGCTTATGGTGCTATGTATCTCATAGACATTTGGAAATTTGTCTAACCCACTTCATGCCATTTTGGCAGAAGAGAATGCCACACCAGGCGTGACACAAACACCAGTATGTTGCCAAGGATAGATGTCGAGCTGCAAAAACGCAACTCACAGGCAATTGCACGACATGAAGCTCTCCGCTTTTAGCACAGCAATGGCACTACTGGAAATAACCCCCCCCTAGCTGACCGCACCTATAAGCAGTTCCTGAACTAGCAAGCCTTTGAACTTCGACGAAACAGGAAGCGCCTTTGCAATTGTTCGTTGGTCCGAAGAGATTGACTCCATTCTAAGAAAGACTAATTGTTCGCCCCAACAGAGTGCTACCTTTACCTCGGGGTCATTTCTAGACGGCACACTCTCATGGTGGGACCATCAGGTTCAGGCCCTTGACACAGATGCTGCTTATGCACTGAGCTGGGATGAGCTAAAGGAAATGATGGAGGAGAAATGTGGTTCTAAGACTGGAATTCAGAAGCTTGAGATAGGGTCCTGGAATTTGAAAATGGACGAACCAGAGATTCCTGAACATGTCCAGCGATTGCACGACTTGCCTAGGGTCGTCCCCTAATAAGTCATTAATGTTGTACGATACAGTTGGGTACCTATAAACCTTACATTCTGGTCTCGATTTATGGCAATGCAATCGCAGTATTCTCATCACTTGTGATGTTTGATCTATGGTTTATGTTCTATGACATGAGATGTTATGTGACTGATTTATTGATAGCATGAGATGTTATGTGCTGATATTGTTGAATACATACGTACATTTTACCTGCTACGACCTAACCTACGTGAAACATCTTTTAGAAGATGCCACCAAGACGCGAAATGCGCATGCTCACCTCAGAGGCGGAACTTCAAGAGATAATTGTTGCAGCTATATCACAGCACGAGGCCCAACGCTCCGAACCTCACAGAGGCACCTCAGAAAATAACGGTTGTCCCTACTAGCACTTCCTCAACTACAAGCCTCCGAAGTTCGACGGCACTGGAGGTGCCATAGCTTTTGTGAAATGGATTGAAAGTATGGATTCCATCTTTCGAATGAGTGGTTGTACGCCAGAACAACAAATCCTATACGTTTCTGAGTTGTTTCAAGATGGAGCTCGACTATGGTGGAACCTTCAGGTTCAAATAAAGGGCGAAACCGCAGCATATGCATTATCATGGGATGAACTGAAGGGAATGATGCATAAGAAATATTGCTCCCAAGCGGAAACCCAGAAGTTGGAAGGGGAATTCCAGAGCCTGATGATGGAAGGTCCAAAAATGTTAGGATACATGCAAAGACTTCATGACTTGGCACGAGTTGTTCCCCACTTAGCGGAACCAGAAATGAGGAAATTGGGACAGTTCATTTGGGAACTGGCACCACAAGTCTTGAGCTTGATGGCAGCATCTACGCCACCAACAACTATTGCTGCAAGCAAGACGGGTTTGGCACTCGTTACGGAAGCCATTAGACTAGAAAAACTTGCAAACCCTGATAGGGAGACTCAGGTAGAGTCGTCTGGAAAGAACAAAAGGAAGCTTACCGAAGATACCCGAACGAATAATGACGAACAAAGATCTATTCGAGGTTGTTTTGACTGCGGAGACAAAGGGCATTTCAAGAAAGATTGCCCTAACAACAGACAGGCCAATGATAAGATTTACTTAGAAGCTAAATCAAGACGTGCTGGGTGCAAGTATCACCATGAATGTGGATGTCGGAAGCCTAGGTGCGGGAGAAAAGGGCACAACAAGGATGGTTGTGGGATGAAGAGTCCCAGACAAGGAGAAAACTGTAACAACGCTCAAGGTGGAAGCAGGAAAGGAAATGGCCGAGTGCTAGGATGCTTCCATTGTGGGGACATTGGACATCTTAAGAGAGAATGCCCGAAGTTGAAACAAGACCGTGAAAGAACACCCAGCATCGGAGTTTGTGAAGCATGCCAGGATCCAGGCGTCATTACTGGTATGTTCTTTAACAACCAAAACTTTTGCATCTATTTTGTTTGATACTGGTGCCGATCATAGCTTCGTGTCGTTAGAATTTAAGAATATGCATGGTTTAGCCGCTAGTAAGTTAGATATTCCGTACTCGATCGAATTGGCGAATGGGAAGTTAGTAGAAGCCAATGAAGTCGTCAGGGGTTGTGTGATTGAATTGGGAGAGCGTGAGTTCGCTCTAGATCTACTACCGGTCCAGTTGGGAAGCTTCGAAGTGGTAGTAGGAATGGATTGGTTATCGAGTAACAAGGCCGAGATAGTTTGTCATGAGAAGGTCGTTCGTATCCCGACCGAAGATGGTGAGACCATTGTTGTTCACGGAGAGAAGCGTGAGACGCCGTTGAGGATTATTAGCTGCCTGAAGGCAAGAAAGTGTTTGTAGAAGGGATGTGCTGCCTTTCTGGCACACATTGTAGATAAGAAGGCTGCTGAGCCAAAGATCGAAGACATCCCAGTTGTGAGGGAATACCCAGAAGTCTTCCCAGAAGATTTGCCTGGCTTGCCGCCTCAAAGGCAAGTGGAGTTCCGCATTGACTTAGTTCCAGGCGTCGCGCCTGTGGCTAAGGCACCTTACAGACTCGCTCCGTCTGAAATGAAGGAACTGTCGACGCAACTTCAAGAGTTGTTAGACAAGGGATTTATCCGACCGAGCTTCTCGCCTTGGGGAGCTCCAGTTTTCTTTGTCAAGGACGGTAGTTTCCATATGTGTATTGACTACAGAGAGTTGAACAAGCTGACGGTCAAGAATAGGTATCCTCTGCCAAGGATTAATGATCTGTTCGACCAACTTCAAGGTTCAAGCTTTTATTCATAGATCGATCTTCGATCTGGATACCATCAGCTACGGATACAGGTGGAGAGTATCCCAAAGACAGCCTTCAGAACTCGATATGGACACTACGAGTTTCTCGTTATGCCGTTTGGTTTGACAAACGCACCTGCAGTGTTCATGGACTTGATGAATCGAGTTTGTAAGCCGTACTTGGATAAGTTCGTGATTGTGTTCATCGATGATATTTTGATTTATTCAAAGACTAAGGCTGAGCACGAGCAATATTTAAGAGCCATTCTGGAGCTGCTAAAGAAGGAACAGCTATACGCCAAATTCTCTAAGTGCGAGTTTTGGCTAAGAGAAGTGCAATTCCTTGGGCACGTGGTAAACGGAGATGGAATCCACGTGGATCCAACCAAGATCGAGGCGATCAAAGATTGGGAAACGCCAAAGACGCCAACTGAGATTCGGCAATTCTTGGGTTTGGCTGGCTATTACCGGAGGTTCATCGAGAACTTTTCAAAGATCGCTCAACCATTGACGCTCCTCACGCAGAAAGATAAGAAGTTTGATTGGGGAATCAAACAGGAAGAAGCGTTCCAGGTATTGAAAGAAAAGCTCTGCAACGCGCCAATCTTAGCCCTACCAGAGGGTACAGATGATTTTGTGGTATACTGCGACGCATCGCGTCAAGGATTGGGTTGTGTGTTGATGCAACGCCAAAAGGTTATTGCCTACGCGTCACGCCAACTGAAGGTACACGAGAAGAACTATACCACACATGATTTGGAGCTAGGCGCAGTGGTTTTTGCTTTAAAGATCTGGAGACACTACCTTTATGGTACGAAGTGCACAATCTTCACAGATAACAAGAGCCTCCAACACATATTCAACCAGAAGGAGTTGAATATGAGGCAAAGACGATGGGTAGAACTGTTGAACGATTACGACTGCGAGATTAAGTATCATCCAGGGAAGGCGAATGTGGTCGCCGATGCCCTAAGTCGAAAAGAGAGGATCAAGCCCATAAGGGTTAGGGCTTTAGAGATGGTTATTCGAACCGACTTTCCTCTGCGCATTCGTGCCGCGCAGAAGGAAGCTCTCAAAGAAAGAAACCTTGAAGAAGAGTATCTCCGTGGGATGGAGAAGTTATTGGTACCAAACAGGGAAGGAACGTTGTGTTTTGAGAAAAGGATTTGGGTTCCTCTGTTTGGTGGTTTAAGGAAGGTTATTTTCGATGAAGCTCACAAGTCGCGATACTCTATCCACCCTGGAGCGGATAAGATGTACCAGGATCTTAAAGATTTTTATTGGTGGCCTAGGATGAAAGGCGATGTTGCTATTTATGTGAGCAAATGTTTAACATGCGCCAAGGTTAAGGCGAAATACTAGAAGCCTTCGGGACTTCTGCAGCAACCAGAGATTCCCAAGTGGAAGTGGGAACAAATCTCCATGGATTTTATTACGAAGTTGCCAAGAACACCAAGAGGCCATGACACTATTTGGGTAATAGTGGATCGCTTAACGAAGTCAGCACACTTCCTACCTATCCGAGAGAAGGATAATACGAGCAAACTGGCCGAAATTTACATGAGAGAGATTGTTACACGCCATGGAGTACCTCTCTCAATCATCTCCGATAGAGACGGAAGGTTCGTATCGAGGATTTGGCAATCCTTCCAGGAAGCTTTTGGCTCAAAATTGAATCTGAGCACTGCTTTTCACCCGCAGACCGACGGCCAAAGTGAGCGGACGATTCAGACGTTGGAGGACATGCTGAGAGCGTGTGTTACGGATTTAGGCGGTAGCTGGGATAAACATTTGCCTCTGGTTGAGTTTTCATACAACAACAGCTACCACACCAGTATTGGTGCCGCGCCATTCGAAGCTTTATATGGGCGCAAGTGCAGATCACCGCTCTGTTGGTCTGACGCAGGTGATAGACAGTTGGTTGGTCCTGACATGGTACAGGAAACCACAGATAAGATCGCACAGATACGAGATCGCATCAGTGCGGCTCGTGACCGGCAGAAAGCCTACGCAGATCGAAGCAGGAAACCTCTAGAGTTTGAGGTTGGTGATATGGTTTGTTGAAAGTATCACCCTGGAAGGGTGTGGCACGCTTTGGGAAGCGTGGGAAGTTGAATCCAAGGTATATTGGACCGTTCAAGATCTTGGAAAGAATCGGGTTAGTAGCATACAAGTTGGATCTACCCGCTGAACTAAATGGTGTTCATGATACATTCCATGTATCCAATCTGAAGAAGAGTCCAACACAAGTTACCGTTGCCATTCCCACCGACGAAATTCATGTTGACGACACGCTCCATTTCGTTGAAGAACCTGTTGAGGTCACGGATTGGAAAGTAAACAAGACCCGCCGGAGCAGTGTCAAGCTCGTCAAAGTTCGTTGGAATGCCCGCCATGGTCCTGAATTCACCTGGGAGCGTGAGGACCGAATGAGAGAGAAATACCTATTTCCTGAGAACCCTGCTTCTACAAGCAGAACTTAAAATTTCGGGACGAAATTTTTCTAACGGGGGGAGAATGTAACAACCCTCACTAAACCAGGTATCCGTACGATTTAATTAATAATTAATTGCTGCTTAATTACTGTGCTTAACTGAAATTGCTGACAAACTGCTACTTGATTTCTAGTACTTGTATATTCCTGCATCATACTTTGATTTCCGTCACTACATTATTTACAAGTTGAACCTTAGTGACAAACATGATGCACTAAAGCACAGTAGCATTAGAACGGATAACCTATTGAACATGCTGATAAAGCCAGCATCAGGCAGACACTGCCTCTAAGGGCCTGTATGAGCTAGAAATATTTTACTACACCCATAATGAGTGTAGGGATACAAGGGTTGTAGAACTGCGTCTCTAGGAATAAGATATAATGACTGGATGTGCCTAAAACGTACTCTAAGCACAAGCCACAGCACTTTAATTAACATACCAGCTTCTGGCTAACTAATAAAGTGCCAAAACATGAGGAAAATATTCCTGACACTTTGTAGAATAAGTTGTGTCACTAAAAATGTTAATTACGACACTTAAAAGCTTACTTAAGCACTTTAACGGATTACTATCCAACCGAACAACCGGATTATACTCGGGACATAAAAGTATTGACATTAACAATATTGGTCTTTTTCTGAGCCAGTTAGGGTCCCTGAATACCCTAACACCCGCATTATAACACATCACACCACTAACCGAGTAAACCCCTAATCTAACCTAGTTAACCAAACTAAACCCTAACTATCTAGTTGAAATTGAACTAGTACCCCCCCCCCCATTGAAATCGGCCCAACTAAGAGGGGACAAGAGTTGATTACTTTTGATTATTTTATTCTATTGTGTCTAGTATCTAGAAGGCATATGATCCATTGGTTTAAGAATTTGATTTTGTCTATAAAACCACACTTATGTACATAAGTTCATTCACTTAACACAACACCACTCAAGCACACCCTCTCCCTCTCTCTAAAGCTACGGCCAAGAACCCCCTTAGACACCCACCCATTTTCGATCTTGATCTCCACATTCCAACATCATTCAAGTGTTCAAGGTCGCACATAAGGAGTCTTGGAGCTAACGGAAGGCGAAGGACCTCGTTATCTTGCTTTTATCCACCACTTCTTCGCATAGATTCTTCCCTAGCCTCGAGCTAGAGGTATAACACTTAAAACTCATACTCGAAATAATCTAAGGTGGTTAATATGTATTGTAACGGTTAAAATGCGGAAACTTATCTTTTGAAGCTTTAAAGTCTACTAAAACATGAATATTGATGGTTAAAAGCACATAAGTGGTGTAAAAGTTGTAGTATTGATTTTGTGTGATTATTTAGGCCCGATCTATGTTGTGGTAGCTCGGATCACCATTTAACCTGGTTCAGTTAAGATCATGGATCTTGACATAAGCTTGTTTCGGACGGTACAAGGGTTAAAAGGTGAAACTCTACCACACGAGAAACATGAACTTGTGTAAAAGTATTTTTACTTGTAAAATAGTGTTTAAAACTAGCAGATCTACGTATCTGCAAGTGGTATTTTCAAAGGACCAAGTGTCGAGAAAATCATGATTTCTAAAAGTCGGATAACACACTAACAAGTATGATTATTACAAACCGCAAGGGTATAAACACTTGTGAAATGAAAGATCCGACAAAATAATAATTTTTGCAAAAGATGACGGGAAGTTGTAAAGATAGATTTATTCTAAAAACGAGGTTTTTACGATAATAAGTTATTTTACACATAGATCCACAAACTATAACGGGATCTACACTATAGTTTTCGGAAAAACTACAAGTTCATGTGATTATGCGATTTACATACTTGTCGACTAGTTTGATGTGTCGGAAATTGTTTGGTTGAATCAAGAAGTTGTTAAAATGATTTGGTAAAAGAAAATGATACGCTTGAAAGCGTGGCCACCTCCAGTTACAGAGGAAACTCTGGCGAAATTTTTCTAAAACCTAACACTTAGAATTATTTACAAGTGTTAGAATTATTTTTGACATGTTTTCAAAATATATTTCGCCACGACTTTATTTACAAATATTCGGAGGTGGGATTTTCACAAAACTAAACGTGATAAATATATATTTGGTAAATATAATTTTTCACAACACTGTTTATGATTATTTTGTGAAAATACACAAATATTATTTTTAGGGTAAAAATAATATTTGCAAACGTTGACGAATCCAAAATAATACAAACGCTTTCACGATAAACATATAAGTTACAACGGTAATTATTATTACCACACGATTACTAAAACGTAACTTACGCATTATACGAAAATGATTATGAACGTATATTTTACCAACGTATTATTTTTGGGGAAAAATTATGTGAAATGGAAATATAATATTTTTGAGAAAAATATTTATATTTGGAATTAGAAATGAAAATATATTAAGTGAGACTTAATATTATAAATTGAACGCACATGTATTAAATCCCCCATCCTTGGGAAGGAGATTAACTACCAAGTACATGCAAGATATAAACACGAAATAGTTGTCTAACTATTTCCCAAAAACCCAAACTATAAAGCTAAGGCACGGCCATCCGTCTAATAGAATTAGTACATGTAGGTCATCGCACAGCTGACATTCGGAGTACTTGGTAAAGACGCACTGACTGTGAGTTCATGTCCCCCTTTTCTCTTAACTGTTTTCAGTTTTCTAAACTGCGGGGGTGAAATACATGTTACAATGTTTATGATTACTTTATACATGGTATGGTTAGCGTAAGGAGGGTTACTTTTTAGATCATGTGAATGGGTAGGCGGAAACTTGAGGTCATTAATCCTCAGGGTAGGACCGAGGGGCAGGAGCGATAGATCTATTTGGGTGTAGCGAGCCCAGCCCCAGGCCCAGCATAACGGACCTTGGGATGACTTTGTACCCGGCGCATAAATCTGCTAGGTTTGAGCCTTCCTACTTGCATTTCACACATATCAATGGCCTTGCAAACCATTGGTGATCTCTTTTTCCTTATTTGCTACATACCAGGATTTTTTGATAAATACAAAGGTTTATTTACTCACTTACACATGAACTCGCTCAACATTATTGTTGATTTTTCAACTTACATGTATTTCAGGGAATTAAAAGATCTGGCACGGTATGGCACGTTTTCCCACTGCACTAGTTTCCAAGGTCATCCGGGGTTTAGGGAATGTGACTCTTTCCTGGACAAGTCACAGTCCTTAAACTGTGTTTGTGATATGTTTGAGTTTGTAATGTTTGTTGAACAAGGTTATGGTTGTTAGGGTGTTTCCTGTTAAAACAATGTTATGGTATATTTGGTTTAAAAAAAAAAAACTTAATGGATGACTCTTGCATGTTTTTAATTCATATAGCTTTGTTATGATTAAGCTATGGTATTAAGAAGTCACACCAAATTAACCACGCTCCCGCAAAGCCAGGGTGTGACAAGGTTTGCTCGGTATGTTACGTTACCCGTCCAAGTTGGTCAACCCAAACCCTACCGTGGTTACCAATCAAATCAGTTTCATAATCAATTAAGTCACATATTCAACACAGATTACATCCATCACAAGACCACTGTATAACATGTAACAAGTATCCAATTCACATACAAGTACACATCCCATATGGATATCACAAGTCAACACATAACAGATGGATGTTCTAACCACACAAGACAAGTCTGATCTCTTATTCTTAATCAGTATTATCATCATGCAACATCTAATATTTGTAAACACAAGCATTCATCAACATATGCTTCACAACTATCTACTGTTCCACCCAATGTCTTCTCGGCGAAGTATCCCTATGCCAAAGATTAATTCTTCGCCTGAGACGAAGGATTCAAGAAGTTTGCCAAACACAGACGACGAAGGATCAATTCTTCGTCGCGGTTGGGCACGGCGAAGAACCAAGAGGTTCGTCAATAGTCAGCCGATGAAGAATCCATTCTTCGTCGGGCCAGATCCTTCGTCGCGGAAGGTCTTCGTCGCCCATCAACAGTTACAACTTATTAACACATAACAACAGTTAACACATTTTTGACATGAATGATGGATCAAACAATAGTTATCCTAGGATGTTCATACAACCCTAATCGTCATTCATCAGCAGAACTAATAACCCCACAGTATTAGCACCGAATTACATCCCCTTGTTATTGATCAGTGACCCTCAGAAACATTAACAGATCAATCCTAACTTGTTTGTTTCCAACGAATATTATTCCCTTAATATGAATCAAGTTAATCTACAACCCTAAATCAATCATGGTTTAAGATCATTGTTGCACACATATTAACTAATTACACGCAGTCAAGTACAATCAAACAATAAACCACAATCGTAATCATACTCACCGAGAGATGATCGATGCTAGGTACGAGAGATACACTTCAAGATTCCCCAAAATGCCGTCGCACGGAGAATAGGAAAAGAGGACCTTATGGTTTCGTGTTTACGTATACTGATTATGAGGGGTTATACACTTAAACTAATAGTCCGGCCCACTCTGGGCCACGAACTAATCTGGGCCGAAGTCTCTGTTCGGCGAAGTATCATCCGATGAAGGATCAACCTTCGTCGAAGGTTGATTGGGACGAAGACTCAATCTTCGTCGACTCAGGTTTGGGTGAAGAACCCTAACCTTCGTCGATAAGGGTTTTCATTCCACATCAAACAATAATCAACACACATATAACCACCAAGCATCAAGAACACTTTAATCATTCAAATAAACTACACATGTCATAACATAAAACAAATTGTAAAACAAGATTGTGACAAAAGTGATGCGTAAGGGAAAGGACCTTGAAATCTCGGGTTGTCACAGACACTCCAAAGCACAAAGCACATAGTTAGATCTTGATCTTGATGAGTCTTGAACGGATGTATGTACTCTAGTACGGATGAAGTTGCAAACTATTTATAGATAGAAAGTTGTGTTTACTTCCGTGCGTATGAATAGATTTCTTATCCGTGTGGTAGAAGATAAGTTCATATCACTTCCGTGCGAATCAATTCCATGCAATTGACTTCGCATGTTGGATGTTGATTTCCATATAATGCATGCATGTGTTATAATTTCCTCATGCCAATGTAATGTATGATGTTATAAAAGTTATGATGTCAACATCTAAGATGATGACATCATACCCGGATCATAACAGTGAGGTTTTAATCAATGCTAGACACTAAGCAGAATATCAATTCATCGCTTGACTTGACACGGAGCTACTGGTCAAGACGGTGTGGTCAACCCGATAGATCTATCAACAATTCTACGCATTCAATATCAATGATTGAACGGCCAAGTTTGCGCCAACTGCACTCAATATGCCAGCCTCAAATGAATCATATGTATATATATATCCTCCTAGAATGTTAAATTTAATATACAGTGTTATTCTAACACCGTCACACCCTGCGTTTCACGTCGAAACGTCTTTATATCAATCAAAATCTCGTTTTCCTCCAAAACAATTTTATATCATGCACCTTTCCAAATCCATGTTTTCCATAAAAACATTTCATAACATTTCAAATCCATATTTTCCATGAAAATATATTTTTAGATTATTCAAGGCATAATTTGTACAAAAATGTATAATTATCCTTTATAAGGCGTGTTCTTCCCACAAAACAATATATGAAAAAATAAAAGAGGGGTTAGTGACACCCACCTTTGGGTGCGTTTTTATATTATCGCAATCCCACAAATTGGTCTACACGTCCTAAATTAAGTAGGAACGATTTAATAACCAATTATTCTATTAACACCTAAGTTTCTCCAATACTTAGAATTTTCACATAACTTTAAGATCTTCATGAAGTGCCATTGTACGTTATGCTGCCTCTATATATATGTAGGATCGAGTATGATCTCACAGAGGAGTCAATCTAAGCTAGAGCCTGCTAAAAATGTGGCGGAAACACATTTAAGCATGATACTAAGATGTATGGTACAGAAATGAGTAGAAAACAGACAGGTCTTCACTTTTAATACTTTTACTTCATTCAGCAACGATTGACAAAGAGTCAGCACTTCGACATACAATTCAGGACAACCGTTACAAATGACTAGACAAACAGGGTATTTATAGGTGAACTGGAACCGCTTATGTGACATGACCACATAAGCGATCCAGCCTGGGTCGCTTATGTGGACATATGTCACATAAGCGGTCCAAACCTACAAACATCACATAATTACATAAAAACCCCTGTTCTAATACAAAAACAACCTATCAAGACCATATACGTTAATCTAAATTTACAAAGACGCAGGCTTTAGACATTGTGCACCAACAAACTCCCCCTTGGATGAAGCCGCAGTCTTTGTCTAGAATATTGGTCTTCAGGTAAACTCATAACTTCTCTAACCAATGCTTCGGTCACCAGAATAGTCTCTATCTTTTCATTTACTTCCACTTCCGCTGAAATCACCTTGTTAACATCATCATATTGTGCACTGTTCCAGAATCTGCTGATATGTGATCGATACAATGGCCTTTGTTCTGTCATGGCTTTCTTTACGGGAATGCGATCCATATAGCTCAGAATACTGCTAACTTCAGAAAGCAGGGGACATTTCTCCACATCCAACTCCACACAACTGTTATGGACTGGATCAAACAACACGTTTGTAGAAGCCTGCACATATACAACAGAAGTCAATACTTAGAAAATTTTGAACTTATTACACTGACCAAAAAGCGATCCCATATAAGCGATACAAACTCATTCTAACCATAAAAGCGGTTCATGATCTAGTATTTACACAAAAAAACGATCCGCCCTTGGTCACATAAGCGATACATCACTAAGACGCCCTAAAAGCGATTCCAAATGTTGTTCAAATGGGCGATCCTACCATGTTACACATAAGCGGTTCACATATGGCACATATAAGCGGTTCACAGATTAGACTTATGGGCGATCCTAGAATGTGACTTATGAGCGATTCAAGAAAGGACACAAGAGCGATTCTCAATAAGCTGTCTGTATAAACGACCCTAAACACAAAATCATGTAAAACACTTCTAAAACCTAAAATTGATTCTTTAATCAGATTTTTCATGCAATTCCGATCCTAAGGGTATCTTTTAACCTATACAATTCTATCTAAAACACCCTAGATCTACGTTCTAACCTAACAAACTATCGACATCCCATCCGACGATCAAATTGAAACAATCAGCACCTATCAATATGTTCATTATCATCAGAAAATTACAAACCCTCTATCAATATACACATATATGCTGTTTAAAAACACGAAAATACGAATTGATCTTATAAACATGCCGACAGTTACTATTCACAGCTTTAGGATTGAAATTGAAAGGAAACATACCTTGCCCATGATATAAAAGATGATAATCTATCAAAGAAGCACGAAATCAGGGCTCAAATCAGCTAAAATCTTGATGAAAACGAAGAAACAAGTGGAATCGCCCCAGAAACAATTTTCGTATAAGCGGTCTAAGGTAATGACAGAATAAGCGGTCCCTGTTATATATATATGAGTGCTTGAACCGCTTATATGTCATACCCTAAGAGCGGTTCACATTGTAACTTACCAAATGAGCGGTCCATAGATGTCATAAAAGCGACCCACTCTTCATTCATTTTTTTCATTTTTCAACTTGTTCGTTTTCACATGCTGGCACCCAGTTGACCAAGTCCAAGTTAATGACTTTGGAACAACTGATTGATCGTCCAAGTCCAAATTAATGACCTTGGATAATCAGATTTATGAAGTACTTTATCGGTTTGTTCCAACAAGCAGTTCAAATTAATGAACTTTTAACTTTTCAAACACTTTTTCACAAACTTTCTCACAAACATCATACCAGATCTTGTTGCAATCACAGCTTACCCAAACCTCATCAAATACCGACATGTTCAGCACACAGGCTTTGATCTTCCAATCCCCAGTATCAGTTGTCGAAACTAAACTAGAAAAGAAAATCTTTTTGGGTTTAAAGCTGTACAAACAAAAATATATACACACACTATTTTTTTTTTCCGAGCATGTTAAGGGATCATATCAGCTTCTGACAGAATCACAAGCACCGTTAAGCTTATTTCATTTTAAACATTTAAACAATTCGCATTAATTGTCGGTATATTGGTCCATTTTAAATTCTCACAGAATTTTCAAACTGTTCGGGATACGTTAATAGTGTTTTAGAGACTTAAACGTCAACGTGTGTTCCCACCTCAGTATATACTCCCGTATCCGGATCCCAGTATTCAGTCTTACAGGTGAATATACCACAACTGATATCTGTTAGAGGTAACTGCGAAACCGTGAGAGCTCAGGTCAGAACTTCCGTTCAGCAGAGAGATGACGGCTCGACTTTTCGGTGGGTCCCCTTTAGAGGATCTTTTGCATTTCAACAGCAGCGACTATCAATTTTATTGTTTCATCAGCATGCTGAGGGTGAAGCTTATATTTCAAAGCTTTTTGCATAAAGTATTATCCGGGGACTAGGTCAGTATTTCCATACAGCAGAAGTCCCGGGATAATACCCCAGATATCACCGAGTATAAAGACCTAGTATCTCAGAATACGGGACCTTTCAAACAGGATTTCAGGGGTTACCTATATATCCTGGAGGTGTTCCCCACGAAAACGCAAGTTAAATTTAGTTTATATCCCAAACTGATTTACTAATTTTGTAAGAACCTACCGGCACATCTTTAGCGAGATTGCTTAATTGCATTTTTCATTACATATCTTTAGCGTACTGTGCCTGTCTAGCTAATGTACTATCATTTCCCTATACAACACAGCTCTTTTTCATTTTTTAATGTTTTTGGATTTTTATGATTTTATCATGTTTTTGTACTTTTCTGCTAATATCTCCCCCTAAAACTAAAACATATTTTTGTGTTTTTGTTTTAAAAAAAACAGAAAATACAACTGTAAAAAAAAAATGACAACATGATACAGTTCAAGTCAGATCGCCGCCCAGCTCGGCTTCACACTCTATTACCCTCCCAGATTGCAGATTTTTTAACCCATTAATCTTTAAAAGATAATAAAATCTCTTTTTATCAAAAGGTTTTGTGTAAAAATCAGCCTTCTGATCATCGGTGCTCACATGTTCAATCCGAATTAGTTTCTTTTCATAACAGTCTCTAATAAAATGGTGTCGGATTTCTATGTGTTTCGTTTTTGAGTGGTGAACCGGATTTTTCGTGACATTGATGGCCGCTTCATTGTCCACAAATATTGGAGTATCCAAAAATTGCAGGCCGAAATCGCGCATTTGCTGTTGAATCCAGAGAATCTGAGAACAACAGCTTGAGGCTGAGACATACTCTGCCTCGCAAGTAGAAAGCGCGACTGCGGTTTGCTTCTTGCACTGCTAGGTAACAAGCCGAGTTCCGAAGAACTGGCACCCAGCAGTGGTGGACTTGGCGTTCTGTTTACAACTACCAAAATCGGAATCAGCAAAACCAGACAATGTAAAATCACCCGAGCGAGGGTACCACAAGCCGATGCTTGGGCAACCCTTCAAATACCGTAGAATTCTCTTGACGATTGTCCATATAGTGCTTTATCCAGCAGATACACCTTGTCTTTGTTTTGTGGATCTGCAAACCCCGGTGGTTGCCCCACATAAACTTCTTCACGAATCTTTCCATACAAGAATGCCGATTTGACGTCGAGTTGATAAACTTTGAAACCTTTCCATGATGCAAAGGCTAGGAAAATGCGGATTGCTTCTAGTCTCGCAACTGGCGCATAAACCTCTTCATAGTCTATCCCTTCCTGTTGGCTGAATCCCTGAACCACTAACCGTGCCTTGTTCCTTACCACGACGCCTCGATCATCTCTTTTGCACTTAAACACCCATTTTGTTTTTATCAGCTTTTGATCCTTCGGCAGATCTACTAATCTCCAGACGCCCAATTTTTCAAATTGTAGCAGTTCTTCCTGCATAGCATTCACCCAGCTGTCCTCGGTCAATGCTTCTTTGTAAGTCCTGGGCTCGATCTGCGAAATAAAACATTTATAAGAAACTTCTTTTTGCATATCAGCTATATCAGAATAAAAACAAGTAAGTGCACTATCAATCTGGTGTCTCGTCTTAACACCGCTTTGTAAGTCGCCAATAATCTGTTCTGATGGATGGTAAGACAGTGTCCTCGGCATCACAGTATCTGGCACCACAACTTCCGATTCCAGATTTGAAATATCAGGATCAACGATTTGATCAACAGTCTCCTCTGCAGTCTCATTTGGTTCCTCGTCATAGGTAGGAGCGGGTTCCTCCTCTGAGTCGTCAGAAACATCAAATGACGGAGCTGGTTCCTCTGGTTCCTCTGGCGGGATGTGAACGGTTCCACTCGGTCCTGCTTCATCATCGTGAGTACCCACAGTGGGCGTAAGAACTTCTAGCGGGCTAGACTCTGGCTCTTGTGACTGACTCTGTTGATACAGGTACATGAGAGCAATTTCCTCCTCACTCGGCTCGGACGGTAGATGAAACGATTCCCAGAGTTTATCATAGTCAAAAAGGAATCTTTGTCCGGGAAGTTGTTGTGACGGTGTATGCTTCTGACAATCCACATGAAGAACCTGAATTACCTTCCCCAGACATGGTACAAATACCCTCTTTAACGGGCTGGCGTATCCTACAAAAAATCCTTCGTTCGCTTTCGCTCCGAATTTTCCATCAACATCGATGAACGTACACGGAGAGCCAAAAGGTTCCAAGAACTCAAGATTTGGCTTATAGCGATGCAACAACTCGAAACATGTCTTTTTGTACTTCTTCACTGTCAACACTCTATTCAACGTATAGCAAGCTGCGGATACTGCTTCACTCCAGAAAAAGATTGGAAGCTTTGAGTCAGCCAACATAGTACGTGCAGTCTCAATCAGGGTTCTATTCTTTCTTTCAGCCACGCCGTTCTGTTGTGGTGTATATGGCGCACTAAATTCGTGAAGAATCCCTTTTTCATTGCAAAATTCGTACATTTTGTTGTTTTTGAACTCAGTTCCGTTATCACTTCTAATTCTTCTGATCGGCAACTTGTACATTGTCTCCATCTTTTTGAACAAAACCATTAACGCCTCGAACGTCTCATCCTTCTTCTCCAAGCAAATTACCCATGAAAACCTTGTGTAATCATCCGTAACCACCAGACAGTAAGAATCTCCACTGATGCTTTTTACGTTGACCGGCCCAAAGAGATCCATATGCAATCTCTCGAGAGGTAACCGGATAGAGTTGAGCATCTTTATCGGATGAGATTTTCGTACCTGTTTTCCTTTCTTACAAGCAACACAATCGTCAGGTAAATGAAAGTTTTTAACATTAATTCCTTCAACCAAATCGTTATGCACAAGAAAGTTCATTTTACGAATATGTATATGACCCATCTTTCTGTGCCACATAACTGACTCTTTTTCTGTAGCTTTAGCTTTTGTCACAAAACACTGTTTTTGAGGAGTTGTTGGTGTTGCAGCGCTCATGTCTAAGATATAAAGATCATTGACCCTAGGTGCGCGCAACAAAACCAACTCGTCAGGGACTTTAAACCCCGGTTTTAAGACCAAACATTCAGTTTTAGTAAAGTGAACACTAAAATCTTTATCACAGATTTGCGATATACTCAACAAGTTGTTGGTCAGCTCAATTATATAATTGACTTTATCAAACGAAATAACGCCATTGGTGAGCATTCATTGACCAACTATTCTACCACCTTTATTGCCTGCAAAGCCCACATAGCTTCCATTGATTGCTTTCACATCATATAGCAAAGCCAATGATCCTGTCATATGCCGCGAAGCTCCACTATCCATAATCCATCGAGAAAGCACGGACTTGGGCAACTCCTGCAAGCAAACCACTAACTCATTAGTTAAACAATGATACCCACGATTTTTTAACCTCTGACACAGTACCAAAAATCACATCACATTTTTCATTTGTTTTTGGAAAACTAAAAGTAACATTTGACTCAACATTCTTCTTATCTTGTTTTACTTTGTTATGCAATTTTGGAAATTCCGACATGAACTTATCGAGTTCAAATTCACATTTACCCACATCATCTATCACACATTGTGATTCATTTTTCAACTCGGTTTCCATCTTTTTAATCTCATTAGATGGTTTAGGTTTTGCGATCCATGATTGTTTATCAAAAGTTTTCTCTTTAAAGTAAATTGTCGAAGTCTTAGGGGTTTTAGAGGACTCTCCAATTTCGAAGGTCGATTTTGGCCTGTCCTCCGACTTCAACCTTTCACCTCGTTTGAGAATTCGGATCGGCGAAACCATCACTTGCTTATCTTTTGTAACAATCGGTGATTTTGGTCGAGGTTTTTGAATGCATTGTTTTGAAAATTTGTTGTTTTCAACCTTAGGTTTTTCAACCTTCGGTTTCTCAACAACCTTTTTAGCAACAGTTTTTACCACAACCGGTTTCTCAAACACCTTTTTACACTGCTTTGCCATGTGGCCGACTTCATTGCAGCGATAGCATACACGTTTGTCATATTCGACAAATGTGCTACTCACAGTTTCTGCTTTCAGCTTTTGCGCTGCATTGAAGTCTTCCACGGCCTTTTGACTAAAAATATACTCCTTTTCGATCTCAGTACTCGGACCACAAACAAAAACATCATCAATTCTCTCTTTCGGCTTTACCACCTGTTTAGCCATCCTTTTCTCAAATCCAATACCTTTGTTCTTTAATTTGTTATCTCTGTTTTTGCCTTTACCCACCCCCACTTGTTCAGTTTTGCCAACTGACTTGTTCAGTTTTGCCAAGAAATCACTTTTCTTTAACTCATTTACGCTAAACTCGACCATCCTAAACACTTTCTGAATAGACTCAAGCTTAACACTCTGAATTGGAAACTCTGTGTTGGAATAAAGCTTGTCCGATCCAATCATAGTATAGGCAACCATAATCGAATCATCATCCGTACTTTTATCCGATTTCGTCAAATAACGGTCTAAAAAGTTTCCGTCTTCCTCAGACTCACTCCTGGACTCCACTGATTTTGCCTGTTCAGATTTTTCACTAACATCGTCCAAAACTTGATCAATAACATTTTTGACAACCTGAGATGAGTTATCAATATCAGACGCACTAAAAGTGATATCTATGTTATCAGGTAAATCATTCTCAATCGTTTTCAGTTTTATATTTAAAGCAGCTTCCACCCCATCTGGATATTTCTGTGTGTAATGATTCCACATTGGGGGTGGAACGCTGTTAAAGGCGGTTTTAGCATGTGGCTGTTGTGGTACAATTTGCTCTAAGACATAAGATGATGCCACATAACTCATCAGTTTCTTATCAATTCTATCGTTTTATATTTTCGTCAACTCAAGCTGTTTTCGCAAAGATGCGATAGTATCCAAATGAATGTTTACTTCTTTCTGTTTATCGAATAACGTTGATTGAGCCAGCTTTGTTGCTTTGTCATTTTCAAAACTTTCCTTTTTTATGATTTTAATCGACCTAGATAAAGTGTCGTAGGCTACTTTTAATTGTTCTAAATCAAATTTCATCATATCAGCATGTTGTTTCAAGTCTTGATACATAGTGTCTTTTACAAGGCACTCCGTGCACGTTTGTGAACAACGTTGACACGGTGTATCAAGGATTGGAACCTTTTCACCTAAAGCCTCATTCTCACAAGCCATGTTACCGACTGGAATTGACTCTGACTCAGACACTTTGACCTTGCTGATTTCAACAGCTTCAGTTTCCTCTAGACCAGACTCTTTGTCAACTGACTCTGGAACAACTGAGTCTACCTCTCTTAGTTTGCTCATAAGCGCTTTATCGGCTATCTCCTTCAGATCTTCCTTCGTCATCTCTTTTGACACGTCGATTAACTCCACAACTTCATCTTTCTTTGCTTCGAATCTCGGACATGTACCAGTTCTTGGGTCTTCGAAGAAATCTGCAAAAGTATCAAACACATTAGGAGACAAGATAGATTTCATAGTGTAAATAGATTCCTCCCTTTGATATCCGAAACTAAGATCATCAGATATAACTTCTTCAGCTTTAGCAGACTCTTTCACGGAATCTTTGGTAAAAGTTTCCGGAATTTCTTGATTAACGCTTTCAACAACTACTTCACTCCCAATCTCAGGAACAAACTCAACATTCTTAGTAACTGTTTCTTCAACCACCTCAGAATCAGAATAAGCAACATCAGCAGCTTTTCCATCACAATCTTCAGAAACTACGACTTCCTGCTCAGCATCTGACTCGGTAATCTCTGTCACTTTAGCCATCATCGCTTGATCATCTTTTTCAGGAATGAACTTATCCCAACTAAATTCGGAGGCAACTTCTTCATCATCCTGATTTACTATCAACGCTTTCTCAGGTTTGTTTTCGATCTGAGGTCTTTGAACTGCCGGCTGTTGGTTTGGACGATGATATATAGCTTGCTTGTAATAATCGTTTGTGAATGGATTCTGATGATTCTTGACTTCACGATTAGGACATTCTCTCTTAAAATGACCTTTTTCTTTACATTTGAAGCAGGTGACTTTGCTTTTGTCAAACCCCAACTTCTGATCCGGTCCTGACAAACTATTTCTTCCCGTGATTTCCATAAAACGCTGAGCTCTCCGTACCAAACTTGCCATTCCCCACTTGATATCGATCAATTCCAGCTCCTCCGGGTCTATTTGATCGTAATCCTCTTTGGTCATGTCAGGATTTCCGATCTTGCCCGCAACCAACCCTTCATACGCCTCCAAGACCGATCCCAATAAAGCAATATGTTGTTTTACTGCAGTTTCAGTAATCTCATTACCATTTTTGATGTTGATTGCTATATTACAATGCACCCCAGTCACAACTGTTTGTTGATTCGATCCACTTGAACTTTGAGGAGAATAATCTGAAGATTTTGCGTTCGGCTCATAACTTGCAAATTTTGTAGTTTGATTTGTCTGATATGCGTTCGGAGTAACCGTAGAACTACTATCTGCACTAAAACCCGTATGAATTTTTGGACTTTGAGCGTTTGTCATTGCAGGACTGCTCTTGAAGTACAATGAGACATCTTGAGTTATGTTTGTCGAATTCATTTTCTTAATCTTCACTAACTCTAGTTCATGCGCCTCTATCTTTTCAATAAAATCACTCAAGCTGTAATTGATAAAATCAGTTTTATTCTTCAGCATCATTAAGTATGTACCCCACTCATCGTACGGAAGAGCATCGCAAAGCTTATCAATCCATTCTTCGTTTGTTTTTACAATCTTCAAACGTCTCATCTCCAACACTAAATGACAATATCGTTCAATCAGCTGTTTCGTTGATTCACCTTTTATCCCAGTAAATATATCAAACTCCTTTTTTAGCAACGCTGTTTTGCTCTTCTTCATCGAATCACTACCATTGAACTTTTTTTCCAGTGAAAACCATATCGATGCAGAGGTATCTTTATGCTGTAAAAGCACTAGGATATCTTCTTTTATAGCTTGCTGCAGGATGCTAATCATTTTCTTCTCAGCCTTAAATTCTGCCTGCTCTATATCTGTTAAGCTTGCAACTGATTTCTTACCCCCCACCCCGTCTTCTGGAGGTTCATATTCTCTTTCAATCTTGATCCAACTCTCCAAATGATTGGCTTCCACCCAGGTCTTAAATCTAACTGACCATCCTGAGTATTCGTCTAAACTCATTAATTTTGGAGGTTTCTGCATCGTGCCCAGCTCATTTTCAAGATTCACATTCTGCAAAATGTTTGTTTGGCCTTGAGTAGCACTTACACCTGAGAACATGTTGTAGAAGTCTTGACTATCCATTTTCTGATTTTTCGGAAAAATTTTCAAACACTGACACAATATGCGATCCAGAAACTTTGCACTAAAAGCGATTCAGGGATTGCACTAAGAGCGATCCAGACTTTGCACTAAAAGCGATTCAGAATAACCCAATAAGCGATCCAATAATTGCTTGAAAAGCGATCCAAGATTGATCAATAAGCGATCCAGAAAAGCGATCCAGGAACTTTGTATGAATAAGCGATCCAGAAAAATGATTCCGAAGAGCGATCCAAGAAAACCTGTTTGAATAAGCGGTCTAGAAAAAAATGGTTCAGAAAAGCGGTTCAGAAAAGCGATTCAGAAAAGCGGTTCAAAGAAACTTGTATGAATGAACGGTTCAGAAAAGCGGTTCAAAGAAACTTGTATGAATTAACGGTTCAGAAAAGCGGTTCAAAGAAACTTGTATGAATTAACGGTTCAGAAAAGCGGTTCAAGGAAACTTGTATGAATGAGCGGTTCAGAAAAACGGTTCAGAAAAGCGGTTCAAAACTGACGTCAGAGCGGTCTAAACTTTACGAGTATTTTTGACCAACTTTTAATCCGAATTTTTGTCCGAAACTTTCAAGGGTTTACAATTACTGTGTTTTGTATCTACTGTCCAAAATTCAGGTCATTTTCACCGTCCAATCAGTCCAGTTCTGCAAATGTCTCAGAAAACTACCTCGTATCTGGCAACTAGCTTACAACTGGCTCTGATACCAATTGTAGGATCGAGTATGATCTCACAGAGGAGTCAATCTAAGCTAGAGCCTGCTAAAAATGTGGCGGAAACACATTTAAGCATGATACTAAGATGTATGGTACAGAAATGAGTAGAAAACAGACAGGTCTTCACTTTTAATACTTTTACTTCATTCAGCAACGATTGACAAAGAGTCAGCACTTCGACATACAATTCAGGACAACCGTTACAAATGACTAGACAAACAGGGTATTTATAGGTGAACTGGAACCGCTTATGTGACATGACCACATAAGCGATCCAGCCTGGGTCGCTTATGTGGACATATGTCACATAAGCGGTCCAAACCTACAAACATCACATAATTACATAAAAACCCCTGTTCTAATACAAAAACAACCTATCAAGACCATATACGTTAATCTAAATTTACAAAGACGCAGGCTTTAGACATTGTGCACCAACAATATATATAAGACAAAGATCCGTTAGGAACCATCCTTTATTGCGAGAACCGCGAGAACCAATGTGAACACAGCCAAAAATGCCTAAAAATAGCTAAAAAACACACAAATTTTTTTTAATAGTTTTTATGTTAAAATCGCTACTTTTAGTAGCCAAAAAAAAATTTTGTTTTGCCTACTAAAAGTAGCGATTTTAACATAAAAAATATTAAAAAAATAATTTTTTAGATTTTTTTTTTATTATTTTAGATTTTTTTAGGTTTTTTGCGGGTTTAGTTTTTAGCATTTTAGCTTGGGGCCGGGGGGGGGGGGGGGGGGGGGGGTTAGGTTTTTTTTAGGTTTTTTGGGAGTTTTAGTGTTTAGCATTTAGCTTGGGGGGGGGGCATTAGGTTTTTTTTTTTTTTTTTGGGGGGGGGGGGGGTGGGGGGGTTTAGGTTTTTGGAGGAGGGGGGGTGGGGGGTAGGTTTTTTTAGCTATTTTAGGTTGTGTTCACATTGGTTCTCGCGGTTCTCGCAATAAAGGTGGTTCTCGCATGAACCTTACCCTATATAGGGGACCGCTAAAATGAGAATCACCTCGAGTTGTAAGAACCGTGAGAACTACACCGTGCGGGGCGAGGGGGACCAAAATTTTTTTTCATAAACGTAGTTGCGTGTATTGTAAACACATTTGTAAAAAAAAAATTCAAAAAAAAAAAAATCGTGTGTGTAGTTTTGAGCACCACAAGTTTTGTTTACGGGTACCGTAAATCTAACCGGAAAATTTACGGGTACCGTAAACACAAACTTGTGGTGCTCAAAACTACACACACGACATTTTTTTTTGAATTTTTTTACAAATGTGTTTATAATACACGCATCTACGTTTATGAAAAAAAATTTGGTCCACCTCGGCAAGGATCAAAAAGTTCTCACGGTTCTTACAACTCGAGGTGGTTCTTATTTTAGCGCAATTATATATAAATATATATATATATATATATATATATATATATTTATATATATATACACACACACATATATAGGGTACCGCTAAAATGAAAACCACCTCCAGTTGTAAGAACCATGAGAACTTTTTGATCCGGGGCGAGTTAGACCAAAATTTTTTTCATAAACGTAGATGCGTGTATTATAAACACAATTTTAAAAAAAATTCAAAAAAAAAAAAATTGTCGTGTATGTAGTTTTGAGTACCACAAGTTTGTGTTTACGGGTACCGTAAATTTTATTTAAAACCTAAACCCCCCACCCCCCAAAAACCTAACCCCCCCCCCCCGAAAAAAACCTAACCCCCCCCCCCCCCCCCCCCGCCCCTAAGCTAAAATGCTAAAAACTAAACCCACAAAAAACCTAAAAGAATCTAAATTTTTTTTTAATATTTTTTATGTTAAAATCGCTACTTTTAGTAGCAAAAAAAAAATTAAAAACATTTTTTTTGCTACTAAAAGTAGCGATTTTCTTATAAAAAATATTAAAAAAAGAATTATGTGTGTTTTCTGGCTATTTTTAGGCATTTTTGGTTGTGTTCACATTGGTTCTCGCAATAAAAGGTGGTTCGTAACCGCTCTTTGTCCTATATATATATATATATATATATATATATATATATATATAGGGGAAGGTTTAAATGAAAACCACTAGTTATTGTGAAAACTCGAAAACTAATTAAAAAAAGCCAAAAAAACATACAAATTTTTTTTTTTTTGCAAACCAAATTTTGCAGGTTTTTTATATATAAAAAAATTTTCAAAAAAAAAAAAAAAACTTTTGTGTAGTGCACATGTTTAATACTACACATGTGTATTATTACACATGTGTATGTGTATGTGTATGTGTAATACTACACATGTGTATGTGTACTACACATGTGTATTATTACACATGTGCACTACACAATTTTTTTTTTTGAAAAAAGTTTTTTTATATATAAAAACTAGAGATTTTTATTAAAAAAATAAAAAAAAAAATTTTTGTGTGTTTTTAGGCTTTTTTTAGTTAGTTTTCGAGTTTTCACAATAAAAGTGATTTTCATTTGAACCATCCCCTATATATATATATATATATATATATATATATATATATATATATATATATATATATATATATATATATATATATATATATATATATATATATATATAGGGGATCGCTAAAATGAAACCACCTCTAGTTGTAAGAACCGAGAGAACCACTTTCTAGCCACTAGATCAACAAAATCGACGGATGAGATTAAAAGAAACTAAAATTAATATTAAATTCATTTTGTCTTATTATGTATTTAATTTTTTAATTCAAAAGGGTAGTTTAGAAAAAAAAAAATTTTTGTCTTTTTATCTTTATTATTATTGTTTATTACTTTTTTGTTTTATTATTTTATTTTTGTTTTTTAAACATAATTTTTTTTATTAAAAGCGTTCATAAATTCAAGTTTTTTTAACAAAACAATTTTTTTGCGCGCCGGTTTTTGCACTCCGTTTTTACGCCCGGCTTTTTCACGCATCGATTTTTAACGCGTCGTTTTTGCACGCCGCATTTTACGCTCGGCTTTTTCAAGCGTCGTTTTTTTAACGCGCCGTTTTTTACGTCCCGTTTTAAAGTGGCGTTTCTTACGTCCCGTTTTTTTCGCGGCGTTTTTATGCCCCGTATTCACGCCCCTTGTTTAGGCGCCGTTTTATCACACGGTTTTTTACGTTTTACAATTTACGTAGAAAAAGTTTTACGTTTTACGTTAAAAAGTTTTTATATAAAAGTTTACATTTTACGTTAAAAAGTTTACGTTTTACATTTTACGTTAAACTTTTTATGTTTTACGTTAAAAAGTTTAGGTTTTTACGTTAAACTTTTTACGTTTTACGTTTTACGTTAAAAAGTTTAGGTTTTACGTTAAACTTTTTTGTATTATTATATTGGTTTTTACGTTTTACGTGAAAAAGTTTACGATTTACGGTTTACGTTTTATGTTAAATTTTTTACGTTTTACGTTTTACGTTAAACTTTTTTGTATTATTAAAAAGTTTAAGTTTTACGTCAAACTTTTTAAACTTTTTACGTTTTACGTTAAATTTTTTACGTTTTACATTAAACTTTTTACGTTTTACATTTTACGTTAAACTTTTTACGTTTTACGTTTTTTCGTTTTGCTTTTTATGTTAAACTATTAACGTTTTACGTTTTACGTTAAACTTTTTTACGTTTTACGTTAAAAAAATTAGGTTTTACGTTAAAAACTTTACGTTTTACGTTAAAAAGTTTACGGTTTATGTTAAAAAGTTTACGGTTTTAACTTTTTTTTACAAAACGTTTTTTACCCAAAACGAACGCACCCAGAAATCGTAACTCGGTAGGTGTCTCAGATAGATTGTTATCATCATCGATTTGGGAAAAAAAATAAAAAAACCAACAAACAAAAATCAAAACAATGAGTGTATTCTTGAAAAAAACGAGGTTTGGCTCAGATTTTCCGATAATCAGAGGCTGCAAAGTGGGGTTGCACGTTCAAAAACCTACCCTCAACCATCCTTGCCGCGCCAATTGTCATCAAAATATGCGTTTTTTTTAATCATCACCGCCATAAAACCCAAAACCACACTTCAATCGACCACCGGCACCACGGGGCACCACCGGCACCGCACTGGCACCACGGGGCACCAATGTGCAGGCACCACGGGGCAGCGCTGACACCACAAATCAACAATTTCTCTAAAATCAAGTTTTCAACCACAAAAATCAACAGTTTCTCTAAATCAAGTTTTCAACCATAAAGATCAAACATTCAGATTGACCTTCTCTAAAATCAAGTCTTCAACCACAAAAATCAACAATTTATCAAAATCAACCACAAAAATAAACCACAAAAATCAGATTGACCCGACACCATATCCAAAAATCAAGAAAACATGGAACTTTTTAAAAAATAAAGAAAATCACCAGAGACGGAGGCAGAAAGGGGGAGGAGCAACCGGCTGCAACACTGCCGGCGGCGAACTTGGTCACCGGAGCACACCCCATGGCCAAAGGAGCAACCGGCGGCATGCGACTACCAAACACCCTCATGCCGCAGATGCGACTTCCAAACACCCTCATGCCGCCATGGTCGTCGCCGTGCACCACCGCCGTGGCCACTCTCTCCACTCAGCTCTCTCTCTCCACGGTTCCTCTCTCTTTCTACACTGTGTTTTCGCCGCCATACGCCACCACCAGATGGTGGTGCCCGATCGTTTACTTGAGGAAGAAGGAGGGGGCCGCCGGAGAAGGAGTGGGTCACCGGAGAAGGAAGGGGTCACCGGAGAAGGAGGGGGTGTAGCTGGAAGACATGTTAGAGTTTGGGTGGAGGTGGGAGACGGTGGTGTTTGGGGGTCTTCATTTTCATCAGATGTTGAAATGAGAGATGGGGGTCTTCATCTTCATCAGATGTTCAAATGAAAGAAAGGAGAGAAGCTCTGAGCATTTTTCAAATGTTGAAATGAAGAGAGACAAGAAAGTGAGATAATATAGGGTGAAGAGAGTATGAGAGATGAGAGAGGAGAGAGATAGAGATGAGAGAGGAGAGAGATATTAATAAAGTCAGTGACTTTAATGAAGAGAGAGAGAAAGATTAGACATTTGAAGGAAATGACCAAATTACCCCTTATTCTGATTGGTTGAGAGTGGTTCTCGCAGTTCTTACAACTGGGATTGTTTATATTTTAGCGGCTCCCTTATATATATATAGGACAAGGATCCGTTAGGAACCACCCTTTATTGCGAGAACCGCGAGAATAAGTGTGAACACAAACAGTAATACCTAAAAAAATCTAAAAAACACCCAAATTTTTTTTTATTTTTTTACTATTTTTTTTTTGTAAAATTCACTATATTTCCTTTACAATAAGAAAATAAAAAAAATTTCAAAAAAAAAAAAAATCCGAGTCACAGTTATCCATGCACATGTGCATTTGTATCATTTCTTTGACAAATTCCATAATTCATTACAAATATTAGAAAATTGCACTTTCATTTACACTACCACGTGTAATACACTACTTTTTACGTTAACAATATTAGAAATGCACATGTGCATCTATATGTATCAACATGAAATAAGGTGTTTTGGTGCAGTAATTTCTCTTTCATCTATCATTCCATCCGTAATACACAAACATGCACATGTGCATTTTTGTCATTTCTTTGAGAAATTCTGTAATTCATTACAACTATTAGACAATTGCACTTTCATTTACACTACCATGTGTATTACAATACTTTTTACATTACCAATATTAGAAATGCACATGTGCATCTATATGTTTCAACATGAAATAAGGTGGTTTGGTACACTACTTTGAATACACTTTCCCTTTCATCTATCATACCATCCATAATACACTACCATTACCTCCTACCATCCATAATACAATACCATTACCTCCTACCATCCATAATATAATACCATTACCAATATTTTCACTTTATTACATGTATGTAAACACCATTTATACCATCCAATCAACATATTACATCATAAATTGACAACTATAACCAAACCATCAACCACTAGATATAACTAACCAAAAAACATGTATATGGGCCTACTTCTCCATTCAAAATCACAAACTTTTTGTACCAAAACACGTTATATCATGGTTATACCTAATGATGCACATGTGCATTTTGAATATTGGTAATGTAAAAAGTAGTGTATTACGAATGGTATTGTAAATTAAAGTGCAATTGTCTATTCCTGATAACGTATTACTGAATTTGTCGAACTAATGATACATATGCACATGTGCATGGATAACTGTTACTCGAAAAAAAAAGTTTTTTTTTTATGGTAACGAAATATAGCGATTTAAAGCAAAATATTAAAAAAAATAAAAAAATTTTTGAGTGCTTTTTTGATTTTTTTTTAGATTTTATTTTGTGTTCACATTGGTTCTCGCGGTTATCGCAATAAGGGTGGTTCTCGCATGAACCTTACCCTATATATATATATATATTATGATTTTCGTGACTTGAACGATTTTGATGGTGATCCTCAATATGTAATATCCGTTATCACATCCGTTTATATACAACATATCTACGATTTACGCTTCGTAATATATTTACATAAATATGGATATATTTGACGTATTTCATCAACCTATACATTTTATCATAATTAAAGCATTTTACACAAAATAACTCATCAAGTTAACCTATGTATTATTTTCATGCTCTACAAATAAGTTATATATTTAAGGTGATTTTTAACGAAATTACCGTTTTAACCGTACAAGCGCATGCAATAGTCTTAACTCCTACTATCATGTCAACACTTAATATATCACATTACATATATTCATATTCACATAGTAAATTGTAACACATAAAGTTCACCCTCGAACATCCCGTTTTCGCATACATTGAAGTATGTGTATTTTAACGTTTTCGGAAACGTTTTCGGGCATCGAAGTCACGTATGACTAGCCAAACACCAAGGGTACTTAATATAAGTTAAAATATTTACAATTATCTTAAAAATATCAGTTTATAATGTGATTTAAAACAATTTTATAAAAATCACTTTAAAAGCTGATTTTTACTGTTTTTAACACATAGTCTGGTACCGAACTTTACTGTAACCATTCCAAATCGTCACGACTTGATATTTTAACACAACAAATGTTATTTACTAATTATTGGTGGTTATACTCATGATAGTGTATTTTATGCATGTTACATAAATCACATAATTTCACCAATTTTACTATGTTTTAAGCTTCATGTACAACATGTAAAACTAGCAAACCTATGTCATAATTTTATACCATTATAACACATCATATAAATTTATTTTAGCATGGTTATATTCTAAGTTTTATTTACTTTTATCACACCATAACAAATTCCTTCACTAATGATCATTTAATCATCATGCATGCCTATGTACAAGTACCTAATGCATGTATATCACTTTATCACCATCATTCAAGAACTTAAATTTATTTAACATACATTTAATTTATTCTCATTTTATCCAAACATCATCTTTATCAAATCATCACTTAATCATTTCATCATCAATGCAAGTATCTTCCTCATGTTTATGATCATCCAACAACTTTCATGCACATGCATACATAAATACATACACATATATATGTATGTATATATATGTATGTACGACACACACACATATATACATGTTCATGCTTTCAAAATTTACCTTTTCACATATTCATCTCAAATCACATGAGCTTTTATAAGAAACTTTTTTATTGATGCATGCATCAATCTTCTTAAAATCCACATAACTAAAGAACATAAAAAATCAAGACACAAATCCTAACATGTACTCATGCACATTCGGCCATATACACACCCATGAATTGTTCATCAATTTATTTTAACCACATTTTATGTTCATGTATATTACTTCCAATCATACATGCTTAAACCCTTTAAGTATCATCCTTTACAAAACTCAACACTTTAAAAAGACACTATCTCTATCACATATGTATATATATTCATGGCCACACAAACACACAAACACACACATATTAGGGCTGTTCAAAAAGTTCGCGGCTCAGAGCTTGCTCAGATTTAGCTCGGAAAAAGCTCGCTGGATATGGCTTGGTTTGAAAGTGAGACGAGCCGGCTCGGCTCGGATCATGACGAACCAAATTGGCTCGGTTTGGCTCGCTTGGTAGCTCGGTGTGGCTTAGCTCGAATTATTTTACTTATAATATATTTTATTTTTACATACATATAATATATTACAAAAATGTGATTATTATTTACATTATTTAGGTTTGTAGTTTGATATCTATGGCATATTTAAAGGTTGATTGTCGTGCTAATGAACAACTATTGTATTTACTTGAAATATAAAATTTATTTTGCGTTGTTGAACTTGATTTTGGCTTGTAATGTATTAGGTTGAACTTATTTTGAATATGTTCTTTTGAAGTATTCAATAATATTTTAGAATACTGAATTTTGAGAGCTATGTATTAATTTTTATTTTTAAAATCGAGCCAAACCAAGCGAGCCGAGCCAGCTCGGTTTAAAACCAAGTCGACCCCGAGCTTAGATTTTCAGCTCGGTTTCAAATCCGAGCCGAGCCAGCTCGGCTCGGCTCATGAACTGTCACACCCCAACCGATGGCGGAATCATCAGGGCGCGACACTGAGCGAAACAGATTGTCTAAGAGGTTCCATAACAACTATAAATTACCAAATATTTAAACATTACGTCCCATACCGTAACATATCAAGTAACACAGTTATTACAGACGAATAGTTCTCAAAGACAAATAAAACTGTTCCGACAACTCATAAATTAATTATTTTGTTTCTAGACTCCCCTAGCTTGACTCCATAGAAATTCAGCAACAAAGCAAGCATCCTAAACACCTGTCACATACGTTAAAATAGGTCAATACACATAGTGTAAAGGTGAGCATACAGGTTTAATAGTATAATAGATAGCGAAATCGGTTTACGCATAACCAACATGTAACATGTTGAAAAGTGAAGCTAGCAGGTTATCGATAATGAAATATGCACAGACATGACTACGAGTTGTAGAATGCGCAACACATATCACCACTGTGACACGTGAAGTAAAACCCTTAACAACCCCTGTCCACGACTGGTGCTGAGTCCAAACTATAGTACTATTGTTGCTAAGGTGACATGCAACAATCACTATGTAAACATAACATACAAGCATTTCTCGAGTAACACGTATAACATGCAGAGACAGTTAGCGTATAAAAGTGTTTGCGTTGTGTGTCGATTGTGATTTGAAATAGGTAACGTATGTAACACCCAAAAGTGCGTAAAGCAAAAAGGGTTCGAGTATACTCACAGATCGTGTTAAATGAATAACACAGTCTTGGATTGGATTGAAGGGAGCGCTGGAAAGTTAGCCTGATTACAGAACGATCGCATAAACGATGAACAGTGCGTTAAATGGTGTGTCGAGAAAACAAGTGACAGATAGTGATCCGATCGGATGACAATCCAGAAGGATGGTCATCCGGACGGATGACCATTCGGTCGGATGGTCATTTGTTTGGGATGGATGTGTTTGTGTATGATGTGACTTTGAAGTTTTCATTGTAGCATTTTATAAAATGAGAAGTATCTCTACCTTTCAAGTCGTCCGGTCGAACGATCATCCGGTCGGATAGTCGTTCGCTCGGATGGCGATCCGTTCCAAGGGAGATGTTTTAAAGGTCCAGGTCTCCTGATAGAATAGTCATTCGATCGGATGACTATTCGTTGGAAACTGTTATCTTTTGAAGTTTGTAATTTTTGTTTAAGTGTTGGAAAATGTCACAAGTGTTGAAGCCATAAGCCATTCGTTCGGATTGTCGTTCGGTCGGATGGCAATCCAATTGGACGGTGATCCGTTCAGTAACATGTTCATTGTGAAACTTGTAAAATTTGCTAAGTTTAGAAAGTTTTGCGATTGAACCGAGACGGTATGACAACGTGTTTAAATAACGGAAACCCCATCAAGTCCAAGTCATCCGATCAGATGGGAATCACCCCGTCCGATCAGTTAATTGTTCTTGACGGAACTTCATGTTCAACCCGTTAAGTCGGTCATCTCTTCGATAGAAATCAATTCCCAAACCGGCATTTCACTAGAGAATGAGTAGAAGGCCTGAACGAGGTCAGATTCTATCGGTTTTTGAGTGAAAAGTTAAGAACATTGAAGAAAAGTGGAAATCAGTTGGAAAATGTTGAGATTATGACGAAATCAGTGTTTAAACATGTCGAAATCCCTTAGATCTGAGTTGTTCTTAGTGGAATGAGGTCACACTTTGAAGTTCATGAGAACCCATGATGACATCATCCTAGAACAGCCCAAATCAGTCGATTTCATGGTGAAAAGTTAAGATTTGGTGGTGAAAATGATGAGAAAGTGTGTGTAGATGATAGAAGTACAAGATTTGAGCTGAAAACTTACAAGAATCGTGAGGAATCGAGAGAAAATAGGCTAAGAGCGTGCTGGTCGGAGGAGAGAGTTGCCACATCATGAACAGTGATGTGACAGGTGGTATTTATAGGTGAAGAGGAGAGTGAGGCGGTGTGAGTGGTTCGATCGGAGGGCCTTTTGATCGGATGGCCATCCGGACGGATGACCATTCGATCGAATGGTCCTTCGTTCGGAGGTTTGTGCGAGTTGGTTTCCGACTATTGTTTCGTGCGTTGAGCGTTGTGATGCGTTTAAGCGAGTGTCAAATAAGCAATGCGATAGTTTTAAATAATAGTTACACAAATAACATTACTAACGTACAACAACATAAATAACCTTGCGTTTCCAGTTCGCGATAAGATTGTGTGCGATTGAGTTGCGATTGCGTTTGCGATTACACCTCAAATATATAATAAACATGCACAAGTAACACATAATAGCACACACACGTAAAACAATATCCAGAACATGCGATTCAAGTTGCGATGCGATAACGATGAAATAGCGTTAAATAGATTAGCGATTAAACTGCAATTATTGCATTTACTCCACATAATACAACTTAGGTAACATAATTAAAGTATCGATTAGCGAGGTTTGAAAGTACAGGTAATAATTAAGCAAGGAATGACAGATCGAATTAGCAATCTTTTCTTCCTTTGACTTTGACTTGTACTTTGACTTCAAAGAGGCGGGTTGTTACATGAACAGCCCTAGTATACACACACACACACACTTGCATTCTTTTATTTTGATAAAGTCCATTTATTATTAATTTCAAGTTGTGTGAAGAACTCCAAGATTAAGAGAAACCTTCTATTATCATCATCAAGATTCATGAACAATATTTTTAAAGTAAATTTATACCTTCAAGTTTTTAGATGGGTTTTGATAAAGTTTTGACAATATGAGGCCTGCACTTCCTTGGAATCACTTGAAAGCTTCTTTGAATCTTCAAAACATCTCGAAATCTCACATTAATATGAACTTGATCTTCAAGAATGGAGTTCAAATTTTGAAAATGGTTATGGTTGTGGGTGGTTTCGGCCGAACAAGAGAGAGAGAGGAAAAGTTGTTGTTGTTTGGTGTTGGAAAATGGAAGGGTTTATGTGAAGAAGTGGTTTTAATCATGAGTAGGTTCTTTCAATCCTACAAGTGTCAAGAGAGTGAAAGTAGACAACCCCCATGCCGCCACCTTTCACGCATACACACACATTCTCACATATACATACATACATATATATACATATATATATATATATATATATACATATATATATACATATATATATATACATATATATATATATATAGTGTGAGGTTCATTGGGGAACACTAAAAAAGTGGGGAACAGTGGGGAACCGACTCAAACGAACTCCGACTGGACTCATTCCAGAGGCGTTGGAACCGGCTCGTCGAACCCTAACTAGGATCTATTAACCCTAAACCTTAAATCATAGCCCCTAAACCCTTTTATATATATACATATATATATTAGGCAAAGATAGGTATTTAACTGATCACCGGGTATTTTTCTCGCGTTTTAATCACCTTTTAAGGCGTTTAAAGTTATTTTTTATTCTTCTATAAAAATTAACTCGCCATAATATTGCTGAACAATATTTTATTTGTCTTGACTGACTGCGTTGTCTGTATTTTGCAGTGTATGCGCAGTATTGCGTAGTATGCGCTTAAATTCGCAAAATAGGGATTTTCAGCGTTTTATTTAATTTTTCCTCACGAATATGATTAAAATAGAGTTTTAATCATAACAGAATTTGTTAAGGATTTTAAGATTAACCGGGCGGTCACCGACGTTCGTTTCGCATTTTCTTGGTTACACAATAAGCGTTTATCTTCTTATTGCCAACATAATTTTCAACAAAGTTTAGATTTACTAACACATCAAATACTACATATTAGCACCAAATTTAATAAAGTATGGCCTTTATTTATTTAGAACACGTGTCACACTAGTACGGTACAGTCTTAAAATAGTCGGGTGTCACAGTCTCCCCTTATTTAGGAAATTCGTACCCGAGATTTTTTTACACTACAGGTCTCGATTTCGCACTAGACGGATAAAGATGAAAATATTTTTGTTGTATCTGGCCCTGTCATTCCCATGTGAACTCGGGTTCACATTAGAACTCTAGCAGACCTTTACTAACTTAATCCGACTCCTCCTAAGCTTCTGATTCTTCCAATCTAAAACTTCTACAAGGTTCAGTTTATCGTCTACATAAACCTCATGGGGGGTACGGGCAGTGTTTCATCTGGAAAATACCCTTTTCAGGTTGGATACATGAAACACATTGTTTGCAAAAGATGCAAGTTCCAGAGACTTAAAATGCAGATTCTAAAATTACGTACATCACCGACCAAAATGTCCACTTGTACGGTCTGTAAGGCCACATGCAATACACTATCTTGTTAACCCAGAAACTAGGCGCAAACCCCCATTGTTTTGGGCTTACTAACCGAAAAAGGATACAAATTAGGGTTCATAGTCTGACCTATAGTAGCTCGACAACATGGAATCTGCCGATGCGAATGGGGGCAAGATCTCACCTAGCCACAGCTCTAAGACGCATGTTAAGACGCGCTCAACCTCTATGTTCGACATATGGGTCGTCTTATCATTTATTGCACAAGCTCACATTCGAATTCGGATAGAAAAGCAATTACCTTTCATGTTCAAGATGTTCTTGTGCTTTTGGAAAAATTGAGACATCAGCCTTGTTCGTTGATAAGTGTAATTCCATCTCAGAAGCATTTCCACGCCATGTATTTCGACTGAGACAGATGAGTTCCAAAATTAATAATGTTACCAGATAAACAAAATAGTTCTTCCTTTAATGTTGCAACCTCGAACGCCTCTCTAGTCATGATACTTTCATATCATAATTAGATTTGCAACTAAAGCATTTTAAGTTAGCATGTATTCACTCTAAAAATATATAAAACAAGGAGGAACGTCACAAGACTCACCCGTGGGTTATGGCCCTCCTTATTATTCGTATGCATCCCATTAGGATGCACTATATTCATATAGTTCTCAACATTAACAAGTCATATATTTGAGTGTCTCCAATGGAACATTATGGTAGTAAGTGGTGTACTCTATAGTTAAAGAGTTGAAAGTTAAACAATACAAGATGCAGATTGTATTGTATTAATCCTATAAAATATATGAAATATTGTTAAAAAATATATTTGAGAGCATGGAAATAAATATAGAGTAGAATTTGGGGGTTCTTTTCAATTTGGTTTGGCTTATTTGAATCGGATCTTTCAAGCTTTATTCAACTAGGATTATAAATCCGATAAAATTCGAAACGGTTCGCGCCGAAACGGATTTTTTTGGATTTTTTAGAATTTTTTAGAATTTTTATGATTTTTTAGAATTTTTTGGAAATTTTTTGATTTTTTGGAATTGGATCAAAATGGCAATTGAAAACATTTAAAATGAAAATCCTCAAAATACCCCTGGTTAAAGATGGAGTTTTTGGATGGAGTTAGTGTATGTGATCAAAATGACAACAAAAGGGAAAAGTCAGGGACCCGGAGGCAAAAAAAAAAAACTATTTGAACTAAAATGGCAAATTTGGACAAAACTCAGGGACTAAAATGGCAATTTACTCAAAAATATATTTGAGAGCATGGAAATAAGAGGCATTTAGCTTATCTAATAAATATGAGAGGAGAATTAGGGGGTTCTTTTCAATTTGGTTTGGATTATTTGAATCAGATCTTTCAAGCTTTATTCAACTAGGATTATAAATCCGATAAAATTCGAAAATGTGAATTCCGAAAGGTACGTTTTGAGAAATCACATGTACCCATATTTATTTGTTTTCACTGAAATTTTAATTTGCATAATATCAAACTCTCGATCAATATATTTTAAATCCAAATTGAATTTTTTTTACTGGAAATCAGTTGGTGGAGTTCCCTATATTTTGGTCATTTATACCATGAGGACCGTTCTAGCTTATACAACTAGAGATCCTGATATAATATAATAAAGATCATCCGTCGCTAATGGCAACCTGCCTTAAATCAAATTCTGTTTTAAATAATGTAAACCGTCTTTTAGTTTTTTTTTTTTTTTTTTACATTTTTATTTATGTTTTCTATTACTACATTATTTCTACTATTGTAGTGTCAACAACTATTTGAAGATGATAAACCCATCCATCTTTGCATACAATAGCTTTTTTACTTCTCCCAATGATAAATTATATATAGCATGTAAGTATAGTATAAGACGACTAAAATAGGGAAGCAATACCGTTGGAGAGAAATGAAAAGATGAATAACTTTGACGATAAGAATATATTTATTTTAAGACGATGGTAGTATTAATTAAAATCATCCTAAGGAGGATTACATAAGATAACCACTAATATAATCCTCATAAGGAGGATTACATAAGATAACCACTAACATAATGGTGTAAGGAATACTACCAACGTTTAGTTAACAAACTAATCATGACAACAACACATAGGAGGAATTCCTGGTGTGCAAGCACCGGTCAAGAAACCAACTCTTAGACAAAGCTGTAAGCAATCCTCTTTTAATACGTTACAATTTCCAAGACATGCTGGAGCAAGAGCTGCATACCAAAACATTCGATTAGCGCATTTCAGCATTGTAATGTTTATGAAATAATTCTAGAATTTTAAAGATATATGGAATATTAAAGAAAATTCTCATACCATAAGACGGAACAACTGTCGTGAACAGAAATACCAACAAAAAAACTGTCAAGACAAGAGAATGCTTCAATGTGAACGCCATTCGAGTGATATTGCGTGATAATAATTTTTATATGAAGATCAATAAGATGATAGTTGATGTGGCTAAACGAGTCGGGACTTTTATATATATAACCATATACATTAAATACATGAAATATTAAAATCAATATATTCCCTAAATTGCACTATTAATGTGGATTCTGTAATTAAAAAAAAATTAACACAATATTTCACAAACAAGATGTGTTCTGATAAGAAGAAGAAGATGTGTTTTAACGTTGTATTTGACATTATTGTGTCCCCATAGCACACCCTGATGTTAGAAGGTGATGTGACTCGTTAATCAGAATTAATTGCATATTAATAAATGGTAACTTCATTAGTAATAGTAAACAATAACGTCATGATACATTATAGCGAACCACAAATTTATATAGTTTAAATTAGTTTGAGGATTTATCTTAAATGACTATTTATCTTTGGTCGCACGCTTAAAAAATCTGAAATATGTTGAGAACAAGGAACGGATGCACAACTTGCCGATTGATTATCTAGTGAGCGGGTGAATTTAAACATGATTAATCCATTTTAAGACAATTTAATGCATTTGTGAAAATATTTAGTACATATGATCAAAGTTAATATTTAATACATCTGAACACACTTTTTAAAAAGCATTATCTAGTAAACCATGGAATTCTATCATTTCAATTTAAGAAATAACTTTAGTTATTATTACATAATGTTAAGAAATAAGTTTAATTTTTATTACATAATGGTACAATATTACTAGAATATGAATTAAATTGTCATATTAGCAAAACAAAGAATAATGGAAGTAAAAAGGCTTTTAGGGATTCAGCTTATACCCAAAGAAGCTTACTTGTTGTGACATCCCGTATTTTTGTAAGCATGTATATTCGTATATACTACCAACATTCATGACACGTGTGCAACTTTCGAATGTGCAACATTAAAATTTGATAAGTTAAGGGATCAATATTGTGGTTGTTTGTAAAGGCGCAAGTTCCAAAGACTTAAAGTGCAGATTCTGAAAATACGTGCATCACCGACCAATATGTCCACTTTTACGGTCTGTAAGGCCACATGCAACAAACTATCTTGTTAACCCAGAAACTAGGCGCCAACTACCCATTGTTTTGGGCTTACTGACCCAAAGGGGATGCAAATTATGATTCGCAGTCGACCTATAGTAGCTCTACAATGTGGAATTTGCCGATGCGAATGGTGGCAAGATCTCACGTAGCCACAGCTCCAAGACGCATGTTAAGACACGCTCATCCTCTATGTTTGACATATGGATTTTCTGATCATCTATTGCACAAGCTCACATTCGAATTCGGATAGAAAAGCAATTACCTTTCATGTTCAAGATGTTCTTGTGCTCTTGGAAAAATTGAGACATCAGCTTTGTTCGTTGATAAGTGTAATTCCATCTCAGAAGCATTTCCACGCCATGTTGAAGGTTCCTAAAATGGAGGATCTTAGAAAACCTATTCCTTGTTGTTGAACACACAAACAAGTGCTAAATCTGTAAGTGCAGTTCCTGCCGGGTAACTGTCGCTTATCAGTTCTGTGTCAACCAAAGCAAAAGTCCAAGTTAAAGTCAATGATAATGAAGATTATCAATTGCTGAAGGCATTCCGGACGACTTTCTAGTGTTTCGGATTATTGTATTGTTTAGTATCCCGGACAATGTGTTTCGTCCGGGTTTAGTCCCTAGCCTATATATATGTGTGTATTGTGTAGATTAGGGCAAGTAGAACAAAAAACTCTTGAGTGCTTGGTGCACCTCTCACAAGATCCCATCCATTCTCCATCACTGTGTGTATTCTAGAGAGAGGGAGACTATGTGTAAGTTAGAGAAAGCTAGGTTTAGATCTTTGTGATCTAAACCAGCTTGTAGATGATGTATACTCCTTTGGTTTGTGTAATCTGTGATGACTGATTCATCAATAAAGAGATTCATCTTCTACATATTTCTATCTTTGGTGTTTATGATTGTTCTTCATGTCTTGAATCAAGTGTAATGTTTGATGTTCGTCATCGATCCAGTGCTTTAACAGTGGTATCATATTTTCTTCTTCATGTCTTGAATCAAGTGCAATGTTTGATGTTCGTCATCGATCCGATGCTTAAACAGTGGTATCAGAGAGCGTGGTTACCGATTCAAAATGGTCTAACCGCCTTTCGAATCACCATTGCTCTTGATTTGATGTTTGTTTCCGCCAAACATCTTGAAGACGTGAAGACTTTGGTCCAGATATGAAGAAATTCGAGCTGTGTTGGAGAGAACTGCTGGGGTTTTGGAGATCTGGGGTTTTGATCCGAAAGGGATTGTCTGAGTTTAAAACTCTGTGTTTGTGTTTCCGGGGTTTTTGGTGAACCAGTGTGAAGTCACACTGGGGAGATAGTCCGGAGACTAGTTACGAAAGCTGGTTCTCAAGCTTGTCCGAGTTTTACACTTCATTACTTGGTCTGAGTTTGACTTGATAGGTATAAGAAGTCCGAGTTTCTTATAGTTTTAAGCAGTCCGAGCTTTTGATTCCAAGTCTTTGAGTTTTACCTGGACATTCTGAGCTTTATAAATAGTTCAGCAGGTTCCGAGTTTTTTTGTTCAAAAGTTTCCGAGTTATGTTAAAAGTCTTCATTTCTGAGTTTTTGTTCAAAAGTTTCCGAGTTTTGGTTAAAAGTCTTCAGTTTCGAGTTTTCTTGTTCAAAAGTTTCCGAGTTTTAAAGTTTCACCGAGTTTCTTTACACTCATTGAGTCCGAGTTTCTTTACACTCATTGAGTCCGAGTTTCTTTACACTCATCGAGTCCGAGTTTCTTTACACTCATTGAGTCCAAGTTTCTTTACACTCATTGAGTCCGAGATTCTTTACACTCATTGAGTCCGAGTTTTTTTTACACTCATTGAGTCCAAGTTTCTTTACACTCTTTGAGTCCGAGTTTCTTTACACTCATTGAGTCCGAGTTTCTTTACACTCATTGAGTCCGAGTTTATTTACACTCATTGAGTCCGAGTTTCTTTACACCTTTGTGTCTGAGTTTAGCATTTCTTTGTGTCCGAGTTTTAGCTTCCTTTGTGTCCGAGTTTTAGCTTCCTTTGTGTCCGAGTTTTAGCATTCCTTTGTGTCCGAGTTTTAGCCTTCTTAGTGTCCAAGTTCTAATTCTCTTAGTGTCCGAGTTTAATTCTCCTTACCTACATGATCCGAATTTTTTTCTCTATCAAAGTGTTTCCGAGTTTTAGTAAGGTTAAATTGGTTCCGAGGTTCTACATGTTGGTTCTGCTTTTTATCAGATTTCAAGTTTTAAAAGGTTGACCAAGTTGTTCCGATATTTGGTTTCGGAATTCACAACCTTTTGGTCCGAGTTTTCAAACTGTTTCTGTTTATTCCAAGGTCCGACTTTTAATCTCACTTTAAAAATCCGAATTTTAGCTATAGCTTGGTATTGTTGAGGTTAGTCAAAGTTTCAAGTTTAAAATCCGAACTTTGAAGTCCGAACTTTAACATCTGTTAGTTAAAGTTCCGAGTTTTAGCTGCAGTCTTTACCAACAACAGAATTCACAGCTTTTCAGTCCGAGTTTTGTTCTTGACTGCCAGTCCGAGTTTGTTCAAAATCAATCTGTTCAAGCTTCTTTAGTCCGAGATTAGTCTTTCGGATAGCAGTCCACGGGTTTCTTCAGAGCTTCCTTTATTTCTTTGCTTGTTTTGAATTCCTTTGTATTTTACATACTGTTCTGATGATCTGATCCAAGGTTTCAAGAGCTTCTGGGTTTTACGGGTTCCAAATTTGCTAAGAATTCGGGGTTACCTGGGGTACCGGATTTTTAGCTAAATTTAGAAGTTTGTGTTGTTCGGAAGTTTCAAGTTGTGCATGTTCCGAGTTTTTTCTAGTTATTCCGGGTTACCTGGGGTACCGGATAACTAACTAAGAGTCAGAATTTTGTGTAGTTTGGAAACTTGAAGTCGGTTTCGGATTATCGAAAAGTTTTATGGTACTTATGCTGTCCGAATCAAGTGAGGAGGTGAAGAGAGTAAGACTTGCTTGGATTTTTGTATTGTTTACAAAGAAAAAGGGGGAGTAAAAATTTTGGTTTTGAAATTCCTATTTTCTTTGTAAACCAAAAGCTCGTGGTGGTACATCGAAACAAGTTCATGTTTACTATCTTTGAGATTAACTTAGTGTTAATCTTACCGGTGGCGAAGTGCGTATAACATGAAGCAAGTTAGAGCTAGTGTATGATTGAGTTTTGTCAAGTTTGTTCGAGGTTCAATCAAGTGTTGACGTGATGAAGCAAATTGTTCATTTGGCAAGTAGTTGAAGCAAAACTCGGACTACTTAAAACTATAAGAAACTCGGACTTCTTATACCTATCAAGTCAAACTCGGACCAAGTAATGAAGTGTAAAACTCGGACAAGCTTGAGAACCAGCTTCCGTAGCTAGTCTCCGGACTATCTCCCCAGTGTGACTTCACACTGGTTCACCAAAAACCCCGGAAACACAAACACAGAGTTTTAAACTCAGACAATCCCTTTTGGATCAAAACCCTAGATCTCCAAAACCCCAGCAGTTCTCTCCAACACAGCTTGAATTTCTTCATATCTGGACCAAATTCTTCATGTCTTCAAGATGTTTGGCGGAAACAAACATCAAATCAAGAGCAATGGTGATTCGGAAGGCGGTTAGACCATTCCGAATCAGTAACCACACTCTGATACCACTGTTTAAGCACCGGATCGATGACGAACATCAAACATTGCACTTGATTCAAGACATGAAGAAGAAAATATGATACCACTATTAAAGCACTGGATCGATGACGAACATCAAACATTACACTTGATTCAAGACATGAAGAACAATCATAAACACCAAAGATAGAAATATGTAGAAGATGAATCTCTTTATTGATGAATCAGTCATCACAGATTACACAAACCAAAGGAGTATACATCATCTACAAGCTGGTTTAGATCACAAAGATCTAAACCTAGCTTTCTCTCACTAACACATAGTCTCCCTCTCTCTCTAGAATACACACAGTGATGGAGAATGGATGGGATCTTGTGAGAGGTGCACCAAGCACTCAAGAGTTTTTTGTTCTACTTGCCCAAATCTACACAATACACACATATATATAGGCTAGGGACTAAACCCGGACAAAACACATTGTCCGGGATACTAAACAATACAATAATCTGAAACACTAGAAAGTCGTCCGGAATGCCTTCAGCAATTGATAATCATCATTATCATTGACTTTAACTTGGACTTCTGCTTTGGTTGACACAGAACTGATTAGCGACAGTTACCCGGCAGGAACTGCACTTACAAAATCCAAGTTTATATGTAAATCAAGAAAGAGCACAATCAATAACAAATGACTATCACTTCAACGCACAATGATATTGATTTCAGCAGAGTAACGTTACAAGGTTGTACAATATAAGCTCTCACTCTCAATGAAACATGCTCTCACTTCTAAAACAGAGCCTCTGCTGGTATTTATACTCAAACTAGCAGAGTACATCGAAACACAAGAGAAAGACACAAAACACAATGAAATACATTTACAGGGGTATCGAAATACACTTCCATGTATGTATCGAAATAGGATATATGTAACAAAACAAAATAGCCTCGTTCATTATTCGAAATAGACTCCCAAAAGGTCTATTTCGAATTCATCTTTCTATTTCGATACTTACATGGCAAAGATTCTATCTTTCCATTTCTAATTAGTATATTGATGTCATGATGACATAATGATGATGTCATCAACATTCAACCAGGTTGCTCTCGTTTCTTCGTCATTCGTGTGTCCTACTTCGGGTCGCACGGCCGAGGATTGTCCCTACGCATCAACACATGTATTTAGACTCAGGCAGATAAGTTCCAAATTTAATAATGGTACCTGATAAACAAAATAGTTCTTCCTTTAATATTGCAACCTCTGACGCCTCTCTAGTCATGATCCTTTCAGATCATAACTAGTTTTGCAACTAAAGCATTTTAAGTTAGCATGTATTCACCCCAAAAATATATAAAACAAGGAGGAACGTCACAAGACTCACCTGTGGGTTATGGCCCACCTTATTATTTGTATACGTCCCATTAGGGTGCACTCTATTCATATAGTTCTCAAGATTAACAAGTGTTGGTGCACTACATCTGTCGACTTCGTCTTGTATCGAGTCATACATTGTATTGTATTGATTAGGGCGCGTTATATGAGAAAACTGGAGAGTATATGTGTTTAGAGAGTTAGTTTCGCTCATATGGTCATAGAGTGAAGGTTCCGCTTATTCGTACACATGTAGTTTCGCTTATATGGACATGTCCATATAAGCGAAACCACTGAGCCTATATATAGCAGTCCATTCGAGCGAAACCATAACGATTCTCTTGTATTCCACGCCGAAGTGCTGCCGGTGTGAAGAACTGCATGTAATCGTGTGATAATCAATATAATCAGCAGTTTTAGTGAAGATTCAGTTGTTTCTACCTACGTTTCTTGTAATTCCGCACCTGAAACGTAGTTGAACGCCTCTGAACGACTCAATCGGGTCAGAACACGATCCTACAAGTGGTATCAGAGCCTAGGAGGAGGAGTTCTGTAGAGATTAGCTGGATTTTATCATCATTTCTTCTTCTACACCTTCTTTCTTAAATTCAGAAAGTTTTAACGGTCAAAATTCACTCAATATTTCACAGATTGTATGTTACTTGACATTAACAAACCCTGGAAAGTTTCGGACCAAAATACGGACTAAAAATGGATGAAATTACCTTCGGACTTAGTTCCGCTTATTCAGACATCTGATAGTTTCGCTTATTTGATCATTCTAGTTTCGCTTTTGTGACCAAAGATCAAAGGTTTCGCTCCAAAGGACTAGTCTGGGGTTTCGCTTTTAGGGTTCATCAAGGTTTCGCTCATTCAGACAAACTCTAGTTCCGCTTTTTTGTACATCAACAGGTTTCGCTCCAAAGAACATCTGGGGTTTCGCTTTTACAGACAAAATCCTAGTTTCGCTTTTGTGGACTATCTGGTTTCGCTTTTGTGTACAAACACCAAGTTTCGTTTGAAAAGCGTGTCAAGTCATCATGGATACCGAGTTCTATAACACGTTCGCAACACCGTCTGGTCTAGCCGCCGTTGTTCAAGCCATGAATATAGAAAACGAGACGGGAACCACCCAAAAGCCCCCGAAATTGATGAGTATCGAAGAATATTACGGGTGGAAAGACAGATTCGAGAACTGGGTTCAGGCAAACCATCTTAGGTCGTGGGAATGTATCTTGAAGAAATACGTGTTGCCTCGAACAGAATTGCAGACTACCAAAAATCTATCAAAATTCACGGAGCAGGAACGGGTTATGTACAAAGCTGAGAAAATGATGATAAGTCTGTTTCAGCAAGCGATCAAAGAAGACATCTTCATTTTGCTACAGCACGACAAAACTGCAAAGTCAATCTGGGATGCACTTAAAGTCAAATTTGAGGGAAGCGAGAACATGATAAAGAGCAAGAAAGCGCTGCTTAATAAAGAGTTTGATCTGTTCAGCAGTCTACCGGGTGAAGATACAAAGAAGCTGATTGAGAGAGTTTGATCTGTTCAGCAGTCTACCGGGTGAAGATACAAAGAAGCTGATTGAGAGATACTGCCACCTTGTGCGATCAATGTCGATCTTAAGTATTGAAAAAGATCGTGAAGAGTGGGCAGACAAGCTAGCTGATGCATTACCACAGAAAGAATGGGGAACGTATTTGATGATTATGAAAAACACGGGTGTTTATGATGGGTTAACGATTTCTCAGTTCATCGAAAAGATCGAGAGTCAGGATCTGGAACTGCAGAAGATCGCCAGGATGAACAGTCCGAGTGGTCAACAGGATGTGAAGATGTACTACAAGGGTAGCATTCCAGTTCCAGAATCTGAGAGAAGTCCGAAAATCCAAACTGCATTCGGTGCTGGAGATTCATCAGAAAAAGCTGATCAGGGTTCAAGCAAAATCAGCAGTGGATTCTCATCATTTCCAAGTGTCAATCCTAAAGAGTCAAACACAAGCTTTCAGTCTCAAGGCACAAAGACAGGAAATGGTTATGTGATTCAGTGCAACATAGCTTTAAATCTTCCAGAAGGTCAAAGTTTTTCTAAGGACACTACGAAAGACCACATGGCTCTACTTGGTTCTGTGTTGCTTTCATATGAAGGTCTTGTTGCTGGTCGGATCGGAAATCCTATGCTTACAAAGGAGGATTACGATCAGATAGACGCCGAAGAGATGGAATTAATGGATATCAAATGGTGTCTTGCAAGTGTACTCAGACGTGCTGAAAAGTTCAAGACAATTACCGGGAGAAATGACTTTCTCGATGCTCATGTATCTACTTTAGGTTTTGATAAATCTAAAGTTACTTGTTTTCGTTGCAGGGAGAAAGGCCATTTCAAACGGGAATGCAAGAATAGGGAAGCTAGTGGAGCTCAGAATCCGTTCGGAAAAGACGACTACTACCGAAAAGCCATTTATCAGCAGGTTGGTCAATCTCAAGACTCACAGACGGCTCATGGTAGGAAGATTGAGGATTCTAAGAGAACATGTTTGGTGGATTTCAACTGGAGCAACTACATATCTCCTGATAGCAAAGCCTGTTTAGTTGATCAAGATGATGAAAGACTACCTGAAGGCTTCATCTGGGATATGTTTGTTCATGAGAAGGGTGATTTCAAAGCTTTCATTGCCAAGATTGTTAGAGAACCAGACATGTTTACCACCTGGATGAAGTCTATAGGTGAGACAGTGAAAAGTGTGGAGGAACAGTCTGTTACATCTGAAGAAAGTTCAGAAAGTGCTGATGAAGGTTCACAGAGTGAAGATGAGAATGTTCAGAATGATGTTACTTCAGAAAAAGAAGTTGTATTTGATCAAACACCATCTGATTCTGGTTTATCAGATGCTGATTCTGAAAAATCTGTACAGTTTGATCAATCACCAGTTGATAGCAGCAGTGATGATGAGGAAGAGAAACATATAAATGTTGCTAAATCTCATCTATCTCCTGAAAGTTTTCATTTCTATTTTGCAGATCGCATGGAGAAACTGAAGGAGAAACGAGCTGCTAAAGAACAACAACGAATGAAAACTGATGATGTTGTTCAAAATGAGAATGCTGAAAGTGTTGCTGAGAAGACTACTAAAGCTGAGAAGGTGAAAGAAGAAGAAAAGGTGATTGAAGTGGTGAAAACAATCGAAGTTGAAAAGATTGTTGAAGTTGTCAAGCCTTGCACGAAGTGCTTAGAAGCATGCAAGGAATGTGCAGCAAAAGATGATATAATTGCTGAATATGAAAAGAAGAAGGAGTAGTTATTGTTCAACCTTAACTATGTGAAAGAATCTTATGATATATTGAAAAAAAAACAGTAACTGGTCTCCAAAAGACAAATTCAGAAAGAGAACAAGCACTGACGATGATGAATGCAGTCATGATGACAAAGCAGAAAGCTATCAATTTTTACATCGAAGAGAGTGCTAAGTGGAAGCAAGAGTTGGAGACAGAAAAAATCGAAAATGAGAGAATTAGACGTTTGTTACAAAGTTATTCTAGTTCTGATTATCTCATTGATCGTATTTACCGAACTGTTGCAGGTATGGAAGCTTTTCAAGATGAGAAGCCAAAGAAGAAGAAAGATAGTGGTAAGAAACCGACTGTTAGCTATAATAAGTGTCCGCCTCCAATTTGGGAAGGGTATTCTCCTAGAAAACCAAACGAGGAGCAACTTGCAAAAGCAGTCAATATAAAGCTTAAAACCGACACAACTGATGAATTACCAGAAAACATTGACGTCACGTTTACCTCGTCTGACACTGATCATGAGTCTGAGTTAATAAAAAAGGTGGTCGATCAGGTGTTGGATACTAATGAGGACGAGTCAAAGTCTGAGTCTAGAGGGTCAAATTCGTCAGTCAACAGTCAAAAATCGTCGGTCAAACGGTCTTACAGTAATGAATTTTTGTTATCGAAAGCAAATTTGGATGATAAAACATTTGAAGTAGCATACATTTTAAATGATTCGGACAAATTATATTCTGACAAAGAATTTCCAATAAGAAGTGTTAGTTTTGACAAAATCAAAAAGGTTTTCAAAATGACAGAAATTAATATTTCTGAAATAAAAGATTTAAATCTTAATGAAAAACCTAAAAAAATACACTTCAAGAGTTCAACAACGTTTAAACAAGAAAAAGGGTTGTGTTTCGGGTTCTCAAAAGAAACCAAACCAAACTCGTAGCTACAAAAAGAAAGGACTTGGTTTTATTCCACCAGAAAATCATAAAAATATGAAAAATTCTAAAACAAAAACTGAATTTGTGTCAGGTGGAAGTTCAGAAGATGAACAGAAGAAACCGTTCTGGAGACAGTCAAATCAAGAGTTTCTTGCTGATAAAAGAAAGAATGGGACTAAAGTGTGGCAACCAAAAGAAACTCGTACCTGTTACAGATGCAATGAAGTTGGTCATATTGCATGGAATTGTCAGAAAAACGCCAAAACAAAACAGGGAGTTTCTCAGAAGTTGAAACAAAAGATTGTTGATGTTGAATCACCAACCGACGGACTTAAAATTTTTGAAAATTCAACTTATGAGGTTGGTGAGTGTTCGAAAAAGAATTTTTTCAAAAAGAAAGAAAAAGACAACCAAATGTGGATTGTTAAAAAGGTAAGTGAGAAAATCGGCGATGAATCTGGTTCCACAAAGCCAGAGGAGCCACAAGGTGAGATAAAAATTTCAGTGAATGAGGTTGATTTTCCATCACTGAAGTTTGAAGAAGTTAAAAGGAAAGTTGGTAAGGTTGATATCTCGAATCAGTTTTACACAGAGAAAATTAAATTTGATGTCGAGAAAAGATTTAATGGAAGTGTAAAGAAAATTTTTGGAAAAATGTTGAATGGGAAAGCAAAGGGGGTTAAAGATTTCTATGCAACTAAAAAGGCAACATACAACCCCAATGTACAAGAACTGAAAGCCATCAAGTCTGAGAAGACTTGGATGGAAGTCTGTTTCCCTTAAAGTCTTAGGACTACGCCGGAGATCCCAAGTTTTTATCGTGGATCAGGAATCGGCATCATTCTAGTGATTGTAAAGTTTGCTTGAAAGATTTTCAAAGTGTTTAAATTTTACAGGTGAAAGGACTATGCCGGAACTTCCAGGTTTGTAATTGAGAAGTAGGAATCGGCATCTTTGTGACTAATCTTACAAGTGATAAAGAGGTTTATATAGATGATCATTCTAAAGAATTGGAAAGATAATATGTGATAAACAATCTCACTAAGGATATGTCAGTAGGTTTTTACACATTTAATAAATTGTGACGAGATATAAACTAAATTTCAAACTTGCTTGTTCTGTGGGTTAACAACATCTTGGATATATAGGTAACCCCTGAAATCTTGTTTGAAAGGTCCCTTATTCTGAGATACTAGGTCTTTATGCTCAGTGATATCTGGGGTATTATCCCAGGACTTCTGCTGAAAGGAAGTTCTGACCTAGTCCCCGGATAATGCTTTCCGCCAAAGCTTGAAACATAGCTTCGCCCTCAGCAAGCTGATGAAACAATAAAATTGATAGTCGCTGCTGTTGTAATCAAAAGATCCTCTAAAGGGGGCACACCAAAAGTCGAAGCCGTCATCTCTTTGCGTATACGGAAGTATCGACCTGAGCTCTCACGGCCCTCGCATAAAAACTTTACAGATATCATTTGTGGTATACTCACCTGTAAGACTGAATATTGGGATCTGGATACGGGAGTATATTCAAGAAGTAGGACACACGAATAAGTTTAAGTGCTTAAAACATTAATTTGTATCTCAAAGCAGTTGAAATTTGTGTGAAAATTTAAGTGGACAAACATACTGACAATCTAGGTGAATTGTTTAGAGTTTAAAATGTAATCAGCTTAAAGGTGTTGGTGACATGTCTCATAAACTGATATGATCCTCTTACACGAACTCACAAAAATAGTGTTTGTAAATATTTCATTTCTGCATCTTGTTATTTCTGCAATTGGTGTCAGTCTTAGTCTTTACAAGTGGTGTCTGTTACTTTCTTTCAGAAAAATCCAAAAAGATTTTGTGTGTGTTTTAGCATAAACTTTTGAAAAAGTCAAAAAGATTTTCGACAACTGATGTTGGAAAGCTGATTTTCAAAATTCCAAGTGCTAAACATGAGGACATTGTTGTGAAGGGGAGTGTATCTTAATGGTCAAAATATGTTTTTAAATCAACAAATGGTTCATCATGTGTGTGTGATCTGAGAGAAAGTAGTTATTGGTGCAGTTAGTTAGTTTTGAGGGGAGTCAGTGTTGGTGCATTCAAATTGTTAAATTTAGGAAATTTATTTCTGGGTTTAGAATGTGCAGGTTTAGCCAAGTTTCGATCCTGGAAATTGAAGTCTCTGTAGTTCGAGCTAGGTTTCGATCTTGGTACATGAAGAGCCAGACAATGATCCTGAAACAGAAGTTGCTGAAGAATAAAGGAATGCCAGCAAATCGAGAAGGGGAGTCTGAAGATAGAGAGAGAAAAGCCTAGAGACTGATCAAGACTGAAGATGTGAAGACACAGCATTGTCGTGACTCGATGGACGACTCCGTTAACATCTGAGGGGGAGTCACTTGTAGGATCGTGTCGTCCATCGAGTCACGACAATGCTGTGTCTTCACATCTTCAGTCTTGATCAGTCTCTGGGCTTTTCTCTCTCTATCTTCAGACTCCCCTTCTCGATTTGCTGGCATTCCATTGTTCTTCAGCAACTTCTGTTTCAGGATCATCATCTGGATCTTCTTGTACCAAGATCGAAACCTAGCTCAAACTACAGAGACTTGGCTAAACCTGCACATTCTAAACCCTGAAATAAATTTCCTAAATTTAACAATTTGAAGGCACCAACACTGACTCCCCTCAAAACTAACTAACTGCACCAATAACTACTTTCTCTCAGATCACACACACATGATGAACCACTTGTTGATTTAAAAACATATTTTGACCATTAAGATACACTCCCCTTCACAACAATGTCCTCATGTTTAGCACTCGGAATTTTGAAAATCAGCTTTCCAACATCAGTTGTCGAAAATCTTTTTGACTTTTTCAAAAGTTTATGCTAAAACACACACAAAATCTTTTTGGATTTTTCTGAAAGAAAGTAACAGACACCACTTGTAAAGACTAAGATTGACACCAATTGCAGAAATAACAAGATGCAGAAATGAAATACTTACAGACACTATTTTTGTGAGTTCGTGTAAGAGGATCATATAAGTTTATGAGACATGTCACCAACACCGTTAAGCTGATTACATTTTAAGCTCTAAACAATTCACCTAGATTGTCAGTATGTTTGTCCACTTAAATTTTCACACAAATTTCAACTGCTTCGAGATACGAATTAATGTTTTAAGTACTTAAACTTATTCGTGTGTCCTACTTCTTGAATATACTCCCGTATCCAGATCCCAATATTCAGTCTTACAGGTGAGTATACCACAAATGATATCTGTAAAGGTTTGATGCGAGGGCCGTGAGAGCTCAGGTCGATACTTCCGTATACGCAAAGAGATGACGGCTTCGACTTTTGGTGTGTCCCCTTTAGAGGATCTTTTGATTACAACAACAGCGACTATCAATTTTATTGTTTCATCAGCTTGCTGAGGGCGAAGCTATAAGCTTTGGCGGAAAGCATTATCCGGGGACTAGGTCAGAACTTCCACTCAGCAGAAGTCCTGGGATAATACCCCAGATATCACTGAGCATAAAGACCTAGTTCTCAGAATAAGGGACCTTTCAAACAAGATTTCAGGGGTTACCTATATATCCAAGATGTTGTTAACCCACAGAACAAGCAAGTTTGAAATTTAGTTTATATCTCATCACAATTTATTAAATGTGTAAAAACCTACTGACATATCCTTAGTGAGATTGTTTATCAGATATTATCTTTCCAATTCTTTAGCATGTTGTGACAGTCAACTGATGTACTATCATTTCCTCTTTTCACAACGAAACTCATTTTTGATTTTTATTATGTTTTTGGCTTTTTTTTAAATTTTCTACTGTTTTTGGATTTTCAGAAATTTTTACGATACCACTTGTAGGATCGTGTCCTGACCCGATTGAGTCGTTCAGAGGCGTTCAACTACGTTTCAGGTGCGGAATTACAAGAAACGTAGGTAGAAACAGCTGAATCTTCACTAAAACTGCTGATTGTATTGATTATCACACGATTACATGCAGTTCTTCACACTGGCAGCACTTCGGCGTGGAATACAAGAGAATCGTTATGGTTTCGCTCGAATGGACTGCTATATATAGGACCAATGGTTTCGCTTATATGGACAAGTCCATATAAGCGAACCTACACGTGTACGAATAAGCGGAACCTTCACTCTATGACCATATGAGCGAAACTAACTCTCTAAACACATATACTCTCCAGTTTTCTCGTATAACGCACCCTAATCTTGGGTTCAAGTCCCACAGACGACAAGGATTAAAGAAGTTCACCTTTCAAAAAAAAAAAAAAAAAAAAAAAACTTGGATTATAAATCCGACAAAATTCGAAAATGTGAATTCCGAATGGTACGTTTTGAGAAATCACTTGTACCCATATTTATTTGTTTTTACTGAAATTTTAATTTGCATAGTATCAAACTCTCGATCAATATATTTTAAATCCAAATTATTTTTTTTTACTGGAAATCAGTTGGTGGAGTTTCCTATATTTTGGTTATTTATACCATGAGGACCGTTCTGGCTTATACAACTAGAGATCCTGATATAATATAATAAAGATCATCGGTTGCTAATGGCAACCTACCTTAAATCAAACTTTGTTTTAAATAATCTAAACCCGTTTTTTTTTTTTACATTTTTATTTTTGTTTTCTATTACTACATTATTTCTAGTATTGTAGTGTCAGCAACTATTAGAAGATGATTAACCCATCTATCTTTGCATACAATAGCTTTTTTACTTCTCCCAATGATGATTAATATATAGCATGTAAATATAGCATGAGACAACTAAAATAGGGAAGCAATACCATTGGAGAGAAATGAAAAGATGAATAACTTTGACGATAAGAGCAGGCGGGATGGTCCGTTATGGCCACCCCATAATGAGTTATAGGACCACGAACACCGCTGCCTTCACTTCCATAACGAGTGATAGGAATAACTCGTTATATATATAACGCGTTGAACTTTTGAGGAGTGATAGGGTATTACTTGTACATTGTGTATTAATACTTGTACATTGGAATCCCATCACTAGTGATGACCACCCCCACTACATTTCTATCACTAGTGATAGAATATTGGGTGATGACATGGCATGATTTGATTGGATATTGGGAGTGAAATCTATCACTAGTGACCACCCCCTCCCCCCTAAGAATATATTTATTTTATGACCATGGTAGTATTAATTAAAATCCTCATAAGGAGGATTACATAAGATAACCACTAACATAATGGTGTAAGGAATACTACCAACGTCTAGTTAACAAACTAATCATGACAACAACACATAGGAGGAATTCCTGGTGTGCAAGCACCGGTCAAGAAACCAACTCTTCGACAACAAAGCTGTAAGCAATCCTCTTTTAATACGTTACAATTTCCAAGGCATGCTGGAGGAAGAGCTGCATACCAAAACATTCGATTAGCGCATTTCAACATTGTAATGTTTATGATATAATTCTAGAATTTTAAAGACATATGGAATATTAAAGAAAATTCTCATACCATAAGACGGAACAACTGTCGTGAAGAGAAATGACAACAAAAAAAATGTCAAGACAAGAGAATGCTTCAATGTGAACGCCATTCGAGTGATATTGCATGATAATAATTTTTATATGAAGATCAATAAGATGATAGTTGATGTGGCTACACGAGTCGGGACTCTTACATATATAACCATATACATTAAATACATGAAATATTAACATCAATATATTCCCTAAATTGCATTATTAATGTGGATTCTGTAATTAAAAAATAATTAACACAATATTTCACAAACAAGATGTGTTCTGATAAGAAGAAGAAGAAGATGTGTTTTAACGTTGTATTTGACATTATTGTGTCCACATAGCACACCCTGATGTTAGAAGGTGATGTGACTCGTTAATCAGAATTAATTGCATATTAATAAATGGTAACTTCATTAGTAATAGTAAACAATAACGTCATGATACATTATAGCGAACCACAAATTTATATAGTTTATAAATTAGTTTGAGGATTTATCTTAAATGACTATTTATCTTTGGTCGCACGCTTAAAAAATCTGAAATATGTTGAGAACAAGGAAGGGATGCACAACTTGCCGATTGATTATCTAGTGAGCGGGTGAATTTAAACATGATTAATCCATTTTAAGACAATATAATGCATTTGTGAAAATATTTAGTACATATGATCAAAGTTAATATTTAATACATCTGAACACACTTTTTAAAAATCATTATCTAGTAAACCATGGTCATTTCAGTTTAAGAAATAACTTTAGTTATTATTACATAATGTTAAGAAATAAGTTTAATTTTTATTACATAATGGTACAATATTACTGGAATATGAATTAAATTGTCATATTAGCAAAACAAAGAATAATGGAAGTAAAAAGGCTTTTAGGGATTATACCCAAAGAAGCTTACTTGTTGTGACATCCCGTATTTTTGTAAGCATGTATATTCGTATATACTACCAACATTCATGACACGTGTGCAACTTTCGAATGTGCAAAATTAAAATTTGATAAGATAAGGGATCAATATTGTGGTTGTTTGTAAAGGCGCAAGTTCCAAAGACTTAAAGTGCAGATTCTGAAAATACGTGCATCACCGACTAATATGTCCACTTTTACGGTTTGTAAGGCCACATGCAACAAACTATCTTGTTAACCCAGAAACTTGGCGCCAACTACCCATTGTTTTGGGCTTACTGACCGAAAGGGGATGCAAATTAGGATTCGTAGTCGACCTATAGTAGCTCTACAACATGGAATTTGCCGATGCGAATGGTGGCAAGATCTCACGTAGCCACAGCCCCAAGACGCATGTTAAGACACGCTCATCCTCTATGTTTGACATATGGATTTTCTGATCATCTATTGCACAAGCTCACATTCGAATTCGAATAGAAAAGCAATTACCTTTCATGTTCAAGATGTTCTTGTGCTCTTGGAAAAATTGAGACATCACCCTTGTTCGTTGATAAGTGTAATTCCATCTCAGAAGCATTTCCACGCCATGTTGAAGGTTCCTAAAATGGAGGATCATAGAAAACTTTTCCTTGTTGTTGAACACACAAACAAGTGCTAAATACAAGTTTATATGTAAATCAAGAAAGAGCACAATCAATAATAAATGACTATCACTTCAACGCACAATGATATTGATTTCAGCAGAGTAACGTTACAAGGTTGTACAATATAAGCTCTCACTCTCAATGAAACATACTCTCACTTCTAAAACAGAGCCTCTGCTGGTATTTATACTCAAACTAGCAGAGTACATCGAAACACAAGAGACAGACATGAAACACATTGAAATACATTTACAGGGGTATGAAAAATACACTTCCATGTATTTATCGAAATAGGATATATGTAACAAAACAAAATAGCCTTGTTCATTATTCGAAATAGACTCTCAAAAGGTTTATATCGAATTCATCTTTCTATTTCCATAGTTACATGGCAAAGATTTTATCTTTCCATTTCTAATTAGTATATTGATGTCATGATGACATAATGATGATGTCATCATGATGTCATCAACATTCAACCAGATTGCTCTCGTTTCTTCGTCATTCGTGTGTCCTACTTCGGGTCGCCCGGCCGAGGATTGTCCCTACGCATCAACACATGTATTTAGACTCAGGCAGATAAGTTCCAAATTTAATAATGGTACCTGATAAACAAAATAGTTCTTCCTTTAATATTGCAACCTCTGACGCCTCTGTAGTCATGATCTTTTCATATCATAACTAGTTTTGCAACTAAAGCATTTTAAGTTAGCTTGTATTCACCCCAAAAATATATAAAACAAGGAGGAACGTCACAAGACTCACCCGTTGGTTATGGCCCACCTTATTATTTGTATACGTCCCATTAGGGTGCACTCTATTCATATAGTTCTCAACATTAACAAGTCATTTATTTGAGTGTCTCCAATGGAACATTATAGTAGTAAGTGGTGTACTCTATAGTTAAAGAGTTGAAAGTTAAACAATACAAGATGCAGATTGTATTGTATTAATCCTATAAAATATATGAAATATTGTTAAAAAATATATTTGAGAGCATGGAAATAAATATAGAGTAGAATTTGGGGGTTCTTTTCAATTTGGTTTGGCTTATTTGAATCGAATCTTTCAAGCTTTATTCAACTTGGATTATAAATCCGAAAATGTGAATTCCGAATGGTATGTTTTGAGAAATCACTTGTACCCATATTTATTTGTTTTTACTGAAATTTTAATTTGCATAGTATCAAACTCTCGATCATTATATTTTAAATCCAAATTATTTTTTTTTTTTTACTGGAAATCAGTTGGTGGAGTTCCCTATATTTTGGTCATACCATGAGGACCGTTCTGGCTTATACAGCTAGAGATCCTGATATAATATAATAAAGATCATCCGTCGCTAATGGCAGCCTACCTTAAATCAAATTTTGTTTTAAATAATCTAAACCGGTTTTTTTTTTTTTACATTTTTATTTTTGTTTTCTATTACTACATTATTTCTACTATTGTAGTGTCAGCAACTATTAGAAGATGATAAACCCATCTATCTTTGCATACAATAGCTTTTGTACTCCTCCCAATGATGATTAATATATAGCATGTAAATATAGTATGAGACAACTAAAATAGGGAAGCAATACCGTTGGAGAGAAATGAAATGATGAATAACTTTGACGATAAGAATATATTTATTTTATGACGATGGTAGTATTAATTAAAATTCCTCATAAGGAGGATTACATAATATAACCACTAACATAATGGTGTAAGGAATACTACCAACGTTTAGTTAACAAACTAATCATGACAACAACACATAGGAGGAATTCCTGGTCTGCAAGCACCGGTCAAGAAACCAACTCTTCGACAAAGTTGTAAGCAATCCTCTTTTAATACGTTACAATTTCCAAGGCATGCTGGAGCAAGAGCTGCATACCAAAACATTCGATTAGCGCATTTCAGCATTGTAATTTTTATGAAATAATCCTAGAATTTTAAAGATATATGGAATATTAAAGAAAATTCTCAAACCATAAGACGGAACAACTGTGGTGAACAGAAATGCCAACAAAAAAAATGTCAAGACAAGAGAATGCTTCAATGTGAACGTCATTCTAGTGATATTGCGTGATAATAATTTTTAGTGAAGATCAATAATGTCACACCCCGAAATTATCAGAGCATGGCGTGACTGGACCGGTATCTTCATTGCACAACGGAAGCAATTAGCTAAGACTTCTAGAAAATGAACGCCGCTAAGTACTTGAATTCCCATGGTTTCTCCTATTCCAACCGTTCCATAGTTTTGAAAATGCAACCTGAGAAAGAACATGCGAAAAAGTCAACATAAAGTTGAGCGAGTTTATAGTTTGTTTTGAAAAGATTTAAAACAAATCTTTTTTTTTTATAACCGGTTTAAAAGTTGTTGAGAAAATATAGAAAAAAAAAACATTTTCTCGGCATGATATATGAAAGTTGTGAGTCTAGCCCACGAGAGTCTTTTTAAGTAGGACTAACACGTCCTCTTATTTGTACATAAGTTGAAAGCGTTGTCAAAGTTTGTAAATACATGTATTATGAGTTTGCGTCAAATGTATATTAGAAACATTTGAAAGTTTTAGTGTTGTAAGTTGGTATGAAAAGCGTCTATGAACATGTTGATCATTAATGTTTCGCGAGGACATTAATATATGCGACGACATAGGAGGTACTCAACCCGCGTAGGCAATTTTTAGTGTCGAATAACCTCGACTGGGACACAACAGCACTCTAAGTGGTCACCCATGGACTGTGAGTGGGGCTCGCCCGTACCCATTAGATCTAACCTTTGTTCCTTGGTCCTCAAAAGGATTAATGGCACCTCAGTTACAGCCTATGCTCACATGATCTAAGAGTTCATTCCATAACTTAATCATACCTAAGTTTGACATGTATTTCCCCCTGAAAGTTGTAAACCGAAACGTTGAAAGAAAAGGGGGACATGAATCTCACTGAGTTGTCTCGTTTTTCGTACGCACGCCAACCCAGTCTCGTTGTTGTAACTAGGACATTCTCGTCACTAGTCATGAAAATCATGCATGTTTGCGAAAATACGCGTTTGTTTTGTAAAACCGGTATGTTTAGTATAAACCTTTCGTAAACCTTTTGAGTTCGTTGAAATTCATTTCCAACATGGTTTTTAAAGATGTGTTTTCGTTCATCGAAATAGTGTTTTCTTTTGCAAAAACTTGCATGTCTTTCCACCCCCGAAAACATTTATGAAATGTAAAACCGTAAAAAGTGGGGGTTATGAACTCACCTTGACATTCCTGTGCAAAGCTAGCTTAACGTGATTCCGTGATGTCATTCCAAGAATGTGAAGTAGCTAGCGTGCATCTATAGTATTCCTAACAGGGAATAACTTGTCAGTTTCTAGTTTAAACGTAGCTAAACTACGCGTCCGAGCCCTACCGAATCGTTAACTAAACGATTCTATAAAGGTGTCATTGTTTTGATTTAGAATAACCAATCTTAGTTATTTGATCCCGTTATAATCGAGATAAAGCTAAGTCTCGAGATCGACTTAGTTTTCAAGTGATTAAGATATATATATTTATATATATACAAATATAAATATATACTTTCGATGTCGTGTTGGTCGTCGTTAATAGAAATACATAGATAAGATGGTACGTATTCGATATGTCGCATGTGATGCGGTAATATAGCGTGTAGTTTTCATAGGATGGAAACAAATAGATATAAACATATATGGTACGGCAATTTAACGTTGACGCTTGGAATAAATATAAAACATTATATTTTTTTAATAAAATTACACGAAGTATCGACGGTGAAATAAATAGACACAATTATATTTATATTAAATAATCGTCGAATAATAGTCGTTCGAAATAAATATAAACATTATATTTATTGTATAAAAGTGTTCGGAAATTTTGACATTCGAAATAAATATAAACCTCATATTTATTTTATAAAAGTATTCGGAAATATCGGTGTTCGAAATAAAATAAATAATTATATTTATTTGTAAAAGTGTATCGGGTTTCGATGTCTCTAAACGTGGAAATAAATATAACTGGTTATATTTATTTTATAGAAATCCTTGAGTTTCGTTAAGTATGTTATAATAAAAGCTTGGATTTTTCAACAAGTGCCATTTTTATAACAATATACGCTTCGTGAACCAAGTTTTTAACGAAAATCGGACAGAGTTTCCTCTGTTTTTGGACGAACCCGACAAGTAGGCGTCGATATATTTTTATCAAAATCCAACAATTTTCAACCGCAATTCACTAATATAATCCAATTATAAATTTTCGTCAAGTAATAATAAATGTAAACTAACACCAAAACGAAACGAAACGGGTCGAGCTCGGTCGCGTTTAACTATTATAAAGTCAAAAATCTACGTTAATTTCGCGTCGTTAAACTTTACCGGGTCGCGTGTTAACTTTCTGTTGACCCGGCAGTTGACCGTTGACTGCCTGTTGACCCGAGTCGTTGACCCGAACGGTGAACCTGCCTAACCGTGTGAACCGCACAAGCCGAACCAAAAACCAAATCAAACAAAACCCCGAACCATGTCCCGAAACCAACCCGCACCCGTAACCGAACCATCTGACCCGCTTGAACTAAAAGTGAACCACGAGACTTGACTCGCAAAAACTCGAACATGAATCTGAACTGGAGCCCGCATCTAACCCGAGACTCGAATTAACACCACCACCATTACGGTCACCAATACCCAGACACCACTGTTTCCGTCAACACCCCCCTCCCTCTCGTGCTGCAGCCATGTCCGACATCAGCTCGGTCCATCGACCACCACCATTACCACCTGAAACGAGAGCCAAACGTGCCAGAGAAAGATAGACCTTCACAGATCTTAAAGAAAAGAGAAGAAAGGATGGGTTGGGGATGTTACCGGTGTGATTGTGACTGGTGGAGCCCTCACCGTCGCACGTCGCCGGAAAAACAGGCGGTAACCACCACGCCGCTGCTGGAGACCCTTGCCGCTTGCCTGCCTCTCTCTAGATTCTCTACTCTCTCTCTGATCTTGCTCGAATCCATCACACGGCACGACTACCGCCGTTGACGTGAGTGGCAGCGCCTCCTTCATTCGGTCGCCGGTCATCAGGACCACCTCGTGGTCTGCCGGTTTGAAAACGAGGGGGAGGGGTTGGGTTGTTGTCAGCCGATCATGGAACGAGAGGGAGAAGGAGGGTTATGAAATGTCTGTAGTTGTGTTTTGAAGGAAAAAGGGAAATTAGGGTTTGAAGTAGTGAAGGAGGTGAGAGCCAATGAATGTGTCGGCTGAAACTTGAAAGAAGAAATGAGAGTTTGTCACTTTGCAATGCTATTTATACATAGGGTTTGTCAAGTGGGCTTTGGGCTTGGGCCCAAGGCCCACAAGCCCAATCCCCGTGTTTAGTGGCCCGTCAACTTATACGAACCCGTTTCTCTAAACCTTGTCGTAAATTATTGTTATAAAATCGAAAGACGTAAATTAGTGTCGGTAATCGCGTTTGCGCGTTCGTTCGTCAATCACGGTCAACGTCGCGTTTTTCGATCGTCATGCGTTTGTGATGTTTTGAAAGTACGAAAAATTTGAAAACTAGATTTATAAGTATAAAATACTCGCATAAAATTCGTACTTGTCGGCGTTGTCAGTATTTTGTACGGTATCAGCTTGTTACCGTTTATCGTTACGCAGTTTTCCCGAAACTCACCATACGCGCACTGTAACGTCCGATAAGCGTCCCTAGGCATTCTAGTAGCCAAATTAAGTTAATTCGTGCCTTAAACCGTATTTATTATCGACTTAAACGTTTGTTAATCTCGTAATTAAGAGGCGTTAATTACCGGTTGTCACATTCTCCCCCTGTTACAGAAATTTCGTCCTCGAAATTTGTACTACGTTATTTCCTCCAAATTGTGTCGCTTCCCAGGTAAGTCCGAAAAAAAACCACAGTGAATGACCGCGTAATCGAATCAAGTCTTACGCGAATTATGTTAATTCAAGGTCATTTTGCATCAATAAGAATCCAACGTTTAACTGAGTTTGTTCTAGAAATCGGTGTCAAGTGAACGAGATGTTGTGATACTATCACCAATGTGACTAGGTTTACTTGATTCAACACAAGAGGAATTTCGACCAGTGGAATTCCAAATGAACGTTTACTAATTGCAAATCAATTTTTGAAACAATAGAATTTACTACCAACGGAATCTAGCGTTGGTTGTTGTATAAGTGAAACTCGAATTCAACAAACTCAAATAAGTAGAATCATAAAAATGATTTGTCAACAATTGAACTGTTAAATGAATAAAATCAATGTGTTGACATTATTGAATTTAAAGGATACACCGAAATGAAATACAACCGAACCTGGTGTATCATCGTCTTAATACATAGTTGCATTAAGACTACTAAAATGATCTGTCAAACGAACAGCATATACAGTTTCGCATGAAACGACTGATCGTAATTAGCACAAGCTACAAGTTTATACCGACGCCACAAGGTGTCGTAGTGAATGAAGCAATTCAACAATAGCGGTGATCGAACAAATATCGCCTGTGTTTTGCATGAAACGCTCGATCATGATTAGCCCAAGCTACAAGTTTATACCGACGCCACAAGGTGTCGTAGTGATCGAAATAATTCAATAATAGTGGTGACTGAAAAAACATCACCTTGTTTTGAAATCAAGTGAGAGATTCAACGAAGTAAATCTGAAGGTCTGTTTCAAACAATTCTCATAGGATTTTCAATTGAAAACGAAACAAATAAATAATGCTTTTCGATCGAAAATGAAAAAGCAATAAATATCACAAAATGTTCGATCGATGCTGAAAGAATCGTTAAGAGGTACACCGAAATATGACATAAATTTGTGTACTATTATCCTAACACACGATTGTGTTAAGATTGCTTTAATATGATAAATCAACAAAGCGGATTTAATGTCAATAAACAAATAAATAAATAATTAAATTCGTACATGAGGTGAGCAACGAGATTAGCGCAAGCTTCAAACTTGTGAAAAATGCCACCACAAGGTGATCATGATCAAAGAAACGATTCAATGAAGTCGAAGACCAAACAAGCATGTTGTGGTTCAAAGCAAATGAAGTGCTTGTTGGGATTATTTCGAATATGATGGCCTCAATTCATCATATGGAATCCTGAATCGAATATATATTACAAGCAAGTTCAAACAACTGAACTTGGTTTAAGCACAATCCAACAATGGATGCATGTATCAACAATAAAATTTCGACATGGTTACAACGAAAAACCATGTATGTAGCTTGAAAGGAAATGAGTTTCAACTAGTTCGTTGACCCGATATCAAAGAGTCAACGTTTTGCTATAATACGATTATCCAAATCACAATGTAGAATTCGACATAGCGAAACAATATTGAACGTTGACAAACCAACAATTTCGAGCGAAGCCTCATGCGTAACGAACACCACATGTGTAACATATGAATTTATCAAGAATGAAGCAATTAAGTGTTCGTCATCATGAAAGGAAATCTCCGTGATGAAGTGACCATTAAGGAGAGTAGAAATGCAAAAGTCTACTCACTATGTACAAAAATCAGAATTTCAACAAAAGAGATTTAAGGACTTTACCTGGAAGTTCACGTGATGATTGGTTGTTATGTGATATTACCATAAAATGTTGTACGTAGCATGATCGCCATGAATGAAGTAGGGGGAATGTGAAGGCATGTGACTTCTTTTGCACCGCCAATAGTTGTGAGTCTCTTCAGACTAAGTAGCGACTGTTGTGAAATTCCATTTAAACGTACCTCAGCGTGAATCGTGTCATTTGCATGATCATGTGGCAAAGTGACGCATTGCGGTCGGTAGTTCTCCCGCTGCCGGAATTAGCATCGTTGTTATCGTGCTCGATCATGTTTTTCAAAGGTCTTGCCTCGAAAGTCGTGTGTGATGTACTTCGACGTCCGCTGACGTATAGTTTAGGTTTCATGTGCATTCGCGCACTAGTGTTTCGTTCCACTTAGATTACCTGCTTAGTAATTAAAATAGCATAGACAGTATAGATAATGGCATTTGCCCGAGTTGTTAGTCACAACTTCTAAGTGAGGACCTTTAATGAGTTTTGACATAAGCTTTACAAAGGTCCTAAATGCATGTTATCCAAAACTCTCAAAGTTTTGCTTAATGTATGAAGTTTCGTGAACCGTGTATCAACACAACACTTGTGTTTGTTTAAAACCAAAATTGTTGACTCATTGTTTCGGCAACGGTTGGAACCCATATTCGAGTCTTAGGCGTTCTGTATGTGTTCAATTACTAATATCTAAGTCCCCAGAGGGAAGGGAGGTTAAAGCCTAGGTATCTCTACAGAAACCTAATTCGCTGAAACCTATAGCTCTGATACCAACCTGTCACACCCCGAAATTATCAGAGCATGGCGTGACTGGACCGGTATCTTCATTGCACAGCGGAAGCAATTAGCTAAGACTTCTAGAAAATGAACGCCGCTAAGTACTTGAATTCCCATGGTTTCTCCTATTCCAACCGTTCCATAGTTTTGAAAATGCAACCTGAGAAAGAACATGCGAAAAAGTCAACATAAAGTTGAGCGAGTTCATAGTTTGTTTTGAAAAGATTTAAAACAAATCTTTCTTTTTATAACCGGTTTAAAAGTTGTTGAGAAAATATAAAAAAAAAAAAAACATTTTCTCGGCATGATATATGAAAGTTGTGAGTCTAGCCCACGAGAGTCTTTTTAAGTAGGACTAACACGTCCTCTTATTTGTACATAAGTTGAAAGCGTTGTCAAAGTTTGTAAATACATGTATTATGAGTTTGCGTCAAATGTATATTAGAAACATTTGAAAGTTTTAGTGTTGTAAGTTGGTATGAAAAGCGTCTATGAACATGTTGATCATTAATGTTTCGCGAGGACATTAATATATGCGACGACATAGGAGGTACTCAACCCGCGTAGGCAATTTTTAGTGTCGAATAACCTCGACTGGGACACAACAGCACTCTAAGTGGTCACCCATGGACTGTGAGTGGGGCTCGCCCGTACCCATTAGATCTAACCTTTGTTCCTTGGTCCTCAAAAGGATTAATGGCACCTCAGTTACAGCCTATGCTCACATGATCTAAGAGTTCATTCCATAACTTAATCATACCTAAGTTTGACATGTATTTCCCCTTGAAAGTTGTAAACCGAAACGTTGAAAGAAAAGGGGGACATGAATCTCACTGAGTTGTCTCGTTTTTCGTACGCACGCCAACCCAGTCTCGTTGTTGTAACTAGGACATTCTCGTCACTAGTCATGAAAATCATGCATGTTTGCGAAAATACGCGTTTGTTTTGTAAAACCGGTATGTTTAGTATAAACCTTTCGTAAACCTTTTGAGTTCGTTGAAATTCATTTCCAACATGGTTTTTAAAGATGTGTTTTCGTTCATCGAAATAGTGTTTTCTTTTGCAAAAACTTGCATGTCTTTCCACCCCCGAAAACATTTATGAAATGTAAAACCGTAAAAAGTGGGGGTTATGAACTCACCTTGACATTCCTGTGCAAAGCTAGCTTAACGTGATTCCGTTATGTCATTCCAAGAATGTGAAGTAGCTAGCGTGCATCTATAATATTCCTAACAGGGAATAACTTGTCAGTTTCTAGTTTAAACGTAGCTAAACTACGCGTCCGAGCCCTACCGAATCGTTAACTAAACGATTCTATAAAGGTGTCATTGTTTTGATTTAGAATAACCAATCTTAGTTATTTGATCCCGTTATAATCGAGATAAAGCTAAGTCTCGAGATCGACTTAGTTTTCAAGTGATTAAGATATATATATTTATATATATACAAATATAAATATATACTTTCGATGTCGTGTTGGTCGTCGTTAATAGAAATACATAGATAAGATGGTACGTATTCGATATGTCGCATGTGATGCGGTAATATAGCGTGTAGTTTTCATAGGATGGAAACAAATAGATATAAACATATATGGTACGGCAATTTAACGTTGACGCTTGGAATAAATATAAAACATTATATTTTTTTAATAAAATTACACGAAGTATCGACGGTGAAATAAATAGACACAATTATATTTATATTAAATAATCGTCGAATAATAGTCGTTCGAAATAAATATAAACATTATATTTATTGTATAAAAGTGTTCGGAAATTTTGACATTCGAAATAAATATAAACCTCATATTTATTTTATAAAAGTATTCGGAAATATCGGTGTTCGAAATAAAATAAATAATTATATTTATTTGTAAAAGTGTATCGGGTTTCGATGTCTCTAAACGTGGAAATAAATATAACTGGTTATATTTATTTTATAGAAATCCTTGAGTTTCGTTAAGTATGTTATAATAAAAGCTTGGATTTTTCAACAAGTGCCATTTTTATAACAATATACGCTTCGTGAACCAAGTTTTTAACGAAAATCGGACAGAGTTTCCTCTGTTTTTGGACGAACCCGACAAGTAGGCGTCGATATATTTTTATCAAAATCCAACAATTTTCAACCGCAATTCACTAATATAATCCAATTATAAATTTTCGTCAAGTAATAATAAATGTAAACTAACACCAAAACGAAACGAAACGGGTCGAGCTCGGTCGCGTTTAACTATTATAAAGTCAAAAATCTACGTTAATTTCGCGTCGTTAAACTTTACCGGGTCGCGTGTTAACTTTCTGTTGACCCGGCAGTTGACCGTTGACTGCCTGTTGACCCGAGTCGTTGACCCGAACGGTGAACCTGCCTAACCGTGTGAACCGCACAAGCCGAACCAAAAACCAAATCAAACAAAACCCCGAACCATGTCCCGAAACCAACCCGCACCCGTAACCGAACCATCTGACCCGCTTGAACTAAAAGTGAACCACGAGACTTGACTCGCAAAAACTCGAACATGAATCTGAACTGGAGCCCGCATCTAACCCGAGACTCGAATTAACACCACCACCATTACGGTCACCAATACCCAGACACCACTGTTTCCGTCAACACCCCCCTCCCTCTCGTGCTGCAGCCATGTCCGACATCAGCTCGGTCCATCGACCACCACCATTACCACCTGAAACGAGAGCCAAACGTGCCAGAGAAAGATAGACCTTCATAGATCTTAAAGAAAAGAGAAGAAAGGATGGGTTGGGGATGTTACCGGTGTGATTGTGACTGGTGGAGCCCTCACCGTCGCACGTCGCCGGAAAAACAGGCGGTAACCACCACGCCGCTGCTGGAGACCCTTGCCGCTTGCCTGCCTCTCTCTAGATTCTCTACTCTCTCTCTGATCTTGCTCGAATCCATCACACGGCACGACTACCGCCGTTGACGTGAGTGGCAGCGCCTCCTTCATTCGGTCGCCGGTCATCAGGACCACCTCGTGGTCTGCCGGTTTGAAAACGAGGGGGAGGGGTTGGGTTGTTGTCAGCCGATCATGGAACAAGAGGGAGAAGGAGGGTTATGAAATGTCTGTAGTTGTGTTTTGAAGGAAAAAGGGAAATTAGGGTTTGAAGTAGTGAAGGAGGTGAGAGCCAATGAATGTGTCGGCTGAAACTTGAAAGAAGAAATGAGAGTTTGTCACTTTGCAATGCTATTTATACATAGGGTTTGTCAAGTGGGCTTTGGGCTTGGGCCCAAGGCCCACAAGCCCAATCCCCGTGTTTAGTGGCCCGTCAACTTATACGAACCCGTTTCTCTAAACCTTGTCGTAAATTATTGTTATAAAATCGAAAGACGTAAATTAGTGTCGGTAATCGCGTTTGCGCGTTCGTTCGTCAATCACGGTCAACGTCGCGTTTTTCGATCGTCATGCGTTTGTGATGTTTTGAAAGTACGAAAAATTCGAAAACTAGATTTATAAGTATAAAATACTCGCATAAAATTCGTACTTGTCGGCGTTGTCAGTATTTTGTACGGTATCAGCTTGTTACCGTTTATCGTTACGCAGTTTTCCCGAAACTCACCATACGCGCACTGTAACGTCCGATAAGCGTCCCTAGGCATTCTAGTAGCCAAATTAAGTTAATTCGTGCCTTAAACCGTATTTATTATCGACTTAAACGTTTGTTAATCTCGTAATTAAGAGGCGTTAATTACCGGTTGTCACAAATAAGATCAGAGTTGATGTGGCTACACGAGTCAACTCTTACATATGTAACCATATACATTAAATACGTGAAATATTAACATCAATATATTCCCTAAATTGCACTATTAATGTGGATTCTGTAATTAAAAAAAATTAACACAATATTTCACAAACAAGATGTGTTCTGATAAGAAGAAGAAGATGTGTTTTAAGGTTGTATTTGACATTATTGTGTCCCGATAGCACACCCTGATGTTAGAAGGTGATGTGTCTCGTTAATCAGAATTAATTGCATATTAATAAATGGTAACTTCATTAGTAATAGTAAACAATAACGTCATGATACATTATAGCGAACCACAAATTTATATAGTTTAAATTAATTTGAGGATTTATCTTAAATGACTATTTATCTTTGGCCGCACGCTTAAAAAATCTGAAATATGTTGAGAGCAAGGAAGGGATGCACAACTTGCCGATTGATTATCTAGTGAGCGGGTGAATTTAAACATGATTAGTCCATTTTATGACAATATAATGCATTTGTGAAAATATTTAGTACATATGATCGAATTTAATATTTAATACATCTAATCACACTTTTTAAAAAGCATTATCTAGTAAACGATGGAATTCTATCATTTCAGTTTAAGAAATAACTTTAGTTATTATTACATAATGTTAAGAAATAAGTTTAGTTTTTTTAAAATAATGGTACAAGATTACTGGGATATGAATTAAATTGTCATATTAGCAAAACAAAGAATAATGGAAGTAAAAAGGCTTTTAAGGATTTAGCTTATACCCAAAGAAGCTTACTTGTTGTGACATCCCATATTTTTGTAAGCATGTATATTCGTATATACTACCAACATTCATGACACGTGTGCAACTTTTGAATGTGCAAAATTAAAATTTGATAAGTTAAGGGATCAATATTGTGGTTGTTTGTAAAGGCGCAATTTCCAAAGACTTAAAGTGCAGATTCCATAAATACTTGCATCACCGACCAATATGTCCACTTTTACGGTCTGTAAGGCCACATGCAACAAACTATCTTGTTAACCCAGAAACTAGGCGCAAACTACCCATTGTTTTGGGCTTACTGACCGAAAGGGGATGCAAATTAGGATTCGTAGTCGACCTATAGTAGCTCTACAACGTGGAATTTGCCGATGCGAATGGTGGCAAGATCTCACGTAGCCACAGCTCCAAGATGCATGTTAAGACGTGCTCATCTTCTATGTTTTACATATGGATTTTCTGATCATCTATTGCACAAGCTCACATTCGAATTCGGATAGAAAAGCAATTACCTTTCATGTTCAAGATATTCTTGTGCTCTTGGAAAAATTGAGACATCAGCCTTGTTCGTTGATAAGTGTAATTCCATCTCAGAAGCATTTCCACGCCATGTTGAAGGTTCCTAAAATGGAGGATCTTAGAAAACCTATTCCTTGTTGAACACACAAACAAGTGCTAAATCCAAGTTTATATGTCAATGAAGAAAGAGCACAATCAATAATAAATGACTATCACTTCAAAGCACAATGATATTGATTTTAGCAAATTAACGTTACAAGGTTGTACAATATAAGCTCACTCTCAATGAAACATGCTCTCACTTCTAAAACAGAGCCTCTACTGGTATTTATACTCAAACTAGCAGAGTACATTGAAACACAAGAGACAGACACGAAACACATTGAAATACATTTACAAGGTTATCAAAATACACTTCTATGTATGTATCGAAATAGGATATATGTAACAAAACAAAATAGCCTTGTTCATTATTCGAATTAGACTCTCAAAAGGTCTATTTCGAATTCATCTTTCTATTTCGATACTTACATGGCAAAGATTCTATCTTTCCATTTCTAATTAGTATATCGATGTCATGATGACATAATGATGATGTCATCATGATGTCATCAACATTCAACCAGATCTCTCTCGTGTCTTCGTCATTCGTGTGTCCTACTTCGGGTCGCACGGCCGAGGATTGTCCCTACGCATCAACACATGTATTTAGACTGAGGCAGATAAGTTTCAAATTTAATAATGGTACCTGATTAACAAAATAGTTCTTCCTTTAATATTGCAACCTCTGACGCCTCTCTAGTCATGATCCATTCATATCATAATTAGTTTTGCAACTAAAGCATTTTAAGTTAGCATGTATTCACCCCAAAAATATATAAAACAAGGAGGAACGTCACAAGACTCACCCGTGGGTTATGGCCCACCTTATTATTTGTATACGTCCCATTAGGGTGCACTATCTTCATATAGTTATCAACATTAACAAGTCATTTATTTGAGTGTCTCCAATGGAACATTATGGTAGTAAGTGGTGTACTCTATAGTTAAAGAGTTGAAAGTTAAACAATACAAGATGCAGATTGTATTGTATTAACCCTATAAAATATATGAAATATTGTTAAAAAATATATTTGAGAGCATGGAAATAAATATAGAGTAGAATTTGGGGGTTCTTTTCAATTTGGTTTGGCTTATTTGAATCGGATCTTTCAAGCTTTATTCAACTTGGATTATAAATCCGATAAAATTCGAAAATGTGAATTCCGAATGGTACGTTTTGAGAAATCACATGTACCCATATTTATTTGTTTTTACTGAAATTTTAATTTGCATAGTATCAAACTCTTGATCAGTATATTTTAAATCCAAATAAATTTTTTTTACTGGAAATCAGTTGGTGGAGTTCCCTATATTTTGGTCATTTATACCATTAGACCACCCGTAGTGGTTTAGAAAAATAATGCCCTCACCATGGGACATTATCCGACACGTGTCATCGCAGTCAGCATGGGGCGTTATTGTAAAAGTGGCGTAGTGGGAATAATGCCTGATAATGCCCCTTCCAATCTTTAAACAAAAAAAAGCAAACTATTTTCTCATTGGTGGGTTAAACCCAGTCAAACCTTCCTTCTTCCAATTTAGGCGTTTTAATTATAATGCCCAAGCAATTTTTTTTCAAAAATAATGCCCCATAATGCCCTATGTAATGGGGGAGTGGGCGTTTTTTTTTTTTTTTGAAAATAATGCCTCATAATGCCCACTACACATGGTCTTAGAACCGTTCTAGCTTATACAGCCAGAGATCCTAATATAATATAATAAAGATCATCCGTCGGTAATGGCAACCTACCTTAAATCAAATTTTGTTTTAAATAATCTAAACCCGTCTTTTTTTTTTTACATTTTTATTTTTGTTTTCTATTACTACATTATTTCTACTATTGTAGTGTCAGCAAGTATTAGAAGATGATAAACCCATCTATCTTTGCATACGATAGCTTTTTTACTTCTCCCAATGATGATTAATATATAGCATGTAAATATAGTATGAGACAACTAAAATAGGGAAGCAATACCATTGGAGAGAAATGAAAAGATGAATAACTTTAACGATAAGAATATATTTATTTTACGACGATGGTGGTATTCATTAAAATCCTCATAAAGAGGATTACATAAGATAACCACTAACATAATGGTGTAAGGAATACTACCAACGTTTAGTTAACAAACTAATCATGACAACAATACATAGGAGGAATTCCTGGTGTGCAAGCACCGGTCAAGAAACCAACTCTTCACAAAGCTGTAAGCAATCCTCTTTTAATACGTTACAATTTCCAAGACATGCTGGAGCAAGAGCTGCATACCAAAACATTCGATTAGCGCATTTCAACATTGTAATGTTTATGAAATAATTCTAGAATTTTAAAGATATATGGAATATTAAAGAAAATTCTCATACCATAAGACGGAACAACTGTCGTGAACAGAAATGCCAACAAAAAAATGTGAAGACGAGAATGCTTCAATGTGAACGCCATTCGAGTGATATTGCGTGATAATAATTTTTATATGAAGATCAATAAGATGATAGTTGATGTGGCTACACGAGTCGGGACTCTTACATATATAACCATATACATTAAATACATGAAATGTTAAAATCAATATATTCCCTAAATTGCACTATTAATGTGGATTCTGTAATTAAAAAAAATTAACACAATATTTCACAAACAAGATGTGTTCTGATAAGAAGAAGAAGAAGATGTGTTTTAACGTTGTATTTGTAAGTGCAGTTCCTGCCGGGTAACTGTCGCTTATCAGTTCTGGTCAACCAAAGCAGAAGTCCAAGTTAAAGACAACGATAATGAAGAATTCTAGACTACATGAAGACCATGCACTGATAAAGGGGGAGTTTGTTAATGCACTTTGGGTGAAAAGTGCATGCCTTCCAATTGTTTGGGTCTTTATTGTACATATCTTGGAACTTAGTCCAAGGTTTATCCTTGGACAATTTGTCCAAGTTTTGGTCTAGAACTTTGGTCAGGGGTTCGGTTTTTGTTTGAGTTTTGTCCCTAGTCTATATATATGTGTTGTATAGGATTAGGGCATGGGGATACACGACAACAACAACTCTTGAAGCTTTGTGCTGCTCTCCCAAGATCCCATTCCATTCTCCATCACTGTGTGTATTCTAGAGAGAGAGGAAGACTATGTGTTAGTGAGAGAAAGCTAGGTTTAGATCTTTGTGATCTAAACCAGCTTGTAGATGATGTATACTCCTTTGGTTTGTGTAATCTGTGATGACTTGTAATATACGAATCTTTCAAATCCCTAATAAAATAAATGTCATAAGTAGTGCGACATATTATTATGTCGGATATTCAACGTCAAGAACGTTGGTCAACCTTTAAACCACAATTAATTGGAGTGTAATAATAATAATAATAATAATAATAATAATAATAATAATAATAATAATAATAATAATAAGAATAATAATAATAATAATAATAATAATAAGAGTAGTAGCACTACTAGAAAATGGGACAATTTGCTACAGAAATTTCCTACACAATTTTTTTCGTCACAGATTACAACACCTTTATGACGAATTTCCTACAAAAAAAAAATTCATGATTTTGTTACGATTTTTTTATGCATCCATGACGAAAAACAAGAAAACCCTAATTAATTGACAGTTGCGTCACAAATCTCTTAGAAATAACCTACAAAAGGTTAATTATTATTCTTTACCGAATAAATATTTATGTAAGCCAAATAAATAAGGGAAAATAATATCGTTTCCTACAAATTTGTGACGAAAAATAAGAAAACCCTAATTAATAGACAGTTGCGTCACAAATCTGTTAGAAATAATATCGTTTCCTACACATTTATGACGAAATATTTATTTTTTAATTTATTTAAACCATCCGTCAGAATTCCGTCACAACTTGTGACAAGTTTCTGACAAAAAATAAAAAAAACCCTATTTAATTGGCAGTTCCGTCACAAATCTGTCACAAATAATCTACAAAAGGTTAATTATAATTGTTTACCGAATAAATATTAATATATGCAAAATAAATAAAGGAAAATGATATCATTTCCTACACAATTCTGACAAAATATTTATTTATTAATTAAAATAAACCATTCGTCGGGATTGCGTCACAACTTGTGACACATTTCTGACAAATATTCTTGTATCAATACAATTTCCTACGCATTTATGACAAAGTGCTTAAATCCAATGCAAATTATCATAAAGGCGTAGGAAACGATCCATGTATCAATACAATTTCCTACGGATTTATGAGAAAATATAGATTCATAAACCATCCGTAGGGATTGCGTCACAACTTGTGACACATTTCCGATAAATATCCTTGTATCAATACAATTTTCTACGCATTTATGACAAAATGCTTAAATCTATTGCAAATTGTCACAAAGGCGTAGGAAACAATCCATGTATCAATACAATTGCCTACTGATTTATGACAAAATGCTTAAATCCAATACAAGTTGTGACACATTTCCTATGACATTTAAGAATTTGTCACAAATGTGTAAGAAACAACCTATATAATTATCCTTATTTTAAATATTAAATGTACGTAACTATGTGGACGTATGCATATGAGTATAACGTGAGTATCTATATATATGTGTTTGTGTATGTCGGTATGTATGTATGTGTGTATGTGTGTATGTGTGTATGTGTGTATGTGTGTATGTAGTATGTAGTATGTAGTATGTAGTATGTAGTATGTAGTATGTAGTATGTAGTATGTATGTATGTATGTATGTATGTATGTATGTATGTATGTATGTATGTATGTATGTATGTATGTATGTATGTATGTATGTATGTATGTATGTATGTATGTATGTATGTATGTATGTATGTATGTATGTATGTATGTATGTATGTATGTATGTATGTATGTATGTATGTATGTATGTATGTATGTATGTATGTATGTATGTATGTATGTATGTATGTATGTATGTATGTATGTATGTATGTATGTATGTATGTATGTATGTATGTATGTATGTATGGTATGTATGTATGTATGTATGTATGTATGTATGTATGTCTGTATGTATGTAGGGGGGATATTCCACGGTCCTCCCAACCGTCGGAGTGTGACACTCCGCAGGTTAGCTTAGTCCCATAGCCACCTGGGGGTTAATACCCTATACCGAGTCGATCCGTTTCCCCATGGAAGAGGTGGGAGGCTGGTGACCTTCCCTGGAGTCGAACCCGGGTCTCTAAGGAGAGAAAGGGTGGGACTGGCCAACTGGGACACCCCAGTTGGTTAGTCTGTATGTATGTATGTATGTATGTATGTATGTATGTATGTATGTATGTATGTATGTATGTATGTATGTATGTATGTATGTATGTATGTATGTATGTATGTATGTATGTATGTATGTATGTATGTATGTATGTATGTATGTATGTATGTATGTATGTATGTATGTATGTATGTATGTTTGTAGGTACGTACGTACGTACATCTGTGTGTGTGTATGTATGTAGTATGTATGTATGTAGTATGTATGTATGTGTGTGTGTGTATGTGTGTGTGTGTATGTATGTATGTATGTACGTACGTCTGTGTGTGTGTATGTATGTAGTAGTATGTATGTATGTATACGTACGTACGTATACATACGTGTGTGTGTATGTATGTATCTATGTATGTATGTATGTATGTATGTATGTATGTATGTATGTATGTATGTATGTATGTATGTATGTATGTATGTATGTATGTATGTATGTATGTATGTATGTATGTATGTATGTATGTATGTATGTATGTATGTATGTATGTATGTATGTATGTATGTATGTATGTATGTATGTATGTATGTATGTATGTATGTATGTATGTATGTATGTATGTATGTATGTATGTATGTATGTATGTATGTATGTATGTATGTATGTATGTATGTATGTATGTATGTATGTATGTATGTACGTATGTATGTATATATGGGTGTATGTATGGGTGTGTGTGTATATGCATGTGTATGTATTTATATGTGTTCGTGTATGTATATATATATATATATATATAGGGTAAGGTTCATGCGAGAACCACCCTTATTGCGAGAACCGCGAGAACCAATGTGAACAGGGGGCAATTTTGTAAATACCCAAACAACTTTTAAAACAAGCGCATATTATCGGACTTCAATAAGAAAATTAACTATATCCAATATTATCTTTCACATCCGAGAAATAAACCCAATCTGAATCTGATTCTCTTTCACGATTATCTCAACATTTCACCATCATATCGAATCAGTTCGTCTGTTACAAACAATTACATCATCGACTCAAATACATAATCACATTCACCGTCATCAGTTCACCATTTCGAAGCATTTGGAGTGACATTTTCTCAGGGATTTGATATTTTACAAGCATATATTTCAGATTTCGTCATATAATTGAGGTTAGTTCCTAAAATTCGTCCATAATGAGTCGTATAATTTATATTAGGAACATAATCATGGATCGTATATTCTTCTGAGCTACTATGATAACTACAAAGAACAAGGAAAACAACTAAGCCTTCCACCACATGTATCCATAACCCGCAGCACCCACAACAGCTGGTACCACTAAAGATGTTTCAACCTCGGCCCCTATCGCTCAAACACCACAACCCACCCTCTTTTCACGTGCCACAATCACCCGCCCCACAACCACCCTCTTTAGACACAATTACTTTCACTCTTTTAATTCCCCAATCGTCTGCAAGTTCGTCGGAGTGTTCCACCGCCGGCCACCGTTCGAATCCTGAGTTCACTTTGCAACCCGTAAGCTTGCTTTACGCATTTGTGCTCAGTTTTATTCAAGGAACAATACCCCTAAATAAAATTCGAAGCCAATCAGCAGTTGAAGAGAAGGGGCACGGTTTGCTTGCTGTTGGCTTTGCACGAACAGACAGACTAAAAATAATTGTATAGATATAGCTTAAATAATGATCAAATAAAGTTTTTTGTACCTATATTTTTTCTTTATATATATTATATAAGTATTATTTTATTGTTTATAAACTTATTAGTTTTTATAAACTTATCTTTCATCAAATTACTAAATTAGTGATTTATTTAATTTTGTATAATTTGAATTTATTTAATTTTGTATAATTTAATTATAGAAACTAGTTCTAGCTTAAGATTTTCACCCAATTATTCTTTCCCCAACCCAATTCCCGCTTAACATTTTCATATTTCACCCAATTACTCTTCCCCCCAAAACTAGGGCTATTCCAGTGCCTCCCATCTCAGACTACACTTCACATTTTGCAAAGCTAGGATTACTCCTGTCTCAGACCACCGTCCACCGTCCACCGTCGACCATCTATTGTCATTTGTTTCTCTCCACACCGTTTGTTTGTTGGCTTCCTTGCTGTGACGCTCGCCCCTCGACACACTCGACCGTCACTTGTTTGTTTTTGTCCAAAATATCAGGTATACGGTTGTTCATAGTCTTTATTTGCTTCTATTACACACTAATTATTACCTGTTTGCTTCGATTATTTACAAAAGTATCATTTTCACGATTTGGAACCCTAGCACTTGTACCAGTGGCTCGTATCTCGACATGTACCAGTGCCTCCCTACTCACAGCACAGACCTTGGTCTATCGTTTGTATTCTGGCCAAACCATCAGGTACTCGTTTGTTCATTTACTTTGTTTGTGTTGAATTCCCATTAATTATAGCTTGTTGCTTCAAATTTTGATAAGGTATATAGAACAAATCTGTTGCTTTAACATTGCCTAAGCTGTTGTGATGTCCATTTTTTAGTTTAATTGTAGGCAAATATTGATTGGTTATGTAGTTTCATGAAGAAAAAGTTGTTTATTAAAACAAAGCTCGTTTCTTTATCGAGTCTGAGCCCGAGCCTCACATGTGAAGCTCGTTAGGCTCGTCGAGCCTTATCGAGTCTTAGTGTAAACGAGCCGAGCTTATTTAAATTAGTTTACAAGCCGGCCTCGAACCTAAAATAAGCTTATTTAGTAAACGAGCTCGAGCCCGAGCTTCACTTATCGAGCTCGCGAGCCTAAAAAGTCTACTATTTATATTATTTTTATTTAATATATTAATTAATAGATAATAAACGAGCCGAGCCCGAGCTTGAGAAAATACAAACGAGCCGAGCTCGAGCTTTGAAAACAAAGCTCGAATAGAGCCGAGCTCAAGCCCGAGCTCTCATAAGTTAATCGAGCTCGAGCCTGGTCGAGCTCGGGCTCGGCTCGGCTCGTTTGCATCCCTGGTCACCATGTCCTGACTTCTTTATTATTATTATTATTATTATTATTATTATTTGTGGCAATTTGATATTGTATGTTGCTACAGATTTAGAGCCAAAAGTATTTAGGAATTATTATCTTTCAAAACTCTTGATCCCATATAAAAATCTAAATGTCATAAACACAGTCTCATAGAAAAGACATCATATTATCATTTACTTGTATAAATTAAACAACAAAGAATCAACCAATAGGAATAGGTAACTAATCACACAGCAAACTAGCACACTGAAACTGAAAGGTAATTTATGTGAATCAAAACAATTTAAAACATATAGAACTTAGAAGTTATTAAAGAGATTTTGAACACAAACAATTTACTTGCATCTGGATGACTATAAACCAATAAAACATAAACTCAAAAGTAATTATAGGAGAGGAAGAAACTTATGATTAGAGGAAGAATGGAAGAAGACATGAACCAATGTTTAATTTCAAAGTAAAAATTGAGTCGCCACCAAAAAAAACTACAAACTCTGTACGTTGCTATTTATACTTAAAAGGAAAAAAACCCCCGCTAATTTTTACCTCCTCTGTATATCGCCCCGCTTCTTTCAGAATCTGCCACCTCAATAAATAGAGGCATATGTACCAAAACACCCCCTGAGGCGCTGGCTCATATTCGGTTAGTTGTTGCTTTTGTAGAATAACGATTTTATTGTTCAATTAATGTTCTTCCACAGGCATTTAAAGAAAGAGATCCTTCATGCTTGTCTTATTGCTCGGCTCTTTTATACCTAAAGGTATTTCAATTAGAATATAACTTCTTTTATGTATATGTATATCTTTATAGATTTGTATCGATTTATTTACTTTCATGAAAATTGTTACCAAATTGTTTTTCTTCGCCAACGGCTTCTAGAACTTTCTTTGACGTGAACTGCTAAATTAAATGGCAGTTATTGAGTTCAAAATACTTTTGTATGGTTACCATTCTTTACAAACACATCGAGTAGCGCATGCATTGTGGAACCAATGGCGCAAGGTGTTGGCTCTTGCACTACAAAGTCGAGTTAGCGAGGTAACATTTGTTTAAATGTTGTCAATTTATCTTATTTACAGTACATTTTTGTAATTTATATAATGCAAGTTGCTTTTTATTTACAAACTTCTACTTCTGTCTAGGTATTTGGAGTCGATATTCATCCAGGTATTGTTTCAAAAATGATTTCTTAACATAAATACTATATTTTTATTGGATTTTACCAATAACTGTTTCTCTTTTGTGTTCACGGCTGCCAAAATCGGGGAGGGGATATTATTGGATCATGGAACGGGCTTGGTTATTGGAGAAATTGCCGTTATTGGGGATAGAGTTTCACAAATGCAGGTAAGTTCAGTTTATAGCTAATTTAATCAATTCATCTGCAAGGTCAGTAAAGTTAGCCATCTCAACTATACACTTGTGAGCGTAAATATTGTTTTTTTACAGGGTGTAACTTTGGGGGAATTGGGAATATTAAAATTGGTGAAGGTGCAAGGATTGCTTTCGGTTCTCTTGTTCTTAAGGATGTTACAAATTTCTGGGCACGTGTGATTGTACAACTTTTTAGGCTCAAGTTATGCGAACCCGAATGGTTGATCTTGAAGCTCGGGTTGAAGAAGAAAGGAATATACTTGCATCTCGTCTTGAAGAAGAAAAGAATCTACTTGCAACTCGTCTTGACGAAGAAAGGAAGCAAGGGAAGAACTTCAAAAACAACTTCAAGAATTTACGATAAATTGGCGTGCTCCCTCTAGTTAGTTGTAGTTTTTAATATCTTTTTGGAATTACATTGACTTGTATTAGCTTATGGTTTAAACGTATTGGATCTTGCGTTGTGACGCATGATTTTTGAATTTATGTCATTGTAACGTTGGTGAATTTTGTAAAACAAGTTTTTAGTATTACAAATTATTTCTGGAATTTTTCGCCAGAAAAATGCAGCAATATTAATTATTTTTTTTGCAGTTTTTTTTATTTAATAAATTAGGTGGTTGGAAATGTGTCACAACATAAATAGCTTTTGTCAGAAAACGGTCAAAAATAGTAGACCTTTTTTCTTTATTTTGTCAGAAATTTGTCACAAAACATACTCCAGTTTCGTCAAAAAACCGTCACAAAAATACTCAGTTTTCGTAGGAAATTTGTAACAACACTTCTTATTTATTTGTTGGAAATGGGTCACAAAAAATACTCTGTTTCCTCAGAAATTTGTAACAACACTTCTAAATTATTTATATAAAATGGGTCACAAAAATACACGGTTTCCTCGGAAATTTGTAAGAACACTTCTAATTTATTTGTAGGAAGTGGGTCACAAAAAATACTCAGCTTCCTAGGAAATTTGTAACAATACTTCTGATTTATTTGTAGAAAGTGCGTCACAAATAATGTTGTATTAAAATTTGTTAATCTTTTTTGGTCAGAAATGTGTAGCCAAAAAATAAATCCTAAAAGATAATAATTAAATATATTGTAGGAGATTCGTAGCAATTTGCGACGTAATAGTTTCGTAGAAAATGTGTAGGAAGTTGCGTAGGAAATGCGTTGAAAACAGGTTTCCTACGAGCTGTTTTCCTACATCAGGTGTTGGTCATAAATGCGTAGAAAAACCAGTTTTATGAGGCATTTCCTAGGAAAACTGGTGTAAGAAATTTCAGATTTTCTAGTAGTGAGTAGTAGTTAAGATTGTTGTGTCTATTTATGTTTCTACGAAGAATCAAAATAAATAATCATATGAATTATTATACTACTTTCTAAACACAATTGTATTAGAAATTGTAGGAACCGACAGACGAAAAAAAAAAGAAAAAAAAAACAAAATAGTAAAGTTAAATAAAGTATACAATAACTAAATAAGGGAATGGATTAAGAAATTATATTGGAGATTGTCATCATCGATCCTTTCCAATTTACCAAACAAAATTATATTCCCTATTAATCAATCTCATTCAATGATATCATTCCTTATACAACCCTTCCAAAAGCCAACCCACATCTCCGTTAAACCTTTCTGTTAATCTTCGAGTGCGCAGACGAAAGCGTCGCTGCCGACCACCAGTCCATCCGAACCGACCAAACTTGCTTGTTCCGCTTGCGGTCCGTGTGTTGAACGCTGCAAAAGACCATTGAGCACCGCTACCACGTTGATCGGTCGTTCGTTGTACACTTGGAAGCCCAATATCTTCGAGCCATCACCATACCCATCGCCTAGTGGTGATATAAATATCTGTGACGAACCTGTTTTGCACCACGCCAGTCGTCTTTTCTCTTCGACATAAGGTATTGACACTAACCTGTTGGTGAAAACAATATATGAAAACGAAGCTGGTGAATAAAATAGTCGCTATGAACAAACAAAATTATTTCGCATACATAAACTTAATTTCCTTCAAGTCGACAGAAGTGAGCATTTGTTGATCGTTTCTGGCTGTTCATGCTTGTTTTTTTGTTAACTGGTGTAACCCACCATTTGTGGATTCAACCTACAATGTGGAGATCTTATGTGTTTGAAACAAAGAAAATGAAAATGTAACTCAAAATTTGTATTAAAAGTTGCTTTTACTAGTGATCACCACCAGTTCATAAGATAACTTTCTTAAAATGATCTGCATTTTTTTTTATGATATAAAAGTGTTTTGAAAGTGAAATCCTAAAATTCAGTATGTTTACTCAAAGCAAATAAAATTTAGTATTAAGGAATTGATTATAGGGTCATGCATGGTTCTTGCTGTCAACTTGAACAAACTTATGCACATATGATAAAATAATAATATAATCCTTTAGTTTTTTTTTTTCTAAAAAGTTGTTTCTGTTGATAAGAAAAAACAAGAAAAATAGATCGATGATTTATGTTTTAATATTACGAGACTAGTGGGAACAAATTAAAAAAAAAAAAGAGAGAGAGAAAACTAAATCCGTTCACTGGGTCCACAAATTAAATAAATGTAAAATTTAGTAACCAATCTAATTTAAAACATGATTAATATGTAGGACTTTGTCTCAAGTGAGGACTTGTTATGTCTACATTGTTTACGTTTAAGCTAAGGTACGGATTTTGTGGTCTCTTGTTTTTAGCATAATATTGTTTTTTTTTCTCATAGTGCACGGATATTCGGTCCGTCACTCGTAGCGTAAAGTGTTTATTCGCTTCATAATGTTGAAGTATCCATCGTCACCGTTCTATGATTTATTGTTACACATCTCGTATTGAGCTATTGCCTTTAATACGCATGCGATAGGTTACATTTCTTTTTTTTTTACTCATTGTCGCATGTTCCCAAAAGTTTTTATTATTTATTATTGATCATTGGTTAGATGTGATATAGCCTTAGTGTATCCTTAGTGTATTTGCCTTGACTTGAGTGAATCGTTTTATTGACCTCAATACCCGAGCATATCCACCTATGGGGACATAGGGCGTCATCATAGGCACAGTTGACGTGCACCATCCGTGGCGGTGCGAAAGGCCCACGGCGTCTCTATATTGTATTGTGTGCTAAGTGATTGCACTTATTGAGTTTTAAGAGGCGTATGGATCGATCCTAGGAGTGTAAGTGTAAGTGTTAGTGGTAGTGGGATAGGTGTGAGTGCCCACATCCCCTCTACATAATGGTGCATTGGAACTGCAGCTAATGTACAAAGTGTTAGTGTTTATTGTTAGTGGCTCACATGGGTATTTCTAATATACCTTTATGGTATTCATCAGTGATCATTCAGCGTATGGTATTGTTTGCATCGTTAAAGTGTTTAGTGTATTTGCTTCTATCATTTATGTGTGAGTGCTATTGTTTCTCCGTTACTGGGCAAGTTTTGGCTCAACCGTTTCTTTTTGTTGTTTCCTTTTATTATGTCTTAAACAGGTACTCAGGGAAATCGGGGAAATGTGTGAAGAGTGATAATAAAAAGCTAGAGTTGGAACAAGGAGTTTAATAAAACCTTATATTCAATAAATTTAGACACTTATGTTTTTCTGTTGAGACCGTTATGTCATTTTGGGGATTTTTGTTTTTAAACCTATGGAATTTATGTTTTAATTATGTTATTAATTATCTCTGATTACCGAATTGTGTAACACGTCAGCCCTAATCGGGGCGGGGTGTTACATGACTGATTCATCAATAAAGAGATTCATCTTCTACATATTTCTATCCTGTTCATATTTTGTTCTTCATGTCTTCATTCAAGGGCAATGTTTGATGTTCGTCATCGATCCCGTGCTTTAACAGTATTTGACATTATTGTGTCCCTATAGCACACCCTGATGTTAGAAGGTGATGTGACTCGTTAATCAGAATTAATTGCATATTAATAAATGGTAACTTCATTAGTAATAGTAAACAATAACGTCATGATACATTATAGCGAACCACAAATTTATATAGTTTAAATTAGTTTGAGGATTTATCTTAAATGACTATTTATCTTTGGTCGCACGCTTAAAAAATATGAAATATGTTGAGAACAAGGAAGGGATGCACAACTTGCCAATTGATTATCTAGTGAGCGGGTGAATTTAAACATGATTAGTCCATTTTAAGACAATATAATGCATTTGTGAAAATATTGTTGATGCATTTATTGTTTATCGCCTTCGTCAATTCACGTCGTAGTGAAAAACCGGAAGAAATCCGAGTCGTAGTGAGAAGCCGGAAGAAATCAAGCGCATAATGTCATATTTAGTTAGAAATGGCAAGGTGGCAAACTTGTAATTAATGAGAACTTTCATTAAGTTGCCTTGACCATATAAATAGGAGGTTATGTCAAGATTTTTAGAAAAGATTTTGGAGAGACTTTTGGTGAAGTAGAAGACTTGGAGAAAGACTTTCTAGAGAGAGAAAGTCTAGAGAGAGAAAGTAGTTGTAATCGTGATTCTTGTACCGTTCAAGTCGTATTTCTCAATGGAATCACGTTAGTAGTACGATATTGTGTGTTCGGTCACGCACGTTCACGGATTCCGCACGTGAAACGTTCGTTACGCAATCGAACGGCGTAAAAAACCGGTCCTACAAATATTTAGTACATATGATTGAATTTAATATTTAATACATCTAATCACACTTTTTAAAAAGCATTATCTAGTAAACCATGGAATTCTATGATTTCAGTTTAAGAAATAACTTTAGTTATTATTACATAATGTTAAGAAATAAGTTTAATTTTTATTACATAATGGTACAAGATTACTGGAATATGAATTAAATTGTCATATTAGCAAAACAAAGAATAATGGAAGTAAAAAGGCTTTTAACGATTTAGCTTATACCCAAAGAAGCTTACTTGTTGTGACATCCCATATTTTTGTAAGCATGTATATTCGTATATACTACCAACATTCATGACACGTGTGCAACTTTTGAATGTGCAAAATTAAAATTTGATAAGTTAAGGGATCAATATTGTGATTGTTTGTAAAGTCGCAATTTCCAAAGACTTAAAGTGCAGATTCCATAAATACTTGCATCACCGACCAATATGTCCACTTTTACGGTCTGTAAGGCCACATGCAACAAACTATCTTGTTAACCCAGAAACTAGGCGCCAACTACCCATTGTTTTGGGCTTACTGACCGAAAGGGGATGCAAATTAGGATTCGTAGTCGACCTATAGTAGCTCTACAACGTGGAATTTGCCGATGCGAATGGTGGCAAGATCTCACGTAGCCACAACTCCAAGACGCATGTTAAGACGTGCTCATCTTCTATGTTTTACATATAGATTTTCTGATCATCTATTGCACAAGCTCACATTCGAATTCAGATAGAAAAGCAATTACCTTTCATGTTCAACCAAAATGTTAATCAATCGACGAAAGATAATATGTAAAGGTGCAGCTGATAACACCACAAACAACAGTTTATGGCTTTATGCAGCCGATAAATACAACTAATCAATTAATGTCATACAACTTTATAGCCTAAGAAGCGATGTATAAACACAGTGATGTATATTGGATGAGTCTGTGCACGTGTTTCCAACAGTCAATGTATAACAAGATCATACAACTTTATAGCCTAAGCAGGGATATTTTTTTTGGGTTTAATTAATTTAATGATGGTCCTTTGGTATTCCTCCAGGCTCCAGCTATTTCAAATTTTGAATAATATACAAGATCGGATCGGTTATACATATGGGTCGGTTATACGGGTCGGTTAACCATGACTTTACTAACTAGCGGGTCGGTTCGGTTATGGCGGTTATGGAAATGTAGAAAACCATAACCGACCCATTATTATCGGTTTTCAAAAAAATCAAAAACCGACCCGTCGGTTTTCCATTCGGTTCGGTTTTTTTGGTTCGGTTTTTTCGGTTATTTCGGTTATGGGTCGGTTAATTCGGTTTTATGCACACCCCTAGTACAATATAAGCTCTCACTCTCAATGAAACATGCTCTCACTTCTAAAACAGAGCCTTTGCTGGTATTTATACTCAAACTAGCAGAGTACATCGAAACACAAGAAACAGACACGAAAGACATTGAAATACATTTACAGGGGTATCAAAATACACTTCTATGTATGTATCGAAATAGGATATATGTAACAAAATAGACTCTCAAAAGGTCTATTTCGAATTCATCTTTCTATTTCGATACTTACATGGCAAAGATTCTATCTTTCCATTTCTAATTAGTATATTGATGTCACTAGTACAAAAAGGAGCAAATAAGACGGTTTAGAAAAGGCTTTTAAGAAGATTTTATGGAAAGTGACATATTTGAGATTTGGAATAAAACAAATTTTATTGGACCGTCTTATTTTGATAAATGAAACCGTCATATTTAAGATTTAGATTATGAAATCTCCATTAAACCGTCATATTAGATCTAATATATTAAACCCTCATATTAGTCTTATTTTATTATATGGAACCGTCATATATTTGTCATTTTATTATTAAAATCTATACTATATAATAAAAGAAACCATTTTTAGGACACTTGTCATTCTCTCATTTAATTGATTAAAATTATTAATATTACTAATAATAATAATAATAATAATTAATATAAAGCTAATATATCGTCTATGCACTCCCCTTTATTTGATCTTGAAATGATTCTTTCCTTCATTAAAAAAAATATAAAGTCGTAAAAGTTAATTTTATTTAATAAATATAACAATACAATTATTATATTTATTCAAATTATTAATCTATATAAAAATGATGTATTCTCTATCCATTATATGGTAACCTATTATTTTTCGTTTATATAATTCACTTAACTTAATGTGTAATATCTATCTATTTTTTTTTGAACGGCATGGAACGACGTGTCAATCACCGTGATATCGGGTGCTGTGGCCAAGGTCGACTACTCGACCACCGCCATCCCCTTGGCTCTTCCTAGATGTGCGGAAACCCGACCTCCACCCGCCCGAATGCACGATAGTGGAATAATCGGTAAAACCTCGCCTCCCATCCAAGTCGAACCGGTGCCACCCGTATTCGCTCTTCACCTGGATGCCGTAGAAAATAATGAGGAGAGTGAGAATCGAACCTGGGTCACAAGGAACACCAATTCTTTCCCCAACCACTACACCACTACTTCATTGGCGTAACTATATCTATCTATATCATATAATAAAAAGAAATTAATGTGTGATTTAAACATATATAACTTTTACATTATTTATAATACAAAATTATATTTATTAAACTCGTGTAATAAATGGTTTTATACATATAATTTTTTTTTATTATTTTGTGTATAAAATTATATTTATTCAGCCCACACAATTTTAAAAATATATCTTTTTTTATTATTTAATATATAAAATTACATTTAATAAACCCGTGTAATACACGGGGTTCTAACCTAGTTTTATATATAAACAATACTAATTCCCCTAAGTCTTGGTGCAAATATTGATTGAGAAAAAAAAGTGTAGACAATCCTTGCACTCAATTTATGACTCATCTCTACACATACAGTTTAATTATTATTCTCAATGTCAATATTATAATTAATAAGCAATCCTAATTATTATTCTCAATGGCAATGAGCCACAATTATCTGCCGATAACCGTCTATTATTGTTATTTTAATATCAGAAAAAAATCCTTTTAACTTTAAATAAAAAATCATACTAATCCTTTTATCATTAAACAAAAACAAAGATAATACTTTTAAAATTTAAACAAAAAATATCTATCATTATTTATTCTATAAGAATAGAAGAATAGAAGAACTTATTACAAATTCTAAAGTTCAATTCAAGTTAAAGTTCATTTTTCATTAAAACCACACCTACTCAAGTTGTTTATTCCTAGTTTCCTTCATTGTGGATCTTCACACTTCAAGGTAACACTTCTTTTAACTAAGTTTTTAATTTATTATTTAATGAAATCACTAATTTAATGAGATATAACAATCAAAAAGTGGGTTGGATTTAGGGGTGCTCACGGTTTGGTTTGAAACCGTGAAACCATCTAAGCCGGTCATCGATTTGGTTTCACGGTCGGTTTATTTCTTTCACTTTCGGTCGGTCGGTTTCAGGTATTTTAAGCTGTAGCTAACGGTTTGGTTTGCGGTTTATACCAAAAACCGATCGTATAAAACCGGGCCGGACCGTAAAATTTGATTAATTTTTATTTATTAAATATTTAGCAATAGATACATTAAGTTATTTATATTACGAGTGTAAGCTCCAATGCATTAATTTGGATACTTTGTGTGTGTAAATGCCACTTTGTTCTTGGAACTGGCCCTATAGGAGATAAGAGGTTAAGATGACAGCTATTTAAAAATTTTAAACGAAAAGAAGTTCCTTTTTTCTATTAACTATCGATCTCATATAACGATAATTATTTCTAAATCAATTAAAAAGTCTGCACCTTGTAATATTAGATAAAATAAAGATCTACTTAGATCGTTAGTTAGATTAGGAGCGATTAAAGGTATACTTAGATCGTTAGTTACTATTTTAACTAAGTTTAATTTATTATCGAAGTCTAAACCGTGAAACCGAACCGGAACCAAACCGTTAGTAATGGTTTGGTTTGGTTTGATTTTAATTCCTAACGGTTCGGTTTTGGTTTTCAACAATAAAAAACCGTTACTAACGGTTTGGTTCACAGTTTGACCTAAAAAACGATAAAACCGGACCGTGAACACCCCTAGTTGGATTCACCACTTTATATTAATCTTCGTTGATTCACCCACATCATACTTAATATTTCAATTCAAATCTATTTTTTTTTTTGTTTGGTTATGCACTTCAGATGGATCGTAACTATTGGATGTATGAAATTAGACGTACTGACCCAAGATTTGTGACCAACATGAAACTTTTTCTTAAGATTGCTCAAGAGGATCGTGTGAAAAAAGGAAACGAACTTGTTCCGTGTCCTTGTATGGAATGTAAAAATTTTACCGACTTCAAGGATATACGAGATATCGAGTATCATTTGTTGAGAAATGGATTTATGTTTAATTATACTTGTTGGTCAAAACACGGGGAGTCACTTGCTAATCGGAGCACAACCTCAATAAATTTAGGCTCTAATTATAATGATGAGAACAACGCTCCGCATATTAGAGATGACATTGATAATTTAAACGAGGGCTATGATAATATAAACGAGGTCAACGATAATTTAAATGACATGCGCGATGATTTGGAAGCCAATGCTGATGACAGTGATCTAGAAAAACTACAACAATTATTTGCTGACGAAGAGAAACCGTTATATGTTGGTTGTACAAAATTTTCTAAGCTTAGCGCTGTGTTAAAACTCTTTAACTTAAAGACAAACTACAGTTGGAGCGATAAGAGTTTTACATGTCTACTGGAGTTATTGCACGATATGCTACCCACAGACAACGAGCTACCCATATCTGTGTACCAAGCTAAGAAATTAATGTGTCCAATGGAATTAGAGGTGGAAAGAATACATGCATGTCCCAATGATTGTATGTTGTATAGAAATCAGTACGAGAAAGCTCATACGTGTATTACATGCGGTGAATCAAGGTACAAACGTAAAAATGAAACTAATGATTATGACGACGATGTGATGAAAAATGGGCCTCCAGCTAAATTATTATGGTATTTCCCAATTATACCAAGATTAAAGCGTTTATTTGCTAATCCTAAAGGTTCAAAGTTGTTGCGTTGGCATTCCGAAGAGCGTAAGGATGATGGAAAGTTAAGACATGTGGCGGATTCACCTCAGTGGAGAAACTTTGATTACGATTATCCCGATTTTGGAAACGAGGTTAGAAATATACGATTTGGCCTTAGTTCAGATGGTATCAATCCTTTCGGAAACATGAGTAGTCGTCATAGTACTTGGCCGGTTCTTTTATGCATCTACAACCTTCCTCCATGTCTATGCATGAAAAGAAAATACATAATGATGTCATTGTTAATTCAGGGTCCAAAACAACCTGGTAATGACATTGATGTTTATTTGTCTCCTTTGATTGATGACCTTAAAACCCTATGGAGCCCAGGTGTAGACATGTACGATGCTTATGAAAAGACGAACTTTAAGTTACGCGCCATGATTTTTTGCACTATAAGTGATTTCCCAGCATACGCCAATCTGTCAGGATATAGTACAAAAGGTAAACTAGCTTATCCTGTGTGTGAAAACGAAACAAGCTCTATAAGATTAAAACATTGCAAAAAAACTGTGTATATGGGACATCGACGATTTCTTCCACGAGATCATTATTATCGAAGACTCACAGAAGAGTTTGACGGAAATGAGGAGCTCGGAAGGGCTAGGAAAGGTTTTGATGCATTTTCACGAGTAGAAAATATGAATACCGTTCTAGGAAAAAGATCTAGTACCGAGACCAGAGACAATTGGAAAAAGAGGTCAATTTTTTGGGATTTGCCTTACTGGAAAAGTTTGGAAGTTCGACATTACCTAGATGTTATGCATATTGAGAAAAATGTGTGCGATAGTTTGTTGGGCCTATTGTTAAACATTCCTGGAAAAACTAAAGATGGGATTAATGTTCGTAAAGACATGGAAGAAATGGGAATACGTAAAGACCTTGCCCCTGTTGAGAGAGCTAAGAGTATTTATCTCCCACCGGCATGTTATACCATGTCACGTGAAGAAAAAAGGAAGTTTTGTCAATGTTTACACGATATTAAAGTTCCATCTAGTTATTCAGCAAATATTAAAAGGCTGGTGTCGATGAAAGAATGTAAATTGCTCGGTATGAAGTCTCATGATTGCCATGTTTTGATGACACATATGATTCCTATTGCAATTCGCGGGTTGTTACCTAAGGAAGTCCGACATACAATCACAAAACTTTGTTTGTTTTTTAACATGATTCATTCAAAGGTTATTGATCCCGAAGTGTTGGATAGTTGGGAGAAGGATATTTATATTACCCTTTGTGAACTAGAGATGTACTTTCCACCGTCCTTTTTTGATATAATGGTTCATCTAGTATCTCATATCGTAAAAGAGATAAAGTCTTGTGGTCCTGTATTCCTACGATACATGTATCCCTTTGAAAGATACATGGGTGTGTTAAAAGGTTATGTGAGAAACACTAATCGACCAGAAGGTAGCATTGTTCAAGGGTATACATCTGAAGAGGCGACTGAGTTCTGCACAGGTATTGATATCACAACATTTATAAAATAATTGAGTTTTGTTAATCACAAATGACATTGTAATACTTGATTTATTTACAGGGTATTTGGAAGGCGTTAAAAGTATTGGTGTTCCTAAATCACGTCATTCAGGTCGACTTGCAGGCGTTGGAGGAGTTGGTAAGAGATTAATCACCCCACCACCTGATGAGATAAAAATTGCTCATTTTACAGTTTTACAACACATGACATGTATTGCTCCGTATGTCAATGAACATAAGCGTATACTACGGTCGACACACTTGCACAAGTCAGATAATTGGTATACCAAACAACATAACGAGGGGTTTTGTGATTGGTTGAAGAAAAAGGTGGAGGAAACTTATGGTGAACCAAATGTTGATAAAACTGTTGAGAAATTGGGGATGGGGCCAGATTTTAGAGTAATATCTTACCAAGGGTATGATATTAACGGTTATACATTTTACACTAAAAAACAAGATGATAAAACTGCAACGCAAAATAGCGGAGTCACACAAATAGCCTCAAGTACAAAGGGTGACAAAATGATAATCGCCAAAGAATCATATTACGGTGTCATACAAGAAATTTGGGAGTTATCATATGATTCATTCACAATACCTTTGTTTAGATGTAAGTGGGTCAATAATCGCACAGGTGTTAAAGTTGACGAACATGGTTTTACACTTGTCGACCTTACAACGGATGGGTATAAATCAGAACCATTCATTCTCGCAACTCAAGCCAGACAAGTATTTTTTTGTCAAAGACCCATGCAATCCAAGATACCATATAGTATTGCAAGGTAAGCGACGTATTCTTGGTGTTGATGATGTTGACGACGAGGAAGAATACAACCAGTTTGACGAATTACCACCATTTTCTGTCGGTATTCAACAGGGTAACGACTATATCACCATTGGCACCTCATACTTACGACGATCTGACCACGACGACGGGATATCTATAGAAAAACCAACGCAAACCAAGAAGTCAAAGGTTTGATATATATATATATATATATATATACACACACACACACACACACATTATATCTATATAAATAATTAAACTAAACTAAAGTTATAACAAAAACTTTTTTTTACAGGATAAACAATGATGAACACTTACGATCTGAGCACAAAGAAGAGATGTTTGTAAACCAGTTATATTCCATGTTTTTAGTTTACAACTATGTTTTTCTTTTATGAATTTATGAACTTATAATATTATTATCGTACTTCGACATTTACTTAAATTTCCGTACTTATGCATTTACTTAAATAAATAGATTAGTATTCTTCATAAAGTTACCTCAAATCTATACTATATAATAAAAGAAACCAATTTTTGGACGCTTGTCATCATATTAGGCCATATCTCATGGATAATTATTATTTAGTTTAATTAATCTCTTTTAATTAATTATAGATAACTCTCATATTAAATATTATTTAGTTTAATCTCTTATAGATAATTATTATTTAGTTTAATTTTAATTTAATCTCTTCTAGAAAAAAATTCATAATTTTTTATTAACGAAACATATTTTTTTAATAAAGAGTAAATTGCCATTTTAGTCCCTGAGGTTTGGTCCAAATTGTCATTTTAGTCCAAATAGTTTTTTTTTTCTCCTCTGGATCCCTGACTTTTCCATTTTCTTGCCATTTTGATCACATTGACTAACTCAGGCTAAAAATATGGTTATAACCAGGGGTATTTTTGGCATAACTATTGTGTAGTGATAACCAGGGGTAGTTTACAACATAATTTATAAACTTCATAATAATTTAATGCCAAAAATACCTCTAATTATAACCTGGTTTTTAGACTAAGTTAGACAATGTGATCAAAATGGCAAGTAAAAGGAAAAGTCAGGGACCCAGAGGGAAAAAAAAACTATTTGGACCAAAATGGCAATTTGGACAAAAACTCAAGGACTAAAATGGCAGTTTACTCTTTAATAAATTATCTAACCATAAATTTTAAATTTCATTTGACGAAAAGGGAACACACTCAAATATATTAACTCATTTATATCAATTTGGTATATAAACGTCTCCATCTTTGGTTTACATTTACAAGAAATATTTATTATATAGTTTAGATTGTTCAACCCGTGTAACACACGGGAAACTAACCTAGTAAAATATGTATAAATCCTATAGTAATTCAACTTGGCAATTGATAGCTGGCAGTCACTCCTCACCAATATCTTATTAATTATTAATTGAAAACTACCGAACCATAAAACAGAAATTGTGCATCGATTAATTGTCTTTATCAACTGATATACTACACGTATGAAAACCAATGACGTCCCATGTTTTGAAATTGTCGTAAATATAGATAATATAATATAGTAATTTGGGTGTTTTTATAAGTTTTTTTTTTTTAAACGAGCAGTTCCACTTCCAAAGCAATAATGAAACAAGTTATTGTTAGGCTTTTTTAATAAATTATAATAATAATGTGGGTTTTGGGGTGGGACATTTTTTATCAAGCGGGAATTCGCCAATTCGGTTTCATCTAAAATTATTCCCCCCAAATTAACATTGCTCTTTTCACAACGATCGCCCCAAATTAACCGCTAGACCATCATCAATCGATAATCTCCAACCTCTCATCTGCAATCATCGTAAGTTATAATCGCTTCCTTGCTGGATGCGTATGATTCTGTTTAATTTCAATCTTATTGTTTGATTCCTTGCTTAATCTCTTAATGTTCTATCGGATGGTTATACTATTTGTTGCAGGGCAAAGTCCAAAACTTTTCTTTTTTACTCTACTGAGTGAAGGTGTGGATTTCTCAATTGAATTATTTAACTTTTAGTTGAGTTTTAATTCTTTTTAATTTAATTAGTTTTTTTTTTTGAAGTAAACCCTTCAGCATGCTACTAAAAACCAAATATCATCACAAAAGGTAGCAGCAAAATGATGATGATTGTTCTTCTATTTTTCATGATTTATATTTAAAGATGGTTAAAGTGTCATAATCAATTTGACCTCTACTTGTCTCTTTGTTACAAGCAACACATCACTTTCATATTATGTTTTTTTTAGAAACCAAGTTTAAAAATGTCGGAGAAGAAAAAGAGGGGAGTTTCTAAATGCAAAAAGAAGCTTTCAAATCCGGATCAATCTAAAGTTGATTTTAATGAGGAGGGTATAGCGATCGGTAAGAATGCAGGGAGCTTTATGTCTTGGATTGGTGTCGAATGTAAAAGAAAGATCCCGTACCATAAACGTGCTAGAAAAGTAAACCCTAAAATATACGAAGACATTTGGGAATACGCTAAGGTATTGTTTCTTCTTTTTTTCTTTTAGCTAGTGGGATTCCCCGCACTACGCGTCGGAACCCGGTCGGTATCGATTAGGTTCTTACGATACCGGCACTTGCTATAGTTTACTATAACAAAAAATGCTATATTTTTAATTATTTTCATCAAAATTAGACAAAAATAATAAATCGCAAGTTTTCTTTGCTCCATGTTAAGATTCCACTTTTCGTATTAATAAAGAACTCCATCTAATTTAGTCACATTTTTAATATAGAATAAAAAAGAGAGTAAAAGGAATAGATGTAAAAAATGCCATGGCTGATGTGATGGACCCCAACCTGATGTAAAGTGAAATTCAATCTCATAGGGCTAAACTTGTGTGGGCACATCATAAATTCTAAGTCATATAACAGCCCAAAATTTAAGTAACAACTCCAATTACACCCAATCCAAAGCATATACCCAAACAAAAAAAAATCCTCATTATAATCGGTGGCACTATAGCCACCAACATAGCTTTTTAATATATATATATATATATATATATATATATATATATATATATATATATATATATATATAAGAATTTGAAAAAAATATATATTTATTAATTTTTTGTTTATTAAACTGGAAATAGCTTTGGAATTTTTTGTTGTCGTCTTTAATTAATTGATTCTTCTTGCTAATGTTTGATTGTTAATTTTGTTCTGTAGCAAATTTGGGATATTTCTAACGACCTTGGGAAAAAAAAACTTTAAAAAAGGGGAAGAAGATAATGAGGCAATTTCGTTATGAACTTAGAAAAAAATATATCTATAAAGAAGAATCTTCCGATAAAGATAAAAATGAAAACCCCGTTAAAGAGAAAGGCGAAACTCCCTTTGAAGATTACGATTATCTAGACGGGGAACCATGGAAGTCTTTCGTTGCAAGTGTTGATACCGAAGAGTGGAAGGTAATTTGTGATTTATTTATTTATTTGTTATTATTACTATTATTATTAACACTTATTATAATGATTTTGAAGAAAATAAGTGAAAAAGCAAAGAAGAGCGCAAAAGAAAACATTAACCCCGCGTGTGTAGGGAGATGTGGTTTTGTTGGACTGGAGCCCCACATTGAAAGTAGATGGAATCAACTTGTTTCAAGCTATCCACATTTAGATGCTATTGAACATCCTAGCTCTATAAGGAATACAGTAAGTAAAGCACGTTTTAATCCGGTCACAAAGCTATATGAACTTAGAGAAAATCTTATATCAAATGGGGATTTGACAGGATTACTTGAATTATTGGTAAGTATTTATATAATTATTGTATACATTTATAGTAATCAAAATTTTAACCTTCACATCTTTTTAGCAGGATAAAAAAGAAAAACAGAAACAACTGAAGGATGATGGCTCTTATTCCACAAAGAAAAACAGGAGCGAGGCTATAGAGACAACGGCTGGGGAGATTCTTGCTAGTCCTGGCATGGGCCTTGTGGCCGGTAGTTCGTCAGAAATCTTGGTAATATATTATCAAAGTTTGTTTATTTATTTATTTTAGTTATTTATATTAAAAGATACCTTTTACAGTCTGTTCAAAAATGTGAACTTCTGCATCTTGACGACCAAGGTGCTCTTAAGGTTGTAGCAATTGGTCGTGTTCATCCTACTGAAGATAGGTTTGTACATGGATGCCCAATAATAGATGGTTTCGTCAAAGTTCAAATAGATAGAGTTGTAGAAGGTTGCGGGTCGACTCGTCTTTTGCCAGAGTCATGTATTTATGGTGAAATAGAAGTTTTGAAAGATGCGAAAGGAAGTTTTATTCAATGGCCCGTTAAATTAATAAAGGTATATGTTATATGAATAATATTTGTATATTGATATCATTATTGGTATACTAATATTCTTTACAACGTACAGATTTTGAACAAAGACTCTCCTCAAACTGTAGAACCGCGTCACCACTTTATAAGTACACCTTATAGGCCGCAGGTTGTGTTTAATATATATTATTATTTTTTAATTACTTGTATTAAAAACAATTTGCTTTGCCATTGTAGTTTGAGGCAACGCCTGCTGACCCACAACAAGCGATTTCAAATGAAAGAAACGAGTATCAAATATACTCGTATGCACTGCAAGATGATGAGACTTTTAATCAATTGGTAATCACATTATTTATATATATGCGTGTGTTTGTGTTTCTATTTATGTTTGTTTACTAATAACATTGTTATTGATTGATGTATTTCATTGATAAACAGTTTTCTGAGAACACAACGGTCGAGCATGTTTCTTTTCGTAAACCTATTGAGCCTGTTCATGCTTATCAACAGACTAAGCCCGTTATTGCTAATCAACCTACGAAGACCGTTCATGCTAATCAATCTACTGAGCCCATTCGTGATTGTCAGCATACTAAACCTATTGTTGCTTCTAAACCTTCAACAGAAAAAACAAAAGTATCAAAAGAAAAAACAAAAGTATTAAAACTTTTAGAAATGGCGAGGTCCAGGCCTCAAAACATATATGGATTAGCACAAAAACTGGCACTTCAATCTGAAAAAGCCTTGTTTACGGTTTTTACTTCGCCAACTGGGATGTATGAGGAACGTGTTCAAGAGACGGTTGAATTTGAGGCGGTTATACAGTTATGTGTCAACGGTTGGGCAGATGTTTGCTTTGTGCATTGGTTCACAATGTATGTTCCACTAATTTTTATTTAAATATTTATGCTAGTATTTTTACAATATAATCAAGGGTTACTAATCTTATTACATTTATTTCTACTTTTATGTCAGGTACTTATATGTAGCTGGGGAATGGGAGGATTTAAATAATACTGCATATTTTCATCCCCGTTATATTGAAGGTGAAGTTGTCTCAGATGATGGTGACTTTGTGATTGACCACATCAAAAAGGTCATCTCTTTTCATAAGGATAAACAATGGTTTATTGCACCATACATAGCCGGGTATTCAATTTGTTTCATATCAAGATCATTTATATTAATGCTTCAACTTTCTTTTAGTTATGTTAGAATATTGTTTTCGTTTTTATTTGTTAAGTATTTCTTAAATCAGACCATTTTATGCAGGAAACACTGGGTATTAATTATACTTCAACATCATCCGGTATATAAAACTTGGAAAGGTTACATATTTGATTCACGTAAAGGTAAAGATGATGATGATTTTTCATGTTACGAGATTATAACATTATTCGAACAGGCCATAAAACAAAATATGACGTGGGCTAAGGTTAAAGTAAGTTCTGATTCATTTTCTATAGTTTGTTTATTTTTAGATTTTAGTTAACTAATTGTAAGTTCAATTAACTATTTAGTGTCGTCTACAACCTAATGGATGGGAGTGCGGTTATTGTGTTATGTTGGCTATGTATGATTTTGTGATTTGTAACAGAGAACATATGGTAAGTATATTTTGTACATTCCGATTTATATACCTTTAACATCAATGTGTATTAAACTATGGCCTAACTTTTATCTATTTTTATGTTTTAGTTGGTAAATAAAACTACAATGGTCCGTCAAGGTGAAATTGATAAATTTATAGAGCGTACTTTAAAGGTGTTTATATCATCTTTTGGTGACGTTGAGGACGAGAATGATCAATGAAGGTAAGTGTATTAGTATGCGAATCTATTCATAATATTTTTTTTAAAGTTTTTCTAATTTTTATAAATATTTGATGTGTTTTGATCAGTGGAAACGGAATTCTAGTTAGCTGGTGTTACTTAGAGCTTGTGGTGGATGAAGGAAGTTGCACAAAATCAAAGGTTTTTTGAGTGTTTTTTGCATGGGTGTAAAACTGAATGATTCGATGTTTTTTTATGTTTTTTCTTTGTTAAGTTGAATGCTTCAGACTAATGGGTCAAGATGGATTCTTTAACTATTTATAAAACGGTTCATTGTTTAGTATATCCTTTTCATATATGTGTTTGTAAATCTCATGAATCAACATGAATTGGGTGAAATATATGGATGCACCACCTAACCAACCGGCTATTAGCCCCACCACAAACCGTCTTATTAGGCTTTAATATAATGCTTTATAAATATGGCGGTCAATACACCGAAACCGTCTTATTAACACACCACAAACCGTCTTATTAGGCTTTAATATGACGCTTTATATATATTAAATATGACGGTTAACAAACACAAACGTCATATTAGGCTTTAATATGGAACCTTAAAACATATCAAATATGACGGTCTATTGAAACGTCTTAAAAGGTTTTAATACCAAATATGACGGTAATGACCAAAAATGACAGTGTCTTTTAAGACGATTAATATACCGTCATATTTGACTGAAAAACTGACATATTAGATGTCTCTTTTTGTACTAGTGTGTCATGATGACATAATGATGATGTCATCATGATGTCATCAACATTCAACCAGATCGCTCTCGTGTCTTCGTCATTCGTGTGTCCTACTTCGGGTCGCACGGCCGAGGATTGTCCCTACGCATCAACACATGTATTTAGACTGAGGCAGATAAGTTCCAAATTTAATAATGTTACCTGATTAACAAAATAGTTCTTCCTTAATATTGCAACCTCTGACGCCTCTCTAGTCATGATCCATTCATATCATAATTAGTTTTGCAACTAAAGCATTTTAAGTTAGCATGTATTCACCCCAAAAATATATAAAACAAGGAGGAACGTCACAAGACTCACCCGTGGGTTATGGCCCACCTTATTATTTGTATACGTCCCATTAGGGTGCACTATTTTCATATAGTTATCAACATTAACAAGTCATTTATTTGAGTGTCTCCAATGGAACATTATGGTAGTAAGTGGTGTACTCTATAGTTAAAGAGTTGAAAGTTAAACAATACAAGATGCAGATTGTATTGTATTAACCCTATAAAATATATGAAATATTGTTAAAAAATATATTTGAGAGCATGGAAATAAATATAGAGTAGAATTTGGGGGTTCTTTTCAATTTGGTTTGGCTTATTTGAATCGGATCTTTCAAGCTTTATTCAACTTGGATTATAAATCCGATAAAATTCGAAAATGTGAATTCCGAATGGTACGTTTTGAGAAATCACATGTACCCATATTTATTTGTTTTTACTGAAATTTTAATTTGCATAGTATCAAACTCTTGATCAGTATATTTTAAATCCAAATTAATTTTTTTTTACTGGAAATCAGTTGGTGGAGTTCCCTATATTTTGGTCATTTATACCATTAGACCACCCGTAGTGGTTTAGAAAAATAATGCCCTCACCATGGGGCATTATCCGACACATGTCATCCCAGTCAGCATGGGGCGTTCTTGTAAAAGTGGCGTAGTGAGAATAATGCCTGATAATGCCCCTTTCAATCATTAAACAAAAAAAAAAAGCAAACTATTTTCTCATTGGTGGGTCAAACCCAGTCAAACCTTCCTTCTTCCAATTTAGGAGTTTTAATTATAATGCCCAAGCAATTTTTTTTTTCAAAAATAATGCCCCATAATGCCCTATATCAGGGCCGGCCCATAAGGCTTATCAATCTAGGCTAAGGCCTAGGGCCACCAAAAAATAAGGGCCTCCAATTTTGTTTCCTTTCATATATTAGACTTGTTTTTTGCCATTTAAACAACATTTCTAGGCCCAAGATTTTGGATTTACACTAGGAGTCTGTATTGTCCACGCACACCACATCAACCCTCGTTACTTGCGACGTCTTTTGAGTAATCAATGTGAAACTGATTGCGGATTGAGCGAAATTAGGGCCAATATTAGGAAAAATCATCGCTATGGTTATTCAATGTCTCAAATCTCAATCTCAATTCCTTTATACCAATTCAATAGGCCCTGACTTTGTAGTTCGCTTAGGGCCTCCAAAAACGTTGGAACGGCCCTGCCCTATATAATGGGGGACACTAGTACAAAAAGAGACATCTAATATGTCAGTTTTTCAGTCAAATATGACGGTATATTAATCGTCTTAAAAGACACTGTCATTTTTGGTCATTACCGTCATATTTGGTATTAAAACCTTTTAAGACGTTTCAATAGACCGTCATATTTGATATGTTTTAAGGTTCCATATTAAAGCCTAATATGACGTTTGTGTTTGTTAACCGTCATATTTAATATATATAAAGCGTCATATTAAAGCCTAATAAGACGGTTTGTGGTGTGTTAATAAGACGGTTTCGGTGTATTGACCGCCATATTTATAAAGCATTATATTAAAGCCTAATAAGACGGTTTGTGGTGGGGCTAATAGCCGGTTGGTTAGGTGGTGCATCCATATATTTCACCCAATTCATGTTGATTCATGAGATTTACAAACACATATATGAAAAGGATATACTAAACAATGAACCGTTTTATAAATAGTTAAAGAATCCATCTTGACCCATTAGTCTGAAGCATTCAACTTAACAAAGAAAAAACATAAAAAAACATCGAATCATTCAGTTTTACACCCATGCAAAAAACACTCAAAAAACCTTTGATTTTGTGCAACTTCCTTCATCCACCACAAGCTCTAAGTAACACCAGCTAACTAGAATTCCGTTTCCACTGATCAAAACACATCAAATATTTATAAAAATTAGAAAAACTTTAAAAAAAATATTATGAATAGATTCGCATACTAATACACTTACCTTCATTGATCATTCTCGTCCTCAACGTCACCAAAAGATGATATAAACACCTTTAAAGTACGCTCTATAAATTTATCAATTTCACCTTGACGGACCATTGTAGTTTTATTTACCAACTAAAACATAAAAATAGATAAAAGTTAGGCCATAGTTTAATACACATTGATGTTAAAGGTATATAAATCGGAATGTACAAAATATACTTACCATATGTTCTCTGTTACAAATCACAAAATCATACATAGCCAACATAACACAATAACCGCACTCCCATCCATTAGGTTGTAGACGACACTAAATAGTTAATTGAACTTACAATTAGTTAACTAAAATCTAAAAATAAACAAACTATAGAAAATGAATCAGAACTTACTTTAACCTTAGCCCACGTCATATTTTGTTTTATGGCCTGTTCGAATAATGTTATAATCTTGTAACATGAAAAATCATCATCATCTTTACCTTTACGTGAATCAAATATGTAACCTTTCCAAGTTTTATATACCGGATGATGTTGAAGTATAATTAATACCCAGTGTTTCCTGCATAAAATGGTCTGATTTAAGAAATACTTAACAAATAAAAACGAAAACAATATTCTAACATAACTAAAAGAAAGTTGAAGCATTAATATAAATGATCTTGATATGAAACAAATTGAATACCCGGCTATGTATGGTGCAATAAACCATTGTTTATCCTTATGAAAAGAGATGACCTTTTTGATGTGGTCAATCACAAAGTCACCATCATCTGAGACAACTTCACCTTCAATATAACGGGGATGAAAATATGCAGTATTATTTAAATCCTCCCGTTCCCCAGCTACATATAAGTACCTGACATAAAAGTAGAAATAAATGTAATAAGATTAGTAACCCTTGATTATATTGTAAAAATACTAGCATAAATATTTAAATAAAAATTAGTGGAACATACATTGTGAACCAATGCACAAAGCAAACATCTGCCCAACCGTTGACACATAACTGTATAACCGCCTCAAATTCAACCGTCTCTTGAACACGTTCCTCATACATCCCAGTTGGCGAAGTAAAAACCGTAAACAAGGCTTTTTCAGATTGAAGTGCCAGTTTTTGTGCTAATCCATATATGTTTTGAGGCCTGGACCTCGCCATTTCTAAAAGTTTTAATACTTTTGTTTTTTCTTTTGATACTTTTGTTTTTTCTGTTGAAGGTTTAGAAGCAACAATAGGTTTAGTATGCTGACAATCACGAATGGGCTCAGTAGATTGATTAGCATGAACGGTCTTCGTAGGTTGATTAGCAATAACGGGCTTAGTCTGTTGATAAGCATGAACAGGCTCAATAGGTTTACGAAAAGAAACATGCTCGACCGTTGTGTTCTCAGAAAACTGTTTATCAATGAAATACATCAATCAATAACAATGTTATTAGTAAACAAACATAAATAGAAACACAAACACACGCATATATATAAATAATGTGATTACCAATTGATTAAAAGTCTCATCATCTTGCAGTGCATACGAGTATATTTGATACTCGTTTCTTTCATTTGAAATCGCTTGTTGTGGGTCAGCAGGCGTTGCCTCAAACTACAATGGCAAAGCAAATTGTTTTTAATACAAGTAATTAAAAAATAATAATATATATTAAACACAACCTGCGGCCTATAAGGTGTACTTATAAAGTGGTGACGCGGTTCTACAGTTTGAGGAGAGTCTTTGTTCAAAATCTGTACGTTGTAAAGAATATTAGTATACCAATAATGATATCAATATACAAATATTATTCATATAACATATACCTTTATTAATTTAACGGGCCATTGAATAAAACTTCCTTTCGCATCTTTCAAAACTTCTATTTCACCATAAATACATGACTCTGGCAAAAGACGAGTCGACCCGCAACCTTCTACAACTCTATCTATTTGAACTTTGACGAAACCATCTATTATTGGGCATCCATGTACAAACCTATCTTCAGTAGGATGAACACGACCAATTGCTACAACCTTAAGAGCACCTTGGTCGTCAAGATGCAGAAGTTCACATTTTTGAACAGACTGTAAAAGGTATCTTTTAATATAAATAACTAAAATAAATAAATAAACAAACTTTGATAATATATTACCAAGATTTCTGACGAACTACCGGCCACAAGGCCCATGCCAGGACTAGCAAGAATCTCCCCAGCCGTTGTCTCTATAGCCTCGCTCCTGTTTTTCTTTGTGGAATAAGAGCCATCATCCTTCAGTTGTTTCTGTTTTTCTTTTTTATCCTGCTAAAAAGATGTGAAGGTTAAAATTTTGATTACTATAAATGTATACAATAATTATATAAATACTTACCAATAATTCAAGTAATCCTGTCAAATCCCCATTTGATATAAGATTTTCTCTAAGTTCATATAGCTTTGTGACCGGATTAAAACGTGCTTTACTTACTGTATTCCTTATAGAGCTAGGATGTTCAATAGCATCTAAATGTGGATAGCTTGAAACAAGTTGATTCCATCTACTTTCAATGTGGGGCTCCAGTCCAACAAAACCACATCTCCCTACACACGCGGGGTTAATGTTTTCTTTTGCGCTCTTCTTTGCTTTTTCACTTATTTTCTTCAAAATCATTATAATAAGTGTTAATAATAATAGTAATAATAACAAATAAATAAATAAATCACAAATTACCTTCCACTCTTCGGTATCAACACTTGCAACGAAAGACTTCCATGGTTCCCCGTCTAGATAATCGTAATCTTCAAAGGGAGTTTCGCCTTTCTCTTTAACGGGGTTTTCATTTTTATCTTTATCGGAAGATTCTTCTTTATAGATATATTTTTTTCTAAGTTCATAACGAAATTGCCTCATTATCTTCTTCCCCTTTTTTAAAGTTTTTTTTTCCCAAGGTCGTTAGAAATATCCCAAATTTGCTACAGAACAAAATTAACAATCAAACATTAGCAAGAAGAATCAATTAATTAAAGACGACAACAAAAAATTCCAAAGCTATTTCCAGTTTAATAAACAAAAAATTAATAAATATATATTTTTTTCAAATTCTTATATATATATATATATATATATATATATATATATATATATATATATATATATATTAAAAAGCTATGTTGGTGGCTATAGTGCCACCGATTATAATGAGGATTTTTTTTTGTTTGGGTATATGCTTTGGATTGGGTGTAATTGGAGTTGTTACTTAAATTTTGGGCTGTTATATGACTTAGAATTTATGATGTGCCCACACAAGTTTAGCCCTATGAGATTGAATTTCACTTTACATCAGGTTGGGGTCCATCACATCAGCCATGGCATTTTTTACATCTATTCCTTTTACTCTCTTTTTTATTCTATATTAAAAATGTGACTAAATTAGATGGAGTTCTTTATTAATACGAAAAGTGGAATCTTAACATGGAGCAAAGAAAACTTGCGATTTATTATTTTTGTCTAATTTTGATGAAAATAATTAAAAATATAGCATTTTTTGTTATAGTAAACTATAGCAAGTGCCGGTATCGTAAGAACCTAATCGATACCGACCGGGTTCCGACGCGTAGTGCGGGGAATCCCACTAGCTAAAAGAAAAAAAGAAGAAACAATACCTTAGCGTATTCCCAAATGTCTTCGTATATTTTAGGGTTTACTTTTCTAGCACGTTTATGGTACGGGATCTTTCTTTTACATTCGACACCAATCCAAGACATAAAGCTCCCTGCATTCTTACCGATCGCTATACCCTCCTCATTAAAATCAACTTTAGATTGATCCGGATTTGAAAGCTTCTTTTTGCATTTAGAAACTCCCCTCTTTTTCTTCTCCGACATTTTTAAACTTGGTTTCTAAAAAAAACATAATATGAAAGTGATGTGTTGCTTGTAACAAAGAGACAAGTAGAGGTCAAATTGATTATGACACTTTAACCATCTTTAAATATAAATCATGAAAAATAGAAGAACAATCATCATCATTTTGCTGCTACCTTTTGTGATGATATTTGGTTTTTAGTAGCATGCTGAAGGGTTTACTTCAAAAAAAAAAACTAATTAAATTAAAAAGAATTAAAACTCAACTAAAAGTTAAATAATTCAATTGAGAAATCCACACCTTCACTCAGTAGAGTAAAAAAGAAAAGTTTTGGACTTTGCCCTGCAACAAATAGTATAACCATCCGATAGAACATTAAGAGATTAAGCAAGGAATCAAACAATAAGATTGAAATTAAACAGAATCATACGCATCCAGCAAGGAAGCGATTATAACTTACGATGATTGCAGATGAGAGGTTGGAGATTATCGATTGATGATGGTCTAGCGGTTAATTTGGGGCGATCGTTGTGAAAAGAGCAATGTTAATTTGGGGGGAATAATTTTAGATGAAACCGAATTGGCGAATTCCCGCTTGATAAAAAATGTCCCACCCCAAAACCCACATTATTATTATAATTTATTAAAAAAGCCTAACAATAACTTGTTTCATTATTGCTTTGGAAGTGGAACTGCTCGTTTAAAAAAAAAAAACTTATAAAAACACCCAAATTACTATATTATATTATCTATATTTACGACAATTTCAAAACATGGGACGTCATTGGTTTTCATACGTGTAGTATATCAGTTGATAAAGACAATTAATCGATGCACAATTTCTGTTTTATGGTTCGGTAGTTTTCAATTAATAATTAATAAGATATTGGTGAGGAGTGACTGCCAGCTATCAATTGCCAAGTTGAATTACTATAGGATTTATACATATTTTACTAGGTTAGTTTCCCGTGTGTTACACGGGTTGAACAATCTAAACTATATAATAAATATTTCTTGTAAATGTAAACCAAAGATGGAGACGTTTATATACCAAATTGATATAAATGAGTTAATATATTTGAGTGTGTTCCCTTTTCGTCAAATGAAATTTAAAATTTATGGTTAGATAATTTATTAAAGAGTAAACTGCCATTTTAGTCCTTGAGTTTTTGTCCAAATTGCCATTTTGGTCCAAATAGTTTTTTTTTCCCTCTGGGTCCCTGACTTTTCCTTTTACTTGCCATTTTGATCACATTGTCTAACTTAGTCTAAAAACCAGGTTATAATTAGAGGTATTTTTGGCATTAAATTATTATGAAGTTTATAAATTATGTTGTAAACTACCCCTGGTTATCACTACACAATAGTTATGCCAAAAATACCCCTGGTTATAACCATATTTTTAGCCTGAGTTAGTCAATGTGATCAAAATGGCAAGAAAATGGAAAAGTCAGGGATCCAGAGGAGAAAAAAAAAACTATTTGGACTAAAATGACAATTTGGACCAAACCTCAGGGACTAAAATGGCAATTTACTCTTTATTAAAAAAATATGTTTCGTTAATAAAAAATTATGAATTTTTTTCTAGAAGAGATTAAATTAAAATTAAACTAAATAATAATTATCTATAAGAGATTAAACTAAATAATATTTAATATGAGAGTTATCTATAATTAATTAAAAGAGATTAATTAAACTAAATAATAATTATCCATGAGATATGGCCTAATATGATGACAAGCGTCCAAAAATTGGTTTCTTTTATTATATAGTATAGATTTGAGGTAACTTTATGAAGAATACTAATCTATTTATTTAAGTAAATGCATAAGTACGGAAATTTAAGTAAATGTCGAAGTACGATAATAATATTATAAGTTCATAAATTCATAAAAGAAAAACATAGTTGTAAACTAAAAACATGGAATATAACTGGTTTACAAACATCTCTTCTTTGTGCTCAGATCGTAAGTGTTCATCATTGTTTATCCTGTAAAAAAAAGTTTTTGTTATAACTTTAGTTTAGTTTAATTATTTATATAGATATAATGTGTGTGTGTGTGTGTGTGTATATATATATATATATATATATCAAACCTTTGACTTCTTGGTTTGCGTTGGTTTTTCTATAGATATCCCGTCGTCGTGGTCAGATCGTCGTAAGTATGAGGTGCCAATGGTGATATAGTCGTTACCCTGTTGAATACCGACAGAAAATGGTGGTAATTCGTCAAACTGGTTGTATTCTTCCTCGTCGTCAACATCATCAACACCAAGAATACGTCGCTTACCTTGCAATACTATATGGTATCTTGGATTGCATGGGTCTTTGACAAAAAAATACTTGTCTGGCTTGAGTTGCGAGAATGAATGGTTCTGATTTATACCCATCCGTTGTAAGGTCGACAAGTGTAAAACCATGTTCGTCAACTTTAACACCTGTGCGATTATTGACCCACTTACATCTAAACAAAGGTATTGTGAATGAATCATATGATAACTCCCAAATTTCTTGTATGACACCGTAATATGATTCTTTGGCGATTATCATTTTGTCACCCTTTGTACTTGAGGCTATTTGTGTGACTCCGCTATTTTGCGTTGCAGTTTTATCATCTTGTTTTTTAGTGTAAAATGTATAACCGTTAATATCATACCCTTGGTAAGATATTACTCTAAAATCTGGCCCCATCCCCAATTTCTCAACAGTTTTATCAACATTTGGTTCACCATAAGTTTCCTCCACCTTTTTCTTCAACCAATCACAAAACCCCTCGTTATGTTGTTTGGTATACCAATTATCTGACTTGTGCAAGTGTGTCGACCGTAGTATACGCTTATGTTCATTGACATACGGAGCAATACATGTCATGTGTTGTAAAACTGTAAAATGAGCAATTTTTATCTCATCAGGTGGTGGGGTGATTAATCTCTTACCAACTCCTCCAACGCCTGCAAGTCGACCTGAATGACGTGATTTAGGAACACCAATACTTTTAACGCCTTCCAAATACCCTGTAAATAAATCAAGTATTACAATGTCATTTGTGATTAACAAAACTCAATTATTTTATAAATGTTGTGATATCAATACCTGTGCAGAACTCAGTCGCCTCTTCAGATGTATACCCTTGAACAATGCTACCTTCTGGTCGATTAGTGTTTCTCACATAACCTTTTAACACACCCATGTATCTTTCAAAGGGATACATGTATCGTAGGAATACAGGACCACAAGACTTTATCTCTTTTACGATATGAGATACTAGATGAACCATTATATCAAAAAAGGACGGTGGAAAGTACATCTCTAGTTCACAAAGGGTAATATAAATATCCTTCTCCCAACTATCCAACACTTCGGGATCAATAACCTTTGAATGAATCATGTTAAAAAACAAACAAAGTTTTGTGATTGTATGTCGGACTTCCTTAGGTAACAACCCGCGAATTGCAATAGGAATCATATGTGTCATCAAAACATGGCAATCATGAGACTTCATACCGAGCAATTTACATTCTTTCATCGACACCAGCCTTTTAATATTTGCTGAATAACTAGATGGAACTTTAATATCGTGTAAACATTGACAAAACTTCCTTTTTTCTTCACGTGACATGGTATAACATGCCGGTGGGAGATAAATACTCTTAGCTCTCTCAACAGGGGCAAGGTCTTTACGTATTCCCATTTCTTCCATGTCTTTACGAACATTAATCCCATCTTTAGTTTTTCCAGGAATGTTTAACAATAGGCCCAACAAACTATCGCACACATTTTTCTCAATATGCATAACATCTAGGTAATGTCGAACTTCCAAACTTTTCCAGTAAGGCAAATCCCAAAAAATTGACCTCTTTTTCCAATTGTCTCTGGTCTCGGTACTAGATCTTTTTCCTAGAACGGTATTCATATTTTCTACTCGTGAAAATGCATCAAAACCTTTCCTAGCCCTTCCGAGCTCCTCATTTCCGTCAAACTCTTCTGTGAGTCTTCGATAATAATGATCTCGTGGAAGAAATCGTCGATGTCCCATATACACAGTTTTTTTGCAATGTTTTAATCTTATAGAGCTTGTTTCGTTTTCACACACAGGATAAGCTAGTTTACCTTTTGTACTATATCCTGACAGATTGGCGTATGCTGGGAAATCACTTATAGTGCAAAAAATCATGGCGCGTAACTTAAAGTTCGTCTTTTCATAAGCATCGTACATGTCTACACCTGGGCTCCATAGGGTTTTAAGGTCATCAATCAAAGGAGACAAATAAACATCAATGTCATTACCAGGTTGTTTTGGACCCTGAATTAACAATGACATCATTATGTATTTTCTTTTCATGCATAGACATGGAGGAAGGTTGTAGATGCATAAAAGAACCGGCCAAGTACTATGACGACTACTCATGTTTCCGAAAGGATTGATACCATCTGAACTAAGGCCAAATCGTATATTTCTAACCTCGTTTCCAAAATCGGGATAATCGTAATCAAAGTTTCTCCACTGAGGTGAATCCGCCACATGTCTTAACTTTCCATCATCCTTACGCTCTTCGGAATGCCAACGCAACAACTTTGAACCTTTAGGATTAGCAAATAAACGCTTTAATCTTGGTATAATTGGGAAATACCATAATAATTTAGCTGGAGGCCCATTTTTCATCACATCGTCGTCATAATCATTAGTTTCATTTTTACGTTTGTACCTTGATTCACCGCATGTAATACACGTATGAGCTTTCTCGTACTGATTTCTATACAACATACAATCATTGGGACATGCATGTATTCTTTCCACCTCTAATTCCATTGGACACATTAATTTCTTAGCTTGGTACACAGATATGGGTAGCTCGTTGTCTGTGGGTAGCATATCGTGCAATAACTCCAGTAGACATGTAAAACTCTTATCGCTCCAACTGTAGTTTGTCTTTAAGTTAAAGAGTTTTAACACAGCGCTAAGCTTAGAAAATTTTGTACAACCAACATATAACGGTTTCTCTTCGTCAGCAAATAATTGTTGTAGTTTTTCTAGATCACTGTCATCAGCATTGGCTTCCAAATCATCGCGCATGTCATTTAAATTATCGTTGACCTCGTTTATATTATCATAGCCCTCGTTTAAATTATCAATGTCATCTCTAATATGCGGAGCGTTGTTCTCATCATTATAATTAGAGCCTAAATTTATTGAGGTTGTGCTCCGATTAGCAAGTGACTCCCCGTGTTTTGACCAACAAGTATAATTAAACATAAATCCATTTCTCAACAAATGATACTCGATATCTCGTATATCCTTGAAGTCGGTAAAATTTTTACATTCCATACAAGGACACGGAACAAGTTCGTTTCCTTTTTTCACACGATCCTCTTGAGCAATCTTAAGAAAAAGTTTCATGTTGGTCACAAATCTTGGGTCAGTACGTCTAATTTCATACATCCAATAGTTACGATCCATCTGAAGTGCATAACCAAACAAAAAAAAAATAGATTTGAATTGAAATATTAAGTATGATGTGGGTGAATCAACGAAGATTAATATAAAGTGGTGAATCCAACTAGGGGTGTTCACGGTCCGGTTTTATCGTTTTTTAGGTCAAACTGTGAACCAAACCGTTAGTAACGGTTTTTTATTGTTGAAAACCAAAACCGAACCGTTAGGAATTAAAATCAAACCAAACCAAACCATTACTAACGGTTTGGTTCCGGTTCGGTTTCACGGTTTAGACTTCGATAATAAATTAAACTTAGTTAAAATAGTAACTAACGATCTAAGTATACCTTTAATCGCTCCTAATCTAACTAACGATCTAAGTAGATCTTTATTTTATCTAATATTACAAGGTGCAGACTTTTTAATTGATTTAGAAATAATTATCGTTATATGAGATCGATAGTTAATAGAAAAAAGGAACTTCTTTTCGTTTAAAATTTTTAAATAGCTGTCATCTTAACCTCTTATCTCCTATAGGGCCAGTTCCAAGAACAAAGTGGCATTTACACACACAAAGTATCCAAATTAATGCATTGGAGCTTACACTCGTAATATAAATAACTTAATGTATCTATTGCTAAATATTTAATAAATAAAAATTAATCAAATTTTACGGTCCGGCCCGGTTTTATACGATCGGTTTTTGGTATAAACCGCAAACCAAACCGTTAGCTACAGCTTAAAATACCTGAAACCGACCGACCGAAAGTGAAAGAAATAAACCGACCGTGAAACCAAATCGATGACCGGCTTAGATGGTTTCACGGTTTCAAACCAAACCGTGAGCACCCCTAAATCCAACCCACTTTTTGATTGTTATATCTCATTAAATTAGTGATTTCATTAAATAATAAATTAAAAACTTAGTTAAAAGAAGTGTTACCTTGAAGTGTGAAGATCCACAATGAAGGAAACTAGGAATAAACAACTTGAGTAGGTGTGGTTTTAATGAAAAATGAACTTTAACTTGAATTGAACTTTAGAATTTGTAATAAGTTCTTCTATTCTTCTATTCTTATAGAATAAATAATGATAGATATTTTTTGTTTAAATTTTAAAAGTATTATCTTTGTTTTTGTTTAATGATAAAAGGATTAGTATGATTTTTTATTTAAAGTTAAAAGGATTTTTTTCTGATATTAAAATAACAATAATAGACGGTTATCGGCAGATAATTGTGGCTCATTGCCATTGAGAATAATAATTAGGATTGCTTATTAATTATAATATTGACATTGAGAATAATAATTAAACTGTATGTGTAGAGATGAGTCATAAATTGAGTGCAAGGATTGTCTACACTTTTTTTTCTCAATCAATATTTGCACCAAGACTTAGGGGAATTAGTATTGTTTATATATAAAACTAGGTTAGAACCCCGTGTATTACACGGGTTTATTAAATGTAATTTTATATATTAAATAATAAAAAAAGATATATTTTTAAAATTGTGTGGGCTGAATAAATATAATTTTATACACAAAATAATAAAAAAAATTATATGTATAAAACCATTTATTACACGAGTTTAATAAATATAATTTTGTATTATAAATAATGTAAAAGTTATATATGTTTAAATCACACATTAATTTCTTTTTATTATATGATATAGATAGATATAGTTACGCCAATGAAGTAGTGGTGTAGTGGTTGGGGAAAGAATTGGTGTTCCTTGTGACCCAGGTTCGATTCTCACTCTCCTCATTATTTTCTACGGCATCCAGGTGAAGAGCGAATACGGGTGGCACCGGTTCGACTTGGATGGGAGGCGAGGTTTTACCGATTATTCCACTATCGTGCATTCGGGCGGGTGGAGGTCGGGTTTCCGCACATCTAGGAAGAGCCAAGGGGATGGCGGTGGTCGAGTAGTCGACCTTGGCCACAGCACCCGATATCACGGTGATTGACACGTCGTTCCATGCCGTTCAAAAAAAAATAGATAGATATTACACATTAAGTTAAGTGAATTATATAAACGAAAAATAATAGGTTACCATATAATGGATAGAGAATACATCATTTTTATATAGATTAATAATTTGAATAAATATAATAATTGTATTGTTATATTTATTAAATAAAATTAACTTTTACGACTTTATATTTTTTTTAATGAAGGAAAGAATCATTTCAAGATCAAATAAAGGGGAGTGCATAGACGATATATTAGCTTTATATTAATTATTATTATTATTATTATTAGTAATATTAATAATTTTAATCAATTAAATGAGAGAATGACAAGTGTCCTAAAAATGGTTTCTTTTATTATATAGTATAGATTTTAATAATAAAATGACAAATATATGACGGTTCCATATAATAAAATAAGACTAATATGAGGGTTTAATATATTAGATCTAATATGACGGTTTAATGGAGATTTCATAATCTAAATCTTAAATATGACGGTTTCATTTATCAAAATAAGACGGTCCAATAAAATTTGTTTTATTCCAAATCTCAAATATGTCACTTTCCATAAAATCTTCTTAAAAGCCTTTTCTAAACCGTCTTATTTGCTCCTTTTTGTACTAGTGGGAGTGGGCGTTTTTTTTGAAAATAATGCCCCCATAATGCCACACTACACATGGTCTTAGGACCGTTCTAGCTTATACAGCCAGAGATCCTGATATAATATAATAAAGATCATTCGTCGGTGATGGCAACCTACCTTAAATCAAATTTTGTTTTAAATAATCTAAACCCGTCTTTTTTTTTTACATTTTTATTTTTGTTTTCTATTACTACATTATTTCTACTATTGTAGTGTCAGCAACTATTAGAAGATGATAAACCCATCTATCTTTGCATACAATAGCTTTTTTACTTCTCCCAATGATGATTAATATATAGCATGTAAATATAGTATGAGACAACTAAAATAGGGAAGCAATACCATTGGACAGAAATGAAAAGATGAATAACTTTGACGATAAGAATATATTTATTTTATGACGATGGTAGTATTAATTAAAATCCTCATAAGGAGGATTACATAAGATGACTACTAACATAATGGTGTAAGGAATACTACCAACGTTTAGTTAACAAACTAATCATGACAACAACACATAGGAGGAATTCCTGGTGTGCAAGCACCGGTCAAGAAACCAACTCTTCGACAAAGCTGTAAGCAATCCTCTTTTAATACGTTACAATTTCCAAGACATGCTGGAGCAAGAGCTGCATACCAAAACATTCGATTAGCGCATTTCAGCATTGTAATATTTATGAAATAATTCTAGAATTTTAAAGATATATGGAATATTAAAGAAAATTCTCATACCATAAGACTAAGACGGAACAACTGTCGTGAACAGCAATGCAAACAAAAAAATGTCAAGACAAGAGAATGCTTCAATGTGAACGCCATTCTAGTGATATTGCGTGATAATAATTTTTATATGAAGATCAATAAGATCAGAGTTGATGTGGCTACACGAGTCGGGACTCTTACATATGTAAGCATATACATTAAATACATGAAATATTAACATCAATATATTCCCTAAATTGCACTATTAATGTGGATTCTGTAATTAAAAAAAAATTAACACAATATTTCACAAACAAGATGTGTTCTGATAAGAAGAAGAAGATGTGTTTTAACATTGTATTTGACGTTATTGTGTCCCCATAGCACACCCTGATGTTAGAAGGTGACGTGACTCGTTAATCAGAATTAATTGCATATTAATAAATTTTTTTTGAACGGAAAATTTGGATCACTTACGGACCACTGGAGTATCATCGTGCCACTGGAGTATCATCGTGTCACCAGCAGAACCACCCGATCATATCCATCTCCACTAGACAATAATGCCTATACACCAATTCAGGAGAAAACCAATAAATTTTTTTTGAACGGCAAATTTGGATCACTGATGGACCACTGGAGTATCATCGTGCCACCAGCAGAACCACCCGATCATATCCATCTCCACTAGACAATAATGCCTATACACCAATTCAGGAGAAAACTCAATAAATCTGGGAAAAATCCCCTTTGTGGGAATCGAACCCATGACCTAATGGTCATAAGCCTTATCCCACCCCCAAGATATCACTAGGCTATAATGCCATGGGTGCATATTAATAAATGGTAACTTCATTAGTAATAGTAAACAATAATGTCATGATACATTATAGCGAACCACAAATTTATATAGTTTAAATTAATTTGAGGATTTATCTTAAATGACTATTTATCTTTGGCCGCACGCTTAAAAAATCTGAAATATGTTGAGAACAAGGAAGGGATGCACAACTTGCCGATTGATTATCTAGTGAGCGGGTTTACAAGATTTTGGATTTATCATCAAACTCATTGGCATTTTCTGACTGTTTTCTTTTGTCTTGATCACCGGAAATTAAAGAAACTTCTCATACTTCAATGCGAGAAGAAATGCAAACAACAAAACTATCAAGAGAAGAGAATACTTCAATGTGATCGTCATAATAGTGATATTGCGTGATAATAATTTTTATATAAAAATCAAAAAATGATAGTTTATATGGCTACACGAGTCAGGATCCTTACATATATAACTATATACATTAAATACACCAGTTATCAACATCCATATATCCTCTAAATTGCATTATTAATGTGGATTTTGTAATTAAAAAAAATTTAACACAATATTTCACAAACAAGTTGTATTCTGATGAGTGGTGGCGAAGCTTGAGATTTCCGACCGGGTGGTCGAAAACGTATATACCTAAAAAGTTATAAAACTGGGGGCTCGAAAACGTATATACCTAAAAAATTATATACGAAAAAATACATATCGGGCACTGCACTAGTGAGAGAAAAGTTCGGGGGTCGGGCGCCCCCTCCCCCACCCCCCAAAGTTGCACCCTTGATTCTGATAAGAAGATGACGTATTTTAGCATTGTATTCGACATTATTGTGTCCCTATACAGATGTAAAAAGGTGACATGACCCATTAATCACAATTATTTAAATACTAATATATGGTAACTTCATTAATAATAGTAAACAATAACTTCATGAGCTTAAAAAATCTGAAACATGTTCGAGAACAATTAAGTGATGCACAACTAGCTGATTATCTCGTGAGTGGGTGAACTTTAATATAAATAATCCATTATAATGCATTTGGGAAAATATTTTATGCATATGATCAAACTTGATATTTAATACATCTGATCACACTTTCTAAAAAGCATTAGAGAAAATTGCCCAGATAGTCCCTGTAGTTTCCCCATTTTTCACCTGTATTCCCTAACTTTCTAAAATTAAAGTTATAGTCTTCAACTTTTGCAATTTCGTTCCCGAATAGTCCCTGGCGCGGATGGAGTTAGTTTTCTCAGTTAAGTGTATGTGAAATGACCTTCATACCCTCACCCTTACCTTTCTCTCTCATTCTCTCTGTTTCTTCTCCACTGCTTCTCTCTATTCTTCTCTGACGACATTTAGGCTACCGCTGGTCAAAGGAAATCCCAAATGAAACCCATCTCTAGCCCTCTCCACCCACATTTAGGCTACCGCTGGTCAAAGGAAATCCCAAATGAATTTAAACATGATTAGTCCATTTTAAGACAATATAATGCATTTGTGAAAATATTTAGTACATATGATCAAAGTTAATATTTAATACATCTAATCACACTTTTTAAAAAGCATTATCTAGTAAACCATTGAATTCTATCATTTCAGTTTAAGAAATAACTTTAGTTATTATTACACAATGTTAAGAAATAAGTTTAATTTTTATTACATAATGGTACAAGATTACTGGAATATGAATTAAATTGTCATATTAGCAAAACAAAGAATAATGGAAGTAAAAAGGCTTTTAAGGATTTAGCTTATACCCAAAGAAGCTTACTTGTTGTGACATCCCGTATTTTTGTAAGCATGTATATTCGTATATACTACCAACATTCATGACACGTGTGCAACTTTCGAATGTGCAAAATTAAAATTTGATAAGTTAAGGGATCAATATTGTGGTTGTTTGTAAAGGCGCAATTTCCAAAGACTTAAAGTGAAGATTCCGAAAATACGTGCATCACCGACCAATATGTCCACTTTAACGGTCTGTAAGGCCACATGCAACAAACTATCTTGTTAACCCAGAAACTAGGCGCCAACTACCCATTGTTTTGGGCTTACTGACCGAAAGGGGATGCAAATTAGGATTCGTAGTCGACCTATAGTAGCTCTACAACATGGAATTTGCCGATGCGAATGGTAGCAAGATCTCACGTAGCCACAGCTCCAAGACGCATGTTAAGACATGCTCATCCTCTATGTTCGACATATGGATTTTCTGATCATCTATTGCACAAGCTCACATTCGAATTCGGATAGAAAAGCAATTGCCTTTCATGTTCAAGATGTTCTTGTGCTCTTGGAAAAATTGAGACATCAGCCTTGTTCGTTGATAAGTGTAATTCCATCTCAGAAGCATTTCCACGCCATGTTGAAGGTTCCTAAAATGGAGGATCTTATAAAACCTATTCCTTGTTGTTGAACACACAAACAAGTGCTAAATCCAAGTTTGTATGTAACTCATGAAAGAGCACAATCAATAATAAATGACTATCACTTCAAAGCACAATGATATTGATTTTAGCAGAGTAACGTTACAAGGTTGTACAATATAAGCTCTCACTCTCAATCAAATATGATCTCACTTCTAAAACAGAGCCACTACTTCTAAAACAGAGCCTCTGCTGGTATTTATACTCAAACTAGCAGAGTACATCGAAACACAAGAGAAAGACACGAAACACATTGAAATACATTTACAGGGGTATTGAAATACACTTCCAAGTATGTATCGAAATAGGATATATATAACAAAACAAAATAGCCTTGTTCATTTTTCGAAATAGACTCTCAAAATGTCTATTTCGAATTCATCTTTCTATTTCCATACTTATATGGCAAAGATTCTATCTTTCCATTTCTAATTAGTATATTGATGTCACAATTACATAATGATGATGTCATCAATATTCAACCCGATCTCTCTCGTGTCTTCGTCATTCGTGGGTCCTACTTCGGGTCGCACGACCGAGGATTGTCCCTACGCATCAACACACGTATTTAGACTGAGGCAGATAAGTTCCAAAATTAATAATTTCACCTGATAAACAAAATAGTTCTTCCTTTAATATTGCAACCTCTGACGCCTCTCTAGTCATGATCCTTTCATATCATAATTAGTTTTGCGACTAAAGCATTTTAAGTTAGCATGTATTCATCCCAAAAATATATAAAACAAGGGGGAACAGTACAAGACTCACCTGTGGGTTATGGCCCACCTTATTATTTGTATACGTCCCATTAGGATGCACTATATTCATATAGTTCTCAACCTTAACAAGTCATTTATTTGTGAGTGTCTCCAATGGAACGTTATGTTAGTAAGTGGTGTACTCTATAGTTAAAGAACTAAAAGTTAAACAATACAAGATGCAGATTGTTAATGCACTTTTGGTGATAAGTGCAAGGCTTCCATAGTTTAGGGTCATTATTGAACAAGTGTCCAAACTTAGTCCCAAGAAGTTCCTAGGGACAATTTGTCCAAGTTTTGGAAGGAATTTCTTGGTCAGAGTTTTATGTAAAGTTTGGTCCCAAGAAGTTCCTAGGGACAATTTGTCCATGGTTTGGAAGGATTTTTGTTTAGTCAGAGTTTTGTATAGTTATAGCTTTTGTCTGAGTTTTGTGGCAAAAGCTCTGAGCTTTGTGCTTTATGTTTGTCCGGGCTTTCTAGTTAGTCTTGAAAGTCCGGGTTTCACCTTGTATATATACTTTAATATGGAATAGACAAGGTAACGATTTCTGTGTGAATTTCTGTGCCCTAATCATTGTGTTTTGTCTGGCGGCGCTTTGTGTGAGTGACGTCATTCATCTTCATCAAGAATACTCAGTGTATTCTTGATTTCTCTCTCAAATCCTTGCATTCTTGTGTTTCATCTACACTGGTTGATCATCAGGTGGATTCCGCACACCTGTTGGTTGCTTTAGCTGAGTGAGATCTTGGATTGGAGGCCTTACAAGTGGTATCAGAGCAGTGTGCTCATACTACTGCAGGTGTTTCTTAGTTTGAAGGTTTTGGTGAGAAAAGTTCATACTTTGATTGGGTTTAGTGAGATTTTAGTGAGTTTTTGTGTTTTATTCATGATTCTTCATTCATTTCTAGTGATTTGATGATGGATTTTGAGTAGTTTAGTGAGTTTTTAGTGTTTTCTTCATCTGGGTTTTACAGGGGTTTTGTTTCTTGTTCATCAGAGGTTTGAAGGAGATAAAGATTCTGAGTTTTGATCTTTGGAAGCTTGGTCCGTGGTTTACACTTTGTGTTTGTGTCTCCGGGGTATTGTTGAACCAGTGTGTAGTCACATTGGGGAGATACTCCGAAGATTGGTTCCTTCTGAGTTTTGAGACTTGTCTGAGTTTCAATTCATTCAGTCTGAGCTTTCTCCTAGTCTGAGTTTTCCTTTTAGAGTTATTAGAGTCTGAGTTTCTCTTTTAGCTTTGTCCGAATTTTTCCATTTTTAGGTAAATTAGTGTCTGAGTTTTTATCCTGTCCGAGTTTTAGTTCACTATATTAGGTCCGAGTTTTAGTTCCTTGTTAGGTCCGAGTTTAAGGTTAATAAGTCTGAGTCTGGTTTTTATTTTGGGTCTGAGTTCTTTTAAAATTTCTAGTCCAAGTTTCTTTTATTTAAATATAAAAATATTCTAGTCCGAGTTTAGTTATTTTAGTCCTGTCCGAGTTTTATTTAAATTACTTTAGTCCGAGTTTCCTTATTATATTATATAGTCCGACCTTATAATATCCTTGTCCGACCTTTTTTGGAATATATTAAGTCCGAATTCTTTAGGTTTAAGTGTAGTCCGAGGTTGTTGTTTTATGTTTTTGGGTCCGAGTTTGTTTGTTAACATTCATAGGAGTCCGATTTTATTATAGATATTAGAGTCCGATTTTTAAGTTCATTGAGTCCGAGTTTCTTGTTTTTAATTACAAATATATAGAGTCCGAACTTCAGATATAGTCTAGAGTCCGAGTTTTAGGTTAAGTTGAGTCCGAGTTTTACTACATATATTAAAGTCCGAGTTATAATTTATTTATTTAGTCCGAGTTTGAGCCTTAGTGTTCATTATCCATTAGTCAGAGTTTTATCCAAAGGATAGGGAGTCCGAGTTTTTTTTTTTAAAGTATTAAAGTCCGATTTTCATCTTATTATTCTAGATCCGAGTTTTTCCTTTTATTTTGTGTTATAGTGTCCGAGTTTAATACTCTGAGTCTTTGGTCCGAGTTTAGTAGAGTATTCCATAGTGAGTCCGAATTTTTATAGAGTCCGAGCTTTTTGATTAGTCCGAGATTTAAGTCTTTGATTAGTCCGAGTTTTTCTTTTAATTTTGGTGTGTGATTTTTTTTTGGTAAGTCCGAATTTTAAGGGTGTCTGAGTTAAATTTCTAACAGTGTTGTGTCCGAGTTCTTTTGTCTGTGTTCTATTTCAGGTTTCTGTGATCCGGGGTTCACACTCTGACTAAAGCTCACTTCACTGCTTGGAAGTTCTCTGTTGTTTTCTGAAATGGCAAACAACAATCTGACTACAATGGTGCAAAACCTCAAGCACAATGCTGAGGTAGGAAGTAACGACAAACCTCCTTTGTTGATCAACGAACTTGATTTTCTTGAGTGGAAGGAGCGTTTCGAAAGATATGTACGAGCAAAAGACATCAAAATTTGGTTGTGTATCGCTAAAGGATGTGGAGCTACTCCAGTACGTACATTGACGATTGATACGTATTTGGCACTCACTGATGACCAAAAGAAGTTTTATGACTGTGAAGAGAAAGCTATGTCAATGATAACGATGGCAATGACACAGTCTATACTTCATACGTTTCGTAAGAGAAATAGCTCAAAGGAATTGTGGGATAGTATGATCCAGCGATATGAAGGAAATGAAATGTACAAGAAACGACGTCTCGAACGTTTGAAGACTCAATTCGTTGTGTTCAAGGCGTTGAAGAATGAATCATTTGATGACACTGTGAATCGATTTTATCATCTGCTGAGCGAACTTGATAGAAGTAAAGAGGGTATCTACACTGAATTCGAGAAGGTTGAGAAGTTTCTGAATTGTCTTTCGAAAGAATGGAATATGTACACCGCTTTGATCAGAGAGGGTGTTCTCTACGAAGAGCTTTCATTGGAAGAAGCTGTTCAGAAGCTGAGGGGTTACGCTTGGAATATGGAAGATCAAGCATCTGATTTCGAGAAGATCCAAGATCCTCAGTTGTATAAGGCTTCGAAACCAACGGATAAGGGTAGTAATGGTGGAGTCGGTGTTGCTTTGTATTCGGAAAATGAAGGTCCTGCAAGTGAACACGCCTTCATAAGCAACAATGACAGTTCAGGTGGAACAAACAATTCAAATCAAGGGATGTACTCTTCTAGTGGAGCTCAGAAATCTCAAGGAACAAGCCTGAACATTCCTAAGATAGATGCAAGCTGTTTAAAGATGATTGAAGAAAACATGAGTCTGTTGGCATCCTTCATGACTGCCTACGAGAACTTCTGTCTTGGAAAGCTCGTTGAACCGTCAAGTCTCGATGAGGACTTTGATCAGATAGATCAAGACGAAATGGAAGAACTTGATCTACAACTCAATATGGCACTGTTAGTCCGAAGAGCGAAGAAGTTTCTGTTGAAGACTGGTAGGAAGTTCATAGGAGGTCAGACAAAGACTCGAATGGGAGTCGACATGTCCAAAGTAAAATGTTACAACTGTGGTATCTACGGGCATTTCGCACGTGATTGTCGAAAGCCGAAAATGGAAAGATCTGACAACAATTCCCGAGGAAATAATTCAAGACCTCACAACAATTCATCAGCTGGTACCTCTAACTCAAGTGCTCGTTCAAGTGGGTCTGAAAATCTTACACCTTCGACAAACAACGCTATGGTGGCTCAACCTCTACAGAGTGTGACTGAGCCTTATGACGGGGTTGTGCCTTGGAAGACATTTCGGGAGCTATTGTGTCACAAGCATTTATAGCTGAAATTGTGAACGAAGAAGTGTGTGAAGAGGTTGTCGAAGAGACTAGCATTGAGGAGCTTGCAGTTGTAGCTGAGGTTATTGGGGAAGAATTGGATTCGGGGAATGTTGCTGAGAGTGAAAGTCCTTCGATCGAAGAGTCTGTTGAGAAGTCTAGCAAGACAGAAGATGGAGAAAAGGGAGAACGCTTTGAATTCAACATCTCCACAGCCGAAATGCAGCAATTTGCGGATGCAGAAGCTAAAAGGTTGGAAGAAAACTCCATAGAAAACGAGGCTTGTGCATTCATGGCTGGCATTGAGGTAAAATCATCTTCTGTAGATAAGCGATGTGCTAGATGTGTTGAGTTTGTGACTAAGATTGATAGATATGCACTTCATAACACAAACTTAATTGCAAATTTAGAAAAATCCAGAGAACTCATTGCTGTTTTGTCTAATTCGGATAAAGAACACCGAATTAAGATAAAAGCACTGAAAAATGATATCTCTGAATTTGAGAGACTTGTGGCTGTGGGTAATCTTAGAAATCAGGAATTAAAATCTGAACTTGAAATGAATCAAAATTGTGTTTTGGAAAAGAACAAAATCATTTTGGAAAAAGATAATCTGATTTTAGATTTGCAACGAAAGATCGAAAAGTTCAGGGATTCATCCGAAGTGATGAACTTCTGTATTAACAGCCAACGTCTCAAAGAATCTGAGGAAGGAATGTTTGGCATTGGTTATACCAAGGTGCCTCCTCCGGTAAACCATAACTATACATCGATGCCAAGCATTGATCCTGAATTGGCAAACTTTGTGCCAACGACTCCTCTGACAGTTGAACCACAAAGTGAGTCAGAATCTGAGCCAGATGAAGTCACAGACTCAGATCAGTCGAAGAAGAGTGGAATTTCTAAGAAAAATGAGGTGAACCTTGAAAACATTGAAAATTTGATAAGCAACAAGATTTTGGAAATTTTCAATCAAGTTCAAAATGAGAAATCAAAACCAAAGTCACGTGGGAAAAATAAAAAGGCTTTGAAAAATGTTCCTAAAACCGAGTTTGTTAAAGGGGAGGATTTTATCAAAGAAGAAGTAAAAATTGAAACAGGTTCCAACTCTCAGTTTGTGAACCAAATTTTGAAAAATCCCACCAATGCCTCTTCATCTTCGACCGATCATGAGGAACGTCCGAAAATTCGCAAATGCTACAAGTGTCGTGGGAAAGGACACTTAGCAGCAGACTGTCCAGATGACAGGGGTAAATCACTTGTTGATCCTGATCAAAAGAAACCTTTTGTTGACAAACCACAAAATGAATCAGTTAATGTTGAAAAGAAAAATGGTAAAAATCAAAAGGTTGAGAAAAACAAAGTGATTAAACAAGAAGTAAAACCAGTTGTTAAACCAAATGTTAAATCACAACAAAATCAGGATCAAGAGGAGAAACCCACTGTTATTAACCGTGGGGACAGATCAGAAAATGTACCTCAAAGACATGATACTCGTGAGAAAACCCCTCACAGACGACAAAATCATGTCACCTTTCAAGGCGTTGAGAATGACAAACGTTCTGGAGGTTCGAACAACAACTATGCTAGACCTCATGCACAGAACAGATTCGTGAATGATCAAAATGGGTCACCCCCCCGATTTCCAAATCAAAGACCGCATTCGGATAATCATCCACGATCATTCTCAAGACACGAAGATGCTCCTAGATTTGGTAGGAATTTTGAGCCTCCCAGGAATCAAAATTACAATTACCAAAACTATGGAAGCCGAGGGTATGGAAACTCTGGTTATACCAACAGATCGTCAACTCCGTATAATCCACGATTTGCGGGGACTCATTCCAACAATTTCCGAAATGGAAATGGTGGACACAGAGGCGATGATGGTTATTTCAAAGAGTTTTCTTATGTTGACGAATCAGGACGACCCAAGACCATCATGGCTTGGGTCCCACACTCTAACTAAATTTTTGTTGGGGAGTGTAGTAGCAGCTGAAGAGGGCTATCTATATTTGGTATATCGATAGTGGCTGTTCCAGACACATGACAGGAAATAAAGAATTATTGGACAATTTTAAACAATTTCGTGGTGGTTATGTGAATTTTGCCGGTGAAAAGGGTGGTTACATCACCGGTGAAGGCTCTGTGTCAAATGGAAAAATCACGCTGCATAAAGTGAACTACGTTGAAGAGCTGAAGCATAACTTGATGTCGGTTTCTCAAATCTGTGATAACAAGTACACGATGCTTTTCACTGATAAAGCTTGCTTCGTTTTGCGTCCGGGATTTGCTGTTCCTGAAGATTGGATCGTTATGAGGGCTCCAGGGGTGAATAACACATATGTCATGGACATGCGCCCGTTGGTTAACTCGTCTGCTCCAGTGACTTGTCTACTTTCAAAGGCGACTGAAGATCAATCGTATCTCTGGCATAGGAGAATGGGCCACGTGCATCTGCGAAAAATGAACCACTTAGTGAAAAACAACTTGGTGTTGGGGGTTCCTTTACGTAGTTTCAATATGCACAACAAATATGAATCATGTGAAAAAGGAAAAATTAAACGAAAGCCTCATAAACCGAAATCAGTTAACTCAATCCAAAAACCACTTGAATTGCTTCACATGGATCTTTTCGGCCCGATCCATGTTGCTAGCATTGGTGGTATGTCTTATTGCTTAGTTGTCACTGACGATTTCTCACGTTATTCATGGGTATTTTTCTTAAAAACAAAGGATCAAACCGCTGGTATTTTAAGAGACTTATTCAAACAACTTGAGAAAAATTATTCACTTCCTATTAAGAAAATCCGAAGTGACAACGGCACTGAGTTTAAGAATCAGTATATGGATGAGTTATGTCGGGAAATGGGAATCATTCATCAGTTCAGCGCTCCATATGTTCCTCAACAGAACGGAGTTGCAGAACGGAAGAATTGTACCCTAATTTAGGCGGCCCGCACTATGCTTTCTGAATCAAAATTGCCAATTTTCTTCTGGGCCGAGGCGGTAGACACTGCATGTTATGTGTTAAATCATGTGCTTACTGTCAAAAGAGAAGATAAAACATGTTATGAATTACTTGAAAACAGGAAACCTAACTTATCTGGTTTTCAACCTTTTGGGATTAAGTGTGTTATCAAACGCACCAAAGATACTCCGAAAATGGGGGAAGTTGGTGAAATTGGGTTCTTTTTGGGTTATGCCAATGGAACTCCAAACAAACGCGTTTATAACATCAAGAAGCGAACAGTGGAGATCGTGTTTGATATAACTCCTTTGAGTTTCGATCCTCCACCGTCCGAATTCGGTCCCAAAAGCGGACATGATTATGATAAATTGTTTGATTCGTTTGATCTTCCTGATGTTTCAGAAGAAGATTCGGAGGTTGTATACACACATCTTGTGAACAAAGATGAAGTGGATGCGAGCTGGAGAGCATGTAGGATCGTTTGCTGACCCGATGAGTCGATCAGAAGAGCACTTAGACTAGTTCAGAGGCGGAATTCATTGAATTAGTCTTCGTAAAGCTTGATTTCACTATTTAACTGTCTCCTTTATTGATCCGCTAACAAGTTACAAGAATGTGGAGACAAACGGACAGAGCTACACCTTTTTACACACACATCCGTACTCTGATGCTCACTTCTCTAACTTGAACCGCTCATAGGGACCACTTATATAGAAGTTATGGGCCGCTTATATGGACATGTCCATATGAGCGATCCACATGACTACCATATAAGCAGTTCACATATGATGACCACATAAGCGGTCCATCATCATGCACTAAAAGCGGTCCTAATCTAATTGACACACAAGCGACCCTAATCTCTAATTGGACTTAAGAGCGGTCCAATTACTTTAATTCTATACAAGCTTTCTCATTTTCCTATCACTATACAATCAGCCCTATCCTAAGACTCGAACGAAGATGTAGTCGACAGACAACTGCACCAACAGACTCCCCCTTGAATGTTGACGGAATCTTTAGTGAGAGTCTTCAATCATTTTCAGCTCTTCACTCTTGTTCGGTCTTCTTCAGGAACTCTGCCTGGAATCAAATTTTCTTCAAGAATTTCTTCTTGGAATCACATGCCTGGATCATCCTCTGGCTTTAACTTTCATCAGACTCCCCCTAACATAATGCTGAGATCTCTGTCTGGAAATCGTTATCACCATTGAAATCAACTCCTGGCTTTCTCTGTTTAAGCTCTCCTCTGGTTCTGATGTATCTCCTGGCTATTCGTAGCAACAGGATCAGAAACCTGCAAAACTCAACCATACTATTACAAACTAATACAATTTGCAATTCAACTTAATGAATCAGCAAATCATATAAGAAAAATTATGAAGATCAAACTGTTGATTATCATTAACTATAGTCATCAAGTTAATGAACCACTTTTGCATTTTAAATCTTCACAATCTAACACTTTTACTCAAATCAATTTGTCTGTTCATCAAGTTTAGCCTTTGAGATTTTTGAAAATCAGCCCTTCACCATCAGTTGTCGAAAATCTTTTTGAATTTTTCAAAATATGAAATGTAAACTCAAAAACAGAAATTTAAATGCAAAACAACATATTTTTGTGAGATTGTGCAAGAGAATCATATCAGCTTTTGAGACATAACACAAGCACCGTTAAGCTTTTAATCGTTTTAAGTTCTAAACGATTCACGTTGATTGACGATATTGTTGTCCACTTAAGCTCAATCTAAAAACTTTCGAAATGCTTACCGATACGTTAAGGTATATTAATTATGCACTAAGTTCTTATGGACCCCACGATCTCAGCATATCCCCTCATCATGCAATACACTAACTCAAGTAATGCCTTTAAACTTTCATCAACTGTGATTTGTGCGAAAACAAAGCAGAATGTTTAAACATTAACAATCAGGTCGATACTTCCGTATACGCAGAGAAAGTCCAATGTTTAAACAAAATAAGAAAAATAAAACAAGTTGAAGTTGTTTAGGCTTTAACCACCAGGTCGATACTTCCGTATACGCAGAGGAGGTCCAAAGCTTAAACGAAACACCAAAGAAAATAAAGCAGAACGTTTAGGCAACAACATCCAGGTCGATACTTCCGTATACGCAGAGGATGTCCGATGCTTAAACAAAATAAAGAAATCAAACAAGTTTAAATCTTTGCAAAATGAGATGCACAATCACAGCGACTTTTCAGCAAAGTTGTGAAAGTTCACAAACTCAACCAGTTTTATGCTTTTTGGCATTCAGCGATTACCGAGTAGGCACACAGTCAAGAAGGACAAAACTAAGTACTATGCTTTCAACCATGTTTCCCACTAGAACTAGGCTTTTACATTTTAAGTTTGTATCGTTATCGCAAATCTACTAGTCTAGCTGAGCCTATCATCACATCTTTAGTGAGATCGTTTATCACCTTTTGCATTACATTTCTTTAGCGTGCTGTGATAGTCCAACTGATTTACTGAGCTCTGATACCACATGTAGGATCGTTTGCTGACCCGATGAGTCGATCAGAAGAGCACTTAGACTAGTTCAGAGGCGGAATTCATTGAATTAGTCTTCGTAAAGCTTGATTTCACTATTTAACTGTCTCCTTTATTGATCCGCTAACAAGTTACAAGAATGTGGAGACAAACGGACAGAGCTACACCTTTTTACACACACATCCGTACTCTGATGCTCACTTCTCTAACTTGAACCGCTCATAGGGACCACTTATATAGAAGTTATGGGCCGCTTATATGGACATGTCCATATGAGCGATCCACATGACTACCATATAAGCAGTTCACATATGATGACCACATAAGCGGTCCATCATCATGCACTAAAAACGGTCCTAATCTAATTGACACACAAGCGACCCTAATCTCTAATTGGACTTAAGAGCGGTCCAATTACTTTAATTCTATACAAGCTTTCTCATTTTCCTATCACTATACAATCAGCCCTATCCTAAGACTCGAACGAAGATGTAGTCGACAGACAACTGCACCAACAGAGCAAGTATTCCTACTAATGTGTCTTCGAATGTTCCAGTCGCTGATTCTTCGACCGTAAATGATGTTGTTGCTGAGCAGATCCCCAATGCAGCGGCTCAAACTACACGTGGTGATCTATACGTTGACTTTTCAGCATATCCAAATGCTAATGCGTCTTCTGGTAATGATCAAGCTTCTTCTAGTAATGCAAATGCTGAGGGGGAGATTCAATCAAATTTGGGAAACAACCTTCAAGCTCCGGCAATCCCAGTTCCAAGAACAAATATTCATCATCCTGTTGATAATATTATTGGGAATCCAAATGCGGGAGTGCAAACGCGAAGGAGTATTTCAGAGATGCAATGTCTGTTCTCTGCTATCAAGAAAGAGGAAATCTACAATCTTAGCCTGCATGAATGTTTTATCTCTCAGGTAGAGCCGAAGAACTATCAAATGGCTCTGAAGGATAATTCTTGGTGTGAGGCGATGCAAGAAGAGTTAGCTCAGTTCGACAAGTTAAAAGTGTGGAATTTGGTCGATCTTCCAAAGGGCCAACATGTAATCAACACGAAATGGGTTTTCAAGTGCAAGAAAGATGATAAGGGTGTCGTTGTCAGAAACAAAGCACGGTTGGTTGTTCAAGGCTTCAATCAGGAGGAAGGGATTGATTATACCGAAGTTTATGCACCGGTGGCAAGACTGGAAGCTATACGTTTGTTTCTAGCCTTTGCTGCACACATGCGTATCAAAGTCTATCAGTTGGATGTGAAAAGCGCCTTCCTTTACGGGAAATTCCATGAAACTGTGTATGTGTCCCAACCACCGGGTTTCGAAGCTCCAGGGTTAGACAACAAGGTCTATTTGTTGGACAAGGCTCTCTATGGTCTCCATCAGGCCCCTCGAGCTTGGTACGAGACGTTGTCAAAGCATCTTTTGGAGCATGGGTTCTCGCATGGTGCAATCGACTCCACACTGTTCATTTTGAAGAAAGGGGGAGATTTTCTGATCGTGCAAATTTACGTTGATGACATAATCTTTGGTTCTTCAAATGAAGAGTTGTGTCGTGAGTTTGAGACGGTGATGAAGTCAAAGTTTGAAATGAGCGCGATGGGCGAGTTATCATTCTTCTTAGGTCTTCAAGTGAGTCAAGAAAAAACCGGGACGTACGTGCATCAGACAAAGTATGTCCACGAGATTTTCAAAAGATTTGGATTGGAAGATAGCTTACCCTATGACACGCCTCTACCAGCAAATCTCAAGCTTTCACCCGATGATGAGAAAGATCCTGAAGTGGATCCGACTCTATATCGAGCAATGATAGGTTCATTGATGTATCTAACTGCTTCTCGACCAGATATTATGTTCTCTGTTTGTTTGTGCGCTAGGTACCAATCAACTCCGAAGGAGTCGCACTTGAAAGCTGTCAAGCGTATTTTCAGATATCTGAAAGGGACGCCTAAGCTTGGATTGTGGTATCCAGCTGAAGGTGGTCTGGATTTGATGGCGTATGCTGATGCAGATTTCGGAGGGTGCCGGATGAATAGAAAGTCAACCTCTGGCGGCGCACAACTTCTTGGAAATCGTCTTGTCTCTTGGCAATGCAAAAAGCAAGTTGCCGTTTCTGTATCCACGTGCGAGGCCGAGTACATTGCTGCTTCAAGCTGTTGTGCTCAGGTTTTGTGGATTCAGCAGCAAATGAGGGACTACGGTTTGAATTTTACTCGAACTCCTATCCTTGTTGATAATAACTCTGCCATTTCCATAACAAACAATCCGGTAAATCACTCACGCACTAAGCACATAGATGTTAGGCATCATTTTATTCGCGACTATGCTGAGAAGGGTTTAATAGAAGTGGTTAGGGTAGACACCTTGGATAATCTTGCCGACCTGTTTACGAAAACATTCGATCGGGCTAGATTTGAAAATCTGGTCCGAATGATTGGCATGATCAACCCAGAGTAAAATGCTTTCTAAACTCGCATAGAAACTTTATTTTATCTTTTCTGTATAGTTGTTACCGCTTTCGAAAAACTGAAAAACTCCAAAAATATTTTACTTAGTTGTAGGATAATTTTCAGAAAAATACAAAAAACATATAAAAATTTAAAATGAAGTCGTGTTGAGATATAAGGAAAATGATAGTACATCGGTTAGTCGTGTCTGGTGCAGGACTATGGTTATATGCATAAAATTAACCGTTAAATGTGACAGCTTCTTTATACGTTGCTTCGGTAGGTTTTACGCGTAAATAAGAACCTGTCTTTGGTATATAAACATAATGAACTGCGTAGCTAGTGTGGCGCATCTCTTGGATATATGGTCTTGGTACCGTAATTTCGTTTGATAGATTGCCGAGGTTCTGAGATACGTGGTCTTTATGCTGTTTATCATCTGGGTATCATGGTTGTTTCTTTTACCGGAAAACAACGGGGACGCAAGTCTAGATCTTCCATGATACCATACATACGTGTAAATATCTTCAATACATGATGCATCCGACCCAAATTAGTGATAAACAATCACATGTCCCACAAAATCTTGCGGGAGTCAAGTCTATCTTCAATAAGTGATTTTATCACAAATGACTTGCTCCTGTGCCCTTTGCATCTGAAATCCAAATAAGTGAGCATCTCACATTAGCTTATACGTCAAAAACAGATGATAAATGGTATACTCACCAGTAAGATGATCTCTCGCGCATACCTTGATACGGGAGTATATTCTGAGGTGGGTAAACATAGTTACTGTCAGCTTAATACACTTAATTCCATATCTCGAAAACAGTGTTCGAAAGCGTGCTAAAACTTAAGTGGACCACAATACCGTTGAACGTCTTGATCTGTCAACATCATACTAAAAGATTAACTTTAAATGCTATGGTTCTTGTGTTGGATACTGACAGTAAAACCGATATGATTCCTTTGCTCCGACTTCACAAAAAGATAATTAGTGTAAATATGTTCTTAGGTTTAACCTATTTAATTTAGTTCAAATTGAAAAAAAAAAAAACCACAAAAAAGATTTCGCTTTCTTGTTTCTATGTGCGAGTTATCTTATTAAGAATACTCTGGGGTTGTGAAAATTGTTTATATAAGTTATTAAATGTTGGTTGTTTAATATTTCAATTGTTTATTCTGGGGTATTGGAATTTATTCTTGGGATCCAGGTTTGGGCCGATGTCTCCGAGGTCAAGTTTCTTAATCCGGGGTTAAGTGTTTCAGGTCTGGATCGTTCATCTCAAGATGGAAGATTTGGAGAAGCTGTGTGCATCTGGATCGTTCTTCACAAGATGGAAGATTTGGAGAAGCTGTGTGCATCTGGATCGTTCTTCACAAGATGGAAGATTTGGAGAAGCTCAGTTGAAGAAGCTCCGGCGCCTGCCCCTAAAATACAATGAAGAAGATCGTGTTCTTGCGGACCAGTTCATCATGGTGGTTCAGTTCTGTGTGAAGAACAAGGTCTGGGCAGGAAGCCGCTTCTCGAAGAGAGTTTGATGATCTCAAGTTCAATGAAGACCATGCACTAATCAAGGGGGAGTTTGTTAATGCACTTTTGGTGATAAGTGCAAGGCTTCCATAGTTTAGGGTCATTATTGAACAAGTGTCCAAACTTAGTCCCAAGAAGTTCCTAGGGACAATTTGTCCAAGTTTTGGAAGGAATTTCTTGGTCAGAGTTTTATGTAAAGTTTGGTCCCAAGAAGTTCCTAGGGACAATTTGTCCAAGGTTTGGAAGGATTTTTGTTTAGTCAGAGTTTTGTATAGTTATAGCTTTTGTCTGAGTTTTGTGGCAAAAGCTCTGAGCTTTGTGCTTTATGTTTGTCCGGGCTTTCTAGTTAGTCTTGAAAGTCCGGGTTTCACCTTGTATATATACTTTAATATGGAATAGACAAGGTAACGATTTCTGTGTGAATTTCTGTGCCCTAATCATTGTGTTTTGTCTGGCGGCGCTTTGTGTGAGTGACGTCATTCATCTTCATCAAGAATACTCAGTGTATTCTTGATTTCTCTCTCAAATCCTTGCATTCTTGTGTTTCATCTACAGTGGTTGATCATCAGGTGGATTCCGCACACCTGTTGGTTGCTTTAGCTGAGTGAGATCTTGGATTGGAGGCCTTACACAGATTGTACCCATATTTATTTGTTTTTACTGAAACTTTAATTTGCATAGTAGCAGACTCTCGATCAATATATTTGAAATCCAAATTAAAATTTTTTACTGGAATTCAGTTGGAGGAGTTCCCTATATTTTGGTCATTTAAACCATGAAGACCATTCTAGCTTATACAACTAGAGATCCTGATATAATATAATAGAAAAAATTATACCGTTAGTCTTTATGGTTTCTGCTAAATTTCAGTGTTGGGTACTAATAGTTTTTTGTTGCAAAATCAGGTATTAACATTCTAGTTTGTCATAATGTTGAGTACTAAGACCAAACCTTGTCACATTGTTGAGTATTAAGGCTAAACCTTGTTAATTTTTTTGTTATGTCTTACAAAAATGACTAAAATGCCCTTTAATAACTAGTGGGTCTATTTTTAATTAATTATATATGACGAAAATAATTTAAAGTATTGTTTTCTGTTTTATTTATAATTTTTAATAAAATTAAACGGGTTTGAAGTTTATTTATTTATAAACTTTGAGTTTATAAATAATATGCCAGTAAAATAAACTTTTCAACTTAATCTAAATAATAAATGAAGTTGAGAGTTATAAAAATAACTAAAATAAATTTCTGATCTACGAATATAACACTTCTGTAAGTTATAATATATACGGGGCTTTGGTTTTGTATGATAAACCAAACAAATAGCATGTAATATTCGTATCAGTTTGTAATGTAATATACAAGAATTACATCGCCGGAGTTCCGGTATGCCTTTGCGGGTCCGATCAGTTGTAGAGATGATATTGGCTGTGAAATTGTGTGGGAATGAGGTCACAACAGGTCAAGAGGCGTATATTTATACTCGAATTGAAAGTATAACAGATCGATAGGATGATGGGAACTTCGGAGTTAAACGGGTTAGCAAATAAGCATAACTTGCAATCCTCTTTTAATACGTTACAATTTCCAAGACATGCTGGAGCAAGAGCTGCATACCAAAACATTCGATTAGTGCATTTCAGCATTGTAATGTTTATGAAATAATTCTAGAATTTTAAAGATATATGGAATATTAAAGAAAATTCTCATACCATAAGACGGAACAACTGTCGTGAACAGCAATGCCAACAAAAAAATGTCAAGACAAGAGAATGCTTCAATGTGAACACCATTCTAGTGATATTGCGTGATAATAATTTTTATATGAAGATCAATAAGATCAGAGTTGATGTGGCTACACGAGTCGGGACTCTTACATATGTAACCATATACATTAAATACATGAAATATTAACATCAATATATTCCCTAAATTGCACTATTAATGTGGATTCTGTAATTAAAAAAAAATTAACACAATATTTCACAAACAAGATGTGTTCTGATAAGAAGAAGAAGATGTGTTTTAACGTTGTATTTGACGTTATTGTGTCCCCATAGCACACCCTGATGTTAGAAGGTGATGTGACTCAGAATTAATTGCATATTAATAATTTTTTTTTGAACGGTAAATTTGGATCACTGACGGACCACTGGAGTATCATCGTGCCACTGGAGTATCATCGTGTCACCAGCAGAACCACCCGATCATATCCATCTCCACTAGACAATAATGCCTATACACCAATTCAGGAGAAAACCAATAAATTTTTTTTGAACGGCAAATTTGGATCACTGATGGACCACTGGAGTATCATTGTGCCACCAGCAGAACCACCCGATCATATCCATCTCCACTAGACAATAATGCCTATACACCAATTCAGGAGAAACTCAATAAATCTGGGAAAAATCCCCTTTGTGGGAATCGAACCCATGACCTAATGGTCATAAGCCTTATCCCACCCCCAAGATATCACTAGGCTATAATGCCATGGGTGCATATTAATAAATGGTAACTTCATTAGTAATAGTAAACAATAACGTCATGATACATTATAGCGAACCACAAATTTATATAGTTTAAATTAATTTGAGGATTTATCTTAAATGACTATTTATCTTTGGCCGCACGCTTAAAAAATCTGAAATATGTTGAGAACAAGGAAGGGATGCACAACTTGCCGATTGATTAACTAGTGAGCGGGTTTACAAGATTTTGGATTTATCTTCAAACTCATCAGACTGGCATTTTCTGACTGTTTTCTTTTGTCTTGATCACTGGAAATTAAAGAAACTTCTCATACTTCAATGTGAGAAGAAATGCAAACAACAAAACTATCAAGAGAAGAGAATACTTCAATGTGAACGTCATAACAGTGATATTGAGTGATAATAATTTTTATATAAAAATAAAAAAATGATAGTTTATGTGGCTACACGAGTCAGGATCCTTACATATATAACTATATACATTAAATACACCAGTTATCAACATCCATATATCCTCTAAATTGCATTATTAATGTGGATTCTGTAATTAAAAAAAATTTAATACAATATTTCACAAACAAGTTGTATTCTGATGAATGGTGGCGAAGCTTGAGATTTCCGACCGGGTGGTCGAAAACGTATGTACCTAAAAAGTTATAAAACTGGGGGCTCGAAAACGTATATACCTAAAAAATTATATACGAAAAATACATATCGGGCACTGCACTAGTGAGAGAAAAGTTCAGGGGGTCGGGCGCCCCCTCCCCCACCCCCCAAAGTTGCACCCCTGATTCTGATAAGAAGATGACGTATTTTAGCGTTGTATTCGACATTATTGTGTCCCTATATAGATGTAAAAAGGTGACATGACCCATTAATCAGAATTATTTAAATACTAATATATGGTAACTTCATTAATAATAGTAAACAATAACTTCATGAGCTTAAAAAATCTGAAACATGTTCGAGAAGAAGGAAGTGATGCACAACTAGCTGATTATCTCGTGAGTGGGTGAACCTCAATATAAATAATCCATTATAATGCATTTGGGAAAATATTTTATGCATATAAACTTGATATTTAATACATCTGATCACACTTTCTAAAAAGCATTAGAGAAAATTGCCCAGATAGAGTCCCTGTAGTTTCCCCATTTTTCACCTGTATTCCCTAACCTTCTAAAATTAAATTTATAGTCCCCAACTTTTGCAATTTCGTTCCCGAATAGTCCCTGGCACGGATGGAGTTAGTTTTCTCAGTTAATTGTATGTGAAATGACCTTCATACCCTCACTCTTACCTTTCTCTCTCATTCTCTCTGTTTCTTCTCCACTGCTTCTCTCTATTCTTCTCTGACGACATTTAGGCTACCGCTGGTCAAAGAAAATCCCAAATGAAACCCATCTCTAGCCCTCTCCACCCACATTTAGGCTACCGCTGGTCAAAGGAAATCCCAAATGAATTTAAACATGATTAGTCCATTTTAAGACAATATAATGCATTTGTGAAAATATTTAGTACATATGATCAAAGTTAATATTTATTACATCTAATCACACTTTTTAAAAAGCATTATCTAGTAAACCATGGAATTCTATCATTTCAGTTTAAGAAATAACTTTAGTTATTATTACATAATGTTAAGAAATAAGTTTAATTTTTATTACATAATGGTACAAGATTACTGGAATATGAATTAAATTGTCATATTAGCAAAACAAAGAATAATGGAAGTAAAAAGGCTTTTAAGGATTTAGCTTATACCCAAAGAAGCTTACTTGTTGTGACATCCCGTATTTTTGTAAGCACGTATATTCGTATATACTACCAACATTCATGACACGTGTGCAACTTTCGAATGTGCAAAATTAAAATTTGATAAGTTAAGGGATCAATATTGTGGTTGTTTGTAAAGGCGCAATTTCCAAAGACTTAAAGTGAAGATTCCGAAAATACGTGCATCACCGACCAATATGTCCACTTTAACGGTCTGTAAGGCCACATGCAACAAACTATCTTGTTAACCGAGAAACTAGGCGCCAACTACCCATTGTTTTGGGCTTACTGACCGAAAGGGGATGCAAATTAGGATTCGTAGTCGACCTATAGTAGCTCTACAACGTGGAATTTGCCGATGCGAATGGTAGCAAGATCTCACGTATCCACAGCTCCAAGACGCATGTTAAGACATGCTCATCCTCTATGTTCGTCATATGGATTTTCTGATCATCTATTGCACAAGCTCACATTCGAATTCAGATAGAAAAGCAATTGCCTTTCATGTTCAAGATGTTCTTGTGCTCTTGGAAAAATTGAGACATCAGCCTTGTTCGTTGATAAGTGTAATTCCATCTCAGAAGCATTTCCACGCCATGTTGAAGGTTCCTAAAATGGAGGATCTTATAAAACCTATTCCTTGTTGTTGAACACACAAACAAGTGCTAAATCCAAGTTTGTATGTAAGTCAAGAAAGAGCACAATCAATAATAAATGACTATCACTTCAAAGCACAATGATATTGATTTCAGCAGAGTAACGTTACAAGGTTGTACAATATAAGCTCTCACTCTCAATCAAATATGCTCTCACTTCTAAAACAGAGCCTCTACTTCTAAAACAGAGCCTCTGCTGGTATTTATACTCAAACTAGCAGAGTACATCGAAACACAAGAGACAGACACGAAACACATTGAAATACATTTACAGGGGTATTGAAATACACTTCTATGTATGTATCGAAATAGGATATATATAACAAAACAAAATAGCCTTGTTCATTTTTCGAAATAGACTCTCAAAATGTCTATTTCGAATTCATCTTTCTATTTCCATACTTATATGGCAAAGATTCTATCTTTCCATTTCTAATTAGTATATTGATGTCACAATTACATAATGATGATGTCATCAATATTCAACCCGATCGCTCTCGTGTCTTCGTCATTCGTGGGTCCTACTTCGGGTCGCACGACCGAGGATTGTCCCTACGCATCAACACACGTATTTAGACTGAGGCAGATAAGTTCCAAAATTAATAATTTCACCTGATAAACAAAATAGTTCTTCCTTTAATATTGCAACCTCTGACGCCTCTCTAGTCATGATCCTTTCATATCATAATTAATTTTGCGACTAAAGTATTTTAAGTTAGCATGTATTCATCCCAAAAATATATAAAACAAGGGGGAACAGTACAAGACTCACCTGTGGGTTATGGCCCACCTTATTATTTGTATACGTCCCATTAGGAGGCACTATATTCATATAGTTCTCAACATTAACAAGTCATTTATTTGTGAGTGTCTCCAATGGAACGTTATGGTAGTAAGTGGTGTACTCTATAGTTAAAGAGCTAAAAGTTAAACAATACAAGATGCAGATTGTACCCATATTTATTTGTTTTTACTGAAATTTTAATTTGCATAGTAGCAGACTCTCGATCAATATATTTGAAATCCAAATTAAATTTTTTTACTGGAAATCAGTTGGAGGAGTTCCCTATATTTTGGTCATTTAAACCATGAAGACCATTCTAGCTTATACAACCAGAGATCCTGATATAATATAATAGAAAAAATTATACCGTTAGTCTTTATGGTTTCTGCTAAATTTCAATATTGGGTACTAATAGTTTTTTGTTGCAAAATCAGGTATTAACATTCTAGTTTGTCATAATGTTGAGTACTAAGACCAAACCTTGTCACATTGTTGAGTATTAAGGCTAAACCTTGTTAATTTTTTTGTTATTTCTTACAAAAATGACTAAAATGCCCTTTAATAACTAGAGGGTCTATTTTTAATTAATTATATATGACGAAAATAATTTAAAGTATTGTTTTCTGTTTTATTTATAATTTTTTAATAAAATTAAACGGGTTGAAGTTTATTTATTTATAAACTTTGAGTTTATAAATAATATGCCAGTAAAATAAACTTTTCAACTTAATCTAAATAATAAATGAAGTTGAGATTTATAAAAATAACTAAAATAAATTTCTGATCTACGAATATAACACTTCTGTAAGTTATAATATATACGGGGCTTTGGTTTTGTATGATAAACCAAACAAATAGCATGTAATATTCGTATCAGTTTGTAATGTAATATACAAGAATTACATCGCCGGAGTTCCGGTATGCCTTTGCGGGTCCGATCAGTTGTAGAGATGATATTGGCTGTGAAATTGTGTGGGAATGAGGTCACAACAGGTCAAGAGGCGTATATTTATACTCGAATTGAAAGTATAACAGATCGATAGGATGATGGGAATTTCGGAGTTAAACGGGTTAGCAAATAAGCATAACTTGCAGTTTACACGTGACACAAATGAGTTGTTAGTTTTAATTATGATGGAGATAAATATTAACGAAAAAAAAACGAGTTAAATGGACAGTTTTTATGGATCCGATAAGGCCAGAATCCGACGACTTTTCGGGAGAAGACCCCCTGAAAGGCGGGCTTTCTTTTTGTTTGATTTAACAAGTTTGGTTTTTTAACACATATAGTCCATGTAGTTTCTAACTTTTACAAGTGCGGAATCCAAGTTTGTATATAAATCAAGCAAGAGCACAATCAATAACTTAATATCACTTCAAAGCACAATGATATTGATTTCAGCAGAGTAACGTTACAAGGTTGTACATTATAAGCTCTCACTCTCACTGAAACATGCTCTCACTTCTAAAACAAAGCCTCTGCTGGTATTTATACGCAAACCAGCAAAGTACATCGAAACATAAGAAACAGACACGGAACACGTCGAAATACATTCACAGGTGTATCGAAATACACTTCTATGTATGTATCGAAATAGGATATATGTAATAAAGCAAAATATCCTTGTTCATTATTCGAAATAGACTCTCAAAATGTCTATTTCGAATTCATAGTCTATTTCAAATTCATCTTTCTATTTTGATACTTACATGGCAAAGATTCTATCTTTCCATTTCTACTTAGTATATTGATGTCATGATGATGTCATCAATATTCAACTGGATTGCTCTGGTGTCTTCGTCATTCGTATGTCCTACTCCAGGTCGCACGACGGAGGAATGTCGCTACGCATCAACACATGTATTTAGACTAAGGCAGATAAGTTCCAAAATTAATAATGTTACCAGAGAAACAAAATAGTTCTACCTTTAATGTTGCAATGTTGATCCCATATAAGATGCTCTTTGACTAAGTATGGCAATAGATTTCAACAAGTATGAAAATATTGTGCGGAACTAGAAATCAAACTTCCAAGAAACACAACTTATAGAATTATCAAGTGTATATATATATATATATACTGTAACACCTGTGCTTGTAATCATTGTGAACAGTTCAGTTATCAATAAAACAATGTTATTTGATCCCAATGTTTGTTTGGTTATGTTTTACATTTTTCATGTTTTGACTTTTGTTCAATTTCAAACTCTATATCGCTTTTTGGAGAATTATACGCAAACTGGTGCGTAAACGTACTCAATTTAACGCGACAAATACTCCAGAACATCAACATATACTTAACATACCTTAAATAACCTTTACATAACTTAGAAATAAGTTTTGAAGGCTTTGGTATGGCAAAAACAAGTTAATTCGCTTACAAGGACTAAACTTGACAAACTGCGAAAGTATGCCAATTTGAACTGTAACAGACATTTCGGAACATGACCATAAGTTAAACATACCAAAAATATCCTTTACATAGCTTAGAAATAGGCTTTGAGGGGTTCGGTGTGCTAAAATAAACGTTTGGCTCATTCAGGGACTAAAAGTGTCAAAAAGTGCATAAGTTTGCACTTTCGCGCATAAGTTACGTTCTGAATACATCCGGACATCCAAAAATTTATGTAAGCACTAAAATATTTTATTTTAGTGTTTGGCATGAGAAAAATCCATTCGTCACGCAATTTGGATCGTTTTTCGCGCTTATGCGCATTCCGTCGTAATTAAGCGAACCTTGCAACCGTGCGGCCAAATGAACCGACATCCGAGATGTTTTCAAGCATATTTCATGTTCCCTATGTCTTAACATCATTGTGGAGCTTGAAATTGTGATTGACGGGTGTTAGAAGTGCCGTTACGCAACGAAACAAGGTGCAGGGACTGAAAATGTAACTCTGCCAAAGTTAATGGCTTACGGACCGTAAGCCATGACCCTTACGGTCCGTAAGGGGGTCCCCAGAATAGCAGATCAGTTCAATTTGCACTTGCCTCTTCAGGATAATGAGGGGTCAATTTGCACTTGCCTCTTCAGGATAATGAGGGGCCAATTTGCACTTGCCTCTTCAGGATAATGATGGGCCAATTTGCACTTGCCTCTTCAGGATAATGAGGGGCCAATTTGCACTTGTCTCTTCAGGATAATGAAGGGCCAATTTGTGGTGTTCCATGGAAATTGCAACAAGTGTAAGGTTGAGATTGAAGCACGTTATTCGATTAACGATCTTAACGGTTCCAACATTCCTATAAATACCCAACCCTTTCATTTGCAAAAACCCACACCTTTGAAATCTGAATTTGCTCTCTAAGTTGTTGTGTTTAACACTTCATACCTGAGAGTATTCGGATTCAAACCTTCCGTTCTTGGACCCTTTGTAAGCGTTCCTTCGTTCTTTTGTTCTTTTAGCATTAAAGTCAAACTTTGTTTGACTTTCTGCATTGACTGGTTTATGGTCAATGCGAAGTTCGTTTGAACTTCATAACGTGAGCGTAATCACGATGGTTATTGTCCCTAGTGACTATACCTACTGATTACCACGTTATCTAGGCTCAGTGACGAGTCGTAGTTTCGACCAAAATGCGCATTCTTGCGTATTTTGTAACCAAACTACTCATAGGTATCAAAACCGTTTGTTTTGATACCAAACCTATTTTCTAAACTTAGTTAAGCATGTTTTAACATGCTTAGCTCGTCACTTTTAGTTTAGTGCTTATATAGGGTCGTAAGGTAAGCGATCTAAACAATCGCTTATACTTTCGAACCCGACCCGTTTGGTCGATCATTAGGGGTGACCATAGTTGTATAGGGAATAACCTTCCGAGGTTATACCTTATGGTCACATCGTTTGAGTAGTTGTATGATAGGTAGTATATATGCCTTAGGTAAATTACCAAAATACCCTTTGAACACCAAAATTCATTTTAAGCATATGTAACATAACTTTTGGTATCTAAACTGATTTGGCAACAATATTAGACATGTTAATGCATATTTTACTTATCATAGGGCTAGTTAGGCGTTCCGAACGCGTTTTACGCGAACGACGCGTTAAAGTAGCATAAGCTACCTAAACGGGTCGTAATGGGTCGTAAGCACTTAGGTTAGGTTTCATTTTAGTATGTGGGCTTTGTTAAACCATATTACATGAGTTTCCATAGTCATTTGGTTTTACGAACCCTCATTCTATCCAATCCTCTGATTTTAGGTCTGGTATATTAACATAGTTACCTATATTAGGTGCCGTTTGATATCCGTGATCTCTAGCATTGTTTGGTTGTTACTCAAGGACTACTAAGCAATCTCAAGTGAATACATAGACCCCTCTTTTACTGTTTTCAAACTATTTTGGGGTGAAACACATGTGCCTACTTGTTACTTTCGTGCCTTTCATGTTTTCATATCATATGCTGATTATGCTCATTAGTACATTATAGTACATGATTTCATTACATTTTATGCTATGTATGTCCATTGTGTGCATACCTAGTACATCGTTTTACATTACATTTTATGCTATGTATGTCCATTGTGTGCATACCTAGTACATCGTTTTTCATTACATTTCACGCTATCTATGTTCATTTGATTACATACTTAGTGCATTGTTTTCACATGCTTACATTTTTTGTATGACATTTGGTTTGTTTAAATGGGACAAAAATACATTCATTAACATTGATCACGCCATTCGTTAGTAGGTAGTGGTACCATAGGAATTGACAACTCCCGTTCCTGAACCCTAGGTTTGTTTGGGTGGAAGGAATGACCGAATTCGATAAACATAACACAGATAAACCTTTAATTTGTTTAAAGGTCTATCACCATAGTCACAAGGCTTGAATGTATGCATTTTCACAATACCGCATAGATGTTTGTATCAGTATAGCATGCATTTGTTCCACAAAAAATAACTTTGACTTAAACTATGTATAATTCAATACCCTGTTTTTGTGCATTTTACCTATGGCTTAGTTGATATATTTCACATGCCATACATGATATTTTGGATACACATTATATGATTTACATTAAACATAAACATTTTTGATATTGATATACACATTTGGTGGTTTACATTAGACATGGACATTTTGATATGGTTTACACAATAACACTTGACAATTGATTTATACATGAACAAATTTACATTGGTGGTTGGTTTGGGTAAATGATTTGAGTAACGAGGCGTGTGTAATATGATACAAACATGGTGGATACGCCGCTGGTACTTCCTATATATAAGTGTTTGTATAATATTACATATCGTAGCGTTATTTAACTCATTTCAGTATAAACATATTACATTTTACACAAATAACATATTCTTCACAAGACATTGTTTTACAAAACAGTTTATTTTATACAACTCATTTTACTTGGTTATTTCATTAACCATACACCTTTCTTTTATATAATCTGATTTCTTTTCGAGTTTTCATACGATTTATAAAGGAAAACATTTAACAAGATTCATGACTAATTTTTATTAAACCTTTCTTCTAAAACCCAAGTCATGAATCCTATTTTCAAAAAACCTATGTATCTCACAGGCATTTTTATGCTGACGTACCTATTTTCACATGTGTTTTCAGGAGCTGTCGCTTAGGATGATGATCGTGACACTAGGGCGAACCTGTGCCTTAGAGACTTAAAATAAAGATAGAACTAGTTTAATTATGTTCTGAACTCTTTATTTCCTGTTTTGAGACAATGTAACACTCTTGTTTGATAAATAAAATGTAACTTTAATTTCCATGGTTGTGAAACAATAATTCTGTTACAACACTCCCCGACGTTTCTGCCACGATTTGATGTTTTACGTGGTCGGGGTGTGACAGAAGAGTTGGTATCAGAGCTAAAGGTTATAGGACATTAGGTTATTAGTAATACTTTGACCTAGACTGTAACCTTTCTAGGACCCTAACACAAGTTATCTTGTGTTTAGATCTTAAAACATGCACATCACCTATCCTTAGGTGATTATCAAAACAAGAACCTAATTTTCCGAAACGATTTTTGAAAAATAATCTTCTGTTTTTGAATGAATTATTACAAGGTTTTGAACCCTCCGTTATAAGGTTTTGAACCCCTTTGAATTTTCAAAAATCTCGTCAAAGTTTTGGGTTTTTAATAGTGTGAACACGTGTAAACTGGAAGAGTGAATGCCTATACCCTGGGTTTTCTGTCTAAGGCTAGAGTGTTCGTACAAATCCACATAATTGGACCAATCACTCTTACCTGGGAACTCTTGGGGTGAGTGTTCACTTATAGGCGAGCATGTCTTCGAGATACATTATTTTTGACCCATTTACTTTGATTAGTCACTGTGAGTCGCTTGTTTGCTTTGCGATGCGGATGAATGACCACCATCTTTTTCCCATTGACCCCACGCCTATGCAACTTGGAAGCTTCGACGTTATTATGGGTATGGATTGGTTAGCCAAGCATCGCGCAGAGGTAGTTTGTTTTGAGAAGATTGTTCGTGTGCCACTTTCGACAGGCGAGATCCTACAAGTTCGTGGTGAGAAACCTGCTGGTGGTCTCAAACTCATGTCTTGTTTTAAAGCTCGGAAGTATCTACGAAAGAACTATGTGGCCTTTTTAGCACATGTTGTAGCAGATAAGGGCAAAGGTAAATCTATTCAAGATATTCCTGTTGTTCGGGATTATTCTGAAGTATTCCCTAAAGAGTTACCTGGTCTACCTCCAGCACGCCAAGTCGAGTTCCGTATTGATCTCATACCTGGTGCAAATCCCATTGCCAGAGCACCATATCGTCTTGCACCGTCTGAAATGCAAGAGTTGTCTAAGCAGCTCCAAGAGCTCTCTGACAAAGGTTTTATCCGTCCTAGCTTTTCACCTTGGGGTGCTCCCGTTCTTTTTGTTAAGAAGAAGGATGGATCTTTTAGGATGTGTATCAATTATCGTGAGCTTAACAAGCTTACCATCAAAAATCGATATCCCCTACCTCGCATCGATGATCTCCTTGATCAGTTACAGGGAGCTTCTTATTTTTCAAAGATTGATCTGCGATCTGGATATCATCAACTTCGTGTGCATGAAGAAGATATTCCCAAGACAGCGTTCCGCACTCGTTATGGGCATTATGAGTTCACAGTCATGCCATTCGGTTTGACTAATGCTCCTGCTATTTTCATGGACTTAATGAATAGGGTCTGCAAGCCTTATTTGGATCAGTTCGTCATTGTTTTTATTGACGACATCTTGATTTATTCTAAGACGCGAGCTGATCACGAGCAACATCTTCGTCTTACTTTGGAACTCCTAAAGAAAGAGCAACTTTTCGCCAAATTCTCCAAGTGTGAATTCTGGCTTAAAGAAGTTCAATTCCTAGGACATATTGTCAACGGAAAAGGTATTCATGAAGTTCCCTCCAAGATCAGTGCGATTAAGGATTGGGATACGCCTACTACTCCTACTGAAGTTCGTTCTTTTCTTGGTCTAGCGGGTTATTACCGCCGCTTCATTGAAAATTTCTCGAAGATTGCAGTTCCTCTGACTGCTCTAACTCAGACGAACAAACTCTTTGATTGGGGATTCAAGCAAGAGGAAGCGTTTCTGACTTTGAAACAAAAACTTTGCGACGCACCTGTTCTGACTTTGCCTGAGGGCAATGATGATTTCGTCGTTTATTGCAACGCATCTAAATTGGGTCTTGGCTGTGTTCTGATGCAAAGGAACAAAGTCATAGCCTACACATCAAGACAGTTGAAGATACATGAGAAGAACTACACCACTCATGATCTTGAGTTGGGTGCAGTTGTCTTCGCTCTTATGATCTGGAGACACTATTTGTACGGTACAAAATGTGTGGTTTTCACGGACCACAAAAGTCTTCAGCATATCTTCAATCAGAAAGAACTCAACATGAGGCAACGACGTTGGGTTGAGCTTCTAAACGACTATGACTGCGAAATTCGCTACCATCCTGGTAAGGCGAATGTCGTAGCCGATGCTTTGAGTCGCAAGGAACGTACTAAGCTTCATTATGTTCGTGTCCAATCTATTATTCAAGCTCAATCTGATATCCAAACCCGCATTTCTCAGGCTCAACACACTTGTGTTTTACAAGGTTTGATGGATAAGGAATTTCCTTATTACATAACACCTGCTCTTGAACTGAAGGACAATGGATCGTATTACTTCATGGACCGGTTGTGGGTCCCAAACCAAGATAATCTTCATACCTTGCTTATAGATGAAGCCCATAAGTCTCGTTATTCTGTTCATCCTGGCTCAGATAAGATGTATAAGGATCTTCGTATTCAGTATTGGTGGCCTGGTATGAAGAAAGACATTGCCTTATATGTATCAAAATGCCTTACTTATCTTAAAGTTAAGGCTGAACATCAACGTCCTTCTGGTTTATTGGTGCAACCAGAGATCCCAGTTTGGAAATGGGAAAACATTACTATGGATCTCATTACTAAACTCCTGCGCACAAAGAAAGGTCATGATGCCATCTGGGTAGTTGTTGATCGTCTTACTAAGTCAGCGCATTTCTTGCCAATCCGTGAGGATTTTTCGGCTGACAAACTTGCTAAAATCTATGTGGATGAAATTGTAGCTCGACATGGTGTTCCTTTGAACATCATTTCTGACAGAGATGCTCGTTTCACTTCTCATTTTTGGAGAACCATGCAATCTGCTATGGGGGCCCAACTTAATCTGAGCACAGCTTATCATCCGCAAACGGATGGTCAATCTGAAAGAACAATCCAGACTCTAGAGGATATGCTTAGAGCTTGTGTGATCGATTTTGGTGGTAGTTGGGATTCACATCTTCCGTTAATTGAATTCTCCTACAACAACAGTTATCACTCCAGCATCAACATGGCTCCTTTCGAGGCTCTCTATGGTTGAAAATGTCATTCACCAGTCTGCTGGAATGAGATCGGCGAGGCTCAGCTTACTGGACCTGCCCTCATTTTAGAGACAACTGATAAGATGAAAAAAGTTCGTGATAACCTTCAGACAGCTAGAAGCCGTCAAAAGAGTTACGCGGACCCAAAACGCAAGCCCTTGGATTTTCAAGTCGGTGATCGAGTATTACTTAAGGTCTCACCTTGGGAAGGTGTGATCAGATTTGGAAAGAAAGGAAAACTTGCACCTAGATACGTTGGACCATTCAAGATCGTCGAAAGAATCGGTAAGGTAGCCTACAGACTTGAGTTACCTCCTGAACTTGGAAATGTTCATCCAACCTTTCACGTGTCCAATCTCAAGAAGTGTTTAGCTGATGAGAACCTCCACATACCACTTGACGAAATTCGTGTTGATAAAACGCTGAAATTTGTTGAGAAGCCAGTGGAAATCATGGAGCGTGAAGTCAAGTGGCTCAAGCGCAAGCGCATTCCATTGGTCAAAGTTCGCTGGGAATCTAAACGTGGACCCGAGTTTACTTGGGAACGTGAAGAACAAATGAAGGCGAAGTATCCACATCTATTCCCACGAGTTTCCTCTAAATAAATTTCGGGACGAAATTTCCACAAGTAGGGGAGACTATAACACCTGTGCTTGTAATCATTGTGAATAGTTCAGTTATCAATAAAACAATGTTATTTGATCCCAATGTTTGTTTGGTTATGTTTTACATTTTTCATGTTTTGACTTTTGTTCAATTTCAAACTCTACATCGCTTTCTGGAGAATGATACGCAAACTGGTGCGTAAACGTACTGAATTTAACGCGACAAATACTCCGGAACATCAACATATACTTAACATACCTTAAATAACATTTACATAACTTAGAAATAAATTTTGAAGGCTTTGGTATGGTAAAAACTAGTTAATTCGCTTACCGGGACTAAACTTGACAAACTTCGAAAGTATGCCAATTTGAACTGTAACAGACATTCCGGAACATGACCATAAGTTAAACATACCATAAATATCCTTTAAATAGCTTAGAAATAGGCTTTGAGGGGTTCGGTGTGCTAAAATAAACGTTTGGCTCATTCAGGGACTAAAAGTGTCAAAAAGTGCATAAGTTTGCACTTTCGCGCATAACTTACGTTCTGAATACATCCGGACATCCAAAAATTTATGTAAGCACTAAAATATTTTATTTTAGTGTTTGGCATGAGAAAAATCCATTCGTCACGCAATTTGGATCGTTTTTCGCGCTTATGCGCATTCCGTCGTAATTAAGCGAACATCGCAACCGTACAGCCAAACGAACCGACATCCGAGATGTTTTCAAGCATGTTTCATGTTCCCTATGTCTTAACATCATTGTGGAGCTTGAAATTGGGATTGACGGGTGTTAGAAGTGCCGTTACGCAACGAAACAAGGTGCAGGGACTGAAAATGTAATTTTGCCAAAGTTAATGGCTTACGGACCGTAAGCCATGACCCTTACGGTCTGTAAGGGGGTCCCCAGAACAGCAAATCAGTTCAATTTGCACTTGCCTCCTCAGGATAATGAGGGGTCAATTTGCACTTGCCTCTTTAGGATAATGAGGGGCCAATTTGCACTTGCCTCTTCAGGATAATGAGGGGTCAATTTGCACTTGCCTCTTCAGGATAATGAGGGGCCAATTTGAACTTGTCTCTTCAGGATAATGAGGGGCCAATTTGTGGTGTTCCATGGAAATTGCAACAAGTGTAAGGGTGAGATTGAAGCACGTTATTCGATTAACGATCTTAACGGTTCCAACATTCCTATAAATACCCAACCCTTTCATTTACAAAAACCCACACCTTTGAAATCTGAATTTGCTCTCTAAGTTGTTGTGTTTAACACTTCATACCTGATAGTATTCGGATTCAAACCTTCCGTTCTTGGACCCTTTGTAAGTGTTCCTTCATTCTTTTGTTCTTTTAGCGTTAAAGTCAAACTTTGTTTGACTTTCTGCATTGACCAGTTTATGGTCAATGTGAAGTTCATTTGAACTTCATAATGTGAGCGTAATCACGATGGTTATAGTCCCTAGTGACTATACCTACTGATTACCACATTATCTAGGCTCAGTGACGAGTCGTAGTTTCGGCCAAAATGCGCATTCTTGCGTATTTTGTAACCAAACTACTCATAAGTATCAAAACCGTTTGTTTTGATACCAAACCTGTTTTCTAAACTTAGTTAAGAATGTTTTAACATGGTTAGCTCTTCACTTTTAGTTTAGTGCTTATATAGGGTCGTAAGGTAAGCGATCTAAACAATCGCTTATACTTTCGAACCCGACCCGTTTGGTCGATCATTAGGATCCGACCAAACACATTAGGTGACCATAGTTGTATAGGGAATAACCTTCCGAGGTTATACCTTATGGTCACATCGTTTGAGTAGTTGTATGATAGGTAGTATATATGCCTTAGGTAAATTACCAAAATACCCTTTGAACACCAAAATTCATTTTAAGCATATGTAACATAACTTTTGGTATCTAAACTGATTTGGCAACAATATTAGACATGTTAAGGCATATTTTACTTATCATAGGGCTAGTTAGGCGTTCCGAACGCGTTTTACGCGAACGACGCGTTAAAGTAGCATAAGCTACCTAAACGGGTCGTAATGGGTCGTAAGCACTTAGGTTAGGTTTCATTTTAGTATGTGGGCTTTGTTAAACCATATTACATGAGTTTCCATACTCATTTGGTTTACGAACACTCATTCTATCCAATCCTCTGATTTTAGGTCCGGTATATTAACATAGTTACCTATATTAGGTGCCGTTTGATATCCGTGATCTCTAGCATTGTTTGGTTGTTACTCAAGGACTACTAAGCAATCTCAAGTGAGTACATAGACCCCTCTTTTACTGTTTTCAAACTATTTTGGGGTGAAACACATGTGCCTACTTGTTACTTTCGTGCCTTTCATGTTTTCATATCATATGCTTATTATGTTCATTAGTACATTATAGTACATGATTTCGTTACATTTTATGCTATGTATGTCCATTGTGTGCATACTTAGTACATCGTTTTACATTACATTTTATGCTATGTATGTCCATTGTGTGCATACCTAGTACATCGTTTTACATTACATTTCACGCTATGTATGTTCATTTGATTACATACTTAGTGCATTGTTTTCACATGCTTACATTTTTTGTATGACATTTGGTTTGTTTAAATGGGACAAAAATACATTCATTAACATTGATCACGTCATTCGTTAGTAGGTAGTGGTACCATAGGAATTGACAACTCCCGTTCCTGAACCCTAGGTTTGTTTGGGTGGAAGGAATGACCGAATTCGATAAACATAACACAGATAAACCTTTAATTTGTTTAAAGGTCTATCACCACAGTCACAAGGCTTGAATGTATGCATTTTCACAATACCGCATAGATGTTTGTATCAGTATAGCATGCATTTGTTCCACAAAAAATAACTTTGACTTAAACTATGTTTAATTCAATACCCTGTTTTTGTGCATTTTACCTATGGCTTAGTTGATATATTTCACATGCCATACATGATATTTTGGATACACATTATATGATTTACATTAAACATAAACATTTTTGACATTGATATACACATTTGGTGGTTTACATTAGACATGGACATTTTGATATGGTTTACACAATAACACTTGACAATTGATTTATACATGAACAAATTTACATTGGTGGTTGGTTTGGGTAAATGATTTGAGTAACGAGGCGTGTGTAATATGATACAAACATGGTGGATACGCCGCTGGTACTTCCTATATATAAGTGTTTGTATAATATTACATATCGTAGCGTTATTTAAATCATTTCAGTATAGACATATTACATTTTACACAAATAACATATTCTTCACAAGACATTGTTTTACAAAAACAGTTTATTTTATACAACTCATTTTACTTGGTTATTTCATTAACCATACACCTTTCTTTTATATAATCTGATTTCTTATCGAGTTTTCATACGATTTATAAAAGAAAACATTTAACAAGATTCATGACTAATTTTTATTAAACCTTTCTTCTAAAACCCAAGTCATGAATCATATTTTCACAAAACCTATGTATCTCACAGGCATTTTTATGCTGACGTACCTATTTTCACATGTGTTTTCAGGAGCTGTCGCTTAGGATGATGATCGTGACACTAGGGCGGACCTGTGCTTTAGAGACTTAAAATAAAGATAGTACTAGTTTAATTACGTTCTGAACTCTTTATTTCCTGTTTTGAGACAATGTAACACTCTTGTTTGATAAATAAAATGTAACTTTAATTTCCATGGTTGTGAAACAATAATTCTGTTACAACACTCCCCGACGTTTCCGCCACGATTTGATGTTTTACGTGGTCGGGGTGTGACATATAGGTTGCGGATCTTGTAAAAAAAGGCCTAAATTGTGAGAAGGGTAAGAAAGAATCTAGGGGCAATATAGTCTTTTAAACCCACTAGAAATTAGGTAATGCACATGTAACTTCCCCCCGTCTTTTTTAAACGTCAATAACTTTTTGCACGTAACTTTTTTTTTTAAAAAATACACCATAATAACGAGCGTTTTTTTATCTTTAATACGAGTACCATATTGCTATACTTATATAGAGAAAAAAATATGTTTCGATCAGATGTTTAGTCAATGAATGGTGTTATATACTTGCTGAATGGTGTTATATACTTGCTAAATGGTTTATATACTTACTGAATGGTGTTATATACTTGCTGAATGGTGTTATATACCTGCTGAATAGTGTTATATACTTACTGAATGGTGTTATATACTTGTTGAATGCTGAATGGTGTTATATACTTGCTGAATGGTGTTATATACTTGCTGAATGGTGTTATATACTTACTGAATGGTGTTATATACTTGCTGAATGGTGTTATATACTTCCTATAATTAAGGTGGCGGTTATGGGAAGTTTTTAATTAATTGAATTAATGATAAAATTATTTGTTTACCCTTTTCAATTAATTTAGATCTAATGGCTGAGATTCTTTCTTACCTTTCTGACACTTTTGGTCTTTTTTACAATAACCTTACCCTATATATATATATATATATATATATATATATATATCACTTTGGAATACAAAGTTATTGATTGTTGCAAATGAGTGGTCAAAGAATTCTGTAGTTAAGGGTAATGGAGTTTTTGGTTTATATGTTGAATGCTTAGCTCAACTCATTTAACATTCAGTGTTGACATCTCTATTTATAGAGAGTCTGGGTCATGAATAAACATTGTTTATTCATGCACTTGCTTTGCGCAAGCTTTGCACAAAGTAGCTTTTTTGGCATATTCATTTAATCCATGGATGTCAACTTGCTACTTTTCAAGTGTGTCAGGGCCTTATCTCTAAGACAAGTTGGCTCATCAGAAATTCTGAAATTCTGATGGCCAGCTTACCAGAATTCTGTTGAGTTTGATCATTGATGATCAGAGTTTACAAGATTTTGGATTTATCATCAAACTCATCAGAATGGCATTTTCTGACCGTTTTCTTTTGTCTTGATCACTGAAAATTAAAGAAACTTCTCATACTTCAATGTGAGAAGAAATACCAACAACAAAACTATCAAGAGAAGAGAATACTTCAATGTGAACGCCATAAGAGTGATATTGAGTGATAATAATTTTTATATAAAGATCAAAAAATGATAGTTTATGTGGCTACACGAGTCAGGACCCTTACATATATAACTATATACATTAAATACACCAGTTATCAACATCCATATATCCCCTAAATTGCGTTATTAATGTGGATTCTGTAATTAAAAAAATTTAACACAATATTTCACAAACAAGTTGTATTCTGATCAGTGTTGGTGAAGCTTGAGATTTCCGACCGGGTGGTCGAAAACGTATATACCTAAAAAGTTATAAAACTGGGGGCTCGAAAATGTATATACCTAAAAAAATATATATGAAAAAATACATATCGAGCACTACACTACTGAGAAAAAAGTTCAGGGGGTCGGGCGCCCCCTCCCCCAACCCCCAAAGTTGCACCCATGATTCTGATAAGAAGATGACGTATTTTAGCGTTGTATTCGACATTATTGTGTCCCCATACAGATGTAAAAAGGTGACATGACCCATTAATCAGAATTATTTAAATACTAATACATGGTAACTCCATTAATAATAGTAAACAATAACTTCATGAGCTTAAAAAATCTGAAACATGTTCGAGAACATGGAAGTGATGCACAACTAGCTGATTATCTCGTGAGTGGGTGAACTTAAATATAAATAATCCATTATAAGACAGTGTAATGCATTTGGGAAAATATTTAATACATATGATCAAACTTGATATTTAATACATCTGATCACACTTTCTAAAAAGCATTAGAGAAAATTGCCCAGATAGTCCCTGTGGTTTCCCCATTTTTCACTTGTATTCCCTAACTTTCTAAAATTAAAGTTATAGTCCTCAACTTTTGCAATTTCGTTCCCGAATAATCCCTGGCGCGGATGGGGTTAGTTTTCTCAGTTAAGAAGTGTATGTGAAATGACCTTAATACCCTCACCCTTACCTTTCTCTCGCATTCTCTCTGTTTCTTCTCCACTGCTTCTCTCTATTCTTCTCTGGCGACATTTAGGCTACCGCTGCTCAAAGGAAATGTTGGTGCATCCGTCTGTCGTCTACGTCTTGTATCTAGTCTTGTTTAGTATAGGATAGATCAGGGCACGAGAATCAAGAGATTGTATATTAGCCTGATTCCACCCGAAACCTCATTAGCCTGATTCCGCTCGAAACCTCATTATCTTAATTCCGCCCAAAACCCATATATATGCTGATTTCGCTCGTAGTGGTTTAGTTTGATTTCGCTCTTGATGTATATGCTGATTTCGCTCCTGATGATCATGCATGTTGGAGCGAAATCAGGATAACTATAAATAGTGTGTCAGTTAGAGCGAAATCAACATAGTTGTTTAGGTGATTGTCTTCCGGTGAGCCACGAAGTGCTGCCGAAGTGTTGAATTGATTGTAAACGTCATCAAAATCAATAGAATCAACAGTTATAAGTGAATACTCGGTGAATTGAACCTGATTTGTCTGTTTCCGTCGTTCAAATCAGGAAAAGTTCTTCTGATAGACTTAATTGGGTCCGAACACGATCCTACAAGTGGTATCAGAGCTAAGGACGAAGAGCTCTTGCCAATTCAGCCAAAAATTCTGTTTTTCTACACCTTCTACACTGTCTTTTGCTAATTGACCGGGAAAAAGTTGTCGAATTGATCTAAATTTTGCACAATATGCTCGGAATAGTAATCTAATAAAGCCTTGAAAATATCAGAAGTTAATTCAAACTAAAATTGAACATTTTGCTAATTCCGCTTGAAACGAATTCGAAGAATCATGACGTCACGGTGATTTCGCTCCAAATTAAGGTTTGATTTCGCTCAGAAACTTGATTTCGCTCCAGGATACATCTTGATTCCGCTCCAAACTTCTGATTTCGGTCGAAGTTTGATTTTAATTCCGCTCCAAAACGTAATTTCGCTCCAGACTACATTGTGATTTCGCTCAAGAATACATTGTAATTTCGCTCCAGGGTAATTGGTGATTTCGCTCCTGAGTATATTCTAATTTCGCTCCAGGACACTTTCTGATTTCGCTCTTGTTGAACTTGTTGATTTCGCTCCAACCAGTGATCTCATTTACGTTGTGAAATTTTTTTAAATCTGAAAAATGGACGAAGAATTCTACAATGCATTCGCTACTCCAGTTACCCCGATCACTATTGCACGGACAACAATGCTAGAAAACGAAACGGGAACAATGCAAAAACCATCCAAGCTCATGAACATTGAAGAATATAAGGGTTGGGAAGGTCGTTTCGAGAACTGGGTACAAGCAAACTATCTAGATGCTTGGGAATGTGTGGAAACTAAGTATGTGAGACCGACAAATGATGATGAGGAGATTATTCCTCTTAAAGATATGAGTGCTGAAAACAGAAAGAAATACAAAGATGAGAATATGATGCTAAATCTGCTACAACAAGCTGTAAAGGAAGACATTATGGTATTATTGCAACACAACAGAAGTTCTTATTCAATTTGGAAAGCGTTGCGATCAAAGTTTGTTGGTAGTTAGGAGATGGTCAAGAACAAGAAATCACTTCTGAAGAAAGAGTTTGATTTGTTTCGAGGGTTGAAAAATGAAAGCACAAAGCAAATTATTGAAAGATATTGCAATCTTTTAGCCAACATGAGAAGATTAAACATCGAAAAAGATAATGAAGAGTTGATTGAAAAACTTGCAGATGCGTTACCACACGAGACTTTGGGGAACATATCTCATGATGCTAAGAAACAAGAAAGGGTTCAGCAATCTGACACTTAGCAAATTTATTGAGAAGTTGGAAGCTCAAGAGATGGAGCAACGAAAGATTATTCGAATGAAGGATTTCGATGGTGAAGAGGATATCAGGTTGTACTACAAAGCAGGGTGAATGAGAAATCCACAAATTTATCTTCAAAAGTGGAAACTGCTTACAATGCCAAAAATTCAACCGGAAGTTCATCAAAAGGATCAAGCAGCAACACAAGTTTCTCATCATTTCCAGCATTTGATCCAAACATTTCAGCAACAAAGAATGGAAGAAAACTTCAGTGCAATATTGTATTAAATCTTGAGAATGATCAAGATTATTCAGATGAAGTTGCTAAAACTCAAATGTCTTTATTGGGAATGGTTTTAGAATCTTACAGTTGTTTTGTTGCAGGTCGTATCGGAAATCTAATTCTAACAAAGGAGGATTACGACTAGATAGATGCTGAAGAGATGGAGCTGATGGACATAAAATGGTGTTTGGCCAGCGTGTTAAGGAGAGCTGAGAAATTCAAGCAGATCATTGGGAGAGATGATCTTCGTGAGGCTAACGTTTCTACTTTAGGTTTTGACAAATCTAAAGTCACTTATTTTCGTTGCAGGGAGAAGGGTCACTTCAAGAGAGAGTGCACCAACCGTGAAGCAAGTGGAGCTCAGAATCCTTTCAACAACAACAATGATTAGTATCGAAAAGCCATCTACCATCAAGTTGCTCAACAACCATCTCAACACCATCAACATCAAGCTCAAACTACACATGGAAGAAATGTGATTGAAGATTCTGGAAAGAGAGCTTGTGTGGTTAACCAAGATGATAAGAAGTCATTCAACTGGGATAAATATGTCTCAGCTGATGGAAAAGCCTATTTGATCGATCAAGATGATGAAAAGCTACCTGAGGGTTTTAGCTGGGAGAATTTCACTTGGGATGATTATATTCCTGATCAAACCATAGCTCATACAGCTAACAAAGCTTTCGTTGCAAGAATTTAAGAAGATAGTGATGATGATGGAACTAAGTATTATGCACGAAGAATGGCAGAACATCTGAAGATGATGGCTGAAAGCGATAGTGAAGATGAAAAATCCAAGAAGAAAAAGAAAAAGGTAAAGACACCAGTGAGTAGTGATGATGAATCAGTACCGGTTCTAAGGCAAAAAGTGAAAGAAGTTCCAAAGTTCGAGATTAATGAAGAAGCCATTGCAAAGAAAAGTCCAGTGGTTTGTGAAAATTGTGAAGCTGTAAAGAAACAGAACAGTTCTTTGATTCACAATATGAACAGATTAAAGGAGTCTTATGATGTGCTCAACAAAGCAATGAATATGTACAACGACACAAGTGAAGAGCAAGCTACTGCAATGAAGACACTTCAAGGAGCGTTCATGGTCAAGCAGAAAATTGTGAACAACTATATCGAGAAGTGTGCTGCTCTTAAACAGAAACTTGAGCTACAGAGAATTGAAACTGAAAGAGTTAATCGTTTGTTGAAGAGTTACTCATGTTCGTCTTATGTCATTGACATGATTTATCCGACAGCTGAAAGCTTGAAGGCGTTTGAGGACAATGAAGTAACCAAAGAAAAGAAAGTTTCAGAAGAAAAGGTTGAAGTAAAGACTCCTGAAAAGAAGAAGAAAGACACTGAAAAGATAGACGCATAAGCAATGACCTTGTCACGTTGCATTAACACACATCCAAGACCTTGAATGGATGCGTTGCAATAGACCACAAAATAGTCCGTGCCCTCTGGCAATGAAAGGATAGGCGCGCATCAGAGCCTATCTTTTAAGTGCTGAAAAGCGGTTTCCTGAGTGCTACCCCAACGGTAGGTGACACCCTTCTGTATCAGTAGTGTAAGCGGCTGCGCACTCTTCGAGAAGTCTTTGATAAACCTTCTATAGTATCTTGCCAAACCCAGGAATTGGCATATTTCCGTTGGCGTACGCGGTGCAGGCCAGTTCTTAATCGAGTCTACCTTGGATGGATCCACATGAATCCCGTCCTTGTTTACCACGTGGCCTAGAAAGTGGACCTCACAAAGCCAGAAGTCGCATTTCGAAAACTTGGCGTAGAACTGTTCTGTTCGAAGGAGTTTCAAAATGAGTCGTAAATGCTGCTCGTGTTCCTCCTGACTCTTAGAGTAGATCAGGATGTCGTCGATGAAGACAATCACAAACTTGTCCAAGTAAGGTTTGCACACCCTGTTCATAAGATCCATGAAGACTGCAGGTGCGTTTATTAACCCGAATGGCATAACTAGAAACTCGTAGTGGCCGTAGCGAGTTCTGAATGCTGTTTTGGAGACGTCCTCATCCCGGACTCTCAGCTGATGGTAGCCTGACCTCTGATCTATCTTCGAATAATAGTTCAACCCTTGCAATTGGTCGAACAGGTCGTCGATGCGTGGAAGAGGATAGCGATTCTTCACGGTCACTTTGTTGAGCTCATGGTAGTCGATAGACATCCTGAAGGTACCGTCTTTCTTTTTCACAAATAGCATTGGAGCTCCCCAAGGCGAAGAGCTAGGACGAATGAAACCCTTATCCAAGAGTTCTTGCAGTTGTTTGGATAGTTCTTCCAATTCTGATGGGGCTAAGCGATACGGTGCACGAGCTATTGGTGCTGCTCCTGGAGCTAGCTCGATCTGGAATTCGGCCTGGCGATGAGGCGGTAGCCCAGGTAAATCTTCAGGAAACACTTGAGGAAAATCACGTACAACTGGGATATCCTCTAATCTCTTCTCCTTCGTTGATGCGTCAGTAACGAGTGCCAAAATGGCAGTGTGGCCCTTTCGTAAACACTTCTAGGCCTTCAGGAAGGAGATGATGCCAACCACGGCACCACCCTTGTCGCCTTGGACTTCGAGAGGTTCTTTGCCAGAACGGGGAATACGAACAATCTTCTCCTTGCATAGGATCTCTGCTTGTTGTTGGGATAACCAATCCATCCCAATGACGATGTCGAAACTACCCAGAACTATAGGGATAAGATCGATAGAAAAGGTCTGACCAGCTAAAACGATGTTACAACCCTTGACTATGTGCGTGGCTTCTAAACTCTTACCATTAGCTAACTCTACGACGTGCTTGGTGTTTAAGGGTGTTGGTGTACGCTTTAACAATTGACTAACTTTTTGAGACACATAACTGGTATCCACACCCGAATCAAACAATACAGTAACATAAAAGTCGTTGAGAAGAAACTTACCCATCACCACGTTAGGATCATTCCTTGCATCACCCTGACCCAGCACAAATGCTTGACCCCTAGCGTCGTTGTTATCATTGTTTCCACCGTTGTTGTTCACATTGCCCTGATTATCGTTGTTGTTCTGGTTCTGGTTTAACTAGGGGCAGTCTCGCTTGAAGTGGCCTTCAGCACCACACTGATAGCATCCCCTGTTGCCTCGCTGCTGTTATTGCTGCTGGTTTCGTGGAGCTAGTGGTTGTTGTTGCTGGTTCTGGTTCGCAGGTCATGAGCTCCTGCAATCTTTCGCTTCATGACCCATCTTGAGACATCTCTGGCAACGACCCTTGTTGCACTGGCCATTGTGGTGCCTGTTGCATGTATTGCACCTTGGGAGGTTTCCTCGATATCCACCCTGCCTTTGACTACCAGAGGATTGCTGACCGAGGTTCTGGTAGTTATCAGTCTTTCGCTGCTGTGCCTGGGACTGAGCTGTAGCTGAACCCTTGCTGGAATCCCCATCCCATTTCCGCTTGTTGTCACTAGGAGTAGCGGAAGTAGTAGCATTAGTAGCACCGATACGTTTAGGCAGCCTGTTCTGTTCCACTGCCTGATCTGTGAGGCGATGAGCAAGACGTGTAATATCCTGGATATTATCAAGGTTGGCCGATGTCACATGAATTTGAATTTCTGGTGCTAGCCCTTTGAGATACAACTCAATACGCTTGATAGGAGGGTCCACCATAGTTGGACACAAGATGGCCAGCTCGTTTGACCTCTTTGTATATGCTTCAATCTCCACCCCACCATTTTCAGATTAAAGAATTCCACCTCCAACTTGTGGATGTCATCACGAGTGCAGTATTCCCGCTTGATTAGTTCCTTGAAATCGTTCCAAGGGGTGGCGTTAGCAGCTGCCCGCCCTAACATCTGAACTTGCGCATTCCACCAAGTCAGCGCAATGCCTTCTAGAGTACCAGTGGCGTACTTCACCCTGCGAGCCTCAGGGCATTCACACATCTCGAAAATGGACTCGAGCTTTTCAAACCAATGGAGGAGTCCAACTGCTCCTTCAGTGCCACTGAATGTGCTAGGACGACAGTCCATGAAATTCTTGAAAGTGCAAACAGGTTGCTGAACGTGTTGACCTGTTGTGTATAAGAACAGGACAAGGTTTTACACAAGAATTGGTTTAGGAGTGTAGGATCTAAAGATCCTAGAGTGAGTTTGCGACTGCAGAGTATACCTCCTGCTTGTGCGGCTGCAAGTGCCGCAACAACTTGTTCGTTAATCAGAGCCGTCAACTGGGCTTGAGTCATGTTAACGCGTCCACTCATGATCTTCATATCAAAGGGAACATAAGTGAGAGAGGTTCGTGAAAAAATGCGATGACAGAAGGGAGTACGCACATAAGTGTTCTTAAGCAATAGTCGTTATGTGTATCTAAGCATACCATGAGCAAAGTTCTATGTAATATAACAAGTAGGCAATAAAACTTAAACCATATCACCTAGAATGCGGAGCCTTGCACATGGAGCGAAGCGTCGTTGTGGATCGTTGAGCACTGTACAGGTTATAGTCTGGTTTTAACAAAACTTTTTCCCTTATTAAAACAAAGTTCGCTATAACCAATCGCTCTGATACCAATCTGTCACACCCTGAAAATCCACATGCGGAGTATCACCGCTTGGAGGCGTGACATGACCAGGATCAAGCCACCAATCATATTGAACATTATAAGTATTAAGTAAAAATCATTTATCAATACGAAAGGTGTTCAAAACCAAACCTAATCAAGTGTGTAGCGGAAGCATAAATGTAAAACCCAACTCAAGTAATAAGTTTGAAATGTCATAAATGTTTAACATGGCATCCACGATCCATGTCCACAACGACTGCGCCTCCCAGTGCAAGCTCCATGAGTACCTATCGACCTGCAAGGCATGTAACAACGAGTCAACAACAAAGTTGAGCGAGTTCACAGTTGGTTGTTTAGTTATAGTATTCGTTTCGTAATTCTCAAGTTCGTTTTGTAAACCATGTATCGTATTTATTTGTATCGCGGCCCTCCAGGCATGTTTGCGAAGATTAGTGGGGGCTTCCCATGTATTCTAGACTAGTTGTATTTGTATCGCGGCCCTCCAGGCATGTGTGAGAAGATTAGTATTCGTATCGCGGCCATTCCAGGCATGTGTGCGAAGATTAGTGGGGGCTTCCCATGTGTTACTAGTCTAGCTGTATCTATAAGTGACCTTTCCCTAACGAGGTCAGTGGTACGTATTCCCGTAATGATAAAAGTACAAGTAATCATTCAATCTCATTCCCAACCCCGGGAATCACATGCCTTGGTAAGAGTGTGAACTCACCTTGGTTTGCTCGACAGATCAACAAAATGGTCACTTGAGTTATATGTGGTCAACCACGTCCGGTTAAAGAAGAGAGTAAGTGTGACACCCCAGGAAAACCAGTGAATGATACAACTTACCTAGCTTCCTCAGTAAACGCATGCTAAATTTCGGGACGAAATTTCTTTTAAGTTGGGGATAATGTGACAACTCGAACTTTCAACTTTCACTTTCGCATTTAATGCACGTTAACTTTGACTGTTTAAGTATTTGACTTGATTGACTTGTAATGTACACGTTGTGATATAATAAAGTGTCTTGTGATTTGCATGATTATGTGTTTGATTGTATAACTTGAAATCTGTTGATAAACTTAAACTGTTAACACTTGAACAACCCGACGAAACACAAGTGTGTTTCGCCAAGCACAACTCGACGAATCAGAGTTGTGATTCGCCAAGGACCACTCAACGAAACAAGCCTGTTTCGCCAACTCAGTCTCGACGAAATAGAACTTGATTCGCCGGCCCAGATTCGTTGAGGCCCAGCTACGGGCCCATTACGGTAAAACACGTATATACACACACCCAGACCTATGTTTGATACGTTTTGGCAAAACAAGAAAACCCTAGAGCTTTCTCAGTGTGACGGCAACCTTGAAGCCCTCTAGATCAATCCCGTTCTTGCTTTCGTCTATTCTGGTTAGTGTGATTAGTCCGTAAATCGTTTTGTGTGTTCATGTTATTGTTGACAATGATAAAGTGTGTATGATTGATGACGTTTTTGTGAATCGGTTATGAATGGTATTGATCGGCTATCATGTTTTGTTCGGATTGTTTGCATGATGTATTAGGGATATCTTGTAAACAAGTGTGGATTAAATCATTAGTCATTGATGTGTATGGAATCGGCTAGCATATGTGAACCGGATAACGTACTTTGTTAAATTATTAAACTAGGGTTCGGGATAGACACGAATAACGAATCGTAACATGATGATTAAGTGATTATATGTGGAACGATTTGTGTATGATTACTGATTGGTGATGATCATGATGGATGTTCTTGACGGCTGTTTTAGATAGTTAGGGTTTCTGTGATTAAATCCGTAACTGACTTGTGTTGACGTAACTGCTGCCTTGACGAAATAGAATGTTTGACGAAATAGATTGTTTGACGAATTAGAATGTTTGATGAAACTGGATTTGATTCGCCAAGGGGGTTTGACGAAATAGAGGAAGTGTTTCGCCAAAGGTTGTCAACGAAACAGAATCTTGTTTCGTCAAAAGGGTAGTTGACGAAACACATTGTGTTTCGCCAACCTGTGATTCGTCAACTTGGTTAACTGCACAGTAACTTAGTTAGATTCTGTTAGAAGTTAACTGTATTAACTAACTGCTGTTAAGTGATGTGCATGACTTATGTGATAACGGTTACATACTAGTACTTCTATGATCATACCTATACGTGAACAACTTGGATATAAACTGATTATGCATACGTACGTATTTAGGACGTGATTGATTTACTTCGAGTACATACTTAGCATACCGAGCAAACCCAAGGTGAGTTCACATAGTCAAGGCATGGGTTCCCGGGTGGGAATGGGATTGAATGACTTATTGTATATACTCGGATGATAGAATCTAACGACAAGATACGACTAGACTAGTAACAACTATTGAACTGATCTTCGCACACCTGCCAAGGGTTGGCCGCGATATTATGACTGACCTCGCATACCTGCCTTAGGAAGGCCGCGAACTAAATTTACTAATCTTCGCACACCTGCATGGGAGGCCGCGATACAAATAAACCTAGTCTCGAATACTTGGGAAGAACATCCCCTAATATCTTCGCATACCTGCCTGGGAGGCCGCGATGGAAACTGATACGATATATGACCTAACGAACGAACATACTACTACTCACACTATACTATTACTGAACTGTTAACTGTGAACTCGCTCAACTAGTTGTTGACTCTCTGCTGCATGCCTTGCAGGACCTTAGGTACTTATGGAGCTTGCACTAGGAAGGAGCAGGTCGTTGTGAAACATGGATCGTGGATGTCATGTTAAAACGTTTAAACAATCAAACTTAACATTACTTTGGGTTTACATTTACATACTTTGGATTTTCATTATTACGCTTCCGCTATTGATACTATGTTTGGTTTAGAACATCAATTGTATTGAATTGGGTTTTGCAAACTATCTTATTGATATTATGCTATGTTCAATATGATTGATGGCTTGATCCTGGTCATGTCACGCCTCCAAGCGGTGGTACTCCGCGTGTGGATTTTGGGGGTGTGACAGATTGGTATCAGAGCCATTGGTTATAGAGAACTTGGTTTTAATATGGGAAAAACGTTTTTATTAAAACCAGACTATAACCAGAACAGTGCTCTCAACGATCCACAACGACGCTTCACTCCACGTGCAAGACTCGACATCCTAGGTAATATGGTTTATGTTTATTGCCTACATGCTAGAACTATATAGAACTTTGCTCGTAGTATGCCTAGATACACATGACCCTATTACATGAGAATACCTATGTGCTTACACTCTTCTGTCATCGCACTACTCGCGAACCTTTCTCATTTACTCTACTTTTACTATGAAGATCATGTCTGGACGTGTGAACATGACTCAAGCCCAGTTGACGGCACTTATCAATGAACGAGTAGCTGCGGCACTTGCAGCTGCACCAGCAGGTCAAAACGCTTCACAACCTGTCTGCACATTCAAGAACTTCATGGACTGTCGTCCAAGCACTTTCAGGGGCACCGAGGGGGCAGTGGGACTCCTCCATTGGTTTGAAAAGCTCGAGTCGGTATTTGAGATGTGTGAATGCCCTGAGACTCGCAGGGTCAAGTACGCCACTGGCACGTTGGAAGGGATTGCGCTAACTTGGTGGAACGCGCAAGTTCAGATCCTAGGGTTGGCAGCTGCTAACGCCACACCTTGGGAAGATTTCAAGGAACTGATCAAACGAGAATACTTCACACGTGATGACATCCACAAGTTGGAGTTGGAACTGTATCATCTGAAAATGACGGGGTCAGAAATCGAAGCTTATACGAAACGGTCAAACGAACTAGGCATCTTGTGTCCAACGATGGTGGACCCTCCAGTTAAGCGCATTGAGTTATATCTCAAGGGGCTTGCGCCAGAGATTCAGAGCCACGTGACGTCGGCTAACCTCAACAACATCCAAGACATTCAGCGTCTTGCTCATCGACTCACCGATCAGGCAGTGGAACAGAACAAGCTGCCAAAACGCATCAGTGCTACCACTACTGCTGTCACTACTTCTGCTACTCCCAGTGACAACAAGAGAAAATGGGAGGGGGATTCCAGCAAGGGATCAGTTTCTGTTCAGTCTCAAGCACAGCAGCGCAAGACTAATGACTACCAGAGTCCGAATCAGCAATCATCAGGCAGTCAGGGGCAGAGTGGATATCGGGGAACTCACCCATGGTGTAGCAGGTGCAACAAACACCACAGTGGAAGATGTCGCAGGGAACGTTGTCAAAGATGCCTCAAGATGGGTCATGAGGCTAAGGATTGTAGAAGCTCACGGCCAGCAAACCAGAACCAGCAACTCCCACCGCCAGCTCCACAGAACCAGCAGCAGCAGCCACAGCGTGGAAACCGGGGATGTTTCCAGTGTGGGGCTGAAGGCCACTACAAACGTGATTGCCCTCAATTGAACCAGAACCAGAATCGCAACAACAACAATAACCAGGGCAACGGGAACAACAATAACGGGGGAAACAACAACAACAACAATGGCAACGAAGCTCGGGGTCGTGCTTTTGTGCTGGGTCGGGGCGACGCAATGAATGATCCCAATGTGGTTATGGGTAAGTTTCTTCTCGAAGATATTTATGTTACTGTCTTATTTGATTCGGGTGCTGATACAAGTTATATGTCCTTGAAAATGAGTAAATTGTAAAACGTACACCAACACCCCTAAACACCAAACATGTCGTAGAGTTAGCAAATGGTAAAAGTGTAGAAGCCGCACTTGTAATCAAGGGTTGTAGCATCGTTTTAGCTGGTCAGACCTTCTCGATTGATCTTATACCCATAGTTTTGGGTAGTTTCGACGTCGTCATCGGTATGGATTGGTTATCCCAACATCACGCAGAAATTTTATGCAAGGAAAAGATCATTCATATTCCTCGCTCTAGTCAAGAACCTCTTGAAGTTCAAGGCGACAAGAGTGGTGCTGTGGTTGGCATCATCTCTTTCTTAAAGGCGCAGAAATGTTTATGAAAGGGGCACACTGCAATTCTGGCACTTGTCATTGACGCATCAACAAAGGAAAAGAAGCTGGGGGATATTCCAGTTGTACGTGACTTTCCTCAGGTGTTTCCTGAAGATTTACCCGGTTTACCGCCTCACCGCCAGGTCGAATTCCAGATTGAGTTAGCTCCTGGAGCAGCACCAATAGCCCGCGCACCGTATCGTTTAGCTCCAACCGAACTGGAAGAGCTGTCGAAGCAGTTACAAGAGCTCTTGGAAAAGGGCTTTATTCGTCCAAGCTCATCGCCTTGGGGAGCTCCAGTACTTTTCGTGAAAAAGAAGGATGGCACTTTCAGGATGTGCATCGACTACCGTGAACTGAACAAGGTGACGGTGAAGAACCGTTATCCTCTTCCGCGTAAAGACGACTTATTCGACCAGTTGCAGGGGTCGAGTTACTACTCCAAGATAGACTTGAGGTCAGGGTATCATCAGCTGAGAGTCCGGGATGAGGACGTCTCCAAAACCGCATTCAGAACTCGCTACGGTCACTACGAGTTTCTTGTCATGCCATTTGGGTTAACGAACGCGCCTGCCGTATTCATGGATCTTATGAACAGGGTGTGCAACCCCTTTCTTGACAAGTTCGTCATTGTTTTTATCGACGACGTTTTGATTTACTCCAAGAGTCAGGAGGAGCACGAACAACACCTACGATTGATTTTGGAACTGCTACGAAAGGAGAAATTGTACGCCAAGTTTTCTAAATGCGACTTCTGGCTTCGTGAAGTCCACTTCTTAGGCCATGTGGTGAACAGGGATGGGATTCATGTCGATCCATCCAAGGTAGATTCGATCAGGAACTGGCCTGCACCGCGTACACCAACGGAAATACGCCAATTCTTGGGCTTGGCGGGTTACTACAGACGGTTTATCAAAGACTTCTCCAAGATCGCACAGCCGCTTACACTACTGACACAGAAGGGTGTCACCTACCGTTGGGGAGGTCCCCAGGAAACCGCTTTTCAGTACCTAAAGGATAGGCTTTGCAGCGCACCTATTCTCTCACTGCCAGAGGGCACGGATGATTTTGTGGTTTATTGTGACGCATCGATACAGGGGCTTGGTTGTGTATTGATGCAACGGGATAAAGTTATTGCCTACGCTTCTCGTCAACTCAAGGTTCACGAACGGAACTACACGACGCACGATTTAGAGCTGGGAGCTGTTGTTTTCGCGCTTAAGATATGGCGACACTACCTGTACGGTACCAGGTGCACGATTTACACCGATCATAGGAGTCTCGAGCATATCCTTAAGCAAAAGGATTTGAACATGCGTCAACGAAGATGGGTTGAACTTCTGAACGATTACGAATGCGCCATCAAGTATCATCCAGGCAAAGCCAATGTTGTGGCTGACGCTCTCAGTCGGAAAGACACCCTACCTAGGCGCGTACGAGCTTTGCAGCTCACTATTCAGTCCAGTCTTCCTGCACAGATACGAACTGCTTAGATCAAAGCATTGAAACCCGACAACGTCAAAGCTGAAGCCTTACGCGGCTCAAGGCAACGAATGGAACAAAAGGAAGACGGTGCCTACTATGTAACGGGGCGTATTTGGGTCCCACTCTATGGCGGTTTACGAGAACTTGTGATGGATGAAGCACACAAGTCTCGCTACTCGGTACATCCAGGTTCGGATAAAATGTACCATGACATCAGAACTACTTATTGGTGGCCTAGCATGAAGGCCCACATAGCTACTTACGTCGGCAAGTGTTTGACATGTGCAAAAGTCAAAGTGGAGTATCAGAAACCAGCGGGCCTACTTCAGCAACCAAAGATACCGCAATGGAAATGGGAAGAAATTTCCATGGATTTTGTTACAGGCCTACCTAGATCCCAGTGTGGGAATGACACTATATGGGTGATCGTGGATCGACTCACCAAGTCTGCACACTTCCTGGCTATAAAGGAAATAGATAAGTTCTCCACTCTCGCAGACATCTATCTTAAAGAAGTTGTTTCGAGGCACGGGGTGCCCATCTCCATCATTTCGGATCGGGATGCACGATTCACGTCAGAGCTATGGCAAGCGATGCATAAATCTTTCGGCTCACGGTTAGACATGAGCACAGCGTATCACCCTCAGACGGATGGGCAGTCTGAGCGAACGATCCAAACTCTTGAAGACATGCTTCGGGCATGTGTTATTGATTTCGGCAACGGCTGGGAAAAGCACCTCCCTTTGGTGGAGTTCTCATACAATAACAGCTATCACACCAGCATACAAGCCGCTCCATTCGAGGCATTGTACGGTCGTAAATGCCGGTCACCTCTCTGTTGGGCAGAGGTGGGGGATAGTCAGATCACGGGTCCGGAGATTGTAGTGGACGCCACAGAAAAGATTGCACAAATACGACAACGCATGGCGGCAGCACGCGACCGTCAGAAAGCATACGCGGATAAGCGTAGGAAGCCATTGGAATTTCAGGTCGGGGACCGGGTTTTACTTAAAGTCTCACCCTGGAAGGGTGTGGTACGTTTTGGCAAACGGGGCAAACTAAATCCGCGGTATGTCGGACCGTTCGAGATCATTGAGAAAATAGGCAAAGTGGCCTACAAGCTAAACCTACCAGCTGAACTCGGGGCAGTTCACAATGTTTTTCACGTGTCGAATCTGAAGAAGTGCCTGTCAGATGAGACCCTCATAGTTCCTTTTAAGGAACTCACTATCGACGAGCGGTTGCAGTTCGTCGAGGAGCCAGTTGAAATCACGGACCGGGATGTTAAGGTCCTCAAAAACAAGAGAATCCCTCTTGTTCGAGTTCGTTGGAATTCCCGTCGTGGCCCAGAGTACACCTGGGAACGCGAAGACAAGATGACAGAAAAGTATCCCCAGTTATTCGGAACCAATGCAACCACTACTGAGGTTGAAGCTACTACCACGGAATTTCGGGACGAAATTCTAGATCAACGGGGGGAGGATGTGACACCCTAGGAAAACCAGTGAACGATACAACTTACCTAGCTTCCTCAGTAAACGCATGCTAAATTTCGGGACGAAATTTCTTTTAAGTTGGGGATAATGTGACAACTCGAACTTTCGACTTTCACTTTCGCATTTAATGCACGTTGACTTTGACTGTTTAAGTATTTGACTTGATTGACTTGTAATGTACACATTGTGATATAATAAAGTGTCTTGTGATTTGCATGATTATGTGTTTGATTGTATAACTTGAAATATGTTGATAAACTTAAACTGTTAACACCTGAACAACCCGACGAAACACAAGTGTGTTTCGCCAAGCACAACTCAACGAATCAGAGTTGTGATTCGCCAAGGACCACTCAACGAAACAAGCCTGTTTCGCCAACTCAGTCTCAACGAAATAGAACTTGATTCGCCGGCCCAGATTCGTTGAGGCCCAGCTACGGGCCCATTACGGTAAAACACGTATATACACACACCCAGACCTATGTTTGATACGTTTTGGCAAAACAAGAAAACCCTAGAGCTTTCTCAGTGTGACGGCAACCTTGAAGCCCTCTAGATCAATCCCGTTCTTGCTTTCATCTATTCCGGTTAGTGTGATTAGTCCGTAAATCGTTTTGTGTGTTCATGTTATTGTTGACAATGATAAAGTGTGTATGATTGATGACGTTTTTGTGAATCGGTTATGAATGGTATTGATCGGCTATCATGTTTTGTTCGGATTGTTTGCATGATGTATTAGGGATATCTTGTAAACAAGTGGGGATTAAATCATTAGTCATTGATGTGTATGGAATCGGCTAGCATATGTGAACTGGATAACGTACTTTGTTAAATTATTAAACTAGGGTTCGGGATAGACACGAATAACAAATCGTAACATGATGATTAAGTGGTTATATGTGGAATGATTTGTGTATGATTACTGATTGGTGATGATCATGATGGATGTTCTTGACGGCTGTTTTAGATAGTTAGGGTTTCTGTGATTAAATCCGTAACTGACTTGTGTTGACGTAACTGCTGCCTTGACGAAATAGAATGTTTGACGAAATAGATTGTTTGACGAATTAGAATGTTTGACGAAACTGGATTTGATACGCCAAGGGGGTTTGACGAAATAGAGGAAGTGTTTCGCCAAAGGTTGTCAACGAAACAGAATCTTGTTTCGTCAAAAGGGTAGTTGACGAAACACATTGTGTTTCGCCAACCTGTGATTCGTCAACTTGGTTAACTGCACAGTAACTTAGTTAGATTCTGTTAGAAGTTAACTGTATTAACTAACTGCTGTTAAGTGATGTGCATGACTTATGTGATAACGGTTACATACTAGTACTTCTATGATCATACCTATACGTGAACAACTTGGATATAAACTGATTATGCATACGTACGTATTTAGGACGTGATTGATTTACTTCGAGCACATACTTAGCATACCGAGCAAACCCAAGGTGAGTTCACACAGCCAAGGCATGGGTTCCCGGGTGGGAATGGGATTGAATGACTTATTGTATATACTCGGATGATAGAATCTAACGACAAGATACGACTAGACTAGTAACAACTATTAAACTAATCTTCGCACACCTGCCAAGGGTTGGCCGCGATATTATGACTGACCTCGCATACCTGCCTTAGGAAGGCCGCGAACTAAATTTACTAATCTTCGCACACCTGCCTGGGAGGCCGCGATACAAATAAACCTAGTCTAGAATACTTGGGAAGAACATCCCCTAATATCTTCGCATACCTGCCTGGGAGGCCGCGATGGAAACTGATACGATATATGACCTAACGAACGAACATACTACTACTCACACTATACTATTACTGAACTGTTAACTGTGAACTCGCTCAACTAGTTGTTGACTCTCTGCTGCATGCCTTGCAGGACCTTAGGTACTTATGGAGCTTGCACTAGGAAGGAGCAGGTCGTTGTGGAACATGGATCGTGGATGTCATGTTAAAACGTTTAAACAATCAAACTTAACATTACTTTGGGTTTACATTTACATACTTTGGATTTTCATTATTACGCTTCCGCTATTGATACTATGTTTGGTTTAGAACATCAATTGTATTGAATTGGGTTTTGCAAACTATCTTATTGATATTATGCTATGTTCAATATGATTGATGGCTTGATCCTGGTCATGTCACGCCTCCAAGCGGTGGTACTCCGCGTGTGGATTTTGGGGGTGTGACAGTAAGGATTGATCCGAATAAAAAGTCTTCGGTGGAGATGGGATCTGGCTGCCGTCGAGTTCGTGAGGGAGAGAAAGAGAGAGTAGGGTTTTTGGTGTGTATAGAGTGTTAGCAAATAATGGGGAAGCAAAACCTCACAAGGGTTTTGTATTGGTTTATATAGGGGAGTGGCCGAACCCTCTTACTGGGCTGCCCATTCAGTTCAATTACAAGGAGTGTGGGCCGAGAGAGGTAAAGAACCAAAGCCCAAAGGCTTGTGCGATCGGCCAAGTGTTGTGCGGTTGAGTTGAGTTGTGCGACGACATTATATATATACAAACAATACACACATAATCATTAAAATAACAAACATTCCATTTGAATCAATGCATCACATAATCACGTTATGTTCAAAACATGTTACACTAAGCACAACAGTAGGTTCTGAAACACGAGTTGTCACAAAGCACACAAAAACACATACCTAAAGAGCTCGTCAAGAACAGATCGGATTATGGCTAGAGTTTACATAGAACCACATAATTCCTTTTCTTTGGATGTGTCAACATGAACTCTAAGAGCCACAAAGAAAGAATTTAGTTCCGTACTCTTCCCATCACAAAATTCCGTACAAGTCCTGTCGCAATCTCCGGCAAACAAAAAATCGACATGTCGGGGTCCAAATCTGTGACACCCCAGGAAAACCAGCAAACGATATAACTTACCTAGCTTTGACTTATCTAGCTTTCTCAGTGAGTGCGTACCAAATTTCGGGACGAAATTTCTTTTTAGTTGGGGATACTGTGACAACTCGTAATCCCGAACTTACCTTTGTGTGATATCTGTGAACATGACAGGACTTTATGAATCTGAATGATTAATTGAATGTTATGATTGCATGCTTTGTGTATTAACTGTCTGTGTTAATTGAGTCAAACCGCACAACTCACTCGATCGCACAATGCACCCAAGCCCACTTCGGCCCTTATCTCTTGTAACCGGATCATGGGGCAGCCCATTGAGGGTTCGGCCCACTTCCCCTATTGCGAACACTCATACCCATTAAGTGGGTTTTGACTCTCTTAATTGGTAAAACCACAAAACACATATCAACCCTAATCACATCTCTCTCTCGGTTTCTCTTGGAACGGAACGGCAGCCCTTACCCGAAGTCACCCACCTCGTGCAAGGCTAATCTACTCGGCTCTTTGGTTAGTAATCATTGATTGTTTTTGCTATGTTTTGATGACATATTTTATGTGGTGAACTAGGGTTTCATGTTAGCAGAATTATGATTATGCTTGGAACACATAAACCGAATTGATATAAGATGTTGGGTAATTAACGATTGATATGTTTGCATGTTGTTGATATGATCTAGGTCTGAATGTACACCACTGAAATCATGATTCTCGGTTATAGGTGGGACTGTTATGGTAGTCGATATTGTTATGGCATGATAGATCCGATTGATTGCTTGTTGTGATAACCATTGTTCATGTTTGTTAAATTAGGGTTTATATGAATTAATGAATAAAAATCTTTGATTTGATCGAACATTAAGTATGCATAAAACTGTTATCTTGTTGATTGGTCAAATAAAAGGAAACTTGGTAATTGATTTGAAGATAATAGTTGTGTAACCGATTTCCATAATAACCGGATAATAAAACTAGTCGCACAAGACATCTTGGTCACACAAGATGTCTTCAGTCGCACAAGAGGTTATGTTGGGCCGAGTATACATGCTGGGCTGATTTAGTTGCATCGCACAAATAATAGGGTCGTATACAATTGGGCCGGGTGTGGTGTGAGTCGCACAATCCAAACCAATCTGATCACACAAATCCTAGCCGCACAAGTTAATTTGGAGCGCATAAGTCTTTGGGCTAGTGGTTGCTTGGGCCGGGTATTGGGTTGAATTGTACAAGTATTGGGGCACAGCCCGGTGCGGATTGCACAACCCGGAGCTGATCGCACAACTGGGCGACAGTCGCACAAGCCATTTGGGCCTTGTGCACTGCTGGGCCTTATACACTATTGGATCGCACAAGGGTAACCGGACCGCACAAGCTGTTGGTTTAATTGTTTTTGGGCCGAGTTGTATTATTGATTGGTTATGATAATTGGGCCGGGATGTTGTGGATCGCACAACATGTTGGGCCGGACATGATTGGGCTTATCATATTTCGTACAAGTTACATGTATTGTTTGACTGTTAAGTGTCGCCATGATCTATACGTGTTCGTAACGTGATAACTCTGTGTAATCGTACGTGCTTTACTTGAACCCAACCTGACTTGTATGATAAACCTGCTAGGACGTGGTTGATCACATTGTAGCTTAACTGAATCTTTTCGTGTATCATACCGAGCAATCCCAGGTGAGTTCATTGCATTTTCTCAAGCATGTGTCCCGGTGGTTTGGGACAACCGGTAAACATTTGGAAGGGAACTTGGGGTAAACAACTGAAACATAGAAACAATCATTTACCGGATTGCCTGTAAGGCAATGGGGTAATTAGTTGATAGCGCTATTAGGTTTGGCACCCTCACACCGGGCCGTAAGGACGGGCGTGAACTAATTACTGGGACAACTTGTAACACGGATATAAGACCTCCTACAGCTTGTCAAGGTTGTTTGATACCTTGACTTTGACCAATGCCTGTAAGGCATTGGGGTTAGGCATTCCCATCATTGACGCTGCATACGGTACAACAAACGAATTAACAACGATATCAGAAACAAACAACGAGTTGATTTAACTAATATCTGGTAACTTCACACGTAAGCAACACCTTGAACTCACCAGCGTAGTCTGACACACTTGTCTGCATGCTTGTAGGTCATTAACGTTGGAACATGGACTTGCTATCTGCGAGTGCTGGAGTGGTCATGGATCGAGACTTTTGGATTGACTTATAAACGAATCATGGATTTTGATTATTATCATGAAACTATTGCTAAATGATTTATTACATGCTTCCGCTATACAACATTGTGGGATTTGATATCATGTTTGACATTTTCAATTGGTAATAAATGGTATGTTTTATTAAGTATTTATCATTGGTTCAATGTGATTGGTGGCTCGAACTCTGATGCGTAACACGCCTCGCGGGGCTCCCGCAGGTGAAATTTTGGGGGTGTTACAGTTGGTATCAGAGCCACTGGTTATAGTGAACTAGGTTTTAAAACGTTTTTGTAAAACCAGACTATAACCGAACACCTTCGAAAATCGATCATGACACTCAGCTCCAGATTGCAAGGTTCGTCTTTCGTATACTCATTGTACTACATAACTAGTGGACACTTACATACGACATTGCATGTTAGTGCACGTTAAACACGATAGTATGAACTTACGTATCCCTAGCACGTGTTATATGACTGATAGGGTGGTAACTCCCTAAACATTTGTGACTTATGTTATGTGATGCTCTTTGTTTGGGGGAACCATTCGACATGAGTTAGGAGGAGCTGAGGTGAGCATGCAAATCACAATATTATTGTGGGTGCACACATAATAATAGTGTGGGGTGCATGCGAGTCCCAGTGAGGCCTAACAAGTGAAGGAGGGGTTCCGCTCTGTTAATTGATCAGTGTGAAACGTAACAAACTAATAGGAGTCATAACAGTGATCGTCTCCTACTCACATGTGACTTTCTCACTTCTCTTTGAATCCTTTTGAAATCGCAATGCTATCGAGTATTACTTGAACGTCCCTTTGAACACCTAGCGAACCGAGTAGAATACTAGGTGCTTGTACAAACGTCCCTGAGTGGATGTGGCAGCGTCCATGATTGGTTTATACCCTTTTCTTTCCCCCTCACTCCTCTTTGTTGTTGGAACTCAACATACTCACATCTCAGACCCTGAAGGGCGGTCACGCCTGCAACACTCTGGAAACATACCGTGTTTTACCCAGTCAACTTGTAAGAACGATGGGTATAAGGGTAAGTTTAGTACCCAACTGACTTCAGCATTTGAACAACTCCAATTATTGACAATGAATATCAACGATTTGACTCCAAACGAATCCTTAACTCTAGTCAGCAACTTATGGGAGCCGACTTTTATGAATCAATCGAAACGTAAACGATGACAATCGACCAGAACGTGGACTGCGTAACTTCCAACACAACGAGTAGCACCCTGGAACTTAGCACGAAATAAGAGGAGATGGACATCGTTGGTGAAGGATCGTAGAGTCCTGTTTCGAGCAACAACATTAGAAGCAACAACTATTGTGACATCAAGGTACTTGTAATAGTAGCTTACAGTATGGAAATGAAGGTGCCTACGGTCTGCGATGGCAGTTGATGATTTAAGACGACAGCAACCAAGGGAGCGATGACAGTACGGCAGAAATCCGTGTGATTGTAACAATAGCACCGGCAGCGGTGCTCGCGAAAGGGTATTTAGGATTGACGTGGGCGACGACAGGACAATAACAACATGGTAGTTTGGATGGATAGCAAATCGCTTTGGCTCGACTCCGTTTAACCCTGATGCTTCTTGAAACCAAACCTGTTATGAAACTGGCTGATGGCAGGTCAGCGGAAACCGCATAGGTTAGTTGGGATGCAAACTCGACATTGCGGGGGACAGACATTCGACACCGGTGCTACCTCTACTATCCTTGGTAACTACGGCGCAATAGTTAGTGTTGGTGGGTTATTAGGACATATCGCCCGAACGTACCCTGTGAGAAGGAATTTAGCGTCACTATATGCTCTAAAGTACCAGAGTGGTGAAAAGATTAGCATCATGTCAGTAATGACAGCCTCGAAAGCGTCTATGGAAGGAGGACCTCACCGTATTAGCAACTATATCTAAGGATCAGACTAAGTAAGATAGGGTCGAGGACCCACCGATTGTTGTGACTCATCTCAAAGTGCAATTGGAGGAGCTTTCAGGTCTACTACCACAACTATCAGACAGAAACTCAGTGATCTCACGATTAGAGGGAGCTCCGAATACTCATACTCATACCGTCTTACACCAGGAGGGTTGCAAGAGCTGTGTAATCTACTACGAGAATTGTTGCATAAGAGTTTGTTGGACCTAATTCTCACTTTGGGAAGCCCAGTTATATCCGTGAAGATAAGCCTTTTTGTGTGTATGTACCAATTATCGAGCACCCATCGAGACGACAGTTGAGAACCGTTTGCCGCGGCCATGCATCGAAAACCGATCGACTAGTTACAAGAGACGAGCTTTCATTCAAGGATTAACTTACGAGCGCATTATTATCAAATGGAAACCCAAGGGGAGAAAGTTCTTAAAGAAGCTTACCAGACGCAATTCGGGCATACAACTTTGCACTCCAAGACCTTTAGAGCGATCATCACACCAGCAGCCTCATAGATCATGTGAACCGACCGTGCTATTGGGTGACATTTTGAACCCTTTTCGGGGGGAAAGCAACAACATGGACAACTTTTTATCCTATTTGGGAGGTCCTGATGGAGGAGCCACATCACGCGAAGTCTTGATAAACGAAGCTTCTGAATTCGAGAGGTACCTTTTGGGTAATGTAATCAACAAAGTGGGAATGCACGTGAATCTCGCTAAGACCCGTTTTCTTTGGAAACTGATCGACACTAAGAGTCCTTCGAGGATACAACGATTTCTTGGTTCCGCTTGATGTATCATAGGAATTTCGAAGGCTGCATAGCTTAGATCCCTTTAGCACAGCGGGGTGCCGTATTCGCGAAAGACAGAACATGAGGACGTCTCTTCAGCTTTCGAATCCTAATTCAGTAAGGTACTGAGCCTCATTTTTACCCAAGGGCATGGTTAATACAGTGGTATATCATTATGTTTTGAATCAGAGTCCCAGTTACACGTCGACGCAACACGAGAGAGTAACGACTTACGAAGAACCGCATGACACCCAACTGGTGGTGGAAACCGTGGTCTTTGGAGATACACGGAGGCATTACTTGGACGGTACCAAATGTGTTACTTAGACCGATCACGAGGGCCTACCGTGTACTCTGGTTTCGAAAGAGCAAAATCAGTAAATGGCATCGTTGGATGGAACTTCTGGGTGGACTACGACTGTGGAACCTGAACGTGTATGGACTTTGTAGCTCGCCATCGACTCTAACCCACCTGACCCAACTCGTTCTATACAAACTAGGGAACTAACGGGAGAGAATTTTCAAGTTGAGTCCATGCGGAGCATGGAAGAGCAACCTTGGTGGAACGAACGATATTCATTAACTCATAGAACGACTATAAATCTCACTTCACAGCAACGGTAGGGAAGTTGTGGTTAGCAAAACACACCGGCTTCAAAAATTCTATTCAATTGGATTTTAAAGAAAGATGTGTGGACATGTAAATCTTGTACTGATGATGGGGCATGAAAACCCGCCTAACAACGTATGGGTATGACTTTTGACTTTGGGAAAAGTCAAGGCGAAGTATAAGGAAACTGGCGATACCCATGAGGAAGATGTGAGCAGACTGCTATGAATGCTGCCACTAGTCTATTTACAACTCGAAATGGAAATACAAACAGAAACAATCGTTGATCACTGGATGTGACAAGCACACCTCCTTGCAGTCAAGGGAACTGATGAGTCTTCTCAGCTTGTGAACATCTCTCCGGAAGAGACGGATTATAGGCATGAGGTGCCAACTCCTAATACCTAATTCAAGGCGGGCATGGCGCACACCTTTGACTCACGTCTTGCCATGAACATTGCTTATTACTGTGGGACAATCGAGCAAAGTGACGAACCATCTGAGCACACGAAGGCATGTTGTAAGTATGTGCACAACTGACTTTGGTAAACGTTTGGGAAGGACACTTATCTTGGGGAGAAGCTCTAATGCAGCTGCATCATGATAGTATGCATACAGCCCATGCTGAGGCATAACCTGGACAGTAACTCTAACCTCCTTGTTGGACTAATGTAGTTGACAACGCAATCGCAGGTCCAGGACCTGAGCTCAAAACTCTCGAACATTGCTTAGATCGGAAATTGTTTGATGGCAGCGCATGAGCGCTAGGAAAGCTGATTAGCTTAGGAAACACTGGGAGTTTGTTGCAGGCAAAAGTGTCATAATCGAAAGCATCACCCTGGGGGGGTGCGGCATACTATAGGAAACATGGCCAACTTACTTTACGACGCGTGAGACATTCGGATTACTGGAACAAACGGTGACTTGGCTCACAAACTCAGGCTAATTGATGAAACGGGATAACTATTGTAATGGTATGTATGCCTTAGGTTTAAGGCAGTGGTCGCCTGATGAAACCCTGGTGATACCCTTACCGGAATTTGAGGTCATCAGGATCAGTTGTATATATCAGGGAATCTATCGAAAACATGGGCTAAGAAGTCAAGGTTCGCTAGCATGAGTCTCATGACAATCGTGAGGGCTTGTTAAACTCTAATACGTGGACTGAAGCTCACATAGGAACGGAAGGACATGTTTAAACTTCAATATTCTCAATTGTTCAAAGGATTGCACCAACTCTTGGTATCACTGGTGAATTTCGGGACGAAATTTCTTTCAAGATGGGGAGGATGTGACACCCCAGGAAAACCAGCAAACGATATAACTTACCTAGCTTTGACTTATCTAGCTTTCTCAGTGAGTGCGTACCAAATTTCGGGACGAAATTTCTTTTTAGTTGGGGATACTGTGACAACTCGTAATCCCGAACTTACCTTTGTGTGATATCTGTGAACATGACAGAACTTTATGAATCTGAATGATTAATTGAATGTTATGATTGCATCCTTTGTGTATTAGCTGTCTGTGTTAATTGAGTCAAACCGCACAACTCACTCGATCGCACAATGCACCCAAGCCCACTTCGGCCCTTATCTCTTGTAACCGGATCATGGGGCAGCCCATTGAGGGTTCGGCCCACTTCCCCTATTGCGAACACTCATACCCATTAAGTGGGTTTTGACTCTCTTAATTGGTAAAACCACAAAACACATATCAACCCTAATCACATCTCTCTCTCGGTTTCTCTTGGAACGGAACGGCAGCCCTTACCCGAAGTCACCCACCTCGTGCAAGGCTAATCTACTCGGCTCTTTGGTTAGTAATCATTGATTGTTTTTGCTATGTTTTGATGACATATTTTATGTGGTGAACTAGGGTTTCATGTTAGCAGAATTATGATTATGCTTGGAACACATAAACCGAATTGATATAAGATGTTGGGTAATTAACGATTGATATGTTTGCATGTTGTTGATATGATCTAGGTCTGAATGTACACCACTGAAATCATGATTCTCGGTTATAGGTGGGACTGTTATGGTAGTCGATATTGTTATGGCATGATAGATCCGATTGATTGCTTGTTGTGATAACCATTGTTCATGTTTGTTAAATTAGGGTTTATACGAATTAATGAATAAAAATCTTTGATTTGATCGAACATTAAGTATGCATAAAACTGTTATCTTGTTGATTGGTCAAATAAAAGGAAACTTGGTAATTGATTTGAAGATAATAGTTGTGTAACCGATTTCCATAATAACCGGATAATAAAACTAGTCGCACAAGACATCTTGGTCACACAAGATGTCTTCAGTCGCACAAGAGGTTATGTTGGGCCGAGTATACATGCTGGGCTGATTTAGTTGCATCGCACAAATAATAGGGTCGTATACAATTGGGCCGGGTGTGGTGTGAGTCGCACAATCCAAACCAATCTGATCACACAAATCCTAGCCGCACAAGTTAATTTGGAGCGCATAAGTCTTTGGACTAGTGGTTGCTTGGGCCGGGTATTGGGTTGAATTGTACAAGTATTGGGGCACAGCCCGGTGCGGATTGCACAACCCGGAGCTGATCGCACAACTGGGCGACAGTCGCACAAGCCATTTGGGCCTTGTGCACTGCTGGGCCTTATACACTATTGGATCGCACAAGGGTAACCGGACCGCACAAGCTGTTGGTTTAATTGTTTTTGGGCCGAGTTGTATTATTGATTGGTTATGATAATTGGGCCGGGATGTTGTGGATCGCACAACATGTTGGGCCGGACATGATTGGGCTTATCATATTTCGTACAAGTTACATGTATTGTTTGACTGTTAAGTGTCGCCATGATCTATACGTGTTCGTAACGTGATAACTCTGTGTAATCGTACGTGCTTTACTTGAACCCAACCTGACTTGTATGATAAACCTGCTAGGACGTGGTTGATCACATTGTAGCTTAACTGAATCTTTTCGTGTATCATACCGAGCAATCCCAGGTGAGTTCATTGCATTTTCTCAAGCATGCGTCCCGGTGGTTTGGGACAACCGGTAAACATTTGGAAGGGAACTTGGGGTAAACAACTGAAACATAGAAACAATCATTTACCGGATTGCCTGTAAGGCAATGGGGTAATTAGTTGATAGCGCTATTAGGTTTGGCACCCTCACACCGGGCCGTAAGGACGGGCGTGAACTAATTACTGGGACAACTTGTAACACGGATATAAGACCTCCTACAGCTTGTCAAGGTTGTTTGATACCTTGACTTTGACCAATGCCTGTAAGGCATTGGGGTTAGGCATTCCCATCATTGACGCTGCATACGGTACAACAAACGAATTAACAACGATATCAGAAACAAACAACGAGTTGATTTAACTAATATCTGGTAACTTCACACGTAAGCAACACCTTGAACTCACCAGCGTAGTCTGACACACTTGTCTGCATGCTTGTAGGTCATTAACGTTGGAACATGGACTTGCTATCTGGGAGTGCTGGAGTGGTCATGGATCGAGACTTTTGGATTGACTTATAAACGAATCATGGATTTTGATTATTATCATGAAACTATTGCTAAATGATTTATTACATGCTTCCGCTATACAACATTGTGGGATTTGATATCATGTTTGACATTTTCAATTGGTAATAAATGGTATGTTTTATTAAGTATTTATCATTGGTTCAATGTGATTGGTGGCTCGAACTCTGATGCGTAACACGCCTCGCGGGGCTCCCGCAGGTGAAATTTTGGGGGTGTTACAAAATCGAACTCCAAACCAGCAACTACCGGATCCTAAACAATCGTCGGATCCTAAACAATCGCCGTATTTGTGACCCCCATGTCGTCGTCTTCACCGGCGCGCTCTATCTCTCCCGTTTTCTTTCGTTCTAACTCCATCTGCTCTCTCTCTCTCTCTTTAATCTTTTATTTGGGTCTTGGAGGAAGAAATGGGGAAATAATGGTGATTTGGGTTTTTAAAGTTCAGTTGTCTTGGGGAAGATATTATAATTTAGAGAAAAGTAAGGGTATTTTGGTCATTTCACATCCACTTAACACCAAAAACTAATCCCCATCTGCGCCAGGGACTATTCAGGAACGAAATGGCAAAAGTTGGGGACTATAGCTGTAATTTTAAAAAGTTAGGGACTAAATGTGAAAAATGGGCAAACCACAAGGACTATCCGAGCATTTTTCTCAAAGCATTATCTAGTAAACCATGGAATTCTATCATTTCATTTTAAGAAATAAATTTAATTATTATTACATAATGTTAAAAGATTACTCCAATATGAATTAAATTGTCATATTAGCAAAACAAAGAATAATGGAAGTAAAAAGGCATTTAAGGATTCATTTCATACCTAATGAAGCATATTTGTTGTGACATTCTGTATTTTTGTAAGCATATATATATATATATATATATATATATATATATATATATATATATATATATATATATATATAGGGGGCCGCTAGAATGAGAACCACCTCGAGTTGTAAGAACCGCGAGAACTACTTGATCCGGGGCGAGGTGGACCAATTTTTTTTTTCAAAAACGTAGATGCATGTATTATAAACACATTCGTAAAAAAAAAATGCCGTGCGTGTAGTTTTTTACACCACAAGTTTGTGGTTTACGAGTTCCGTAAATTTACGGAACTCGTAAACCACAAACTTGTGGTGTAAAAAACTACACGCACGACATTTTTAATTTTTTTTTTTACGAATGTGTTTATAATACATGCATCTACGTTTTTGAAAAAAAAATTTGGTCCACCTCGCCCCATACGGTGTGGTTCTCGCGGTTCTTACAACTCGAGGTGGTTCTCATTCTAGCGCTCCCCTATATATATATATATATATATATATATATATATATATATATATATATATATATATATATATATATATATATATATATATATATATATAGGACAATGATCCGTTAGGAACCACCCTTTATTGCGAGAACCGCGAGAACCAGTGTGAACACAAACAGTAATACCTAAAAAAATCTAAAAAAACACCCAAAATTTTTTTTTATTTTTTAATATTTTTTTTTTGTAAAATTCGCTATATTTAGTTTACAATAAAAAAATAAAAAAAATTTCAAAAAAAAAAAAAAAATTTCCGAGTCACAGTTATCCATGCACATGTGCATTTGTATCTTTTCTTTGACAAATTCCGTAATTCATTACAAATATTAGACAATTGCACTTTTATTTACACTACCACGTGTAATACACTACTTTTTACGTTAACAGTATTAGAAATGCACATGTGTATCTATATGTATCAACATCAAATAAGGTGTTTCGGTACACTAATTTCTCTTTCATCTATCATTCCATCCATAATACACAAACATGCACATGTGCATTTTTGTCATTTCTTTGACAAATTCCGTAATTCATTACAACTATTAGATAATTGCACTTTCATTTACACTACCATATGTAATACAATACTTTTTACATTACCAATATTAGAAATGCACATGTGCATCTATACGCATCAACATGAAATAAGATGTTTTGGTACACTACTTTGAATACACTTTTCCTTCCATCTATCATACCATCCATAATACACTACCATTACCTCCTACCATCCATAATACAATACCATTACCTCCTACCATCCATAATACAATACCATTACCAATATTTTCACTTTATTACATGTATGTAAACACCATTTATACCATCCAATCAACATATTACATCATAAATTGACAACTATAACCAAACCATCAACCACTAGATATAACTAACCAAAAAACATGTATATGGGCCTACTTCTCCATTCAAAATCACAAACTTTTTGTACCAAAACACGTTATATCATGGTTATACCTAATGATGCACATGTGCATTTTGAATATTGGTAATGTAAAAAGTAGTGTATTATGAATGGTATTGTAAATTAAAGTGCAATTGTCTATTCCTAATAACGTATTACCGAATTTGTCGAAGTAATGATACATATGCACATGTGCATGGATAACTGTTAACCGAAAAAAAACGTTTTTTTTTTTTTTTTATGGTGACGAAATATAGCGAATTTTTTTAGGAAAATATTAAAAAAAAAATAAAAAAATCTTTGAGTGCTTTTTTGATTTTTTTTTTAGATTTTATTTTGTGTTCAGATTGGTTCTCGCGGTTCTCGCAATAAGGGTGGTTCTCGCATGAACCTTACCCTATATATATATTCATATACCCTACCAACACTCATGACACGCGTGAAACTTTGGATTGTGGAAAATTAACTTTTGATAAGTTAAGGGATCAATATTGTAATTGTTTGCAAATATGCAAGTTCTAGGGACTTAAAGTGCACATTCTGTAAATACGTGCTTCACTGACCAAAACGTCCACTTTTATGGTGTGTAAGGCCACAGGCAATTCACTATCTTGTTAACCCAGAAACTAGGTGCTGTAATTTTAGAAAGTTAGGGACTAAATGTGAAAAATGGGCAAACCACAAGGACTATCCGAGCATTTTTCTCAAAGCATTATCTAGTAAACCATGGAATTCTATCATTTCAGTTTAAGAAATAAATTTAATTATTATTACATAATGTTACAAGATTACTCGAATATGAATTAAATTGACATATTAGCAAAACAAAGAATAATGGAAGTAAAAAGGCATTTAAGGATTCATTTCATACCTAATGAAGCATATTTGTTGTGACATTCTGTATTTTTGTAAACATATATACTCATATACCCTACCAACACTCATGACACGCGTGCAACTTTGGATTTGGAAAATTAACTTTTGATAAGTTAAGGGATCAATATTGTAATTGTTTGCAAAGATGCAAGTTCCAGGGACTTAAAGTGCAGATTCTGTAAATACGTGCTTCGCCGACCAAAACGTCCACTTTTATGGTGTGTAAGGCCACATGCAATTCACTATCTTGTTAACCCAGAAACTAGGTGCTAACTCCGCGTAGTTTCGGGCTTACAGACCGGAAGGGGATCCAGATTAGGGTTCGTAGGCGACCTATATTAGCTCTACAACGTGGAATCTGCAGATGCGAATGGTGGCAAGATCTCACCTTGCCACAACTCCAAGACTATCTTGTTAACCTAGAAACTAGGTGCTAACTCCGCGTAGTTTTGGGCTTACAGACCGGAAGGGGATCTAGATTAGGGTTCATAGTCGACCTATATTAGCTCTACAATGTGGAATCTACGGATGCGAATGGTGGCAAGATCTCACCTTGCCACAACTCCAAGACGCGTGTTAACACGTGTTCATCCTCTACGTTTGACATATGGAGCGGCTTTTTGAATAAGATTCTTTGAAGTTGAATTCAAATAGAATAAAAGAAAAACGTATTATATTTATAATTTTGAATTGGGATTCTTTGAAGTTGGATTCAAGTAGGATAAAAAACACTTGAATTAGAAATTATGAATTCGTGTAGGTGCAATTTAAAAAATCAAAAGTAATGTAATTCTATTGGTTAACTGAGATTTTAGTTTGAATACTAGCCAACACAATTCGATTATTTTATATCCGAATTAAAAGCTTGTAATTAGCATTCGGTTCACTGATTTTTCTAAATCTGGGCCATTTCAACCATTAGAACCCATTCTAGCTTTTGCAGGTAGTGTTTTGGTCAAAAATCACACAAGGATAATGCAACCAAATCCGATTTTATGAGGTGTGATGCTTGGTTAAATGATCAAATGTATGAACAATGTATGAAGGAAATAAACGGTGAACACGAGGATTTATACGAGGAAAAAGCCTTTGATCAATGAATGATCTCCGGCATAAAAAACCACGGATAGTGAAAACTATCACTATCAAGTATATTAAACAAACAAGTTTACAACTTCGGAAATATTGAGCTTGATACAATGATTTCTAGTGTGTGTGTATTCGAGAGTTGGCAGCAGAAATGATGTGTGTTTCGAGAAGTGCAAGTAGTTTCTAATAATAAGCTCAATACCCCTTTATCCTAGCTAAAAATATCCTAACTTACTATCCGAAAAATTAGCCATTCGCCCACGATCACCACCAACGGTCATCAGCTTGTGCACATGTTGAAAATGGAGAGCATATTCCCCTGGAATCTCAGATGGAATAAGTCTTCTTCGAAACATACCTGCAAAACAAGCCAAAGGTGATGGAAATAATCGTTAGTTCAGAATAACAATGTGACAACTCGAGTTTCCAAGATTCCTATTTCGCATTTATTGCACGTTTATTGTTGTTTAGTTGTTTAATTGCACAATTAGTTGCTATGAAATTGTATACGTTTTGATACAATGAAGTGTATTGTGTGATTGTGCTTGGTTATGTGTTAATTGTGAAAGATTTGTTAAATGCATAAACTTGGTGGTGAAACTGTGAAATTGTTTGAGATGGTGTAATATTGAAAAATATAATAATTGAAGGTGCATAGAGTGATTAGTGAAACTTAAATCATATTTAACCCTAATTCCTTTTCACTAATCATTACACAAAACAAAACACGTACTTTCATTCTCTGATTCTCTGGCAATCATCACCTCCATCACAAGCACAAGTCTCCTACATCAATCTTAATCTTGCAATCTAGTTAGACTCAATCCAAGGTAAATGGTTATTGATTGTTTGATTGTTTTCGATTCTTGAATATGTGATTCATAGAAACCATAATTCTATATGTGATAATTCTGCGTTTGTTTGAGTTTGATTGTGGTAAATGGTTTATGATCGATTGTGTAATCAATTGCCTGATGATTTAGATGTTGGTATGTTAAAACTATTGATGATTAATTGGATTACTGCTACACTGATGATGCAATGAAATTAGGGTTTCGTAGGTGTGGAAATGTGAAAACGTAACTGTTACGATGCAAAGAACGTATGACTTTTTGTTGTCTGTGTATGTTAGTCAGAGTTTTAATGAATATACTTGTCTGAGTTTTGTAACCCTGATTTAATTGTCTGAGTTTTGAAAGGCATGCTTGATCCGAGTTTTATATATACTATAGTCCGAATTTTTGGCTAGTGTATAGGGTCCGAATTTTAACAATGGTATCTTGTCTGAACTCTTAAACAACCATGTAGAGTCCGAGTTTTGTAAGGACTCAAGTCCGACTTTCTTAAACACATGAGTGTAGTCCGAGTTTTGGCATGAGAACAACGGGTCCGACCTTTAACCCCCACCCCCTTGGTCCGAGCTTTAATCCCCACCCCCCATGTCCGACTTTGTGAAGCCCCATTCCCCTGTCCGAAGTTTAAAGGGGTTAGCCCCCCCCCCCCAACACACACACACACACATGGTCCGAGTTTTAGAAGGGCTTCCATGGTTCGAGTTTTGTAATGGGGAGCCCTTGTCCGACTTTTGTGAAGGATGTCATGCCCGAGTTTTGATTTAAATAGTGTTGTCTGAGTTTTAAGTGGTTAAGTATTGTCCGACTTTCTTGTAAGACATGCACTAGTCCGAATTTCCTTGCAATGATACTTAGTATGACTTTTGTTGATGCCATTATAGTCTGAGTTACTTATGACGTTTACAAAGCTGAATTCAAAACCCTGTATGGCACTGTATGCCACTATATGGCACGATAAGGCATTTTACGTCACCGTAAGCTTACTGCATGACTCTGTATATGACTGTATGCGATTATGTGATACTGTCTGATATGATGCTACATGTTACTGAATAATACTTCATGCTAATGTGTGATATGATACTGTAAGTTATTGCTTGAACGTCAAGAACCTGTAAACCCTAATTGAACGTCAACACTTATCTTGGATTTATGTGCATTATACCTTAGGTCGTGAGTAACGAACTTAAACATTAATTAACCCTAGAAGCAATAACATACCGAGCAAATCAAGGTGAGTTCACACTCTTACTATGGCATGGGATTCCCAGGGCTTGGGGATGGGATTGAAGGAATGAGGTTGAATAGATTCGTACATACACTGTTACTAGACTACCAAACCATCGTCCTCGGTTGTGCAGGACACATACGTAAAACCGACGTTTACTTATGCTACTCAATGTCCTCAGGTTGCGAAGGATACTCACGTAAAACCTACGTGAACTTATACTCACTACTGCCTCGGTTGTGTCAGGCACTTACGTAAAACCTACGTAAACCCCCACGTACCCCTATCCTCGGTTGTGAAGGATACTTGCGTAAAACCTACGTAAACTTGTACGTATTACTGTTCTCGGGATATGTAGAACACTTATGGTTACGAATAGTCTAGTGGTTATACAACATGGGAAGCCCCCACCAATAGAACGTACTATCGGCCCAGTAGAGCCACATGTTGCAAACGAACTTACTATTACGCATTTACTTTCTGTGAACTCGCTCAACTAGTTGTTGATCCTCTGTTACATGCCTTGCAGGTCGTTAGATACATGGAGCTTGCACAGGGAGGAGCTGGTCGTTGTGGGCTTGGATCGTGATTATTTGTTAAACACTTTATGACATTACATACTTACTTATGTTGGGATTTAGTGATACGCTTCCACTAAACAGTGATAACATACTTATGTTTTGGAACACCTTTCATATTGGTGATTGAATGGCATTTACTTTTACTTATTAATTACATGTTCAATATGATTGGTGGCTTGATCCTGGTCAGTCACGCTCCCAAGCGGTGATACTCCGCAGGTGGATTTTGGGGGTGTGACGGATTGGTATCAGAGCCATTGGTTATAGAGAACTTGGTTTTAATAAGGGGAAAACGTTTTTATTAAAACCAGACTATAACCAGAACAGTGCTCTCAACGATCCACAACGACGCTTCGCTCCACGTGCAAGACTCAACATCCTAGGTAATAAGGTTTATGTTTATTGCCTACATGCTAGAATTGCATAGAACTTTTCTCGTGGTATGCTTAGATTACATCGCTCACTATTTGTTATTGCTTGAGAACACCTATGTGCTTACACTCTTCTGTCATCGCACTACTCGCGAATCAAACTCACTTATTCTACTTTTACTATGAAGATCATGTCTGGACGTGTGAACATGACTCAAGCCCAGTTGACGGCTCTTATCAATGAACAAGTAGCTGCGGCACTTGCAGCTGCACAAGCAGGGAGTATACCCTGCGGATGTGATTCACACTAGGATCTTTAGATCCTACATTAACTCTTGTGTTTAACTTTGTCCTATTTGTACACAATAGGTCAACACGCCCCACAACCTGTCTGTACTTTCAAGAACTTCATGGATTGTCGTCCAAGCACGTTCAGTGGCACGGAGGGAGCGGTTGGACTCCTCCATTGGTTCGAAAAACTAGAGTCTGTGTTTGAAATGTGTGAATGCCCTGAGGCTCGCAGGGTGAAATATGCCACTGGTACTTTAGAAGGGATTGCGCTAACTTGGTGGAACGCGCAAGTGCAGATTTTAGGGTTGGCAGCTGCTAACGCCACCCCTTGGGATGATTTCAAGGAACTGATCAAAAGGGAATACTGCACACAGGAAGACATTCACAAGTTGGAAGATGAGTTGTACCATCTGAAAATGACTGGGTCAGAGATCGAGGCTTATACCAAGAGGTCAAACGAGTTGGCTGTTGTCACACCCCGATTTCCACGTGTATCACCGGTGGGCCCGGTGGGGGATTACCGTGACGTAGTTGGCAACAATATAGTCAAACCACACAATTATATAAATGCACAGCGGAAGCTTAAAGATAAATATATACTTCAACCTCTGGTTGTAATATCAAATGTATTACAGAAGTCGAATATATCCACAGCGGATCAAAATAATAATAAAATATTGTTCATTCAGATACGGCATCGAGTTTGCGAGACTATTCGTGATGCTTAGGAAGCTAATACCAGCCAATTTCGTATAGTACCTGCACTTAATCTTTTTGGGGAAAAATACGTCAGTTTACACTGGTAAATACATTCAACTGACACATTTGAAAATGTTTATTAAAATTGATTTGAATGCACAAGGCACAAACTCTTTTATAACTTGGGAAAATTATTAAAATCTTGTGAACGTTTTACATGTTCTTTTATGCGTTCAGTAGCCCGGGTCGTGCCGGGTTAAAGATTTATAGACACACCACATTGCGTAAAACCGTAGTATAAAAACCAACGGCTACGTCTTTTAATTTAATGTCGACAATATATACCGGGTGTACGCCTACATCGGGATGTCGATGGTCGTGGCCATTTCGTAAAATGATGCCAAGGATATCCGGGACAACGGTCATTAAACCCCCCAAAGGCTTTTAAGAAACAAAACTGTTTAAATGAGCCAATCATATTATTTAATTAACCACCTAAGCGATGGAAAAATATAATGCTCAATCAAGCGGTATTAGCATACCGTAACCCAAGCCCGTATAGGGGAAATAAGTTAAAGTATTTACCTTTGCAAGTATTATTCCTTAATTTGATTAAATCGCCGATAGCTTTTACTGTGCTCCTAATCTGGAACGAAGGTTTTAATTAACCTCTTAGAATCCTAACGGGTCTTTATATTGGCCGTAGCCTAGACTGGTTGGTTCCGGAGTATAAATATGGTTTAATCGCGTGAAAGGCGAAAACCTAGAATGGAATGTGATTCTGCCCCAAACAAGTTCAGAGACTTGTTTTATTTGGGTTCAAGGTTCACACTCTGGATTTTGGGGTTCAAATGATATAATTTGAACCGTATCGGCTAATTTATGAACACTAGTTTCATAAGTCGAACCGTGCGCGCAATAGGCGAAACGGTTATCCATGAGAGTCTTACGCTTATTTCCTGAGTCAATATGCCTTAAAGAGGTTGTGGCATCAGTAGGATACCTTCCGTGATGCCCGTAACGAGTTTAAGTTAATATTATGCCCCGTAGGGGCTTTTCGGTCATTTTAAAGACTTTTAAAGAGCTTTTCGAGTTCTACAGGAAATCTGAGTTTCCCGAACAGTTTAAAAAGTCTAAAATACTTTATTTATTATTTAAAATCAGTAGCAACTGGAATCGGGTCAAAAGACCTTGTAGAACTCAAGTTTTGGCCGAAAAGGGCATATTCGGTATTTACCGAACCGTAGCCATAACCGCAGGTTATGAGCAAGGTAAAAATTATTAAAAATCTCTAATATTCCCAAAATATTATTTTATAACAGTGGGTAAAAGTTTTGGTGACGAAATCTTGGTTTAGATAGGTGTTATGCTAATTGCGCCTTTTATTACAAAAGTTTATTTTAACCGCGCTATTTAGCATAACTCTCATTCTAGACCTCGGATTGACGTGAAACTTTAAGGACATGCTTATAATTTAGTGAGCAAGGTTCTGGTCCGTTCACGTGTCCGAAATACTCGTTTTATTTTCAAAAGGCCGTTACGGTCAACTTTTAGGCAATTAACGGAAATGCGTAAAAGACTCGGACAATTCATGAACCGGTCACAGAGGTCTATACCATCTTGTAACCTGGTCCTAAGAGAGTCCTAAGGCATATCTATACCTCACTAGAACGGGTCAGAACTGAAGTCAAAGCAAAAGTCAAACTTTTGCGACATTCGGCTCCGAACCGGGTCAATATAGCAAACGGTCGATTCAAACGAGCGCAAACAAGTTTATATACTTATTATCATGTTTTATGATTGTCAAAACAGGTTTCATAGCATATACATTACAGATTATGTACAAAATGGCAAAATGACTTTCTGTTGACTTTTTAAGTGCGCGTTTGACTCGATATTTGACATAGTTAGAGTGGTGATCAGAGGGAACCCTTTTAGGGGTTTATTACCCACATAAATACCAACTCAAAACTACTTTTGATCCGACAATTCACTGGACCATTTGTGAATTATCGTTATGACAACCGTTAGTTACGAGGTTGAGTTTATAAGCTAAAACTATGGAAATATATGACCAAAATGGGTGTGAACGACTTACAGAAGTTCTATCTTGCTTAGAGAGCAGAAGAGAATGCTAGAGAGCTTCTTAGAATGATCAGATAGGAGTGTTTGAGTTGTGTGAATGTTATGAACCAAACTAGTCTATTTATAGTGAAACAATGCACTCAAGATCATCACACAACAGCCTACAGCTGATCATGGATGATGGGCATGTGTCCCTTAGAGCTATGGGTCAAGTATAGGGTGCCCATGCCTCATTTATTGATGTTTGATCGTTCATAATGCTCAAAAGGCAAGAAAATACAAAGTTTCTGCATCTGGGCGTCCCACGCGGCCCGCATGGAGAATCCATGCTACTTTTACGCGGGCCGCCTGAGATTCAAACTTCAGGCGTGCAAAAGAGGAGGCTCGCGGTCCGCCTCAACTTAACCCGAAACTTAATGCGGGTCGCGAGAGGTTGGATTTTCAAGTTTTTAAAATCTTTTATAATCATTACGAAATCCTGGTAATTAATAACGAAATCTTTCGTAATGATTAACCTGACCTTTCGGGTTTGAAGGGGTAACTTTGCGGTTTGGCCCTCGGTTAATTACAACTAAGGACCTCTTGTTATTTACCCGCGTTGTTAAGTCCCCGGTTAGTTTATTAATTATTCAGAAAGTCTTAACTTTCATTGTTGACGCTTTTAACCCTTCTCATACGAATTCGGTCATAACTTTCTTGCTTTAAAACGGAACTTCGCGGAATTTATACAGTATGTTCTAGTGAGCGTATAAAACTGTTACAAAGCCTCGGGAGCGTTAAAGGGCCACTCAGAGGTATAATTAAACATGTTGACACAGTTAACCCCTGTAGCTCGTAATCTCTCACTTTCTTCCGCGTTTCGCTTCCGTACGATCCATGATTTATTCGTTCGAAGGTACAAGCACCATTTAGGGCTACTATACAGTATATTTACCCTTGTTTGACATTTATAACCCTCGAATTTATATAATTTCGAGTTTTGTCAATATTAGTCCTTTATTTAATATAAATGCCACGTGTAATCAAATGACACGTGTTAACACATTATTGGACGCAAAAATTCGAGGTGTTACATCCTCACCCCCTTAAAATAAATCTCGACCCGAGATTTACTCAAATAAATAGGGGTATTTTTCTTTCATTGTGTCTTCGACTTCCCACGTATATTCGGGACCTCTACGAGCATCCCATTTGACTTTTACAATCGGTATGTGCTTTCTTCGAAGCTTTTTCACCTGTCGATATTCAATCGACAAAGGTTTTTCTACAAACTTTAAGCTCTCATCTATATGCACATCTGTGTGTGGAATCACCAATGATTCATCGGCGAAGCACTTTTTGAGGTTGCAGATGTGGAACACGTTGTGAATTCCATTGAGCTCTTCAGGCAAGTTCAACTTATAGGCAACTGATCCGACACGTTCAATGACCTCAAAAGGTCCTATGTATCTTGGACTCAGTTTGCCTTTCTTGCCGAAACGCATCACCCCTTTCCAGGGCGATACTTTAAGCAACACCTTTTCACCCACTTCGAAGTGAAAATCCTTACGCTTTGGATCAGCGTAGCTTTTCTGCCTATCGCGGGCAGCCTTGAGACATTCCCGTATCTGGACAATCTTGTCCGTTGTCTGGAAAACTATCTCTGGTCCCGATAATTGGACCTCTCCTACTTCCGCCCAACAAACAGGCGATCTACATTTCCTACCGTATAATGCCTCGAAAGGCGCAACCTTTATGCTGGTGTGGTAGCTATTATTGTAGGAGAATTCGATCAGGGGTAGATTCTTATCCCAGTTACCGCCTAAATCGATCGCACATGCACGAAGCATGTCTTCTAGCGTTTGGATAGTACGCTCACTTTGACCGTCCGTCTGTGGATGGTAAGCCGTACTAAAGTTTAAACGCGTGCCCAAAGATTGCTGGAAACTCTTCCAGAAATGAGACGTGTACCTGGTATCCCTATCGGAGATAATAGTCACAGGTATGCCGTGTAAGGCTACAATCTTATCAACATAAAGTTGGGATAACATATCGGAGCTATACGTCTCCTTGATGGGTAGAAAATGAGCTGATTTAGTCAGCCTATCGACTATGACCCATATTGTATCGTTTCCTTTCCTGGTTTTGGGTAACTTGGTTATGAAGTCCATAGTTACGCATTCCCACTTCCACTCGGGAAGCTCAGGCTGTTGTAGCAAGCCGGACGGCTTTTGGTGCTCGGCTTTGACTTGAGCACAAGTCAAGCACTTTGCTACATGGGCGGCCACAGACTTTTTCAAGCCTATCCACCAATAGTTTGCCTTTAAATCTTGATACATCTTGTCTGCACCAGGATGGACTGAATATCTGGAACTATGGGCTTCCTGGAGGATAACATCTCGTAGTCCTCCATAGATCGGAACCCATATACGTCCGTTCAGTCTAAGGATTCCATCCTTGCTGAGAGTCAACTGCTCCTCAGTTACTCCTAATTTTTCGTTAGGATAATTAGCTTCCAACACAGCCTCTCGCTGTGCAGCTAATATCCTTTCAATTAAATTGTTCTTGACCTCAATGCTCTTGGCATTGATTTGAATAGGTTTTACCCTTTCTTTCCTGCTTAAGGCATCAGCGACCACATTCGCTTTGCCGGGATGGTACCTGATCTCGCAATCATAGTCATTCAAGGTTTCCATCCAACGACGCTGCCTCATGTTCAACTCCTTCTGATTGAACAGGTGCTGGAGGCTTTTGTGATCAGAATAAATCACAAATTTAATACCATAAAGGTAATGCCTCCACAATTTTAGTGCAAATATAACGGCACCCAACTCCAAATCATGGGTGGTGTAATTCTTTTCGTGCACCTTTAATTGCCGTGAAGCGTAGGCAATAACCTTGCCCTTCTGCATAAGCACACACCCCATGCCTGTGTGTGATGCATCGCAGTAAACTACGAATTCTTCTATACCCTCAGGTAAGGTCAGCACAGGTGCGTTGCTTAGCTTTTGCTTCAGTATTTCGAAGGACTCTTGCTGCTTTGGGCCCCAAATAAACTTTTCTTTCTTCTTGGTTAGGGAAGTCAAGGGCGCAGCAATCCTCGAAAAATTTTCAATAAACCTCCGGTAGTATCCTGCTAACCCCAGGAAACTACGGATTTCGGTAGGCGTCTTTGGCTCTTGCCAGTTCATGACCGCCTCTACCTTAGCGGGATCCACTTGGATACCACGCTCACTCACAACGTGACCTAAAAACTGAACCTCTCGTAGCCAAAATTCACATTTCGAGAATTTGGCGTAGAGTTTCTCACGCTGTAGTAATTCGAGAATGCAACGGAGGTGCTTCTCGTGGTCAGCTTGGTTCTTGGAATATATAAGGATATCGTCGATGAAGACTATGACAAATTTGTCCAAATACGGCTTGCAGACGCGATTCATGAGATCCATGAACGCAGCCGGTGCATTTGTGAGCCCAAAAGGCATCACTAGGAACTCGTAATGACCATAGCGAGTCCTAAATGCTGTCTTGTGTACATCTTCATCTCTGACCTTTAGCTGATGATAGCCCGACCTCAAGTCGATCTTCGAGAAATAGCTTGCTCCTTGCAGCTGATCGAATAGATCATCGATCCTCGGCAAAGGATATCTATTCTTTATGGTAACTTTATTTAGCTCTCGATAGTCGATGCACAACCGCATCGATCCGTCCTTCTTCTTTACAAATAGGACTGGTGCTCCCCAGGGAGATGAACTAGGTCTGATAAAACCTTTCGCCAACAGTTCATCCAACTGGGTCCTCAGTTCTTTCATTTCCGTTGGAGCTAGCCTGTAAGGTGCTCTTGCTATCGGAGCTGCTCCAGGAATGATGTCTATTCTGAACTCCACTTGTCTATCTGGTGGCAAACCAGGTAGTTCTTCAGGAAAAACCTCGGGGTATTCAGAAATGACAGGAAAATCCTCGATCTTCGGCTTAGGTCCTTCTATTATCACCTGAGCCATGTAAATTACGCAGCCTCTGTTCAAACACCTTGAAGCCTTGAGCATAGATACGTCCTCGGGTAGCCCGTACTGCGTATCTCCTCGAATGGTAAGCGATTCACCACTCGGAGTCTTTAGCACTATATGCCTCTTGCCGCAAATGATTTGGGCCTGATTACGGGATAACCAGTCCATGCCTAGGACTATGTCGAAACCCGCTAGTTTGAAATGAAGTAGAGATAGAGGAAAAGAATGGTTCTTAATGGACATTTCACATCCTTCTAGAACAGTGGAGACGGTTTCTATCGTGCCGTCTGCTAATTCTACCTCGTATTTCATATCTAGGGTTTTGATCGGCATATTTAACAGTTGGCAAAATTTCTGGTCTACAAAGGATTTATCGGCGCCAGAATCGAAAAGTACTCTTGCAAATATATTATTTACGAGAAAAGTACCTGTAAGCACATTGTCGTTCTGTACTGCTTCCTTTGCATCCATGCGGAAGACTCTCGCATTTGACTTCTTGGTCTCTTCCGCCTTTTTGGCATTCTTAGGGCAGTTGCTCTTGATATGCCCCTTTTCATTACAACCATAGCAGGTTGCGTCTTTGATTTTCTTGCAATCCACAGTCTTATGATCCTTGGACTTGCATAGTCCACAGGAAAAAGTCTTTGGTTGAGACTGTGAATTCGATGCAAACCTACACTTCCCAGAGTGAGGTTTCTTGCAGATTTTGCAATTGGGTCTTTCACCAGCTTGCCCATCTTTCTTCGTCTCCGACCCTCTTTTGCCATCACCGTTTCCATGGTGCTTTTTCCCTGACCTTCGTGAGGTATCATCCTCACGTTTACTTTTCTCAGCCTCCTTGCTCCTTAGTGCCCTCAGACGGACAACATCTAATGTGAGAGACAAGGAGAGGTCAGTAACTGACCTGAAGGTCGTCGGCCGAGAGGCCTTCACACTCGCCTTTATCGTAGGCTCCAAGCCCCCAATGAAACGGGCAATTCTACGGGGTTCTGGTGTCACAAGGTATGGGACCAGGCGAGACATCGTATTGAAGCTCGTCAAATAAGCCTGGCAGTCCAGGTTCGTCATCACCAGTGACACAAAGTCAGCCTCGATCTTCTCAACCTCATGCTGAGGGCAGTAGTTTTCCTTAATGAGAGCAATAAATTCCTCCCATGTCATCTTGTATAAGGCAGACTTACCTGATGCCTGCACCAATGCTCTCCACCATGCCAGGGCCTCGCCCTTAAATGACTGGGACACATACTTCACCACATCCCTCTCTACACACCCGCTGATGTCCACAATAGTGTCCATCTCATCTAGCCAGGTGATACAATCAATAGCACCTTTCTCCCCTGTAAATTCTCGGGGCTTACAAGATACAAAATACTTGTAAGTGCAACCCTTGGCATTGGATGCATCAGTATATTCTCTATCACGATGAACGCTGTTCTCAGCGGACGAGTGTTTGTCGTCATCTTTCTTGGGTTGAGAGGGTGGTTTGGAGTGTGTCTTTGGTTTAGAGAGTGGTTTTGATACGGTTCTGCCTTGGGACTCAGTATATTGACGATCAAGAGCTGCCTGAACAGCATTGTCAATCAGAGCCTTTAGCTGTGCGCCTGTCAGATGCACTAGCGCATTGTCGTAGTCATCTTCATTTGTATGGCTATTCTCTCCATTGGGATCCGCCATTGTAACTTGAATCTGTTACAAAAGATAACAAAATTTTTATTCAGGAGATTATTATATAATTGTCTTTTATGACAATTTGTCAACCATGGTAACAAAGACCATATTTGGTTAACTTATTACTTCATTAGATATTAGGATTTGAATATATCCTATTTCAGCTATATCAATAATATTGGCGGCATAAAGCCTAATCACGAGGATGTTTTATAATATTAGCCGAGATTTCAGAGAATCAAAGGCATAGAGGTTTGAACCGTAGTTCTCTTACCCCTTTCTGGCAGGGAGTCATAGACCACCACTGTCTTTTGTCTTTATAAGACAATTATTATGGCCCATAGGCACTACACCTCTAATGGATGTTTCAATATGGTTGGCCCGTAGGCACTACATCACTAATGGATGTTTTAATAAGATTGGCCCATAGGCACTACATCACTAATGGATGTTTAACATTATTGGCCCGTAGGCACTACATCACTAATGGATGTTTTAATAAGTGATCATCTCTACTGATGATTTAACCCATGATTTATAAATCATTTAGTTGGGTTTTGAAATCCTTAAAGGGTTATTGTATAAGAATGACGCGCGTGATTTTAACGAATCACATCTGCCATGATTGTTAACATGCTTACAGCGGTTAACAGGGAATCTGAATCTTCTAATTAAGTCCTACCATCTTGGCCGGATCTTAAAAGACACCAGGCTAGGTTTCACTCTTTAAGATTCTTTATTTAGGCACATCAATTTAAAAGGAATGGTTTTGATTTATTTCATACATATTAAAACAAAACTCATAACATACATTCCATAATCTCAAATACAATCACATATTGCCCTAAACGGGTCTTTCAAATAGTACATACCTCCATAGAGGTTTAAAATAAATGACAAGTCCACGCAGGGACTAATACAAGATAGGTGTCCATGCAAGGACTAAAAGATAAGTCCACGTAGGGACTGAAATACGATAAATGTCCACGTAGGGACTTCTTTTAAAATAGAAATTACATTAGTACAACTATTAAGGGCTAGTGGTCACGTTTCTTCTTTTTGCCCTTTAGTAGGTTCGCCAAGCCTTTGAGAAATCCTCGGTGGCTCTTTTTCTCTTCCTCGAACTCTCTCTCCACACGATCTAGTCGATGGAGTATCTCTTCCTGTTCAGGAGGAGAAAATCGTGGTTGTGGCGCGTGTTGCGGAGCTGGGGGTCTTGGAGGTATTGGATACCCATGAGCTGAGTAGTCCGGTGGTCCCATGTTCCCATGAGCTCCGTCAGGGTAGCGCGCATTATATCTAGCCGACACCACATATGGGTCGCGTTCATAATTGTAGTTGTATTGTGCTTGTGACGGTTCGAACGGGTTGTAAGCCGTTGGACCCGTGTAAGCAGGTATGGGTTGGTCGTACCCAAATGGTGGCGAATTTGGTGTAGCTGGTGCGGAGTTCGCCTCCTGTATAGGACTTGAAGGTCCTTCTTCTTGTAGTGGCGGATAGTGGCTACTACTAGAGTGTCGAGGGGTGCTGAAGTGGATACCCCCTCCTCCTCGTGTGGACATACGAGCATTTGTCCTCCTACGCCTCGGCGGATCAGGCATTACTGGTTGCGCCGGTGGCGGAGGTGGTGGCGTAACTGCCTCAAAGCGTGAATCCTCAGAGGGATCCTGTGGATGTCGCGGTTGTTGTGATGTCTGTTGAGGTGGCGTGTAGTACCACTCATGTCGGTCGAACAACGCTTGGAAACTGTCTGGTCCCTGATAGGGTGTGCCATGGAAGGATGACCCATCAGAGACTTCTATCGGATGCGTGGGCGTACCACGAGCAGGTTCAGTTGGATCAGTATCTTCATCCATATGGTCTTCGGAGAAGTGATCTTGTGGCCCTAGTGGAACAAAGCCTGAAGGTTCCTGTATGTAGTCAGCTGGATTAAACTGACCTATGAAGTATGGAGTAGGGTCGTCGTAATTTCGGTGCGATACCGAACGTTGTAGAGGTATGAAGGAAGGTTGTGGGTTGTTGGGATCATTTTCTGAGTTTGGCCCAAATGAGTGCCGGTATGATGGCGTTGAGCTGTGCGAGGTGGAATGCCTCGCGGGTTCGTAAAGGTCTCTTCGTCGTTGTGGTTCTTCGCTCCTTGTCATCGAAGGAGGTCTTGTACCTGACGGTCCAGCTTCGTGATCGTGATGCGTCACGATATCTCCTCTGCCTCTTCTTCCCCTTCCTCTTCCTCGAAATATAACAGGTGGCATTTTTCCTGCTTTATAAAACTTTAAATACCAATAATAAAAGAAAAGGACAAAATTGGAATAACAATTCGAATTTGTCCTAAGTTCTTGTCTAGACTCAAGTATGTGCAATTGTGTCATTGAGATTAAACACAATAGGATAGTGTTTAATTCACTCAATGTTGGCTCTGATACCAACCTGTCACACCCCGATTTCCACGTGTATCACCGGTGGGCCCGGTGGGGGATTACCGTGACGTAGTTGGCAACAATATAGTCAAACCACACAATTATATAAATGCACAGCGGAAGCTTAAAGATAAATATATACTTCAACCTCTGGTTGTAATATCAAATGTATTACAGAAGTCGAATATATCCACAACGGATCAAAATAATTATAAAATATTGTTCATTCAGATACGGCATCGAGTTTGCGAGACTATTCGTGATGCTTAGGAAGCTAATACCAGCCAATTTCGTATAGTACCTGCACTTAATCTTTTTGGGGAAAAATACGTCAGTTTACACTGGTAAATACATTCAACTGACACATTTGAAAATGTTTATTAAAATTGATTTGAATGCACAAGGCACAAACTCTTTTATAACTTGGGAAAATTATTAAAATCTTGTGAACGTTTTACATGTTCTTTTATGCGTTCAGTAGCCCGGGTCGTGCCGGGTTAAAGATTTATAGACACACCACATTGCGTAAAACCGTAGTATAAAAACCAACGGCTACGTCTTTTAATTTAATGTCGACAATATATACCGGGTGTACGCCTACACCGGGATGTCGATGGTCGTGGCCATTTCGTAAAATGATGCCAAGGATATCCGGGACAACGGTCATTAAACCCCCCAAAGGCTTTTAAGAAACAAAACTGTTTAAATGAGCCAATCATATTATTTAATTAACCACCTAAGCGATGGAAAAATATAATGCTCAATCAAGCGGTATTAGCATACCGTAACCCAAGCCCGTATAGGGGAAATAAGTTAAAGTATTTACCTTTGCAAGTATTATTCCTTAATTTGATTAAATCGCCGATAGCTTTTACTGTGCTCCTAATCTGGAACGAAGGTTTTAATTAACCTCTTAGAATCCTAACGGGTCTTTATATTGGCCGTAGCCTAGACTGGTTGGTTCCGGAGTATAAATATGGTTTAATCGCGTGAAAGGCGAAAACCGAGAATGGAATGTGATTCTGCCCCAAACAAGTTCAGAGACTTGTTTTATATGGGTTCAAGGTTCACACTCTGGATTTTGGGGTTCAAATGATATAATTTGAACCGTATCGGCTAATTTATGAACACTAGTTTCATAAGCCGAACCGTGCGCGCAATAGGCGAAACGGTTATCCATGAGAGTCTTAGGCTTATTTCCTGAGTCAATATGCCTTAAAGAGGTTGTGGCATCAGTAGGATACCTTCCGTGATGCCCGTAACGAGTTTAAGTTAATATTATGCCCCGTAGGGGCTTTTCGGTCATTTTAAAGACTTTTAAAGAGCTTTTCGAGTTCTACGGGAAATCTGAGTTTCCTGAACAGTTTAAAAAGTCTAAAATACTTTATTTATTATTTAAAATCGGTAGCAACTGGAATCGGGTCAAAAGACCTTGTAGAACTCAAGTTTTGGCCGAAAAGGGCATATTCGGTATTTACCGAACCGTAGCCATAACCGCAGGTTATGAGCAAGGTAAAAATTATTAAAAATCTCTAAAATTCCCAAAATATTATTTTATAACAGTGGGTAAAAGTTTTGGTGACGAAATCTTGGTTTAGATAGGTGTTATGCTAATTGCGCCTTTTATTACAAAAGTTTATTTTAACCGCGCTATTTAGCATAACTCTCATTCTAGACCTCGGATTGACGTGAAACTTTAAGGACATGCTTATAATTTAGTGAGCAAGGTTCTGGTCCGTTCACGTGTCCGAAATACTCGTTTTATTTTCAAAAGGCCGTTACGGTCAACTTTTAGGCAATTAACGGAAATGCGTAAAAGACTCGGACAATTCATGAACCGGTCACAGAGGTCTATACCATCTTGTAACCTGGTCCTAAGAGAGTCCTAAGGCATATCTATACCTCACTAGAACGGGTCAGAACTGAAGTCAAAGCAAAAGTCAAACTTTTGCGACATTCGGCTCCGAACCGGGTCAATATAGCAAACGGTCGATTCAAACGAGCGCAAACAAGTTTATATACTTATTATCATGTTTTATGATTGTCAAAACAGGTTTCATAGCATATACATTATAGATTATGTACAAAATGGCAAAACGACTTTCTGTTGACTTTTTAAGTGCACGTTTGACTCGATATTTGACATAGTTAGAGTGGTGATCAGAGGGAACCCTTTTAGGGGTTTATTACCCACATAAATACCAACTCAAAACTACTTTTGATCCGACAATTCACTGGACCATTTGTGAATTATCGCTATGACAACCGTTAGTTACGACGGTTGAGTTTATAAGCTAAAACTATGGAAATATATGACCAAAATGGGTGTGAACGACTTACAGAAGTTGTATCTTGCTTAGCGAGCAGAAGAGAATGCTAGAGAGCTTCTTAGAATGATCAGATAGGAGTGTTTGAGTTGTGTGAATGTTATGAACCAAACTAGTCTATTTATAGTGAAACAATGCACTCAAGATCATCACACAACAACCTACAGCTGATCATGGATGATGGGCATGTGTCCCTTAGAGCTATGGGTCAAGTATAGGGTGCCCATGCCTCATTTATTGATGTTTGATCGTTCATAATGCTCAAAAGGCAAGAAAATACAAAGTTTCTGCATCTGGGCGTCCCACGCGGCCCGCATGGAGAATCCATGCTACTTTTACGCGGGCCGCCTGAGATTCAAACTTCAGGCGTGCAAAAGAGGAGGCTCGCGGCCCGCCTCAACTTAACCTGAAACTTAATGCGGGTCGCGAGAGGTTGGATTTTCAAGTTTTTAAAATCTTTTATAATCATTACGAAATCCTGGTAATTAATAACGAAATCTTTCGTAATGATTAACCTGACCTTTCGGGTTTGAAGGGGTAACTTTGCGGTTTGGCCCTCGGTTAATTACAACTAAGGACCTCTTGTTATTTACCCGCGTTGTTAAGTCCCTGGTTAGTTTATTAATTATTCAGAAAGTCTTAACTTTCATTGTTGACGCTTTTAACCCTTCTCATACGAATTCGGTCATAACTTTCTTGCTTTAAAACGGAACTTCGCGGAATTTATACAGTATGTTCTAGTGAGCGTATAAAACTGTTATAAAGCGTCGGGAGCGTTAAAGGGCCACTCAGAGGTATAATTAAACATGTTGACACAGTTAACCCCTGTAGCTCGTAATCTCTCACTTTCTTCCGCGTTTCGCTTCCGTACGATCCATGATTTATTCGTTCGAAGGTACAAGCACCATTTAGGGCTACTATACAGTATATTTACCCTTGTTTGACATTTATAACCCTCGAATTTATATACTTTCGAGTTTTGTCAATATTAGTCCTTTATTTAATATAAATGCCACGTGTAATCAAATGACACGTGTTAACACATTATTGGACGCAAAAATTGGAGGTGTTACAGCTGTGCTGTGCCCAACTATGGTGGACCCTCCAATTAAGCGTATCGAGTTGTATCTCAAAGGGTTAGCGCCAGAAATTCAGAGCCATGTAACATCGGCTAATCTTGACAACATCCAGGCTATTCAACGCCTTGCGCATCGCCTCACAGATCAGGCAGTGGATCAGAACAGGCTGCCTAAACGCATCAGCGCTACTGCTACCGTTACCACTTCTACTACACTTGCTACTCCCAGTGACAACCAGAGAAAATGGGATGGGGATTCCAGCAAGGGATCAGCTTCAGTTCAGTCACAGGTTCAGCAGCGAAAGACTGACAGTTATCAGAGTCCCAGTCAGCACTCTTCAGGCAGTCACAGGCAGGGTGGATATCGAGGGAACCTCCCAAAGTGCAACAACTGCAACAGACACCACAGTGGCCAGTGTAACAAGGGTCGCTGTCAAAGATGCCTCAAGATGGGTCATGAGGCCAAAGATTGTAGAAGCCCTCGGCCTGCGAACCAGAATCAGCAGCAGCCACGAGCACAGCAGAATCAGCAACAGGGCAACAAGGGGTGTTTTCATTGCGGCGCAGAAGGGCACTTCAAAAGGCACTGTCCTTAGCTAAACAGGAACCAGAACAACAACAACAATAACAACAATCAGGGAAATGGCAACAACAACAACAACGGTGGGAACAACAACGGCAACGAAGCAAGGGGTCGTGCATTTGTGTTGGGGCAGGGTGATACCAGAAATGATCCCAACGTAGTCATGGGTAAGTTTCTTCTTGATGACTTTTATGTTACAGTATTTTTTGATTCGGGTGCGGATACAAGTTACGTGTCTTTGAAAGTTAGCCAAATGCTAAAACGTGCACCAACTCCTCTAAACACCAAACATGTCGTAGAGTTAGCTAATGGTAAAAGTCTAGAAGCAACACATATAGTTCAAGGTTGTAATCTTATCCTCGCTGGTCAGACTTTCTCCATTGACCTCATTCCTATAGTTCTGGGTAGTTTCGACATTGTTATTGGCATGGATTGGTTATCCAAGCGGCAAGCAGAGATCCTATGTAAGGAAAAGATCATTCGTATTCCCCGCACTGGTAAAGAACCTCTCGAAGTTCAAGGCGACAAGAGTGGTGCTGTGGTTGGTATCATCTCTTTCCTGAAGGCTCAGATATGTTTACGAAAGGGTCATACTGCCATTTTGGCATTAGTTACTGATGCATCGACGAAGGAGAAAAGTATAGAGGATATTCCAGTTGTATGTGATTTTCCTCAAGTGTTTCCTGAAGATCTACCTGGTCTACCGCCTCATCGCCAGGTCGAGTTTCAAGTCGAGCTAGCTCCAGGAGCAGCACCTATAGCACGCGCACCGTATCGTTTAGCTCCAACTGAACTAGAAGAACTGTCTAAGCAACTACAAGAGCTCTTGGATAATGGCTTCATTCGTCCAAGCTCTTCGCCTTGGGGAGCTCCAGTATTATTCGTGAAAAAGAAGGATGGCACTTTCAGAATGTGCATTGATTACCGCGAACTGAACAAGGTCACAGTGAAGAACCGTTATCCTCTTCCTCGTATCGACGACTTATTCGACCAGTTGCAAGGGTCGAGTTACTACTCCAAGATTGATCTAAGGTCTGGTTATCATCAGCTGAGAGTCCGGGATGAGGACGTCTCCAAGACAGCATTCAGAACTCGCTACGGTCACTACGAGTTTCTTGTTATGCCATTTGGGCTTACGAATGCGCCTGCAGTCTTCATGGATCTTATGAACAGGGTGTGCAAACCCTATCTTGACAAGTTCGTCATTGTTTTCATTGACGACATTCTGATCTACTCCAAGAGTCAGGAGGAACACGAGTAGCACTTACGTCATATCTTGGAACTTCTTCGAATAGAACAACTGTACACCAAGTTTTCAAAATGCGACTTCTGGCTTCGTGAAGTCCACTTCTTAGGCCATGTCGTGAATAGGGATGGGATTCATGTCGATCCATCCAAGGTAGATTCGATACGGAACTGGCCTGCACCGCGTACACCAACGGAAATACGCCAATTCTTGGGTTTGGCGGGGTACTACAGACGATTCATTAAAGACTTCTCAAAGATTGCACAGCCGCTTACAATGTTGACATAGAAAGGTGTTACCTATCGCTGGGGTAATACACAAGAAACGGCTTTTTAGTACCTGAAGGATAGACTATGCAGCGCACCTATTCTCTCATTGCCAGAGGGCACGAATGATTTTGTGGTCTATTGTGACGCATCGATACAGGGGCTTGGTTGTGTATTGATGCAACGGGATAAAGTTATTGCCTATGCTTCTCGTCAACTCAAAGTTCATGAACGGAACTACACGACGCACGATTTAGAGCTGGGAGCTGTTGTTTTCGCGCTCAAGATATGGCGACACTACCTGTATGGTACCAAGTGCACAATTTACACCGATCACAGGAGTCTCGAGCATATCTTCAAGCAGAAGGAATTGAACATGCGTCAACGACGATGGGTCGAGTTACTTAATGAATACGAATGCGCCATCAAGTACCATCCAGGCAAGGCCAATGTTGTGGCTGACGCTCTCAGTCGAAAGGACACTTTACCTAGGCGTGTACGAGCTTTGCAGCTCACTATTCAGTCTGATCTTCCTGCACAGATACGAGATGCTCAGGTGGAAGAATTGAAACCAGAAAACGTCAGGGCTGAAGCCTTACGCGGCTCAAGGCAACGATTAGAACAAATGGGAGACGACGCCTACTATGTAACAGGGCGTATATGGGTACCACTATACGGCGGTTTACGAGAACTTGTGATGGATGAAGCTCACAAGTCTCGCTACTCGGTACATCCAGGTTCGGATAAAATGTATCACGACATCAGAACTATATATTGGTGGCCTAGCATGAAGGCCCACATAGCAACTTACGTCGGCAAATGTTTGACGTGTGCAAAAGTCAAAGTGGAGTATCAGAAACCAGCGGGCCTACTTCAGCAGCCCAACATACCGCAATGGAAATGGGAAGAAATTTCCATGGATTTTGTTACAGGCCTACCCAGATCCCAGCGTGGGAATGATACTATATGGGTGATCGTGGATCGACTCACCAAGTCTGCACCTATTAAGGAAACGGATAAGTTCTCCACTCTCGCAGACGTTTATCTTAAAGAAGTTGTTTCGAGGCACGGGGTGCCCACCTCCATCATTTCGGATCGGGATGCACGATTCACGTCAGAGCTATGGCAAGCGATGCACAAATCTTTTGGCTCACGATTAGACATGAGCACAGCATATCATCCTCAGACGGATGGGCAGTCTGAGCGCACGATCCAGACTCTCGAAGACATGCTTCGGGCTTGCGTTATCGACTTCGGCAACGGCTAGGAAAAGCATCTCCCTTTGGTAGAGTTTTCGTATAATAACAGCTATCAAACCAGCATTCAAGCCGCTCCATTTGAGGCATTGTACGGGCGTAAATGCCGGTCACCTCTCTGTTGGGCAGAGGTGGGGGATAGTCAGATCACGGGTCCAGAGATTGTAGTGGACGCCACGGAAAAGATTGCACAAATACGACAACGCATGGCGGCAGCTCGCGACCGTCAGAAAAGCTACGCGGATAAGCGTAGGAAGCCATTGGAATTTCAGGTCGGGGACCGGGTTTTACTTAAAGTCTCACCCTGGAAGGGTGTAGTTCGTTTTGGCAAACGGGGCAAACTCAATCCTCGGTATGTCGGACCATTCGAAATCGCTGAAAGAATAGGCAAAGTGGCCTACAGACTAAACCTACCAGCTGAACTCGGTGCAGTTCACAACGTATTCCATGTGTCGAATCTGAAGAAGTGTCTGTCAGATGAGACCCTCATAGTTCCTTTTAAGGAACTCACTATCGACGAGCGGTTGCAGTTCGTCGAGGAACCAGTTGAAATCACGGACCGGGATGTCAAGGTCCTCAAGAACACTAGAATACCTCTTGTACGATTTCGTTGGGACTCCCGTCGTGGCCTAGAGTATACCTGGGAGCGAGAAGATCAAATGAAACTCAAGTATCCCCAGTTGTTCGGAACCAATGCAACTACTACTGAGGCTGAAGCTACTACTACAGAATTTCGGGACGAAATTCCAAATCAACGGGGGGATGATGTGACACCCCAGGAAAATCAGTAAACGATACAACTTACCTAGCTTCCTCAGTAACCGCATGCTAAATTTCAGGACGAAATTTCTTTCAAGTTGGGGATAATGTGACAACTCGAGTTTCCAAGATTCCTATTTCGCATTTATTGCACGTTTATTGTTGTTTAGTTGTTTAATTGCACAATTAGTTGCTATGGAATTGTATACGTTTTGATACAATGAAGTGTATTGTGTGATTGTGCTTGGTTATGTGTTAATTGTGAAAGATTTGTTAAATGCATAAACTTGGTGGTGAAACTGTGAAATTGTTTGAGATGGTGTACTATTGAAAAATATAATAATTGAAGGTGCATAGAGTGATTAGTGAAACTTAAATCATATTTAACCCTAATTCCTTTTCACTAATCATTACACAAAACAAAACACGTACTTTCATTCTCTGATTCTCTGGCAATCATCACCTCTATCACAAGCACAAGTCTCTTACATCAATCTTAATCTTGCGATCTAGTTAGACTCAATCCAAGGTAAATGGTTATTGATTGTTTGATTGTTTTCAATTCTTGAATATGTGATTTATAGAAACCCTAATTCTATATGTGATAATTCTGCGTTTGTTTGAGTTTGATTGTGGTAAATGGTTTATGATCGATTGTGTAATCAATTGCCTGATGATTTAGATGTTGGTATGTTAAAACTATTGATGATTAATTGGATTACTGCTACACTGATGATGCAATGAAATTAGGGTTTCGTAGGTGTGGAAATGTGAAAACGTAACTGTTATGATGCAAAGAACGTATGACTTTTTGTTGTCTAAGTATGTTAGTCAGTGTTTTAATGAATATACTTGTCTGAGTTTTGTAACCCTGATTTAATTGTCTGAGTTTTGAAAGGCATGCTTGATCCGAGTTTTATATATACTATAGTCCGAATTTTTGGCTAGTGTATAGGGTCCGAATTTTAACAATGGTATCTTGTCCGAACTCTTAAACAACCATGTAGAGTCCGAGTTTTGTAAGGACTCAAGTCCGACTTTCTTAAACACATGAGTGTAGTCCGAGTTTTGGCATGAGAACAAGGGGTCCGACCTTTAACCCCCACCCCCTTGGTCCGAGCTTTAATCCCCACCCCCCATGTCCGACTTTGTGAAGCCCCATTCCCATGTCCGAAGTTTAAAGGGGTTACCCCCCCCCCACACATGGTCCGAGTTTTAGAAGGGCTTCCATGGTCCGAGTTTTGTAATGGGGAGCCCTTGTCCGACTTTTGTGAAGGATGTCATGCCCGAGTTTTGATTTAAATAGTGTTCTCTGAGTTTTAAGTGGTTAAGTATTGTCTGACTTTCTTGTAAGACATGCACTAGTCCGAATTTCCTTGCAATGATACTTAGTATGACTTTTGTTGATGCCATTATAGTCTGAGTTACTTATGACATTTACAAAGTTGAATTCAAAACCCTGTATGGCACTGTGTGTCACTATATGGCACGATAAGGCATTTTACGTCACCGTAAGCTTACTGCATGACTCTGTATATGACTGTATGCGATTATGTGATACTGTCTGATATGATGCTACATGTTACTGAATAATACTACATGCTAATGTGTGATATGATACTGTAAGTTATTGCTTGAACATCAAGAACCTGTAAACCCTAATTGAACGTCAACACTTATCTTGGATTTATGTGCATTATACCATAGGTCGTGAGTAACGGACTTAAACATTAATTAACCCTAGAAGCAATAACATACCGAGCAAATCAAGGTGAGTTCACACTCTTACTAAGGCATGGGATTCCCAGGGCTTGGGGATGGGATTGAAGGAATGAGGTTGAATGGATTCGTACATACACTGTTACTAGACTACCAAACCATCGTCCTCGGTTGTGCAGGACACATACGTAAAACCTACGTATACTTATGCTACTCATTGTCCTCAGGTTGCGAAGGACACTCACGTAAAACCTACGTGAACTTATACTCACTACTGCCTCGGTTGTGTCAGGCACTTACGTAAAACCTACGTAAACCCCCGCGTACCCCTATCCTCGGTTGTGAAGGATACTTGCGTAAAACCTACGTAAACTTGTACGTATTACTGTTCTCGGGATATGTAGAACTTTTATGGTTACGAATAGTCTAGTGGTTATACAACATGGGAAGCCCCCACCAATAGAACGTACTATCGGCCCAGTAGAGCCACATGTTGCAAACGAACTTACTATTACGCATTTACTTTCTGTGAACTCGCTCAACTAGTTGTTGATCCTCTGTTACATGCCTTGCAGGTCGTTAGATACATGGAGCTTGCACAGGGAGGAGCTGGTCGTTGTGGGCTTGGATCGTGATTATTTGTTAAACACTTTATGACATTACATACTTATTTATGTTGGGATTTAGTGATACGCTTCCGCTAAACAGTGATAACATACTTATGTTTTGGAACACCTTTCATATTAGTGATTGAATGGCATTTACTTTTACTTATTAATTACATGTTCAATATGATTGGTGGCTTGATCCTGGTCAGTCACGCTCCCAAGCGGTGATACTCCGCAGGTGGATTTTGGGGGTGTGACAAACAATGAGGATCCTGGATCCTTATCCTCGCAGCATCTCCCGAGGATCCTTAATTCAAACTGAACTGAGGATCCGTGATCCAAGCTACACTTGAGGATCCATGATCCACAGGCTATGAAATTCTATCCCTAACAATTGCCCCCAAACATGACTAGTTGATATCCAATTAATTAGTCATGTTTGAACGATTTTCAGACTAGCCGTTAGTAAGAGATATAGCCATTACAGGCTGATGTCATCAACAGTCACCAACCTGCAACAACAATCATTATATAAAGGGTTAGAGATAAGGACCAAATTGCATTTAAATTCGAGACTTCTCTCCTTTAAATCCTCATCCGAAGATCCAAGCAGGTATTATCTTCTCCCTTTTCTTTGATCTTCTATTCTCTGATACTCTATTCTCCAAGCATTCATGGCGAAGATGACCCTTCGATCCTGATCTGCCAAAAACCCTGATCATAACAGCCCATTGAAGAGTCAAGGTTTAACCAAAAACCCTTCAATGGAGCTATGCTGATTCACAGACCCTGATATCGATTGGTTACGCCCCTGTTTCCCTGATGGCACAATATTCAGGCCCTTTGACTCCTCTACCAAGAGTGACTGTGTCTCTGACAAATGGATCACTTTTCCTGCAACCCCTTTTCTGATCGGATTCACCTACCCTTTCCCTGCTCTCACATAGGGATTCTTCACACTTACTGGCTTATGCTACATATAAGCCATGCCAATGGTGTGGAGGATCCTATACACACTTGAGCACATAGTTGAGCAAGAGGGTATCGACATAGGGATGTCTGAATTGAGCCAGTTATACAATCTTGTGAGCCATGGTTCATACCGATACCTTTTCAAATCCAAACCTGATCAGCCTCACCCGATCTTGAAAGCCACCAAAAATGACACTAACTGGAGGAATCAATTCTTCTTCGTGAGGAGGAATTCTGTTCCAGATGGGAAACATCTTTCCAAAAAGTGGAATACCGATGGTAGGATATAGGATCCTTAGATTAGGATACGCGGTAAGGATCTTTCTTTTCTTTTGAGAATAACTGATCCTTTCTTTTTGTCTTTGCAGCTATAACTCTGTCACATATTCAAGAATCACCTACCACTCAAGAGAGAATTGATGCTTTTTGGAAGCTTGACCCTGCAATCAGAACCTATCCACCAAAATCAAAGGATCTAGTAGAAGTTTCATCCACCATGTCAAGTAAGTATCCACACATGTATATATAGATAGATATAAATATTTGGTAAAAATATGAATACTTATCTGCTTGTTATGCTTGTAGGCGCCGGAAAATCCTCAAAGTCTGCTTCCGGGTTCAGCGTAAGTGATCTTCAAGAGTATGCTTCCTCAAGGTCTGTGAAAAAGGAGCTGGCTGCAAGCCCAAGCATTCTGAACCCTAAAAGCATGCGCACAAGGGGCAAGGGTGCCAAGAAGAGAAAGACTGCTGAGCCCACTGAAGGCCTCCCTCTCATTAAACATCAGCTCCAGGAATACATCTACGAGGTAAGGATCCTGTCACACCCCCAAAATACCATATGCGGAAACCCCCGCGAGGCGTGTGACGTTCCAGGATCTAGCCACCAATCACATTGAACTCATAACAAGATTTGAAATAAAAGCTTTCATTAACATAAAACGTTACAAAAACATTAAATGTAATACATCGTGTTCAGCGTAAGCATAATACATGTTTAACTAAAACCCAAGTGTATGAAATCATTTAGTCTTGTTTCAAGTTTCCATGTTCCTCGACCCATGACCACTCCAGCATCCCAGACAACAAGTTCCACATCCACACGTATCAATAACCTGCGAGCGTGCACACACGTGTTTCAGACAACGCTAGTGAGTTCATAGTTTTACGAAAACATTAGTTACCAAGTGTGTAGTTACGTTCATTGATTACAATGTTGATAATACCTCGGATACAAGACGGCCCCTGATTTATGTTTTGCCCGTTCCCCAGTGCTCCTATCAAAGCACTGGGCATGACTGGGTCATTAATTCACACCCGTCCTCTCCAGTACGGGGTGGGGGTGCCAAACCTAAGTAGCGCTACCAACTAATACCCCGCTACCTCTCCGATAACAAAAAGATGGGACTTAAGAGTGATAGGACGAGTGTATTATCCAACATACCAGATTTTACCCAAAAACCGATCCCTCTCCGGGATACCCAATGACTGTCCCAACCACCGGGACGCATGCTCAAGAGGAATGAACTCACCTTAGATTGCTCAGATTGTTAAGTTACTTTACCCAATCCAAGTTGGTCAACCATACCCTACCGCGGTTACCAATGATAATCAGTTTCATAAATACATACTCAAATCATGTATTCGCCAAGTCACACGTAATACCATTGTCACATATCACATAGCAGGTGATTGGTTTTCATACACGGTTGTATCACAAGTTCAGGTTCCCAACAATGGTTATCAATAACATCAGCCTTACCATCAATCAAGTTATCACTTTTACACAGTTTGCATTTATCACGCGATCACGGTACATCGGATGGTAATTACACATTTCTAACACAAGTTCACATCTCAAGTGAATGTCACAAAGTATAATAGGTGAGTTTGTTTTTCATACAAGTCAAACCGACTTTCTTATTCCTATTTCTTGCACATAGATCACCTAATGTTCAGCTTATTTACTTACATGACGAAACACCCCATGTTTCATCCAGAATATGGGTGACGAAACACCCCATGTTTCCTCAAGAATGTGGGTGAGGAAACACCCCATGTTTCGTCAAGAATGTGGGTGACGAAACACCCCAAACAGACAGTTACAATTTCTAACACGTTTGCAGGTTTCCAATCAGATCAATCATCATAATTTAATCGATTATATTCATATTCATACGAACCCTAATATCTTGTTCATATAACCACACATGATCAAGATCAATCGATAACACCCAAATCAAGTATATGAATATTAGCATCATGTAAATCTGAACCATTTTCTAATAATCAGAATTATCATCGGTCTATGCCCAATCATCAATCATTATCATAACAATATCCTTTAACAGTTCTGTTATACGGAAATCAATTTCATATATACAATAAACCTAATCAATTATCAAATATAGTACACATCAAATCGTACAAATTGGTTGCAATCATCATCCAGTTCTCAGTTAACATGTATCCCTAATACTCATACAACTTATCGCTACACAAGATCACATATCAAACATAAATTCAATAAACGAGTCAAAGCACTAACCTTGATAATAAGATAAAACAACAGTGCTTATGATTGGAGGGCTTCGAATGGGGTGGAAGACTGCCGTCGAAGACTAGAGAGAGCCTAGGGTTTGTTAAGTATCGTCATACGTAAAAGTGTGTGAATATAAGGCAAATATAACTGCTTTAAACTTGGGCCTCACCTGGGCCACAAGCCGACACGGTGAAACTCCTCTGGTGAAACTCCCCTGGTGAAGCTCCCCTGGTGAAGCTCCCCTGGTGAAGCTCCCCTGGTGAAACTCCTCTGGTGAAACTCCCCTGGTGAAACTCCCCTGGTATTTCGTCGAGACCCATAAGTGACGAAAGTCCTTCATGCCTAAACATTAAACCCACCACACAACTAGCATTAAATCATTCTACAATGATATTAACGATACAACGCTCAACGAAATGTAAAACCGGATTCGTAAAACAGGTGACGCGTGAAGGAAAGGTTTTGAAATCTAGGGTTGTCACATCATCCCAACTTGAAAGAAATTTCATCCCGAAATTTGATAAGCAAACCAAAAGTGACACGATAACTCAAAAGTAACACAAGGCGGCAAAGTGCTAGATTAGGATGACTGTGGATTTTTCCTCGGGTGCGGGTGCCACATCATACCCAACTTGAAAGGGAATTTCGTCCCGAAATTCGCCAATGATACCAGAAGTTGATACAACCGTTAGAACTGCTAAGGGTAGTAGGGCTTACTCCGATCATTGCATTCCCTCGTGAACTCTAGTCCACATTTTGAGTTCCAACGAACTCCAACGAACTCCCACGGGATAACTCGAGGGTAGTAGGTATCACAAATGTTTTCGATAGCGTACCGCACCTTCCCAGGGTGAGACTTTTGATTATGAGACGTTCGCCTATAGCGAACTTCCAGTGTTTCCTAAGCTCATCAGCTCTCCTGACAGTCACGCATTGCCGTCAACAATTTCCGATCTAAGCACTCTTCCCAAGAGTTTCGAGTACAAATCCTGGATCGGTGATTAGGTTGTCACCCACCTTAGTCCAACAAGAAGATTGGTATTATCATCCATGCAATGCCTCATATAGAGCTGTATGCATACTAATATGGTAACGACTGCAGCAGATCTCACCCAAAGATGTGTGTTTTTCCAAATGTTTACTAAAGTCAACCACGCACATGCTCGCAACATGCCTTCGTGCATCAGGATGGTCCATTACTCTGCCCAGTTGTCCTTTAGTGATAAGTAATGCTCATGTCTAGGCGTGAGCCAAGGGTGTTGTGTATTGCCTTTCATGAATCATATATAGTTCGAAATCGGAGGTAACAGGAGTTGGCACCTCGTGCCTAAAAGCCGCCTCTCTCAGAGGTACATTCACAGCTGTGAAGACTCGTCAGTTTCCTAGATTGCAAGAAAGTGTGCTTGTAATGTGAGACAATCAATGATCACCCAGGTGATATTGTTTCCGGTTCGAGTTTTAGGTAGCCCAGTGACAAAATCCATGGCAGTCTGTTCTCGTTTCCATATGGGTGTTTCTGGTTGCTAATACTTCACCTTGACTTTCCCACAAGTCAAACATCATTCCCATACCTAGCTAGGTGGACCTTCATGCCCGATCACCAGTACAAGGTTTATAAATCCTAATGTCTCTCATCAAAACCCAGACGACTAGAATATCAAGGCCGGTGTGCTTTGCTCAACATAAATTTCCTACAGTTACTGTATAATGAGATCCACACTCGTTCCATGAGGTAGCGAATATCGTCTGACCTGCCAAGGTTGCTTCTCCATGCCCCGCATGGGTTCAACTTGAAAATCCTCTTCCTTTAGTTCTCCAGTTTGAACAGGGTGAGTCGGATCAGGTAAGTTAGAGTCGATAGTGAGCTGCAAAGCTCGTGCACGTTCAAGTTTCATGGTTGTAATCATCCAAAAGTTCCCTCCAGCGATGCCATTAACTGATTTAGCTCTGTTGAAGCCAAGGTACACGGGAGGCCCTTGTGATCGGTCGAAATAACGCATCTGGTACCGTCCAAGTAATGCCTCCATCTAAAATCCCAAGACCATGGTTTTCACCGCCAGTTGTGTGTCGTGTAGTTCCTCTTTGTAACTCCATCACGTAAGTCATCACTCTCTCATGTTGCGTTCGGACCATCATGGTATACCACTAAATCACCCGCACCCTCGGGTAAAGACGATGCTCAGTGCATTGCAGAGTTGGAATTCAAAAGCTGAAAAGACGTCCTCCTGTTTCATCTTTCACGAACACAGCACCCTGCTGTGCTAAAGATGTCACACCCCAATCGATGGCGGAATCATCGGGGCATGGCACTGAGTGAAACAGATTGTCCAGAAGTTTCCATAACAATTATCCTTACGAATCAATTTAAAATAACATGTCCCAAACCATGTCTCAAAACGTAAATAAATTATTACAGACAAAATCTAGGCAAATAGTTCTATTCCGACAACTCAGATTTTCAAATAAGGAAATTGTTTATCTGCTTCTAGAGACGCCTGATTACTTTAGTACAGACAACTATTTGTTGGCCTCTAGAAACTTATTATAGCCTCGCTTTCCTAGCAGCTAAGCATCCTAAATACCTGTCACATACGTTAAAACAAAAGTCAATACACATAGTGTAAAGGTGAGCATACAAGTTTGATAGTAGCATATAGAGTTCGAAATAGTTTACGCATAACCAGTACGTACACAGAGGAAAACGAAGCATGTTAATTATCGACATGGATCTATCGATACCAATGACTGCGGGTTGACTGCCCAAGGTAGTTCATAATACATGATCACCACCGTAATCCATGCAAATAATTGTCCCTAACAACCCCCGTGTGGACGGGTGCTGAGTCCAAACTATAGTACTATCGTTGCTAAGGCAGGTAGACAACATTCCACGTGTAAACATAACAATAAGCATTCATATAGTCACGTAATACATGCAGTAACGGTTAGCGTTTAAAGTATTGCGTAGTGTGTTTGATTGTGATTTTGTATAAGTAACGTATGTAACACCCAAAAGTGCATAAAGCAAAAAGGGAGCGCTTGAGAATAAGGTTAGCCTGAATTGTTCGATAGCATAACGGTAAGTGGTACGTAAAACGAGAATAAGCGTTGATGGGTCGAATGGTAGTTCGGTCGGATGGTAATCCAATCGGACGGCCAATTCGTGCGGATGATAATCCGTTCGGACGGTTCTCCGGTCGGACAGTAGTCCGGTCGGATGGCTATTCAAGTGGATTGTTTTTCCTATGACAAGGATGTGTTTGTGTATGATGGTTTGACTTTTGAAGTTTTTGTTGTAGCATTTGAAAACATTGAAGTATCTCTACCTTTTAGGTCGGTCGACCGAACGGTAGTCCGATCGGACGGTAATCCGATAGGTTGGCACTTTAGTGGGAACAAGTTCACAGCAGGTTGTCACTCGATCGGACAGTAGTCCGGTCGGGTGGCATCACTAGTGCATTGAACATGTTGAAAAATCGATTAAGTGTTAAAGTCAAGTATCTCATGTTCCGAAGAGTAATCCGGTCGGATGGTAGTTCGATCGGATAGCAATTCGTCAATACTCAACTTTAAATGAGGTTGATTAAGTGTGGGACCCAAAGTGTCGGTCGTTCGGGCGGCCGGTCACTTGGATGGCTGTCTGGTCGGACAGTAATCCGGTCGGATAGCACTCCGTGCTGGTCTTTCCGTTCGTCCTTCACTTGGTTGTTTTGGTCGTTTGTAGTTTTATTGAGACGTTTTGACAACATGTCAATCAACAGAACCCCGTCTTGAACCTGGTAACCTGACCGAACAGGAATCACCCAATGTTCAATCAGTTAACCGGTTCATGTCGGTCGTTCTTGATTAACCCGAAATCGGTGGCCTCGTGGATAAAATCCAAATCTTGAGCCAACACATCACTAAGAACGAGTAGGGGTTAGAACTAGATCCGATTCTATCGGTTTTGAGTGCATTGAGTGTAAAAGAGTTGAAAGAAATTTAGAACCCATCTTTCAATCCCTTTTCACCGTGAATATGTTTAGATCTATGAAAGATCTTTGTTTATTTATGTGGAAATCGGTTAGATTCAAGTTGTCCTTGAAGGATTGAAGCGAAAACATGAAGTTCTTCAAGAACACATGATGACATCATCCTAGAACTCTCGAATCTTGGTGATTTCATGGTTAAAAGTGAAGATTTAAAAGATACAAAAGGTGTAGGAGTGCGTGTAGATCAAGAAAGTACAAGATTTAGGATGAGATCTTACCTGATTTGGGAGAAATCGGAGAAAAGGTGAAGAACACGTGCTGCTCGGACAGAGGATTTCCAAAAGTAGAAAGTATGAAAGTGACATGGGTATTTATAGGATTCCAAAAGAGGAAAGGGTGGGTCAGTCGGATGACACCACACCCGGATGACAGGTCGGTCGGGTGGCACACCGACCGGATGGTAGCCCGGTCGGATGGCAATCAGGCCGGCTGGCATGTGGTTCGAGTGCGCGGCACGACAATTTTAGATATTTCGATTTCGATTGTGAGCGATGCGAATGCGGTAGAGTTTCCTATTCAAATTATTTTTAATCCCAACCACTCATATCTCGCACTATCTCTCTCCACCAATTATCATACAATCATCCTTAATTCGTATTCGATTTGCGATCGCGATTCGATTGCGATGAGTTCGATTTCGATTCGATTGATTACCACATAACGTAAATAAACATGCACAAGTAACACATAAGGCACACACACACGTATGATAATCACAAAAATGCGTTATTCGGGTTTGCGAGCGCGATGCTGATTAGATTATATTGATTAGCATTTAGTTGACTTTATCGCATTGTTACTTCCTATTATTCACAGTCGTAAAACGATTCGTATTGATAAATGTACATCGATCACTATGATTATAATTAATTACTCCACATAATACAACTAACGCAAGCATAAAATAGACTATCTACAGTCAAAGAAGTCAAAACAGGAATTCAGCACGGAAAGAGTCAGATTGGAATTAGCAATCTTTTCTTCCTTTGACTTCAATCTTGACTTTGACTTTGACCTCCGAAACACTGGGTGTTACAGCCTCCCCTAGTTGAGGGAATTTCGCCCCGAAATTAGGCTGAAGCTATAAACAACTGCGGGTACTTCGCCTTCATGTCGCTTTCGATTTCCCAAGTGAACTCTGCGCCTCGTTTGCCTTCCCATCGGACTTTCACAATAGGAATGCGCGGGCGTCTGAGGTGCTTGGTTTGTCAATCCATGATTTCGACAGGCTTCTCCACGAAGTGTAGTGTTTCGTTTATTTGGAGGTCATCGAGAGGTACAATTAAATCATGCTCAGCCAGGCACTTTCGGAGGTTTGACACATGGAAAGTCGGGTGGACGTTACTAAGTTCCTCGGCAGTTCGAGTCTGTAGGCGACTTTTCCGATCCTTTCTAGAATCCTGAAAGGTCCAACATATCGAGGCGCTAGTTTCCCTTTCTTGCCGAATCTGACCACACCTTTCCAAGGTGATACCTTTAGGAGTACGTAGTCGCCAACATCAAATTCAAGGGGCTTGCGTCGTCTATCGGCGTAACTTTTCTGTCGACTTCGAGCTTTCAACAAGTTATCTCGAATTTGGAGGACTTTGTCAGTCGTTTCTTGCAATAGCTCAGGACCGGTTAATTGCGAGTGACCGATCTCGTGCCATACAATAGGTGATCGACATCTTCTTCCATATAAAGCCTCGAATGGTGCCATTTGGATGCTGGTATGATAGCTGTTGTTATACGAGAATTCGACTAACGGCAGGTATTTGTCCCAATTACCACCGAAGTCTATGACACACGAACGGAGCATGTCTTCAAGAGTACGAATCGTTCTCTCCGTCTGAACATCGGTTTGAGGATGGAATGTGGTACTCAGATTAAGCGTAGTACCGAGAGCAGCTTGAAACGTTTCCCACAGTCGCGATGTAAACCGAGCATCACTGTCAGAGATGATGTCACGAGGCTTCCCATGATTACAAATGATCTCGTCGGTGTAGATTCGGGCTAATCATTCCACCTTGTAGTCTTCTCGTATTGGCAAAAAAGTGGGCTGATTTGGTTAAACGACCAACAACAACCCAAATGCTGTCGTGACCTGATGACGTGTGCGGAAGTTTGGTTATGAATTCCATAGCTATACTCTCCCATTTCCACATAGGGATTGGGGGTTGCTCGAGCAAGCCAGAGGGCCTTTGATGTTCAGCCTTAACCCTTGCACAGGTTAGGCACTTCCCAATGTAGAGGGCAATATCCCTTTTCATACGTGGCCACCAGTACTTGTAGCGAAGATCCTAGTAATTTTTTGTCGGCCCCGAGATGAATAGAATACCGAGATTTGTGGGCTTCGTCCATCAAAATCTGTCGCAAATCGGTACGCTTAGGGATCCAAATTCGGTCCAGAAAGTGGAATATCCCATTCGATTTACTCACTAACTGGGCTCCATCGTGATAGATTCTCTCCTTCTTCAAGGCGCGTTCATTAAAACAGACATGCTGGGCTTCGCGGATGAGAGCTTCGAGATCATGTTGGGATTGGGTATCGCGAATGCTGAGCAAATAACTCCGTCTGCTGAGTGCATCGGCAACGACATTTGCTTTGCCTGGGTGATAACGAATCTCACAGTCGTAATCATTGAGCAGTTCTACCCATCGGCGTTGACGCATATTAAGTTCCTTCGGATCAAAGATATGATGCAGACTCCTATGATCGGTGAAGATCGTACACTTGGTACCATATAGGTAGTACGCCAAATCTTTAATGCAAAAACAACTGCGCCTAGCTCGAGATCATGGGTTGTATAGTTCTTCTCATGGATTTTGAGCTGACGAGATGCGTAAGCTATAACCTTGTCTCGTTGCATAAGAACACAACCAAGTCCAAGGTTGGAAGCATCACAATAGACAATGAAACCATCGCTTCCGTCAGGCAATGTGAGAACAGGAGCGTTGCAGAGCATGTGCTTGAGGGTTTGGAAAGCAGACTCTTGTTTGGTTCCCCAAACAAAAGACCTGTCTTTATGCGTAAGAGCGGTAAGCGGCACAACGATCTTAGAGAATCCTTCGATAAATCGTCGATAATAGCCCGCCAGTCCGAGAAAAGAGCGGACTTCTGACGGGTTCTTAGGCGTAATCCAGCTCTTAACTGCTTCAATCTTCGAAGGATCGACATGAATACCTCGACTATTTACGATGTAACCCATAAATTGAACTTCCTCCAGCCAGAATTCGCACTTGAAGAACTTGGCATAGAGTTGGTTCCTCTTGAGTAACTCGAGAACCAAACGTGATGTTGCGCGTGTTCGGCTTTCGACTTGGAATAGATCAAGACATCGTCGATGAATACGATGACGAAACGGTCTAGAAATGGCTTACACACGTGATTCATCAGATCCATGAAAACCGCGGGTGCGTTGGTTAAACCAAAAGGCATAACAACAAACTCATAGTGGCCGTAGCGAGTGCGAAAGGCAGTTTTGGGTATATCTTCCTCTTGAATGCGCAACTGATGGTAGCCTGAGCGTAGATCGATCTTTGAGAAACACGTAGCACCTTGTAGCTGATCAAACAAATCATCGATGCAAGGTAGAGGATAGCGGTTTTTGATGGTTAGCTTATTCAATTCCCGATAGTCGATGCACATCCTGAACGACCCATCATTCTTTTTGACGAAGAGGACTGGCGCGCCCCCATGGAGAGGTGCTTGGGCGAATGAAGCCTTTTTCAAGCAATTAATGGAGTTGATTTGAGAGTTCACGCATTTCGGATGGTGCAAGTCGGTAAGGAGCTTTGGCAGCAAGGTTGGCTCTAGGAATGAGGTCAATACGAAAGTCGATATCATGAGTTGGAAGTAAACCAGGAAGATCGTCAGGGAACACTTGAGGAAATTCGCAGACCACAGGGACATCTTTTACTTCAATCTTCCTTTTCTTTTCCTCCTCCGCTACTACATTGTTAGCCAAGAAAGCCCTGTATTCCTTGCGGAGATACTTGCTAGCTTGGACACATGACATGAGCTTGAGACCTTTCGAAGCAGTTTCGCCATAAACACATAACAAATCACCATTCGCGAGCAAGAAACGAATTATCTTGTCGAAACACACAACTTCAGCATGGTTTTCGCGAAGAAAGTCCATGCCTACTATGACGTCAAAACTTCCGAGTTGCATTGGAATAAGGTCGATTGGGAAGATGTGATTGTTGAGCTCAAGAGTACAATCACGAAGAATAGAATTTACGGCGACAGTTCTTTCGGTAGCGACTTCAACATCGAATGTCGAGGAGAGATAGGAGCGCTTACGACTAAGGAGCTTCTCAAATTCGAACGACACAAAGCAATTATCGGCTCTAGTATCAAACAAACATGATGCATAAATACCATTCACAAGGAACGTACCATTGACCACGTTGTTGTCGGTCTGGGCTTGGCGCACGTTGATGTTCAAAGTTCTGGCGCGTGCAACTTGTTGTTACTGCTGAGGCTGCTGCTGCTGCTGGGGCTCCTGCTTCACGACCCTGTTCGGGCACATATTCGCAAAGTGGTTGGGATCACCACATGCGAAGCAAACTCGGGCGTTGACCGTGGGTACCTGAGCTGCTTGTTGGCCTTGCGGAGCCGGGAGCAGAGGTTGATGAGCTGTGGCTTGAGCTGTGGTGTTGCGAGGACCAGTACGGCAGTTGGCAGTAAAGTGGCCATACATGTTGCAGTGGGCACAGAAACGACAGGCAAGACCCACCGAATGGTGATAAGAGCATGTTGGCCAAACCGGGTGGGGGCCTGTGTATGCACGCTTTGCTGGTGGTGCATGAGTGACTGGTGTTGGACGGTGATGAGACTGCTGCTGAGCCGGTGTGGATTGCAGAGGAGCAACAGTGGTAGCGACAACACAGTTCTTGTTGTTGGAGCTGCTGTTGTTGTTCTTCTTCTTTCGGCGTGAGGACTTTGACGGTTGAGCGGCGGCGGTTTCGGCAGTTGGAGCGGCGGTAGCTTGATGCAAGGACCTTGAAGCTTTATCCCAAAAACCAGCTTTTACCCGCTTGTCGTTGATCACGGCGGCAAGAAGATAAGTTTCTTCGATCGTTGCTGGCTTTGCGGCATGAACAAAATCAGCAACACAGTCGGGTAGAGCTTGGATGTACTTCTTGATTGCCATATCAGACGTCTTGACTTAAAGCGAGCAGTCAGGCACCGTTATCTCCATCCTTCTGCTTAATGTTCCAAAACTCGTCCTCCAGCTTTTGGTATTCATGGGGAGGCCAGAATTCGTCCATCATGATGGCTTTCAGCTCTTCTCAAGTCAGCTCATAAGCTGCATCGTTCCCGCGTTTGTTTCGTTCGGCCGTCCACCAGGCTAGAGCGCGGGACTGGAAGACGCCGGTTGCGTTTAGGGTACAGAGATTTCCAGGATAACCGTTTTGGCGCAGAGTGACTTCAATGGAATCGAACCATTGAAACATAGCTGTCGGACCATCTTCTCCGGTGAATTCCTTTGGACCACAAGCCTTGAACTGCTTGAAACTGAAGGCAGCTTTTGGCGCAGGACAACCGTTTTGGCGCAGATGATTTGCTGACGTTCTCATAGACATCACTCATAGCTTTTGCTACATGTTTGGCGATGATGGCAACAAGACGCCTGTCTCTCTTTTCTTGACGAGTATGTGGGTGACGGGATCCTGATGACGGTCCAGTTGACATTGTCTACAATAGAAATTGTCATAGGTCTCAGACGCGTCATAACCGAATCTCACCTCACACGTCTAACACTTACTAAAGCTTAGGAACACAGTTGCATAATTACATAAACACATAGGCACGAAATCATAGATTCACGTAAACACGGTAGCACATAAGCACGTAAGCACATAGGGCACAGAAGCACAGAAACACAAAAGCACATACGCATTTAGTCACAGAGGCCGTCAGAATACAGAAACCTATCATTCAAAGTCTACAATCGTGGACTTTTGTTGAGGGCCTCACAGCGTATAGTAGAGTATAAGCGATCATTGATTAATACATCGAGTAGTATAGCATAAGCGTATAACATAGCATAAGGTCGCCATGATTTAGCGATTTGTCAGCGTTTTAAGGTAGAAGTGCAGTGCGAGTCGTGCGTGTTGATCGAAGTGAAGGCAAAAATCGAATAAGTTTCCAAAATTTTAATCACATAAACAGGTAAATACACGTATAAACACATGAAAACGACGGATCATCAGAGTCAGCAGTTGCGGGCTCAGAATCTAAGCGCATAAAAATCGAGAAGTAGATTGTCTGCGGCTATTAGACTTTGACTACCCAAAGTGATTCGACTATTCTCAAGGACTTGGCATGCACATTTTGACCTTCAGGATTGGGCCTCTGCCTCGATTCTTGGGCATGCGACGCACATCCCTCTAGTCATACTGTGAGTTCAGGTCGTTGGAGTCCGTCGAGACTTTGGTGAGAGTTTTGCAAAACCGTGGTCAAGCCATCAAGGTTAGGGTTTCACCCCTGGCTTGGCAACTTCCCTTCTATTTTAATAAAATAGAGGAGATTATTCATCAAAATATGGATTTCACTCCTGATTTGGTATAAATTCTCCCCGTTGGTAAGAAAAATGTGAGTTGATCAAGCAGATTTTAGTCGAGAGTTTGCGGTTTTCACACCTAATCTCGACTAAATCGCTTCTTCATTATTGAAAATTCAAGTGCAGTGATAGTGTAGCATAGGCGAGAATGGCGAAGAATAGCAGTAAGCTCATACACGATCCCTACTGGACATGTACGAGTCGGTCTATTGGGTCCTAACTATAGACTAGGTTTCTAAGACATTGACCCGAACTAGGTCAAGTCTTGCCTAATTCCCTATAGTTATGGCTCTGATACCAATCTGTCACACCCCAACTGATGGCAGAATCATCGGGGCATGGCACTAAGCGAAACAGATTGTCAAGAAGTTTCCATAACAATTATCATTACCAATCAATTTAAAATAACATGTCCCATACCATGTCTCAAAAGGTAAATAAATTATTACAGACAAAATCCAGGCAAATAGTTCTATTCCGACAACTCAGATTTTCAAATAGGGCAATTGTTTATCTGCTTCTAGAGACGCCTGATTACTTTAGTACAGACAACTATTTGTTGGCCTCTAGAAACTTATTATAGCCTCGCTTTCCTAGCAGCTAAGCATCCTAAATACCTGTCACATACGTTAAAACAAAAGTCAATACACATAGTGTAAAGGTGAGCATACAAGTTTGATAGTAGCATATAGAGTTCGAAATAGTTTACGCATAACCAGTACGTACACAGAGGAAAACGAAGCATGTTAATTATCGACATGGATCTATCGATACCAATGACTGCGGGTTGACTGCCCAAGGTAGTTCATAATACATGATCACCACCGTAATCCATGCAAATAATTGTCCCTAACAACCCCCGTGTGGACGGGTGCTGAGTCCAAACTATAGTACTATCGTTGCTAAGGCAGGTAGACAACATTCCACGTGTAAACATAACAACAAGCATTCATTTAGTCACGTAATGCATGCAGTAACGATTAGCGTTTAAAGTATTGCGTAGTGCGTTCGATTGTGATTTTGTATAAGTAACGTATGTAACACCCAAAAGTACATAAAGCAAAAAGGGATCGAGTATACTCACAGCGGTTGGATGGATTGAAGGGAATGCTTGAGAATAAGGTTAGCCAGAATTATCCGATAGCATAACGGTAAGTGGTACGAAAAACGAGAATAAGCGTTGATGGGTCGAATGGTAGTTCGGTCGGATGGTAATCCGATCGGACGGCCAATTCATGTAGATGATAATCCGTTCGGACGGTTATCTGGTCGGACAGTAGTCCGGTCGGATGACTATTCTAGTGAATTGTTTCTTCCTATGAGAAGGATGTGTTTGTGTATGATGGTTTGACTTTTGAAGTTTTTGTGGTAGCATTTGAAAACATTGAAGTATCTCTACCTTTCAGGTCGGTCGACCGGACGGTAGTCCGATCGGACGGTAATCCGATAGGTTGGCACTTCAGTGGGAACAAGTTCACAGCAGGTTGTCACCCGATCGGACAGCAGTTCGGTCGGGTGGCATCACTAGTGCATTGAACATGTTTGAAAATCGATTAAGTGTTAAAGTCAAGTATCTCATGTTCCGAAAAGTAGTTCGGAAGGATGGTAGTTCGATCGGATTGCAATTCGTCAATACTCAACTTTAAATGAGGTTGATTAAGTGTGGGACCCAAAGTGTCGGTCGTTCGGGCCGCCGGTCGCTCGGATGGCTGTCCGGTCGGACAGTAGTCCGATCGGATAGCACTCTGTGCTGGTCGTTCCGTTTGTCCTTCACTTGGTTGTTTTGATCGTTTGTAGTTTTATCGAGACGTTTTGACAACGTGTCAATCAACAGAACCCCGTCTTGAACCTGGTAACCTGACCGAACAGGAATCACCCAATGTTCAATCAGTTAACCGGTTCACGTCGGTCATTCTTGATTAACCCGAAATCGGTGGCCTCGTGGATAGAATCCAGATCTTGAGCCAACACATCACTAAGAACGAGTGGGGGTTAGAACTAGATCCGATTCTATAGGTTTTGAGTGCATTGAGTGTAAAAGAGTTGAAAGAAAGTTAGAACCCATCTTTCAATCCCTTTTCATCGTAAATATGTTTAGATCTATGGAAGATCTTTGTTTCTTTATGTGGAAATCGGTTAGATTCAAGTTGTCCTTGAAGGATTGAAGCCAAAAAATGAAGTTCTTCAAGAACACATGATGACATCATCCTAGAACTCTTGAATCTTGGTGATTTCATGCATAAAAGAGAAGATTTAAAAGATAGAAAGGTGTACGAGTGCGGGTAGATCAAGAAAGTACAAGACTTATGACGAGATCTTACCGGATTTGGGAGAAATCGAAGAAAAGGTGAAGAACACGTGCTGCTCGGACAAAGGTTTTCCAAAAGTAGAAAGTATGAAAGTGACGTGGGTATTTATAGGATTCCAAAAGAGGAAAGGGTGGGTCGGTCGGATGACACCACACCCGGATGACAGGTCGGTCGGATGGCACACCGACCAGATGGCAGCCCGGTTGGATGGCAATCCGGCCGGCTGGCATCTGGTTCGAGTGTGCGACACGACAATTTTAGATATTTCGATTTCGATTGTGAGCGATGCGAATGCGATAGAGTTTCCTATTCAAATTACTTTTAATCCCAACAACTCATATCATGCACTATCTCTCTCCACCAATTATCCTACAATCATCCTTAATTCGTATTCGATTTGCGATCGCGATTCGATTGCGATTCGACTGATTACCACGTAACGTAAATAAACATGCACAAGTAACACATCAGGCACACACATACGTATAATAATCACAAAAATGCGTAATTCGGGTTTGCGAGCGCGATGCTGATTAGATTAGATTGATTAGCGTTTAGTTGACTTTATCGCATTGTTACTTCCTATTATTTGTAGGATCGTCGTGTGACCCTAAATAGTCAATCTGAGTAGTTCATCATCAAATACAAAGGCGGAATCAATGTAAATGATGTCAAACAGCTTGTTTTTCCTTTTATTTTCCTCTTATATTGATTTCCTGAGCTTTAACAATTCAGATAACAATCCGGCATCACCTCGACTCTCAAACACTAATTCTGTGCGAAATGACACGAGCACACTACTATTTATAGACAGCTAATTCCGCATGAACTGACACACACTAAACGTAATTCCGTGCGGAATTAACTCACATGAGATTACATGTCATGCGAAATTACCATTCCATGCGAAATTACCATTCCATGCAGAATTACAATTTCGTGCGGAATTACCTAAAAACCTGTTTTCTCGATTTCCATGCCCTGATCTATACAATACAATACAAGACTCAGTAAAGACGAAGTTAACAGACATCAGTGCATCAACAGACTCCCCCTTGGATGTTGACGAAGTCTTTAGCGTCATGTCTTCAGTCTTTAGTCTTGATCTATCGCTCTCTGCCTTGAATTGTCTTGAACTTGTAAAGCATCCTTCAATCTTCTTTATTCAAATTCTTAACCTTCAATCTCCCCTTTGAATGTTGCTCCAGAATTCTGACTCCCCCTTTCGCAGACTCCCCCTCTCGATAAGCCGGGACTTGAATTCTGGTTCAAACTTTGACATTTTCGTTGTCGTGGGGATTTTGATTCCTGTTACTCAAACTTATAACATTACAATCTATTCACACTTAAACTTCTATTAACTGTTCATCAGTTTCAAAAATCCACTTAAGTATTCAGGTCCAAGTTAATGACCCTGATTACTCAATTTATCTACCAAGTCCAACTTAATGACCTTGGTTGATCTGTGACAAAACAAACTGATTTTTGTTCAACATTTTCAATTTTTTTGAAATTTTACAAGTTTCAAATTAATGAACTTGTTTTAACTTTCCAATTTCTCAATCATCATGTTAAGCTCCCAACTCATCATCCAGCTTAGAATCTTTCTGCATCTGCTCCTACCTTCTGAATCTGAAGATCAACTCTCCACTTTGGTTTGTCGGAAAATAAAGCAGAAATGAAAAATCTTTTTGGATTTTTAAAAAAGTTTCTAAACTAGAAAATGAATTATAGGAATTAAAATGCAATGAAAGTAAACTATTTACAGACATATTTTTGGTGAGCGTGTTAGGGAATCATATCAGCTAATCAGACAAGTTACTAGCACCGTTAAACTTGATAACATATTAAGTCTTAAACAATTCACTTAGATTGTCGATATGCTGATCCTCTTAAATTTTCCTAAAAACTTCAATCTGTTCAGGATACGATTAGGTAAATTAATGACTTAAACTTATATGTGTGTCCCACCTCTTAAATATACTCCCGTATCCAGATCCCAATATTCAGTCTAACAGGTGAGTATACCACAGATGATATCTGTAAAAGGGTTAGATGCGAAACCGTGAGAGCTCAGGTCAGAACTTCCATTCAGCAGAGAGATGACGGTTCGACTTAAGGTGTGTTCCCTTTAGAGAATCTTTTCTTCAACAGCACATGATTAACATTTTTCAAAATGTCATCATTTTTATGCTGAGGGCGGTGCTATATTTCAAGCAATGCAGAAAGTATTATACGGGGACTAGGCCATTGCTTCCGCAAAATCAGAAGTCCCGGGAAAATACCCCAGATATCACTGAGTATAAAGACCTAGTATCTCATAAAAAGGGACCTTTCAAACAAGATTTCAGGGGTTACCTATATATCCAAGATTTGTTCCCCACAAAATAAGAAAGTTTGAAATTTAGGTTTATATCCCAAACAAGATTTACTAAATGTATAAAAACCTATCGACACATCATCAGCGAGACTGTTTAAAAAACTTTAAAACTTTACATTTCTTTAGCGTACCGTAACTGTCAAGCCGATGTACTATCTCTTTCCCTTTTTACACAAGCTCTTTTTCAGTTTTCTATTGTTTTTGGATTTTGAAATTTTCTCATATTTTTGGATTTTTGAAATTTTTTACTGTTTTTCTATTTTTCTGAAAAAATAATACTCTCCCTAAATACCAAAACAAGTAAAAAATTGACAAACCATTGCAGATTGTTTCTCAACATCATCATCTACAATGTGATCCTCATCAACGCCAATAATCCCATCCGACACCGATAGAAGCTTCATACCATTTAGTTTTAAAAGATATTTAAAACGAGTTTTGTCAAAAGCTTTGGCATGTAAATCAGCTTTCTGTTCGTCAGTGTGGATTTTCTCAATTCGTATCAACTTCTTCTCGAAACAATCTCGGATGAAGTGATGACGAATTTCGATATGTTTCGTTTTAGTGTGATGAACAGGATTTTTCATTATACTAATCGCTGCCTAATTATACACAAAGATAGGGGTGTTAAGAAATTGCAAACCGTAGTCGCGCATCTGTTGCTGGATCCACAAGATTTGAGAGCAGCAACTGCTAGCAGATACATACTCCGCTTCACATGTGGATAGAGCCATAGAGGTTTGCTTCTTACATTGCCAGGTGACCAAACGAGGTCCGAAAAACTGACAACCCGCTGTTGTTGATTTTGCGTTAACTTTGCAGCTTCCGTAGACGGAATCAGAATACCCTTCGAGCGTGAAATCGCCTGTTTTTGGATACCACAACCCCAATGATGGAGTTCCTTTCAGGTAGCGTAATATCCGTTTCACAATCACGATATGCGAAGCTCTGGGGCTTGATTGAAACCGTGCTGCGAGGCAAGTTCAATACATGATATCGAGTCTTGAAGCAGTTAAGTACATCAACGAACCGATCATGGAGCGATACATCGTTTCATCTACCCTGTCTCCGGTGAGATCTGGGTTTATCCCATGATTTCTCACTAAAGGGGTTGACGCTGTGGTAGAACCTGACATCCCAAATTTCTCTAAGACATCATGAACGTACTTCGTCTGGTGTATGAAAATTCCCTCAGGCAGTTGATCAACTTGAAGTCCCAAGAAGAATTTCGTCTCCCCCATCGATGACATTTCAAACTTTTGCTTCATAACTGATTCAAAATCTTTGCACAATTTTTCATTTGTTGACCCAAATATGATGTCGTCCACGTATATCTGAACTATCAGAAGATGTCGGTCGACCTCTTTGGTGAAGAGAGTGGCATCCACTTTTCCACGGATGAAGCTGTTGGCTAGCAGGTGTTGAGACAATGTCTCGTACCAAGCTCTCGGGGCCTGGTGTAAACCATACAGCGCTTTATCCAGCAAATAGACCTTGTCTTTGTGGATTGGGTCGGTGAAGCCCGGTGGCTGTCCGACATATACCTCCTCTTTTACCTTCCCGTAAAGAAACGCCGATTTCACATCTAACTGAAACACTTTAAATCCCTTCCATGATGCAAATGCCAGAAAGATTCTAATCGCTTCTAGTCGAGCCACGGGAGCATATACTTCAGTGAAATCTATACCCTCCTGCTGACTAAAGCCCTGGACTACGAGTCGAGCTTTGTTTCGAACAACAATACCTCGGTCATCTCTCTTGCATTTAAACACCCATTTTGAGTTAATTTTCAAGTGACCATCAGGCAAATCTACTAACTTCCACACTCCTAACTCCTCGAATTGACTCAACTCTTCTTGCATAGCATTGACCCAAGAATCTTCAGTTAGCGCCTCTTTGTAAGTTCGCGGTTCGATCTGCGAAATAAAACAACTTAGTGAAAACTCAGTTTGCAAAGGTGCTACTGTAGAATAAAAACAAGTAAGGCCTTGGTCAGTTTGTCTTCTAGTGCGGACGCCTGACTGTAAGTCTCCAATAATCAGCTCCTCTGGATGGTATGAAAGAGTTATTGCCATCACTTCGCCTGGAACATCTACTTTGCCCTCCAGATTAGTGATATTATGGTTTACATCGTGTTCACCAACTGGATTTGTTTGACTTGAAATCTGGATCTGCTCCCCCTCAGAATCTGAATCACCACGATCAAATACTGGCCCAATATCAGATTCTAAATTTTCATTGACTGCGTCTGATTATCGGGAGCTTGTTCTGAAGATTGTTGAATATCATCATGTTCACCAGCATTGCTTGGACCGGCTTCATCATCATTTGAAGTTTGCCGTGGTCTTCTAGAATATTCAGCTGGAAACCTTTCTCCTGATGACTCATAATCTCTTAGAATATCCAACTCATCAAAGAACTTTGTTTCTTCCTCTGTTTCTTCTTCCATGTCAAACGAATCCTACAAAGTATCGTAATTAAAACGCCATGAGTCTCCTGGATTCTGCGGTGGCATTGAATAACCTTGACACTCAACATTCGATGCTTCGATGATCCGCTTTAAGCTTGGAACAAAGGCACGTCTTAGTGGACTTGAATAACCTATAAAAATCCCTTCAATGCTCTTTGGACCAAATTTACCAAAAGGCTCTAGAACGGTGCAGGGAGACCCAAACGGTTCTAAATACTTTAGGTTCGGCTTGCGGTTGTTGATCAGCTCGAAACACGTTTTGTTGAATTTCTTGACAGTGAGAACCCGGTTGAGAGTATAGCAAGCGGCTGACACTGCTTATGCCCAAAAATTGATTGGTAGCTTTGAATCAGCAAGCATCATCCTGGCCGTTTCGATTAGCGTCCTGTTCTTTCGTTTTGCTACTCCATTCTGCTGCGGAGTGTAAGGAGCACTAAATTCTTGCAATATACCTCCTTCATCATAGAACTCTTCCATCTTGTTATTCTTAAACTCAGTACCATTGTCACTTCGGAGTCTTCTGATTCGTGCTTTGTGCAAGTTTTCAATCTTTCTGAACAAGCGTCTCATCTTTCGACTTTAGAAAAGATACCCACGAAAATCTGGAATAATCGTCAGTAACTACTAGACAGTAGAGATCACCAGTTATACTTTTGACGTTCACTGGACCGAACAAGTCCATATGAAGTCTCTCTAAAGGTCTTGAGACTGAATTGACTTTCTTTTGAGGGTGTGATTTCTTCTTCTGCTTGCCTTTAACGCAGCTAATGCACTCCCCTTCCAGATGGAAACTTTTCAAATGAACACCAATTACTAAATCATTGTGCACCAGGTGATTCATTTTTCGTAAATGTATATGACCCATCTTTCGGTGCCACAACTTCGATTCTTTTTCCGTTGCTCTAGACATAAAACAATGAGCCTGACCCGTGGTAGTAGTAGATACGCTCATGTCCAACACGTACAGATCATTTACTCTAGGTGCTCTCATGATAACCCACTCTTTGGGAACAACAAATCCTGGTTTCAAGATCAAACACTCTTTGTCTGTGAAGTGCGTTGTATACCCTCCTATCACAGATTTGAGAAATACTCAGTAGATTATTCTCCCACTCAGCAATGTAGTTAACTCTTTCAAACGTTACAATGCTGTTGGATAACGTTCCTTCACCGATAATCCTACCTCCTTGATTTCCTGCAAAACCTACATAACCTCAATTGAACCCTCTAACATCGTATAGCAGGGTCTTCTTCCCCGTCATGTGCCGAGAAGCTCCATTATCCATAATCCATCATGAAACGGATCTTGGAAGCTCCTGCACATGTCAAAAACATTTAGTTAGATTTTGTTGCTACCCAAGCCTCTATCAACTCAGGTAACTGGACATCAAGAACAGTTCTTTTGTTGATCAATGGTGGAAAATTTTTATCATTGATCTTCAAGCTTTCTTCAGACCTAACCTCAACCTCTTTGTATAAGAAAACTCATCTTTCTGAGGTTGACCAGATGGTTGGTCTTTCTTTGAAACATCTTTCTTCTCAGACTTTTGCCTTTCTTTCTCAAGTTTTACATAGTAATCCAAAGGAACATTCATCTTTACCGGTGTAGTAGAAGATGATTATTTTTCTGACTCTGAAACCTTTGGTTTTGGTGAACTTGTTTTCTTTTCAACCACTTTTGGCTTCCATGTTTGTTGAGATGATGCAACCCGTTTGTAAAATTTTTCATTTTTAGTTACCACATTTTTAACAGGTGCAGTTTTGACTTTGATATTGTCGTTTTTCAAAAACTTTTTCTCAACAACCAATGGAGCTTTTCCCTTCACATCAACTTTCCTTTTCTGAACCTCAACAACTTCAGTCTTAGGCTTCAAGTTGGTACACTTTCGTGCAATATGTCCAACTTGATTACACTTGAAGCATGTTCGGGTGTCAGCTACCCGACTTGTGCCTTCAGACTGAGGCTGTGAGGCCTTTTTCTCAAAGAACTCTTTGTTTGATTTTGAAAAGATTTTAGACTCTTCATCAGACAGTGAATTCGAACTTGAACTATTCACAAACACTTTCTTCTCAATGAACTTCTTGTTTTGAAAATTCTTTCTTTGATAATTTTTACCACCCTGATAACCACCCGACCATCTATTTTGATTGTTGTTATAAAAACGCTGTGGAACAACAGGTTTTTTATAGTAAGATTTGTCTTTTCCAAAATTCATTTGCCTCTTTGTCTGATTTAAACTTTTTACTTCAGACCGATCAATTTCAACCAGTTTGAACACATTTGTCAATTTAGCAACATTAACATTCTCCAGTGGAAATTCAAAATCCGAATACAACTTATCCGATCCCAACATCTTGTACATGACAACAGTAGGTTCTTCATTTATGTTATTTTTGGATTTTGGCTTCGGAATGTATTTGTCCAAGAAACATTCATCATCCTCAGTAGTGTCACTATCAGTTTTCAAAACATTTTCATCCATGCTTTTAACAATTTCAGATTGAACACTATCCTCGTCAGACGATGAAGTGAACGTGACATCAATTGTGTCCGGAAGTTTCACCTCATTTTCACCATCATCATTAACCAACCCTGATTGTTTCTTTGAAAAATTGTTAAGAACTGGTGGTGAAACTTGATGATAACCCACCTCGGTTACATCAGAATATACATCTTCGCCTGCTTTGTTCTTTCCAATTGGTTTGGGAACGATATGTTGGAGAACAAAGCTTGCGGAGTTGTAACTTCTCAGTTTCAACTGAATGCGGTCATTTTCAATTTCAGCTTCCTGAAATTGAAGCTTCAACTTAGCAATTTCATCCAGTTGCTGGTTGATTAACGCTTCTTTCACTCTAAGAACTCCTGACATTTGAAGAGTCTCTTTTGTTGTTTTACCATTTCTTTCATCAGAATCTTTAACCGTACGTTTTAGCTTCTCAAACTTTTCTGAAATCTGACGATTTTCAAGAACTAACTTTTCATTTTCTTTCCTAACTCTTTCTATGTCAATTTTATCATTTTTCGATTTTCTCAGTTAAGATAGGGGCCTTCCCACTTTGGTGCTAACTTGCCATCAATAGGATTTGTGGTATTCTGGAATGCTTTCCTCAAAACCATGTCACCAACTTGAAACTTTCTGATCCTGACATTCTTATTATAAGCTCCAGCCATCCTTTGTTGATAGCTAGCCAATCTTATCCTTGCCAAATCCCTGAGTTCTTCTATGGTATCCAAATCTTGAACCAAGTTTTCAGCATTTCCCTCAGGATCACGGATGCTTGTTCTTGCAGTAGGAACTATCATCTCTGTATGGATCACTAATTCTGCTCCAAACACTAAAGAAAATGGAGTCTGGCCAGTAGCATTCTTGGGAGTTGTTCTATCAGCCCATAACACATAAGGTAGCTCTTCTGCCCATTTTCCCATTTTGGATCCAAGCTTCTTCTTCAAGTTGTTGATGATGATCTTGTTGGATGATTCTGCTTGACCATTAGCTTGTGGGTGGACTGGTGTTGATGTTATCATTTTAATCCCCCAACTGTCACAAAAGTTAGTAGTTCTGTTTCCAATAAATTGGGATCCATTATCACAAATAATTTCAGAAGGTACGCCAAATTTTGTTGGTGCATACATCTATCGACTTCGTCTTGTATCGAGTCTTTGTCTTAGAATGTTAGATTATGGCACGTTGTACGAGAAAATGTCAAGTTTTAGGTTGTATAAATGATGATTTCGCTCATAGTGACTGATTTCGCTCATAATGACATGATGTCATTTGGAGCGAAATCACAAGATAGTGATTTCGTCCCAAATGACCTAATGTCATTAGGAGCGAAATCCTATCCCTATAAATACTCTCTCTTTGAGCCAAATCAGTATGCATAGTCTTGTTTCCGGTACCGAACTGCTGCTGAAGTGCAGTTTGATCTGTAATCAGTGTGAAATCAATATACAAGGCAAGATTTAGTAGAACAAGCTGTTATTCGTGTCCGTTTGTTGTTATTCCGCACCTGAAACGGATTAGAACACCTCCGATTGACTGGTTCGGGTCAGCACGCGATCCTACAAGTGGTATCAGAGCTCAGGACGATGAGTTCTTGCCATTACAGCTTCATTCTCTGTATTCTACACCTTCTTTTATCTGTTCAGGAAGATTTCATGGTCAGAATCGGACAAAATTCTCACAGATTGATTAAAATTGATCATAGATAAACCCCTGAAAGTTTCACACCTAAAATCGAACTAAAAATGGATCAAAATGCCCCCCGAGTTGATTTCGCTCGAAAGGACAATCATTGATTTCGCCCTAAAGTTCATCTGATTTCTATCAAAAGGTCCATCAGATTTCGCTCCAGGGTGCCTAATCTCTTGATTTCGCTTAAAAGGTCCATCAGATTTCGCTCTAGGGTGCCTTATCTCTTGATTTCGCTTAAAAGGTCCATCAGATTTTGCTCCAGGGTACAAAAATTCTTGATTTCGCCCCAAAGACCACTTGATTTCGCTCCAAAGTCCACCCAGGACCCCTGATTTCGCCCCAAAACTCTTGATTTCGCTCCAGATTACCTGTGATATGATCCCAACCTACTATTTCGCTCGTAATTGACTGTTATTGAAAAACATGTTATCAAATCATGGCTGAAGAGTTTTACAATGCTTTTGCAACACCGGTTGCACCTGTCACTGATGCTGAGACTATATACAGTGAGAATGAGATGGGTAATCATCAGAAACCACCAAAGTTGATGTATATTGAGGATTTTCAGGGATGGAAAAACCGGTTTGAGAATTGGGTTCAAGCCTACAGATTTGATGCTTGGTGTTCACTGCTGAAAGACAATGAGAGACCAAAGAATGAGCGTGGGTTGGAAAAGGGTTTCAATGATTTTACAGAAGCTGACAAGTTGAAATATACTAGTGAAAAGATGATGATCAGCATTTTACAGCAAGCTGTTAAAGAAGACATCTTTGTCTTACTTCAACATAACGGAACAACTAGATCAATCTGGGAGGCATTAATTCAGAAATTCAGAGGGAGTGCTGAAATGATCAAAAAACAAAAAGGCGTTATTGAAGAAGTCGTTTGACATGTTTACTGCATTTGATCATCAAACCACGAAACAGACAATAGATAGATACTGTCATCTGGTTCTAGAAATGGGAAGATTGGATATTCAGAAAGATGATGATGAGTGGGTTGATAAGTTAGCAGAGGCTTTACCCCAACATAAGTGGGGAACTTATCTGATGATTGTGAAACTAATGAGGAAGACTGAGAGTATGAACTTGGCTCAGTTTATCCAGAAGATTGAAGAATAGGAGCTGGATATTCAGAAGACTGCTATAATGACAAATCCAAATACCAAGTAAGATGTCAGTCTGTACTATCGAGGGAACAAGTTTGAGGCCACTCCCAGTCAAAGTCCAAAGATTAGTACTGCATTCAGTGCTGATGGTTCTGCAAGTCCAAATGCAAGTACTACAACTCAAAGTGGTGGATCTACTTCATCGTTCTCAAGCTTTGATCCAAACAGCAACATACCTAGCCCTCAGAAGCAAAATTCTACAAATCTGCAGTGTAATGTGACCTTGAACATTCAGAATGGTCAACATCTTTCTCCTGAGGTGCCAAAGCAACACATGGAATCTCTTGTCGCCATGTTAGAGTCGTATGAAAGTTTGATTGCTGGAAGAATTGGTAATCCGATGCTCACACCAAATCGATGCAGAAGAGCTTGAGCTGATGGATGTGAAGTGGTGCTTAGCTAGTGCCTGCAGAAGAGCTGAAAATTTCAACAGATTACTGGCAGAAACGAGTTTCGAGGAATGGCTACCTCTCCACTTGGTTTTGACAAGTCAAAGGTTACTTGTTTCCGATGTAAAGGAAAAGGTCACTTTAAACGGGAATGTAAGAACCAAGAGTCAACTGGAAGTCACGAAAAGAGCAATAATTATCAGAAATCAATCTTTCATCAAATCGATCAACAACCTCAACAAAAGGAACCGCAAACTGCTCATGGGAAAATGATTGAAGAAGCCAATAGGAAAGCTTATTTTGGAATAATAGATCAAAGTGATGAGGTTGTTGCACAGGGGTTTAACTGGGACAAGTATATACCTCGTGGAACTAAACCTGATGTGGCACTTGTTACCAGAATTCTGGGTCAAAATGAAGATTGTCAGAAAAGGATTCCGATATTTCCAGATCTTGGAAGTGATGTTGATACGGATGATGAGGAAGAGTAACTTAATAAATGTAGAAAAAGTATTGATCCTGACAGTTTTAATTTTTTCTATGCAGATAAAGTGGAGATGCTGAATCAGAAGAAAATTGCTCGATTGCAGAGAGAGCTAGAAGCAGCAAAGCTACTTGCTGATGAAAAGGCGAAGACTGAAGCTATAGAAACAAAAGATGAAGCAACTGCTGAGATTGCAATAGAAAAGATTGTTGAAGTAGAGAAAGTGGTTAAGAAAATCGTCGAAGTCGAGAAACTCGTGGAAGTTGAGAAAATTGTTGAAAAGATTGTCGAAATAGAAAAAATTGTTGAAGTCGAGAAGCTTGTTGAAGTTGAAAAGACGGTCGAAGTTGAAAAGATAGTTGAAAACGTAGTTGAAGTCACGAAGCCTTGTGAGAAATGTTAAGAGTCTTGCAAAGTTTGTGAAGAAAAAGATAAAAAGATTGCTGATTTAGAGAAGATTAAGGAAGATTTACTGTCTGATGTTAAGTACGTGAAAGAGTCATACGATGTACTGAACAAGACAGTTGATGGGTTGAAAAGAACGAATGCAGAAATTGAGAAAGTGATGTGTGTAAAATGCAACATATAAATTACATCAAATGAGGCATGAAACTAACCCTTTTTAAGTACTAATGTTGGAAAAAGTGTGTTTTTGTCTTCCTTTTGTATTTTCAGGATTAAATGAGCTCAAATTAACAAAAGAAGCAAAAAGACAGCTAACTCTAACATAAATACAAGAAAGGGAACAAAGGTGGACTGCCCGACCCCTCGACAGCATCTTCCCAAGCAAAACAGAGAAGGCAGAAGACTGAACACGCCCCGTGCTCAGTGAGCACGGAGCCGTGCCCAAGAAGCAGTAGAAAAGACAAACCTGTAGATGCTTCTATTGCTCACCACGGGGCTGTGCCCACTGAACAAGGGGGCGTGCCCAAAGTACTACAGGCGCATTAATTGTAATTGCGAATTACAATTAATGAAGAGAGATAGTGTCAGACGGGCACGGGGCCGTGCCCAGCGGACACGGGGCCGTGCCCAGGCTTCTGTTAAGCCTATAAATAGGAGTGCTTGGAGCCATTGCAACTCATCCCTTGGCACACCACCTCTCTCACACTTCATCCACCACCCACCACCATCACAACACCATCATCCACCACCATTATCCATTGTCCATCATAGAGTGTGTGAGTCGCCTCGGGATCCAAGATTGATTGTAAGAGTTCTTGACAATCAAGGCCATGTTTGCCTAAGTCTCTTACATCACTTGGTGAAGACAAGTGTTTAGTATAATACTTTTTATTTTTAATCTTTTGCACTTTTTAATTGGTTTTGTATTAATGACTTTAATAACTAGTTGCTTATGTTGAAGGTGATTCTTCCTTATCGTTTGTCCATGGTGTCTTGGCATTAGTTTACTGTCTATATAAAATAAAAGATTTTCACCATTCATATCTCCACGGTCTATATGGAGGTATGTTGGCTACCTGGTCGGGGGTTAAGGGAACGGTTTGGTAAGGGTCTTGCCCTTGTTCAGCGTTTAGAAGTCCTGCAAGGGACCTGGGTCAAATTTAGTAGGACCTCCTTCAATACCCAAAGGTATTGGATGGCGGGGGTCCAAACTCTTTGATCCCCTCATAAGTTAACTACTATTAATACTATAACCCGGCTATTTAGGACTGTATCCCTGCTGACTCAGACTACTTAGTTGAGGGTAATGTCACCTCCAAAAGAGGGGCCTACCATAATTTGCATTAATAACTTAATTAATTATCTTTCAATAATCCGACCCTTTAGGATTGTATCCTTGCTGACTCAAACTACTGGGTTGAGGGTAACGTCGCCTTCAAAAGAGGGGCCTACTACAATAACTAAGATAATCTCTTAAACAAGTGCAAAAGTGCGAAAATAATCAAAGGTTATACTAACACACGAGTCGGATCCAAGTGATTCATCTTGTCTATCTGTTTTTATTTTTATTTTATTTTTCAGCATTTAGTTAGTTTTATTTTCTAAATCTTTTTCTAACATTTTAGTTTGATTAGACGTTGAGGATAAACCGGTACTAAAAGCTCTTGTGTCCTTGGACGACCTCGGTATCTTACCAACACTATACTACGTCCACGATGGGTGCACTTGCCCATATGTGTGTTTAGCGTTAGTAAATATCGTGTTTTATAAATTTAAAACTTGGCTAAAGTGTAAAAAGGGCTTAAAATATATACTTAAAACATATACACCCTAGCACGCATCAGAAAGCAAATGACAAAATGAGTGCAACCTTGATGACAAAGCAAAGTGTCATAAATGATTACATTGAAGATTGTGCTAAGCTGAAGAAGGAGCTGGAACTTGAGAAAATTGAGAGCGAAAGGATTAACCGATTACTTTTGAGTTATACTACATGTGATTATCTGATTGATCGGGTTTATCCTACTGTTGCAGGTCTTGAAGCTTTCAAGAAGAAGAAAGAAAAAGAAGTGGATACTGGTAAGCCACAAGATGTCAAGTATAACAGATGTCCGCCTCCTATCTTTGAGAGTTATTCCCCCAGGAAACCAAATGAGGAACAAGTAGACAAGGCTCTAAACATCAAATTAAAGTCTGAAATCACTGATGAATTACTAGACAATATTGATGTTACATTCACAGCGTCTGACACTGATCATGAGTCTAAGTTAGTTAAGAGAGTTGTCGATCAGGTGTTGGATATGGATGAAGAGTCAAAGCCGGAGTCTAAGTCAGATAGTTCAAGTTTGTCCGAGAAGAGTCCAAAATCACCGGTCAAGAGGGTTTATAATAAAGAATTGTTGTTATCAAAGAATAATTTGATTGATGAAATGTTTAAGGTTGCATATACCTTGAATAATTCGGACAAATTATTTTCTGATGAAGAATTCCCAATAAGAAGTGTTAAAACTGAAATGATCAAAAAGGTTTTCAAATTAACAGAAATTAATATTTCTGAAATAAAAGATTTAGATCTTTCTACAAAACCTAAACCTTACACTTCAAGGATTCAACAAAGAGTAAACAAGAAAATGGGTTACGGTTGTGGTTATAATTTCCAAAAGAAACCAAACCATAATGGTAATCTCAAAAAGAAAGGTCTTGGTTTTAGTTCATCAGAAAATTATAAAAATCAGAAAATTTATAAACCAAAAACAAAATTTGTTTCAGGAGGAAGCTAAGAGGATGAACAGAAGAAACCATTCTGTAAGCAGTCAAATCAAGAGTTTCTTGCTGAAGTGAAGAAGAATGTGAGAAAGTTTGCTGAAAGAGTTGACAGAAGAACCTGTTTCAAATGCCAAGAAATTGGTCACATAGCTTGGAACTGTTCCAAGACCAACTATACAAAGCAAAGAGTTTCTTCTAATTCTAACTTGAAAAAGACTTATGTTGATAAAAAGGGATAATTGGTGAAAAATGGTAATTTGTTTGAAAATTCAAGTTCTGAAAAGGGTGAAAGTTCAAAACGTTTTTGTTGGATCTGAGTTTGATTTTGATTGTATTTTGTGTTTGAAATTAAGATGAAAGTGGATGAGTGTGCAGCGGAATTAAGATGAAAACAAACTTTGCATACAATCAAACGAGAGTAATACTTTGATCAAACATCTTTACACAATGAACCGAAAGATTGAATTTATTTCAACAACGATTACAATGATTGATGAATGAATGCAAACTCCCCCTCAGCCAGAGCTCAGTTGTTTGTTCGTGCAAAGAAGACGAATGATGCAAAAGAGCTAATAGAACAGTACAAAGTACTGAACTATTTATAGGCACTTGCAAACTACTGAGCATCTTAGCTGACGTCACCATGAAAGTGACATCTAACCTCCTAACAAACTCTAACCTCTGATCTATACAGACACTGCTTGTGTTAACTACTGCTAATACATTCTATTACAAAACAGACTTTAGAACAGCTGTTGCAACCTTCTACTGCTGTGAACCCAGCAGCACTTGTCCGGATCAGCAGTGCTTGACTCAAGGCAGTAGATTGAATCAGCAGGACTTTAGTCTTCCATCTGATCTTTTACTTGAGCACCAGTTGTAGGTCAGCATTTTGCAAGATCAGCAGATAGAAGGTCATCAGTTGTTGTAATCACTTTCAAGGGGAGAGACTTGTGTGTAAACATCTGCTTATTCTGGATCCACTGCTCTGATCCGGTTTTGGCTTTAATTATATGTTCCTCTGATAGGGTTCAATCCCAACAATCTCCCCGTGGAACAGATAATGCCAAAACTCTTCATTATTGTGGACATTTTATTGCCTCATTAACAGCTCCCTTATCTGACCTTTAAATTGTAGTTCAAAGTCAAGGGCATCTGTGTCTTCATCATCCCTGCTAAGTGGAAGATCAAGGAGATCCTGCAAATCTTCAAGACTCAGGCCAAGAGCTTGTTCCCTTGATATTTTCTCCACTTCTCCACCAGACCTGAGCAAAGTCAATACGCAGGTCTGTTTGCCAGTTTCCCACTTTTGTATTTTTAAGCCTGGTGGGTTTCTTGGGAGATGTTTATTTGTAGAAGTATTTGGTGAGGCTGGCCTGTTCATCACTGGCTGAGCAGTGTTAGCAGAGTTTTCCAGTTCAAATTCTTCTTTAAACTTTCTCAACAAGCCTTCTTTTACAACGGCATTTCCAGTAAGAATTTCTTGAACTGTTTCAGCACCTAACTGGCTTTGTCTCCTTCTTTTGTAGATGGCAGTACCAGTTGGAGCATTGGCTCTCCTGATTTGCAGCTTTGATGGTCTTTTAGAAACCGCTGCTTCAGGATAGTCAGGTTTTTGAGGAACTTTTGGATCTTTCTTTCTTCATTCCTCCAACCTTTTGTAGGTTCTCTTGACCACATCTTCTTTCCATCTTGCAACTTGTCTTTTGTTACCATATTCAGAAGCAACCAGTTCTTCTCTCATTCTTTTCAGTTCTACCTGTTTGTCAGGTACATTCTTTCTAAACTTTGCCCAATCAGGAGGAGTGTGAGTGACTTTCCTTTTTATCATGTCTTGAATTCTTGCTGCTTCAATTTCAAGCTCAGGAACAGTCCACTCTTTGTACATGTGTCTCTCTCCTTTGTATCTTTTGTGAATCATAATGCTTTCAATGTAGTCTTTCTTCAAAGTTTCAGCTGCTCTTTCTGAAATTTGTTGACTGACATTCTTTGCAAAATGTTCTAGGGAACTGACTTGTGTGAGCAGATGTTGGTAGTATCTAGAAATTTCTTTGTCAGATTTCCCTTGTGTGTTTCTTTTCGAGATATCCTCTGCTTGCTTGGCCTTTATCTTCAAATATTCATCAACATTTTTGGGCCAGGGATATCCTTTGATTGATGGCAAACTCCTTTTGGCAGGGTCATCCTCATAATAGAAAGATTTTATTTCTTCTCTAACAACTTCTAGTTCAAGAGGAAATTGAACACCTGCAGGAGGTAAGGGCTTGTGCATTGGAAATGAAGAAAGAAGAACTGGTTTTGGTATTGTGACAAGAGCTAAAGATTTTGAAGAAGTTTGGGATGGTGAAGTGACATCATCTTTAAGTATTAGCCTTTTCCTCTTTATTTGAGGAGGGACTGATGATGTTTTGGATGGAATGGTGGTTGTAGTAGCAGTGGTTTGTGATAGACTAACAGTTGTTGAAACAACTGGTGTTCCAACCACTGTTGTCTTTACAGCAGATGTTATAACAGCTGCTGTCTTCTGCCTTTTGGCAGGAGGTGATTTTGTTTTTGGTGGTGACGGTGGTAAGGCAGTAGATGTAGTGTGTGTTGAAGTGGTGTGTGTTGAAATGGGAGCAGATGTTGAAACCACTGAAGTACCAACAGTAGTGGATACATCAGAAGTTACAACAGCTGTTTTAGGTGGTGGTTTTTTAGCAGACTTTGAACGTCTGGTTGGAATGGATTTGGGTAGCCTGATTCTTCTTGTAGGCTTCTTCTTTTCATCAATAAGATTTTCATCATCTCTTGACCCTGAAGTACCCTGATCCGGATAATCAACCCTGGCTTTCTTTTTGGCCTCTCTATCCCTTTTTACACATGCAACTGCTTCTGCAAGTGCATTTGTAGTCACATCAATTTTCTTGCTCCCATCTAGCAAAGGGATCTTTTTGGTCATATTTGAATTTTCTGGTGCAATGTAGAGGCCATCCTCTATTCCCTTTCTTCTCCATTTCTGAATTTTCTCCCCTTTTTTGGCATTATCTTTGGGAAGTTTAACAATGAAGAAAACTGGTGGAGGAGCAATGCCAGTGGTGTGCAGGATCTGAGATTTGAGAGCCTTTAGATCTGCCTGGGTGTTTTTGAATCTTGACTCCATTGCATTTCGCAGCTGTTGAACATGTTTTTCATGTTGCTGATCTGCTATTTTTGCTTGTTGATGGAGAAAAGGTTGAAATAGATTCCAGAGCTCTTTGGTTGCAGATGCCTGTTGTGGAGCAGGTGCTGGAGATGGAACAGCAGTGGATTGTACCTTTTGTACTTGTAACAACTGTTGTAGCATATCTTTGAGTTCTGCAACAGAGTTATCAAGTTTTTCAACACGAGCCGTCAATTTCTGGTACTTTAAACCATCACCCAACTTAATGGGATCATCTGATTTCCCACTAACAGTGGTTTTATCAGTGGTTGAGGTAGGGAAATTACTCCAAACATTAACCACTGATGCCCCTTTTTCTTGGTACTGGGGTCTTCTTCCTTCAACACTTAACCTTTTGATGTTGCCAGTAGGATAAATAAATCCACTGGTGGTTGGCAGAGGTGCTATAAAAGGAATTGCCTCCAAGGAAGACTTATTGATGTAACCACTGTCCAACTGTAAACCAGTGGGTTCAATAGTTGTAGTGGCTGCTTCACTTGGATTACCACCAAGAGTTACTTGTAACTCAAGGGGTTTAACCTCCTCAGGTTGTGTTGGTGGGTTAGCAAAGAATGATACATCAGGCTCAGTCAATCATTGAGGTATATTCTCATTAACAGGTGATTGAGAAGGACTGGGTAATGCCTGGTTCAAATCGATTGCATCCAACAGTAGTTGTGTTTTTGGTGGAATTGTGGATGTGATGGTGGGTGTAGAAAAAGGATTTGCCCCGGGCATTGAGCTGTGGATGATGGAAACGAGTGTATCCAGAGCATCATAATGTGGTGGCCCTTTGTGTACAACCTGTTCTTTTTGTGAAGAAGCAGGAGGAGTTATGGTTATGGGTTGAGATATTTGTACCAACTGCTATGAGGAAGAAGCAGCAGTGGTTTCTTGTGACATTTGTGTTGTCACAGGCATTAACTCTGGTATCTCATCCTCCAGAGTTGCCGTTTTTGTTGGTGCAGTCATCTATCGTCTTCGTCTTAGGTCGTGTCTCGGTCTCGGTGCGGATCCGATCAAGCATGACATCACATGTGACATCACCTTGATGACATCACATGTGACATCATCATGAGAATTCTAATATTGGCCGTTTGAATTCATTGTTCATGAGAAAGTCAATATGGATAAAGACAAAAGAATGCTTGGTCCAATTAGGTAATGCCATTTTATGGTCCAATGAGAGCAATCTATTTCAAGGCCCAATGAGATGTTTTTGTATATCCAACCGTTTAAAGAACAAATTGAAGCTCACCGTTTGAACAGTCAACCGTATGAAGCCACCGTTTGAACAAGACCGTTTGAATCATGCATCCGTTTGAATAGTTCCGTCGTTTGAACATGTAACCGTTTGAGGATTTCAAACGGATAGGATGTACTATAAATAGGCTTGTTGTCTAGTTCATTTGTAACGGTCAGACATAGTGATACCGAAGTGCTGCTGGTATTTCCTCTCGCTGTAATCACTGTTAAATGAATGAACAAGAGGTTTAAAGTGTAGATCAAGCTGTTTACTAGTGCGTTTCTTAGTTTCCGCCTCTGAAACGTACGAGAGCTCTTCCGAACGACTCATTCAGGTCGAATCCGATCCTACAATTGGTATCAGAGCTCAGGACGAGGAGTTCTTGCCATATTCAGCTTGAAAATCTCATTTTCTACACCTTCTTTCATAAAATCGATAAATTTTACGGTTAAAATCGGATCAAAATTTCACAATGTGTTCGGATTTGTCAATTAACAAAGCCTTAGAAGTTTCAGCTTAAAATTCAACGTAAAACTGGTCAAAATGGCCTAAAAACTGTTGACCGTTTGAACGAATCCAGTGACTGACCGTTTGAAACAGGTTTCATCGTTTGAAAATTGTCTGTTCCGTTTGAAAATTACGTTCTATCGTTTGAAACTGTTCGACCGTTTGATCTGTCGTTTGAATATGCAACTGGCCGTTTGTAATTAATCACCTTTCCATTTGAACGATCGTTTGAAACCGACATCCTATCGTTTGAAACGGCTACTATCGTTTAAACATATGTGCACCGTTTGAAACCAACACGTCGTTTAAAACTGATCGCTTGAAAACGTTATCACCGCTTGAAAATTATATTGAATTTTGTGATCATTGAGTTGTGTGATTCATTTAACGAGATTGATAAGTAGGTTGCATGTGTTTTTATTGGTAAAACAATTGGTCCAATCCTTGAGTATTGATAAACAATTTAATGTGTGTTTGTTTTGAATTTTAAAAGGAGTGTCGAATCATTAGTGAGGCCCAATAAGCGTGCATGATATCCAATCTTATGTCAGTTATGTGAGGCCCTATCAGAATGCAATATAGTTACCGCCATTAAAAGAAATTGGCTCAATCAATAGGCCCTTGTTCACCGCCCATTAAAATTAATCGGTCAAATAAGTAAGGTTGTGGCAGGTTGTTAAGTGGTTGACGACATTACTGGTTCGCTTTTGTGTCACATTAGTTGAGGTTCGCTTTTAGTGACAGTTGAGATCCGTTTTTGTTACAAGTCTGGTCTGCTTTTGTGGTCAATTCTGGTTCGCTTTTACGACACTTGACTAATTCGCTTTTGTGACAGCTACAGTTTCGCTTTTCTGTTCAACAAAGACGTGTCGGAATAATTTGAAATATGGCGATGGTATTTGATGAACAAGAAAACTATTATTTTGAGAGATTTAATGATTGGCATCGAGGTTTTATGGATGACAGTTATAGAAATGTGAAAAAGGATGGATGGGTCAAAAGATTTAAATATTTTGTGAGTTTGCAGAATGAAACTTTGGAAGAGTTAGAAAATCGATATAGAGTCTTACTCAGTTTTTTGAAAGATCATGAGATATTTCCGTCAGATTCTGAAAAGATAGAAAAGTTTGCAGATGCATTATCTGTTGAATGGAGTGAATGTTTGAAAAATTTGCGTAAGGATTCAAACTTTTCAAAATTACCTCTAAACCAATTTATCAGCAAACTAAAGACTCATGATTCTGAGACAAGAAGGAAAAAGAAAGAAATGATAAAGGTTTTAGAAAATCATGTGCTGGATCTGGGTTTAGATGTGATTGAGGAGATGATCAAAAGGATTGGTAAATGTATCAGGGCAAAACATGTGATGAAATACAATTTTAAGAGAGGTTGTTATATTGATAATAATGGAAATCCTCTTGATTTCGTTAAAATGTTCTGTGCAGGTACATTCAAGGCAAAGGAAGAAGGAGATTCAAAAGCTGAAGAATTTGTGAAGAGTGAAACAGTGTGCTCTAAGTGTGACAGCTTCAAGACTGACTATGACAAACTGTTGAAGAATGCGGAAAGTTTGACATCAGAAGTCAAGAAGTTGAAAGATGAAAAGCAAACTGATGAAAAACAGATTCTTATGGTTCAAGAAAATTGTGAGAAACTGAAATCTGAAAATGACAAACTGTTGGATGGTTTGAACAGTTTGAAATTTGAAAACAAGTTTTTGAAATAAAAAGAAAAAGACTTTGAAAGTAAAAAGAAATCTTCAGAGGATGAGGATTTCTGGATTAAGCTAGAAAATAAGAATTTGAAAGCAAATGAATCAAAATTCCAAGAACAGATAAAAATTTTGGAAAATGAAAAGTCTGTTCTTGAAAATTTGAAGAATGAGAATGAAGAATCAATCAAGTCTCATCTTGAAAAAATATCTCAGCTTGAAAATGAAGCTAAGAATTCAAGAAGCAAGATTGATGAACTTGAGAAGAAATTGATAGGTTTTACGACTACATCAGACAGTTTAAAGTTTCCTTGTCCAAAACCAATCAATTCAATTCCAATAAGTGACGATGTCACAAACTTTGACAATGTCAAAGTTGAAGATTGCGATGAAAAACCTGATGATGAAAATGAAAAATTAGAAAAACAAAAATTGTTTTTAAATTTGAAAGAAAAATTTCAGAAAACTGTTCTACAATCGACTGAAAAGGGAGAATGCTCTAAGCAAAAACCTTTGAAGAAGAAAGTGGAACATAAACAAAAAATTAAAAATGAGAAAATTTTTCAAAAACATAATAAAAGTTCATCAGATCGATCATCCAATCGTAATGAAAAATTACAAAAAGTAAAAAATGAAAACTCAAAAATTGTTGGTAACAAGTGGTGCAGGTTGGACCACAGTGCTCAAACGTCAAAACCAGCAAACTTGAGGAAGGAATACCACCAAGCTAAACAATGTTATGATCTGAGCATTTGGTGTGAAAAAGGTGGTAACTGGTACGATAACAGAGTGTGTTACAGTTGCGGATATCACGGACACATTGCTGTTAACTGTCAGTATTGGAGTTATGAGACCAGGAGGTGCTTTAACTGCAACATCAAAGGTCACATTGCCAGAGATTGCCCAAGGAGATCGAATGACAGATTGAGGGCTAAGTCTCAGAAATTGGCAAAGATTCCAGTCAAAGTCAAGCCTCATGAACAGAAGGTTTTAAAACCTAAAGTTCAAGGACAAAAGATTCAAGAAAAGAAAGTAAAGCTTTCACAGGGGCAAAAAGACAGACTGAGAAAAAAAGAGAAAGAAGGGAAGAGAATATCTCGAGAAGATATTGTCCTCGGGTTCATCCGTGGGAAAGAATAAGAGTTCTGATGAATCAATTTCTTCGGCTGCAAAGTCAAGCAAGATGAATTCATCAGATACAAATCTGAGGACTAAAGAGGATAAGAAGAAGAAGAAAATGGTCGGCGATGAATCTGACAGGTCAAAGTCAGACAAGCCACCTGCAGGCAATGATTCCGGTTCGTCGAAGCCAGAGGAGCCATTGGTTGAGGTAACAAAGGAGAATTCAGATTTAACAATGGATGATGCAAATTTTCCACCATTGTTGAACAAGAATTCGAAATCACCCAAGGACCGTCAGGCTTGGGTGAATCTATTTAAATGAAAAACCTGACTTGCCGGAGTTCCCAGGTTGGTAAGCGTGGAACATGAATCGGCATATTTCTTGAGAAATTTCACTTTGGTGATTTTTCGTTTTACATGTGGTAAATCAGGGACATTAAGTTGTACTTGATTTTCTACAAGTATCATGTTGATTTTTTTAAAACTGATAGCGTCAAATCTATTATGAGTTTGATGAAAACATGATGATGAAGATAACCCCGAACCTACAAATGGTTGTTACACAAACTAATTTTTCCGGAAAAACCATTTTGATTGAAACAAACTTAAGTGTTTTGAAATCTAAATGGGAAAATAGTTTGTTGTGAGGGGGAGTTCTGATTGTTTTTGCATGAGAATGGTGATTTGAGGTAATTCACATAATGTTGTCAAATTTCTTGTATAGTTTGTTTTCAATTTTTCCTCAGAAAATCAAAATTGAAACATATTTTGATTTTAGGGGGAGTAATAAAATTTTGAAAAATTTAAAAAATTGAAAAATGAAAATGAGTTTGGTTGCAAAAAGAGGAGATGATAGTACATCGGTGGACTATCACAGCATGCTAGAGATTTGTAAAGTCAAAAATGTTTTTAAACAAGTCTTACTAATGATGTGTCAATAGACTTCACACAGTTAGTAAATTGTATTCGAGATATAAACCTAAATTCAAACTTGCTTAGTTTGTGGGGAACACTACTTGGATATATAGGTAACCCCTGAAATCTCGTTTGAAAGGTTCTGTATTCTAATATACTAGGTCTTTATACTCTATGATATCTGGGGTATTATTCCGGGACTTCTGCTGAATGGAAGTTCTGACCTAGTCCTTGGATAATACTTTCTTCACATGCTTGAAACATAGCATAAAGCCCTCAGCTGATTAGACAATAAAATTGATAATCAGTTGTTGTAGCTAAAAGATCTCCTAAAGGGGACACACCGCAAAGTCGAAACTGATATCTCTCTGCGCATACGGAAGTATCGACCTGAGATCCCTCAGTTCTCGCACATCCCCTAATTTATATACATATATCATTCGTAGTACACTTACCTGTAAATCAGAATATCGAGATCTGGATACGGGAGTATATTCAAGAGGTGGGACACTCAAATAAGTTTAAGTGCTAAGACATTAAATACATATCTTGAATCAATTTAAAATTTGTGTAGAGGTTTAAGTGGACAACAATACTGACAATCAGAAGTGAATTTATTTCTTAACACTTGCTGATTAATAAGATCAACGGTGTTAGTGATATGTCTCAAAATCCGATATGATCCTCTTGCACAATCTCACAAAAATAGTGTTCCATTTCTGTATTTCATTAAATTCAAAAATCCAAAAATATTGTATTTTTTGTTTGAAATTTGAAAACTACAAAAACATTTTCGACAACTGAGTGTGAAGAGCTGAGTTTCGACATTTCAAGTGCTAAACATGTTGAACTAATGGTTTGGGAGAGAGTGAGTGAAAATGTGAAGATTTTGAAATTGCTAAAAGGGTTCATTAACTTGAAATTTAAGTTGTAATGTTCATTTGCAATTTGATCATTCATAGTTTTCTTATATGATTAGTTGATTCATTATATTGAATCACAATTGTGTTTTTGTTTTGTGATAGAGTGTTTGAGTTGTGCAGGTTTCTGATCCTGTTGCTACTGATAGCCAGGAGACACATCAGAACCAGAGGAGAGCTTAAACTGAGAAAGCCAGGAGTTGATTTCAATGGTGATAACAAATACCAGACAGCGATCCCAGCATGATGATAGGGGGAGTCTGATGAGAGTTTGAGCCAGAGAAAGATCCTGGCACATGATTCCAGAAGATAGTTTCTGAAGAAGATCAATTAAGACTGAAGATTATGAAGACTCGACCTTTAAGACTCGTCAACATCTGAGGGGGAGCCTGTTGGTGCAGTCATCTGTCGTCTTCGTCTTAGGTCGTGTCTCGGTCTCGGTGCGGATCCGATCAAGCATGACATCATATGTGACATCACCTTGATGACATCACATGTGACATCATCATGAGAATTCTAATATTGGCCGTTTGAATTCATTGTTCATGAGAAAGTCAATATGGATAAAGACAAAAGAATGCTTGGTCCAATTAGGTAATGCCATTTTATGGTCCAATGAGAGCAATCTATTTCAATGCCCAATGAGATGTTTTTGTATATCCAACCGTTTGAAGAACAAATTGAAGCTCACCGTTTGAACAGTCAACTGTATGAAGCCACCGTTTGAACAAGACCGTTTGAATCATGCATTCGTTTGAATAGTTCCTTCGTTTGAACATGTAACCGTTTGAGGATTTCAAACGGATAGGATGTACTATAAATAGGCTTGTTGTCTAGTTCATTTGTAACGGTCAGACATAGTGATACCGAAGTGCTGCCGGTATTTCCTCTCGCTGTAATCACTGTTAAATGAATGAACAAGAGGTTTAAAGTGTAGATCAAGCTGTTTACTAGTGCGTTTCTTAGTTTCCGCCTCTGAAACGTACGAGAGCTCTTCCGAACGACTCATTCAGGTCGAATCCGATCCTATAGTTTTGATTGGTTTGGGGGGTTTTGGATTTTTCTTTTTGTTTTGCTTTTTGGGATTGGTAGGTGTGGGTTTCAAAACAGTTGGTCTGCTGCTTTGATCACCTAGAGCAGTAGGCTTAGCAGCAGATACCTGAGGAGCAGTGGTAGCTGCTAAATTCTGCTCAGGCACCCCTGCTTGTGTTTTGCAAGGTGCTAACGTTCGTGAAAAAGTTTCAGATGTTAGGCAGTTTATTATAGTTATTTCACCTTGGTTTATTAAAGCTAAATCATCCTTACTGAATTTCTTTGCAAAATAGTAACTTAAAAACCTTGGAAACAGTAAGAATGATTTGGTTTCAACATTATTAACCAAATCTTTAAAGATTTCCCGAGAATAGTTAAAATTTTCTTCTTGAAGAATTGCATATCCCAGATTTTGAATCTTTACAGGGATCTCAATAAAGGAAGTGGTTTTGTTTGAAACACATAGTAGGAGGGTATGAAATAGGAATCTGGTTGTAGGAGGAAAATAACCTTTTTCTAAGGTAAGTTTCTTCATCATTTTGGCTTCATACCCTCGTTCAATGAAGTTAATGTGCAACCTGTTTTTAGTGAAGGAAGTTTTACCTGCCTGATCATCGAGTTGGAAGACTTCGGAAATGGATTGTGGCGTGATTTGGACCTTTTTACCCTTTATAGAAGAGTGTATGGTGGTTGCAATGTCTCCTTGTTTTTCAAGGGTTGCATTCTTCCAAAACTCCCTTTGGGTCGCCAAATAGATTGGTGCATCGGCGGTGAACAAAGTTTTGTACTTTGATTTTGCCATGATGTTGATGATGGAATCGAAAACATCGGTGGTTCCTGGTTTTGTTAGAAGACCCAGGAGATTGTGAGATAATTTGTATGGAATTTCAGTGGAAGTTGCCTTTTGAGAGGCTGTTTTCGATGATGATTTGGATGAGGGTTTTGCAGATGGCTTCGATTTTGTCATTTTTGAAACGAATGATCGAAGAAATTTGTGAGAAATGAGAAGAAAAACTGCTTTGATAAGAGAATTTTTAAGAATTCAATTCGACAGTAAAACCCTGTTTTGATGGTGAGTGGGGGATTTTATGGGGAATAAAAGTGATTGCTGACGTGGCAGCCGTTACAAAAGGTCTGACTGCTATGTACTGCCCACGTGACAACCCCTGGTGAAAAATGAAGGACAGTACTTTGATGAAAGCAACTGATGAAGGCAGTGGTAAGGGAGCAGTGGATGATTTTCACTATCAGTGGATAGCATATCAGTGGATAAGACACTGCTTTTGAACAACAGAGGTTATCAAGAAATGAGAAAACAGAGGTTGCCTTTCAGCAGTGGGCAAGCTTTTTGAAGTAGAGCAGACTTTTGAACAATCAGTGGTTATGGCAGACTTTTAAGGATTTTAATGAAATTTTCATTTTTAGCTATTTTTAAGGATGGATTTTTGATTTTCTGAAAACATTTTGTTGCTTTTATTCATAGAAAAACAAGATGTTGCCTGTTATTCCATGTTTAGCATCCCAATCCTAGAGACCAGACTTTCAAAAGTGGTTGTATCAAGTGCTTTTGTGAGCACATCTGTCAGCTGGTCTTTAGTTGGGACATGATGCAGAGAAATCAAACCTTTTTCATAGCAATCCCTCACAAAGTGATGTCTGATGTCGATGTGCTTTGTGGTAGAGTGGGAAACTGGATTTTTGATGATATTTTCTGCTGCCTGGCTGTCCAACATGAGTGGTGTCTTTAAGGCAGTGATACCAAAATCCAGTAACTGATTTTGAAGCCACAGGAGTTGGGCTATACAGCTTGCAGCAGCAATGTATTCAGCCTCAGCAGTGGATGTTGAAACTGCTGCTTGCTTTTTGCTTTGCCAAGAAACTAAGCAATCACCTAGAAACTGGCACCCTCCTAAAGTGGACTTCCTTGTGGTGTGACATCCAGCAAAGTCACTGTCTGAAAAACCTAAAAGCTTGATATTCCCATTAGCTGGATACCAGATACCAAGTGTGGGAGCACCTTTTATGTATCTGAGAATCCTTTTTACAGCAATGAGATTTGATTTTCTGGGAGCTGATTGACTTCTTGCACAGACACATGTTGCAAACATGATGTCTGGTCTTGATGCAGTTAGGTACAATAAAGACCCAATCATGCTTCTATAAAGTGTTTGGTCAATCAGCTCATCCTTTTCATCAGACATGACCAGCTTATTTGTTGCCATGGGTGTGTTGCATGGTTTACAATCATTCATATCAAATTTGGTTAAAAGTTCTTTAGCATATTTGCTTTGATGAATGAAAGTTCCATTTTGCAATTGCTGTACTTGGAGACCAAAAAAGCATTGCAGCTCACACATTGCACTCATTTCAAACTCAGCTGTCATGAGTTCTCTAAACTCTTCACACATTTTGGTACATGTGCTTCCAAAAATAATGTCATCCACATAAATTTGGACAATCATTAAATCTTTCCCTCTCCATTTAAGAAACAGTGTTTTATCAATGGTACCTCTTTTGAAACCATTTGAGAGTAGAAAGTTGGAAAGAGTTTCATACCAAGCCCTTGGTGCTTGTTTCAAGCCATACAAGGCTTTGTTTAGCCTGTAGACATGATCAGGATAAAATGGATCCTCAAAACCTGGAGGTTGACATACATACACCTCTTCATGCAATGTACCATAGAGGAAAGCACTTTTGATATCCATCAGAAACACCTTCATGTTGTGGTTGACAGCAAAGGCCAGGAACAGTCTAATAGCTTCCAATCTTGCAACAGGGGCGAATGTTTCATCATAATCAATCCCCTCTTCCTGTCTGTAACCTTGAACCACAAGCCTGGCTTTGTTCTTGACAACAATGCCCCTTTCATCTGTTTTGTTTTTGAAGACCCACTTTGTGCCAATGGGACTAACCTCTTCTGGCAGTGGTACAAGCTCCCATACTTGTTGTCTTTTAAACTGTTGGAGCTCCTCTTGCATGGCTTCTACCTAGTTGTTGTCTTTTAGTGCCTCTTGGTACTTGACTGGCTGATGGAGTGATAGAAAACCAGCAAAAAGACAAATGTTTTGGGTTTGGCTTCTTGTGAGCACCCCTTCATTGATGTTGCCAATGATTTGATCAGGTGGATGAGATCTCAAGAAGATTAAATCTCCTTGGTATGTATGATGGCATTTGTTGGTGAAGGCTGCAAATGTGTATCATCTGAGCTAACCACTGCTGGTGACTTTGATGACCCAGCAGTGGCTTCAAAAGGTGGTGGAATAGGAGGTAGTGAAGTGGACAACTGCTGACTTTTATCCACTGTTTGAGGACTTTTGTCAGCAGTGTTTGAGGATGTGGAAGCAGTGGTGAATGGGCTACTTTGGTCAACAACTGTTGATGTAGCAGTGGTTGAGCTTTGACAGATGTTTTGAACAACTGATGCTTTTCCCTTTGTGGCAGACCTTTGAGGGATGATGATTTCATACCCATAGTCTGGTGTTGTATCCTCTATTGGACCTGCACTGTTAGTCTTGACAGCAGTATTTTCAAAAGTAAACTTTTCAAGATCAAACAGATCAGCAGGATTTGCTGGGATTTTCATTGAGGAAAGTTCATTAAACTTTACATTCAAAGTCTCTTCCACTGCCTTGGTCCGTGTATTGAACACTTTGTAGGCCTTGGCAGTGGCTGAGTATCCCAGATGATAACCACAATCAATTTTGGCTGCAAATTTTGAAATGGAATCTTTTAAGTTCAAAATAAAGCATGGGCAGCTAAACACCTTGAAGTATGAGATCAGTGGTTTGATTTTATACAGAATTTCATAGGCAGTCTTTTTGTGCCTGAGGTTTATTAAAACTCTGTTCTGGACATAGCAAGCAGTGTTTACTGCCTCTGCCCAGAAAGTTAATGGCAAACCTGAATCTGCAAGCATAGTTCTGGCAGCCTCAATCAAAGTTCTGTTCTTTCTTTCCACAACCCCATTTTGCTCTGGTGTTCTAGGGATGCTGTACTGCCTTACAATCCCTTTCTTCACACAGAAGGCATCCAACTCCTTATTTTTAAATTCTGTGCCATTGTCACTCCTGAAGCTTTTCACTGGAAGGTCAAATTGCTTTTCAACCTGTGTCACAAAGTCTTGCAAAATGCCTGCAGTCTCATCTTTTGAGTGTAAAAAGAAGGTCCATGTAAACCTAGAAAAGTCATCCACAATAACCAAACAATATCTTTTCTTTTTGAGGCTCATAACTTGAACTGGGCCAAACAAATCCATGTGCAGCATTTGCAAACACTGGGTTGTTTTGGACTCTTCAATGGACTTATAAGAACTTTTATGTTGTTTTCCTTTTAAACAGGAAATGCAATGTTCAGAACAAGAAAACAATTTTTGTGGTAGGCCTCTCACCAAACCATTTTTTGAAATTTCTGAGATTGTCTTAAGATTTGTGTGCCCCAGCCTTCTGTGCCAAAGTTCTGTCTCTTTGTTAGAGGCAGCTGAGAACAGACAGGCATCAGCTCTGGGACACTCTTTTGACATGTCAACAACATAAACATTGCCACTTCTTTGAGCAACAAGTTTAGTTTGACCAGTTTTGATTATTGCTTCAATCTTTTTGACCATGTCTGGTCCAACAATCCTACAACAATCTTTTGTGAAGAATGACCCAAACCCTTTGTCACTCATTTGAGATACACTCAGAAGGTTGAATTTCAGATTGTCTATTAGATTGACATTTTCAAATTTTACATTTCCAGATTGCACTGTACTAGACCCCAGAACTTTCCCTTTACTATTATTCCCAAAGGATATATCACCCCCTCCATGGATTTTAAAGTCTTTGAGGAGGGCTTTACATCCAAAGACTATCAAAGCATGCAGAAGCTCCCTGCACATGAAGTAAAAGGATTAGTTCATTAAGGACTCCAAAGCCAAAAAGGCTTTGGATGGAGTCTCAACAGTGTCTGGTTTGGATGCAGTATGATGGACAGTGGTTAAGTCAGGGGTTTGGACAGTTTTAGTACTGTTTCTAGCTAACCACTGTTGGGGGTCTTGACCAATCACCTGCTGATAACCAAAAGGATGCCTGTTCACTCTGGGTTTAGAGGGCTTTTTGTAGACCTCATAAACGTGTGGAATCCTTTGGTAAGACTGTTTTTCCTTGCCTTTTCTGAACTAATTGGCAGGAGGTGCATCAGTAACCTGAACATCTCTTTTGACAGATGTTTGGTTCAGCTGTTTTGTGACAGCTGTTTGAACTGGCACAAATAGTGGTTGTTTCTTGGTGAATTTGACAGATGGTGATGATGCTGATGAACTCAAGGATGTTTTAGCAATGTACTCATTCTTCTTCACATCAAAGTTTTTGAGATACACACATGCTTGAGTTTTATGGTTTGTTTTACCACAAACACTACAACTTTCAGCTGAAGTAATGACACTTGTTTTGTTTAAATCATAAGCTTTTAAGTGGAAGCAGTCTTTTGTTAGATGATTCCTTTTCTCACAAAATTCACAAACAAGTTATCAATTTTTTCTTTCTTCTTTCTCTTTTCAGACTCCTTTGCAGCAGAGGTTTTAACCACTGCTGGGATGTCCTTGAGAGGAATGACTTTAGCTTTTGGAGCTTTAACACCATCAGTTGATGTAAAGTCCATTGGCTTGAAATTCTCAAGAATATCACACTCATCAGACCATTTTGGTTTAAATTGATGATTTTCAATCTCCTCAAAAACAGAGGGACCCATTGGTCTGTCAAGTGTGATTTTGTTACCAAGTTTGTCAGTGATCTTCACTTCTTGGCCATTCTTGTTTGTGTGAATGAACTCAGCAGTCCCATCAGTGGTTGAGACAGATTTTCCAAAAGCAATGTTTTCATCATCATGTTTTCTATAGCCAACCCCAAATTTCACATTGCTTTTTATCTGTTTCTCAAGCATAACCTCATACCCTTTGCATGATTCCACCCATCTCTCACATGTGATCTGGGTGGACTCTAACTCCTTTTTGCAACCTTGGTATTTTTCTACCAAGGTTTGGAGTTGGGTTTTGGTTATGCTTTGCTCTTCTTTCATGCTGCTAATCTCTTTCTCTTTTTCAGCCAATTTGTTTTTAAGTTCTTTTAGAGATCTTTCAAATTTGACTTCATCAGATAAGATTTTATCACGAAGGTTTTCATTCACCTCTTTGATGTTAGCAAAAGCAATAATGCAATTGTCAGAACACAGTTTTTCAAGAACTTGAGGTGATACCTTGGCAGCAGCCATCATTGCACAATCACATTGAGGATTTTCCTCATCTTCAACTCTCTCTTCTTTCTCACCTGCCTTCTCTTCTTCTGACCATGGATCTGTCAGTGGTTCAATCAGGGTGCCTGAACTTTCTCCCAACAGTACTTCATCAGCCACAGCAGTAACCACTGCTTCAATCACCTCATCCACTGTTTTAGAAACCAGCTGTTCCTCTTCATATTCAACACCCTCCTGTATTGACTCTAATGCCATCAAACAAAATTCATCATGAGAAGAAACATTGGAAGCATAGAGTGAAAAATTTGCATCACTAAGATCTTCAGGCATACTGCTCCAGTCAACAAACCATTGAGTGAAAAAAATTTGTTGATCTGGTTGTACTGCTGCTGGAGCAGTGGTTTGAGGTGCAGGTTGCACTTGTGCCTGAGGGACAGGGGTTTGAACATATTAGATCTGTGGAGCAGCTGTTTGGACATAATGTACTGGCATAGGGGCAACAGCATAGTGAGCAGTGTTCACTTGTGTTGCTGGGGCATATTGGGCATAGTGCACAGTGTTTTGATTTTGAGGTCTAGGGTTTGAACTAGGATGAGTGACTATGGAGCCAGCAGTTTGACTCCTACATTGCCTAGCAAAGTGTCCTAACCTATTACACTTGTAGCACTTGATTTTCGATTTATCCAACCCAACCCTTAGATTCCCATGCAACCTTGGGAATTTTCGCCCTGTTCTTTTATAAAATTTGCTAGTTCTAACACTTAGCAAGGCCAGTTGATGCAGGATGTCCATTTCCTCTAAATCAGTGGGGTCAAAATGCTGTAGATCATTGAGTTCAAAGCTTAGATTTTCTGACATCTGGTTTTTGTTTGCAGTGAATGCATAACTTGTAGAGTGAGGATCAGGGTTGTTAAAATTTGCACCAGCAGTTATGTCAATGAAGTGATCATAACCCTGATCCTTACCACTACTCCCAGATTCTTCTTGACCCAAAAGAGCAGTGTTACCGAATGTATAATCATCAACGGTTTTTCCTGACTCTTGTAACTTCCTTTTCTTGTTCAACTCCCTTTTGTAGGTTAGGAGTCGACCATGGAGTTGGGTCAAGTTCAGATCCTTGAACTCAGGTGAATTTCGGGTGACAAAAGCTATGGTGTCCCATTTTTCTGGCAGTGACCTGAGGAACCTGCTATTTTGAGTTGAGTTTGTAAAAGTGGTTTTAACAAGCCTCGGTTCACTGATGAGACAACTGAAACGCTCAAATTGTTGCGTCAATGATTCACCTTTAACATGACAAAATGTTTCATACTGTTGGTTGAGGATTTCCCTATTGTTTTCTATGACTTCTTCGGTACCACCAAACTGTTCCTTAAGCGCGTCCCACAATTCTTTGGCACAGTTACAATGTAACAGTCCAGCATATATTTCATTGGGCAGCGCTGATGCTATGATGCTAAATGCTTTAGCATCTAGTTCAATCCTTTGAAAATCGGTTTCGGTATAATTTTCAATAGGTTTTGGAACAGATGCTTTGGCATCTTCAGCGCTTGGCACTGTAGGAACATGGGGACCAAAGACGACAGACCTCCAACAACCTGTGCTTTGTTAAGCGAGGATGTGACCCATCCTCCTCTGCCAGATGTTGTACTCATTTCTTTTTAGCATAGGTGGTTTAAAAAGCGAGCCGGTGTTGTTTTTATTGTCCTGAGATTGTGACGTCATTCTTGTTGTTTTACAGATACTGAGAAATCAACTTTAATGGTGATTAATCCTTACTCTGTTTTTCAACGACGAACAAACAATCAGTATCAACTGTTTTGAGCTGAACTATTTACGTCAAAATGATTGTTAAATCAAATTTGACTGTTCTAGCTCTGATACCAATTGTTGGATCTGAGTTTGATTTTGATTGTATTTTGTGTTTGAAATTAAGATGAAAGTGGGTGAGTGTGCAGCGGAACTAAGATGAAAACAAACTTTGCATACAATCAAACGAGAGTAATACTTTGATTAAACATCTTTACACAATGAACCGAAAGATTGAATTTATTTCAACAACGATTACAAAGATTGATGAATGAATGCAAACTCCCCCTCAGCCAGAGCTCAGTTGTTTGTTCGTGCAAAGAAGATGAATGATTGAAAAGAGCTAATAGAACAGTACAAAGTACTAAACTATTTATAGGCACTTGCAAACTACTGAGCATCTTAGCTGACGTCACCATGAAAGTGACATCTAACCTCCTAACATACTCTAACCTCTGATCTATACAGACACTGCTTGTGTTAACTACTGCTAATACATTCTATTACAAAACAGACTTTAGAACAGCTGCTGCAACCTTCTACTGCTGTGAACCCAGCAGCACTTGTCCGGATCAGCAGTGCTTGACTCAAGGCAGTAGATTGAATCAGCAGGACTTTAGTCTTCCATCTGATCTTTTACTTGAGCAGCAGTTGTAGGTCAGCATTTTGCAAGATCAGCAGATAGAAGGTCATCAATTGTTGTAATCACTTTCAAGGGGAGAGACTTGTATGTAAACATCTGCTTATTCTGGATCCACTGCTCTGATCCAGTTTTGGCTTTAATTATCTGTTCCTTTGGTAGGGTTCAATCCTCAGAAACAAAACAAAAGTGGATGTTGTTAAAATCAGATGAGTCATCCACTGCTCTAAAAGAAGAGGTGATTTGAACAAACAAAAGTGGGTTGTTAAAACAGAAAGTAGTTCTGACAATGATTCTGATTCCATAAAATCAGAGGAGTCATCGGTTGAGAAAAGAGTTGTGATTTCCGTTCCAGAGGTGAACGATGAAAATTTTCCTCTATTGTCAAAGGAAAATTTGATGAAGAAAGTGGGAAAAGTAGAGATCTCAAATCAATTCTTCGCTGATAAGGGAGAATTTGATGTTGAGAAAGCTTTCAACGGGAAAGTCAAGCACACTTTCGGGAAAATGGTTGATAAGAAAGTTAAGGGTGCTAAAGAGTTTTATAAATCAAAGTGTTGGTGGGACAGATGTGTTCCAAAATCACCCAAGGCTGGTCAGGCTTGGGTGGATGTTATGTTTGATTAAACACCTGACTTGCCGGAGATCCCAAATTTGTAATCGTGGATCAGGAATCGGCATCTTTCATGTTTAAAGAGGTTGTTAGAAAGTGTTTGATAGTGTTAAAATTTTACAGGTTGAAGGACTACGCCGGAGCTTCCAGGTTGGTAAGTGCGAAGCAGGAATCGGCATCCTGATTGGTAAAATGGTTGTGTAGATGTGATATTCCTACAATTGGTAGTGTGTTTTCTTCAAGTGGTACAGAGGTTGTTTAATTGCAAATGGTAAATTAGGGACATTAAATTGTACTTGATTTACTATACATGATAAATAGATGAACAAGATGATGAACCATATCCCCATACTTAACAAGTGGTAAATCTACAAGTGGTAAAAACAAACTCATTTTCCAGAAAAATCATTTTGATTAAAACCAACTTAAGTGTTTTGAAATCTAAATGAGAAAATGGTTTGTTGTGAGGGGGAGTTCTGATTGTTTATGCCAAGTGGATGGCGATTTGAAGTGATTTAATATTTGTTGTCATTATTTCTGTACAGTTTGTTTTGATTTTGTTTCTTCAAGTGGGTCAAGAGTTTAGATAGTTTTCAAATTTTTCGTTAATGTGTTTGCATTTTAGGGGGAGTAAAAATTTTCAGAAAATCCAAAAACATTAGAAAATTTGAAAAAGACAAAAACATGATAAAATCAAAAATGAGTTTTATTGTATAAAAGAGGAAATGATAGTACATCAGTGGACGATCACAGCATGCTAAAGAATTGGAAAGTTAATTAGTGATAAACAGTCTCACTAATGATGTGTCAGTAGGTTTTTGCACATTTAATAAACTGTGACGAGATATAAACCTAAATTTCAAACTTGCTTAATTCGTGGGTAACATCTCCTGGATATATGGGTAACCCCCGAAATCTTGTTTGAAAGGTTCCTTATTCTGAGATACTAGGTCTTTATGCTTAGTGATATCTAGGGTATTATCCCGGGACTTCTGCTATATGGAAATACTGACCTAGTCCCCGGATAATACTTTCTGCAAATGCTTGAAAAAGAGCCGCCCTCAGCAAATCGATGAAACAATAAAATTGATAGTCATTGTTGTTGTAAAAAAGATCCTCTAAAGGGGACCCACCAAAAGTCGAGTCGTCATCTCTCTGCTGAACGGAAGTTCTGACCGAGCTCTCACGGTTTCGCACCTAACCCCTTACAGATATCATCTAGGTATACTCACCTGTAAGATTGAATATTGGGATCTGGATACGGGAGTATATTCTGAGGTGGGAACACACGAACAAGTTTAAGTCACTAAGACATTAATCTCGTATTTCGAAACAGTTGAACTTTGTGTGAAAATTTAAAAGTGCACCAGTATGCTGACAATCTAAGTGAATCGTTTAAAACTTAAAATGATTAAATCTTAACGGTGTTGGTGATCTGTCTCAGAAACTGATATGATCCTCTTACACAAACTCACAAAAATATTGTTTGTTAATATTTCATTTTTACATTCTTCTGGTTCTACAAGTGGTGTTATTTACTTTCTTTCAGAAAAATCCAAAAAGATTTTCGACAACTGATATTGAAGAGCTGATTTTCAAAATTCCGAGTGCTAAACATGATGAACAGGTTTGGGAGAATTTGATTGAAAAATTTTTCAGAGAAAAGGAAATTTGTTAAATGATCACTGTTAATATCTAATTGTATATTGATTGTAGAGGAGTCAGTGTTGGTGCATGCAATGTAATAATTTGTTAAATATCTTATTCTTGTGAATCTTATGTTTTGGGTAGAGAATGTGCTGGATTTCCTGAGCTGGATGAGTGCCAGGTTCCAATACCTGAGGTCTATGTAAAGCCAGGTTGCTATTCTGATGCTGTAAAAGTCAGACTTTGATCCCAGCACGTTTTGAGGGGAGTTTGTTAGAGAAAGAATTTGAAGATGCAAGAGATTGATAGAGATTCTGGATGCCCGAAGACTCATCAAGACTGAAGATGCGAAGACTCGACACTTAAGACTCGTCAACATCTGAGGGGGAGTCTGTTGGTGCATACATCTGTCGACTTCGTCTTGTATCGAGTCTTTGTCTTAGAATGTTAGATTAGGGCACGTTGTACGAGAAAATGTCAAGTTTTAGGTTGTATAAATGATGATTTCGCTCATAGTGACTGATTTCGCTCATAATGACATGATGTCATTTGGAGCGAAATCACAAGATAGTGATTTCGCCCCAAATGACCTAATGTCATTAGGAGCGAAATCCTGTCCCTATAAATACTCTCTTTTTGAGCGAAATCAGTATGCATAGTCTTGTTTCCGGTACCGAACTGCTGCCGAAGTGCAGTTTGATCTGTAATCAGTGTGAAATCAATATACAAGGCAAGATTTAGTAGAACAAGTTGTTATTCGTGTCCGTTTCTTGTTATTCCGCACCTGAAACGGATTAGAACACCTCCGATTGACTCATTCGGGTCAGCACGCGATCCTACAAATTTCGTAATGATGTTTCTTTTAATAAAGGATATCACTTCCTTTTCTCTGACTTGAGCAAATGCTTCAGCTTCTATCCACTTGGAAAAGTAATCAGTCATGGCAAGCATAAACACTTTACCTCCTGTTGCTTTGGGAAGTTTGCCAACTATATCCATTCCCCATCTCATGAACGGCCAAGAAGAAGATATAGGATGCAGGAGCTCCGCTGGTTAATGAAGGATATTTCTATGTCTTTGACAGGCATCACATTTCTTCGCATAATCGACAACATCCTTCTTCATAGTAGGCCAATAGTTTCCTGTTCTAAGGATCCTTGAGAATGGTACTCTGCCCTCGGTGTGGTTTCCACAATCTCCTTCATGGAAATCCTTCAAGACTTCTTGGATTTCTAGATCCTCGATGCACCTTAAATATGGACCTGTAAGAGATCGTTTATATAACATGTTATTTAATATTGTAAATTGAGATACCTTGACTTTGAAAGCTTTGGGGTTTTCTCCTGTAGCAATCTCTCCATGTTGTATATATCTCATGATTGGAAGGATCCAGGATCCTGAATATGACTGTGCACCATCACTAGGTATGATTGCAGAATCCTCCACTATTTCCATAGCTATATGATCCTCAATAGCAGGAGTCAAAATATGGATAATAGGAATTTTAATATCCTCTTGTATCTTCAATGATGATCCAAGGTTGGCTAAAGCATCAGCTTTTGCATTTTCTTTCCTGGGTACCTGTGTCAAACTAAAAGAAGCAAAAGAGTCTGCCAATTTCTTGACTATCTCCAGATATTTGATTAGTTTTTCACCTTTAACAGCATTAGTACCATTAAAGTGGTTAGTAATTGTTAGGGATGGATTTTCTAAACCTAAGGATCACAGATCCTCAAGTGCAGCCAGGATCACGGATCCTCAATTTTGTTTGAATTAAGGATCCTCAGAAGACGTTGCAGGTTTAAGGATCCAGGATCCTCATTATTATCCTTACACTAACGGTTGTTTCCACAATATTTGAACTTGTTTTGCAGGAATGAACGAGTGGGACTCAGTCTTGCCGAGATTCCAGGGGAATATGCTCCCGTATTCTGCACGTGTATAGCTTGCGTGACCGTTATGGAAGTCATGGGAAGCTAGCACAATTTGCGGATTGTTTGTTATTTAGTTTATTTCTATTTTTAAAGGGGATAACGAGCTTGATAGTGAGAATAATTTAGCAAACACACACACACACTCGAAAGCTCTCTGCAACTTATTGGCGATTACATACATTTTTCACACTAGTGATCCTTGTAACAAGCTTGTTATCATCCCGATTTGTAACCTTTACATGTTTAATATAGTTGGTGATCGGTAGTTTCCATCACCCGAGGTTTTTTGTGCAGGAGATCATATCTTGATCAAGGGCTTTTTCCTCGTATAAATCCTTATGTATCTTGTTCATTTCATTTGCAAGTTGTTCATACATTCGTTCATTTATTTCAAGCATCACACCTCACAAAATAAGATTTGGTTGCATTATCCTAGTCTGATTTTTGACCAAAACAATTTGGCGCCCACCGTGGGGCAATTGGTGCTTCATTTCTGAGAAATTTTGTTCATTGTGATCATTTCGGTTCATTACCTTCAACCAGATGGCTTCTTCAGCAAAGAATACTTCAACTTCCATGCCGGCAGTCACTTTTTCACAGGCCATTCCATCTTTGCCTCCACCACCTTTTGGATCCTAGAAGAATGCTGAGAATGCTGCGAAGAAACAAAGCCCCATTTTCTCAAAACCACCAACTTCTGTTGTTTCTTCTAGCCCTTCTAACAGTGATCTTTATTCTTTGATTTTGCAGATGAGGGATTACATGCAGCAGCAGGATAAAACTAATGATAGGATCCTTCGAGAGATTGATGACATCAAGAAATTGAAGAGATCAGCGGAGGATCACTATCCATTGGTGCCTAGATCACTTGATTTCGGCACTCCAGCTATAACTGCTCAGCAATCTGCGGCTCCAGATATCCAGTACCAGGGTGGATCATTGGGAATGCGTTATGGATCAACGGCAATGACTCAGGCTCTAGGATCCTAATTTCAACCTTCAGGATCCTCTTTTCAGCCTTTAGGATCCTCCTTCCAGCATCAGGGATCCTTCACTAGCTCAGGAGGATACATGGGGACGCAGACTGTTCAAGGATCCTACTCTTAGCATCCAGGATCCTTATTTCAGGTTCAAGGATCCTCATCTCAGGGTCAAGGATCCTCATCTCAGGCTCATGGATCCATGGGTTATCCTCCAAGACCCCCATCTTCGATGCCTCAAGGATCCAACATCTTTCAGGATCAGGGATCCTTAAGAAGTGGAAACCCAGAAGTTCAGAAGTTCATTTGGGAGATTTCATACCAATGCAGACTATTGCTTCATCTGGTCCATCAATTATACCAGAATCCCGTCAATATGGATTCACATCTGGAATTCCAAACTTGAATCCTCTAGGAGGTAACACTTTGAATAATTCTTATAATGCTAACCATGGCTTTGTGCAGGATACGGGAATCAACCAAGCTATGGCTAGGAAATTACAGAAACTGAAGGATATGATATCCAGCGTTCTAGGAGTGGTTAAGCCCATTTCGAAAATCCCAGATAGAAGCCACAAGATATCTCGTTTTTGCACCACCTATTTGTGATGCAGAAATTCCAAAGAGGTTTCAAATACCAACCATGAAGCTATATGATGGCTCAACGGATCCAGAAGAACATGTAGCTCAATACAGGGAAAGGATGGAGATCAATCCCATCCCGGAGAGGTTAAAAGAAGCATGTCTATGCAAGGGTTTCGGATCCACACTGACAGGATCAGCTCTTATATGGCTACTAAGTCTTCCCCCTTACTCTATTACTTCATTTGCTAATCTAGTTAATCTGTTTAATAGCCAATTCTCATGTAGCAAAAAATTTGAACGTTTAACTAGTGATCTATATATTATATAATAACACAAGGTCAAAATGAATCACTTAGAGATTATATCACTAAATTTAGTAAAGAATCCTTGGATATTCCTAATTTGGATATTGCTACGGCTGTAGAAGCCTTCAAAATGGGTTTACTTAGGGATTCATTGTTCTATGATGATCTTGTCACGACCCCATGCATGAACCTTGATGAAGTGAGAACCAGGGCCCTTAGATTCATCCGACTAGAGGATGATAAAAGGATCCAGGAAAGACTAGCAGGATCCTTGAAGCAGGAAAAGCAAGGATCCTACTTCAGGAACAACAAGTCCAAGTCTTATAACAAGTCTGATAACCAGAACGTGCATGCAGCAGAATAGGAAGAGGATGATGAGGATTATCCTCCCATTTCTAAATATTGTTTTTCTGTTGATAACAATGAACTAATCCTTGCGATGGAGAACTTAGGTGAAAAAGCAAGATGGCCTAGAAAAGTGATAAGCCAGCTGCAACAAAAGACAAATCCAAGTGGTGCGCATATCATGAAGATTTTGGTCATCTCACTGAAGAATGAATTGCACTTAGAAAAGAGATTGGTTACTTGTTAAGCAAAGGGCACTTGAAGGAGCTGCTGGGAAGAAAAATGTCAAGGATCCAGGACCCTGAAAAAGTTCTAGAAAGAGCTCCTGCTCCTCCTGCTGATGCACAAATTATCAACTTCATATTCGGAGGATCAGACATATGTGGTACTTCCTTTTCAGCAGCCAAGAGGCATGCCAAGGAGACCAAGATGGATAATGGGGATAGACCCATCCGAACCTCTACAGTTACACAGGAAAAAGTTATAACTTTTGATGAGGAAGATCGATGGAGGAAGCTCAGTAAACATCATACAGCTTGATGTTCTCAAGAAGATGAACATTCCTGAATCGGATATTGTCCCAAGATCCTCGGTTCTTGTGGGATTCAGTGGAGAAACCAAGAACACATTGGGGGACATTAAACTTCCCGTCTACATAGAAGGACTTCATTCTTACCAGAAATTTTGTGTTATAGATTGCTTATCCTGTTGCAATGTTATCCTTGGCAGGCCATGGATACATGACATGAAGGCAGTCCCATCTACATATCATCAATGCGTGAAGCTTCCCAGTCCATGGGGTGTGGTGAAGATTGAGAGTGATCAACAAGAAGCCAAGAATTGCTACACTTCATCAATGAAACCAGCCTCAAGACCCAGGGAGCAATAGCAATTAAAGCATCCTCCAAGAGATGTCCTGGAGGCAAGAGAACAAGATGTGAAAGATATCCTTATGGATTCTGAATCCTAGATCTTCATAGGATCATGGATCCTCAACAGCATTGAACAGGATCTAGTATCCTTCCTCAAGAAGAGAAAAACTACATTGCCTGGAAGCATGAAGACATGACAGGTGTTTTGGTCAAAAATCACACAAGGATAATGCAACCAAACTTTATGTAAACGGGGAATGATGCTTGGTATGATGAACAAAGTGAAGGATCACTTAAATATAAAATGCACAAGTGACACAAGGATTTATACGAGGAAAAAGCCCTTGATCAATGAATGATCTCCGGCATAAAAAACCTCGGGTGATGGAAACTACCGATCACCAAACTTCAATATATCAAATAAAGGTTACAACTTCGGATGGTAACGAGCTAAGTACAAGGATCACTATAGTATCGTGTGTCAAAGCGTGAGGGAAGTGTGTTGTGTCTTCCGAATGTGGAAGAGAGCTATTTATACAAGTGTGAGTGGCCCTATTTTAGGTAAATAGACTAACTATTAGCTCGTTACCCCTTTAGGAATAAAAGTAAATCTAGCCTAAATTATCGCCCTTAAATTATGCCGAGTTTCCATATCGTCCACAACGTTCATCTCTGATTAAGCATATGCCAAAGTTGTAAAGACGAGTCCCTTGTTTACGTTGCTAAGAGCGGATCCTGCCAGACATTCCTGCAAGATAACATTAAATCCAATGAAAACAACTGTTAGTATGAGGATCCCTGTGATGGTCCGTGATCCTGATCCTGGAACTCTTCTGAGGATCACTATCTGCCAAAGAAATAAGGATCACTGGTTAGGATCATATGTAAGGATCATAAGTCATAAAAATCCAGCCCTAACAATTGCCCCCAAAATATAGGGAGTAATATTGTAAATAAACGAGTTGTATTTTGTTTGATCTTATCCTCAACAAGTTAATCGAATAACTAGCCGTTAGAGACGGACTAGCCGTTGCGAACCTTACGTCACAGAAGTGACAGCCCTGCAAATCATCATTATAAATAGGTGTTAGAGATAGGATCAATTTGCATTTAAATTCAATCAGGTATCTCTTTTCCTCCTTCTTCCTTCTCTTACTCTGTTTTTCTATTTCTTTCTATTATTCTGCAAAGATGTTGCTCCGGAACTCCCCGCACAAGGATCCTAAGAAGAGCAGTCCCTTGAAGGGTCAAGGGATCATCAAGGATTCTTCAACTGAGAGGTGTTGTTTTACCGACTCTCAGATTGATAAAATTCGCCATTGCTTTCCGGCGAGCACCCTCTTTAAATCTTTTGATCCTACCGCTTTAAGTGACTTCATCTCTGATACTTGGGTAGCCTTTCCTGTTACTCCGTTCTTGATAGGATATTCATATCCTTTCCCTCAATTCACCTAGTCCTTCTTTTCCCTTACCGGCATCTCCTACATCCAGGCCATGCCAATGATCTGGAGGGTTTTATATACCCTTGAAAGGATCATTGAGCAGGAAGGGATTGACTTAGGAATGGCGGAGCTGGCTGAGATGTATGATCTTACCACTTTCGGACCCCATCGTTATCTGTTTAAGCGAAAAGCTGGAGAGGATCATCCTGTCTTCAAGGTCACCAAGAACGACACAAACTGGAAGCGTCGGTTCTTCTTTGTTAGGAGAGATACCATCCCAGATGGGAAGGATCTGCCCAAAGAGTGGGCTACTCATGGTAGGATAGAGGATCCTGGAAGGATCACCATAAGATTTGTTCCTTAGGATAAGGGTCACTAATATTTTCTTTGTTTTTTGTGCAGCCATATCTGTTGCTCATTTCAAGTTGACTCCTGCTGCAAAAGAGAGAGTTTTAGCATTCAAGAAGCTTGATCCCGAGATTAGAAGTTTTCAAGTTGCCACCCAAGATTCACAGGAAGTATCCTCCGCATCTGCCACAATGTCAAGTAAGTATCCTTATTAAAAAGTAGTTCTATGTAGGATTTCTAAATTAGTTAGAATACTTTTCTTATTTTGGTTGTGTAGGTGCTGGAAAATCTGCTAAGTCTGCTTCAAAATTTGGCGTTGAAGATCTGTCCAACGTCAAACCTTCAAGGAGGAAGAATCCTGCCAGCCCGAGTACCTCTGTCCCCAAGGCACCTGTGAGAGGGAAGGGAGGAAAGAAGAGGAAAACCTCTGATGCTGAGGGTCTCCAAGGATTTCCCCTGCTCCGCCAACAGTTTCTTGATTACGTCAATGAGGTAAGGATCACTGCCCCTGCTTGTATATCCTGCTTGAATATCCCGCTTGAATATCCTGCTTGTTTGAGGATCACCTGGTCCTGGGCTTACCCTTTTCCCTTTTTGCAGAAACTTGCTGAAATAGAAACTTATATTGGCCACGTTGAGGATCAAGACCGCCAAATTGCTGACCTCCAACAGATGGGTGTGCTGAAGGATCTCAAGATCGCTGATCTTGAGAAGGAGCTTCGGGCTACCAAGGATGAAGCTGCCAAAATGGTGATCAACTTCGATTATGAGAAGCATGATATCACCCAGGATGCCAAGGTCTCTGCTGCGATAACCATGTACAAGATCCAGTTGCAGATGGCTGCGGAGGCCAAGGATCCTGCCTTCGACAAAAGCACATGGGACGTGGAGGGCTGGAAGGCAAGGCTGGCAGAGTTGGAGGATGATGATGAAGCTGAGGAGATCCCAATGCTTGAAGGTGGTGATGCTGGCAAGGATCAGGGAGAAGCAAGTGGAGCTGGTGGTGATGGTGCAGCGAAGGTTTGAGCTGCAGAATTGGGCGATGAAGGAAACTTCTAGACATAGCCGGAGCCCAATTTTTTTTGTGTTTGTTGATGTTTTTAACGATGATGGTCTGTAACTCTGAACAATAGTTTTAGGATTAAGGATCCAGGATCCTTCAGACAATAGGTAGGATTGCAAATGGTGGAGGGATCCTCTGTTCGGGGGATGAAGCCATTGTGATCCTGCCGCCTTTATATCCCTGCATTACTTTTGAACCTGTTATCATGGACACCCTTTACCTACCCCAGCGGACGGGCCACGTATTGCCGGTAGATGCTTGGGGTAGGTAATTTTGACAACCTTTGAAGGATTAATCCTTTTGTTAATAAATAAAATCTTAAACTTTTGTCGCTTATCTTGTGTTATTATCCTTTTTGTTCCTTTAATTCCCCATTGTTTTGGTGTACATTTATTGAATAAGTAATTTTGAATAAGTCAGATTGAAAACATTTAGGATATGATCCTTGATCAAATATCCTATAGTTGAAAAATCCCAAAAAGTAGTACATATTTTAAGGGTCACAGGTTTAGTTGTCAAATTTCAAGGGTTAGCATAAAGAAACAATAAATAGGATTAAAAACAGTTAAGGATCATACCTGAGAATCCAAGTTAGGATCCTAACCTTTAATCAGGATAACCGTAAATTAAATTTTAATGGATAATAAGGATTAAGGATCCTTAATTGTTTTAACTTCGAAAACCTGAAAAATAGAACATAACTTGGGACTAAGCCAATATAAAAGACAAGTTAGTAACTAGGGACAAGCCCAAAGGATAACTGGGGACAAGCCCATAGGATCACTGGGGACAAGCCCGAAAGATAACTGGGGACAAGCCCAAAGGATAACTGGGGACAAGCCCAAGGATCGTATGTAAACTGGAGTATGGCCCTTACTGGCGACTATCCAAACTTAGTGACATGAAAATGCCAAAACCTTAGCTAACGTGAAAACGTTAGAAACCTTAGGAACGGATGTATGGTACGTCTACCATTATACGTAGGATCCTAGGTATAGCCAGTACGATGAGGTTATCAGCCCCTGGAGTGGGTACTGGTCCCAAAGACATGAACTATACCAGGATCATCGTGCGCTACAGGCGAAAACTGGGGACAAGCCCAAGGATAACTGGGGTTGAACCCAAGGATCTGAGATGCTTTTGAAGACTATCAATAATATGCTGAGGATACCTGGACTATCAAAACTCAAATTCTCGTGAGAGGAGGATGAAGGATACATGATCCTTATCCTTTGGTAAAAATAAGAAAATGGAATAGTTTAGGATTAGGATATTACCAGAGTAAGGATCATTGACATTATCGGGATCCTTCGAGGATGCTTTCAATGTAAGGATCATATGTGCCAGGAGGATCCTGTTCACATGAAATATTTCTTTAAGTGAACAGCATTCCAGGCTCTTGGTAACAAATTTCCTTCCATGGTTAGCAATCTATATGCCCCCTTTCCTGCTTCAGCTTCAATCAAGTAAGGGCCTTCCCATTTTGGTGCTAATTTCCCATCGGCAGGATTGATGGTATTTTGGAATGCTTTTCTCAATACCATATCCCCCACTTGGAATTTCCTTATCCTGATATTTTTGTTGTAAGTACCAGCCATTCTTTGTTGGTAGCTAGCCATCCTTATCCTAGCTAGATCCCTGATTTCTTCAATAGTATCCAAGTCTTGAGCTAGGTTTGCATTATTCTCTTCAGGATCACGAGTACTTGTTCTAGCAGTTGGAACCACCATTTCTGTTGGGATCACTGCTTCTGCCCCAAACACCAAAGAGAAGGGTGTTTGACCAGTAGCATTCTTGGGAGTTGTCCTGTCAGCCCAAAGCACATAAGGCAATTCCTCTGCCCATTTCCCCTTCTTGGATCCAAGTTTCTTCTTCAGATTGTTGATGATGATCTTGTTGGATGATTCTGCTTGGCCATTGGCTTGTGGGTGGACTGGTGTTGATGTTATCATCTTAATCCCCCAACTGTCACAAAAGTTAGTAGTCCTGCTCCCAATAAATTGGGAACCATTATCACATACAATTTCAGAAGGAATGCCAAATCTAGTTATAATGTTTCTTTTAATAAAGGATATCACTTCCTTTTCTCTGACTTGGGCAAAGGCTTCGGCCTCTATCCACTTGGAGAAGTAGTCAGTCATGGCAAGCATGAATACTTTTCCACCAGGTGCCTTAGGGAGCTTGCCAACTATATCCATCCCCCATCTCATGAATGGCCAAGAGGATGGTATAGGATGTAGAAATTCAGCCGGCTGATGAAGGATATTGCTGTGTCTTTGACAAGGATCACACTTCCTAGCATATTCCACAGCATCCCTCTTCATAGTTGGCCAATAGTATCCTGTCCTAAGGATCCTTGAGAACAATGCCCTGCCCCCAGTGTGGTTTCCACAATCTCCTTCATGATTGGTGAGATCCATGATCCTGAATAAGATTGAGTATCCTCGCTAGGGATCCATGATCCTGAATAAGATTGAGTATCCTCGCTAGGGATCATTGCAGTATCCTCTTCTATTTCCATGGCCACCTGTTTTTCAATAGCAGGAGCCAGGATATGGATGATGGGGATACTTATATTCTCTGGGATCTTCAAAGATGATCCTAGATTGGCCAATGCATCAGCTTTTGTATTTTCCTCCCTTGGTACCTGTGTTAAAGAAACAAAGGAGAGTGCCAATTCTTTGACTATCTCTAAATATTTGGTTAGTTTTTCACCTTTCACAGCATAGGATCCATTAAAGTGATTAGTGATCAATAATGAATCTACGTATACTTCAAGATACTTGACCCCCATATGCTTAGCAATTTGCAAACCAGCAATTAAGGCTTCATATTCAGCCTCATTGTTAGTTGCTTGGAACTCACAAGCTATGGAGTGGGGTATTATGTCCCCCTGTGGCGATTTTAGTAGTATGCCGAGCCCTGTGCCTTTGACATTTGAGGATCCATCAGTGTGTAGTATCCAAGGATCCTTGGTCTCATCCAGCTGCTGGACCTCCAATTCGGGTTCGTTTTGTAGATCACTACTGAAATCAGCCACATAGTCTGCTAATGCTTGAGATTTGATGGCTGTTCTAGGCTCATATCTTATATCATGGGCACTAAGCTTTACTGCCCACTTAGCCATCCTTCCGGACATCTCTGGTTTCCTGAGGACATTCTTGATTGGAAAATTAGTTCTAACAACAATAGCATGGGTTTCAAAATAATGTCTTAGCTTAGTAGATGCCATAATTAATGCAAGAATAAGTTTTTCAAGGTGTGAGTACCTGGATTCAGCATCAAGTAAACTCTTACTTACATAATAGACAAGATATTGTGTACCTTCATGATCCTTAACAAGGGCTTGTAAAGCATTCTCATGCTTTTCAGTCCACTCAAATTTCTTGTTCTTTCTTAGGATATCATAGAATTCTTTACACCTTTCTGAGGATTTGGATATAAATCTGTTTAGAGCTGCTATCCTGCCTGTTAGCCTTTGCACATCCTTAGCGTTGGCAGGGGATTTGATATTCACCAATGCTTTGATTTGTTCCGGGCTTGCTTCAATGCCCCTCTGAGTTACCATATATCCTAAGAATTTGCCTGCTTTAACACCGAAGTGACATTTTGAAGGATTAAGCTTCATGTTATAATTATCAAGGATATCAAATGCTTCCTCCAAGTCCCTTAGGTGATCCTCAGCCTTCTTGGATTTCACAACCATATCGTCTATGTATACTTCCATAGTTTGTCCAATTTGATCTTTGAACATCATATTCACCAGCCTTTGATATGTTGCACCTGCATTTCTTAATCCAAAAGGCATAGCAATATAACAATATAAACCGGTTGGGGTCATAAAAGCCGTATCCTCTTGGTCGGATGGCTCCATCTGAATTTGTTGGAATCCAGATGATGCATCCATAAAGGTTAACAGTTCATGCCCCGCCGTCGCATCCACCATGGAGTCAATGTGGGGTAATGGGAAAGGATCATTGGGACATGCCTTATTCAAATCAGTGAAATCGACACATACCCTCCACTTTCCGTTTTTCTTTTGAACAACGACCACATTGGCTAGCCATTTTGGATACTTTACCTCTCTAATCATACCTGCTCGAAGTAATCTTTCTACCTCTTCCTGGATAATGGCATTTCTTTCCTGTGCAAACTTCCTCCTTTTTTGATGGATTGGTTTGATTGACCTGTCAATGCCAAGTTTGTGAGTTATAATATCCTTAGATATACCTGTCATATCCTTATGTTTCCATGCAAAGGTAGACTTTCTTCTTTTGAGGAAGGATACTATGTCTTCTTTCATCTTGCCAAGGATCCCTGATCCGATATAGATTTTTGATTCAGGATCATTAGGATCCAAAAGGATTTCGTCCACATCATGTTCTCTCGCCTCCAAGACATTCCTTGGAGGATACTGTAATTGCTATTGCTCCCTTGGCTTCGAGGTTGGTTTCATTGATGAGGTATAACAATCCTTAGCCTCCTGCTGATCACTGTCGATCTTGATTATTCCCCATGGGCTAGGGAGCTTCGCACATTGATGATAGGTGGATGGGACTGCTTTCATATCATGTATCCAGGGCCTGCCAAGGATAACATTACAACAAGACAAACAGTCAATAACACAAAATTTTTGATAATTAGGTAATCCTTCCACATAGATTGGGAGTTTGATGTCCCCCAAAGTTTTCTTAGTTTCGCCACTAAATCCCACAAGCACGGAGGATCTTGGAGTGATATCTGATTCAGGGATACCCATCTTCTTCAGAACATCAAGCTGGATAATGTTTACTGAGCTTCCTCCGTCGATAAGGATCCTGCGGACAAAATGGTTAGAGATAAAGAGAGTGATGACTAGACTATCATGATGAGGATCCTGGATGTTAATTCTATCATCCTCATCGAAGGTTATAACTTTTCCTTCCGAGACACTTGATGTTCGAATAGGTCTTTCTCCGTTATCCATTTTAGCTTCCTTTGCATGCCTTTTAGCTGCCGAGAAGGATGTCCCACATATGTCTGATCCTCCAGAAATAAAGTTGATTACTTGTGCATCTGCCGGAGGAGCTGGAGCTTTCTCAGGGAACCTCTCAGGATCCTGAGTCCTTTGCTTTTTTCTTCCCAACAACTCTTTTAGATGCCCCTTGCTTAGCAGATATCCAATTTCCTTTCTTAATGCGATACATTCTTCAGTTAAATGCCCAAAATCCTCGTGGTATGCACACCACTTCGATTTGTCTTAGTTCCAGTTGGTTTGTCGTTTTTTCTGGGCCATCTGGCTTTTTCTCCTAGATTCTGCATTGCAAGGATTAGTTCATGATTATCAATGGAAAAACAATATTCAGAAATCGGAGGATAATCCTCATCATCCTCTTCTTGGTCAACGGCATGCACGTTCTGGTTGTCATTCCTATTGTAGGATTTGAATCTGTTGCTTTTGAAAGAGGATCCTTGCTTTTCTTGCTTTGAGGATCCTGCTTGTCTCTCCTGGATCCTCTTGTCATCCTCTAGCCGGATGAACCTGAGTGCCCGAGTTCTTACTTCATCTAGGTTCCTGCATGGTGTCATAACAAGATCATCATAGAACAATGAATCCTTAAGCAATCCCATCTTGAAGGCCTCAACAGCTGTGGCCATATCCAAGTTAGGAATATCCAAGGATTCTTTACTAAACTTGGTTATGTAATCCCTTAATGATTCATTATGACCCTGAGTTACCCTATATAAATCACTAGTCAATCTTTCAAACTTTCTACTACAAGAGAATTGATTATTGAATAAATTAACTAAATTAGCAAATGAAGTAATAGAGTAAGGGGGAAGACTTAGTAGCCATTTAAGAGCTGATCCAGTAAGAGTGGATCCAAATCCTTTGCATAGGCATGCTTCCTTTAATTTTTCTGGAATTGGATTGATCTCCATCCTCTCCCTGTATTGTGCTATGTGTTCCTCAGGATCCGTTGTACCATCATACAGCTTCATAGTAGGGATATGGAACCTTTTGGGTATCTCAGCATCACAAATTGGTGGTGCAAAACGAGATACCTTATGGCTTCCATCTGCAATTTCCGGGATAGGTTTGACTACCCCTGGAACACTCGATATCATATCCTTTAATTTCTGTAGTTCTCTGGCCATAGCATGATTGATACCTGTATCCTGCATGAATCCGTGGTTAGTGGTAAGAGAGTTATTAAAAGTGTTACATCCCATCGGGTTCAAGTTAGGAACATTGGGTGTGAATCCATATTGCTGGGATTCTGGGATAATAGATGGACCAGTGGAAGCAATAGTCTGCATTGGAATAAAATCTCCTTGATGGACATCTAGGCTTCCTGTTTGCAAATTCTTCAAGGATCCTGGTATCTGTAGGGATCCTTGAATCTGGGATGATCCTGGGACGAAGGTGGATCCTTGAACCTGGGATGATCCTGGAACGAAGGAGGATCCTTGAACCTGGGATGATCCTGGAACAAAGGAGGATCCTTGAACCTGGGATGATCCTGGAACGAAGGAGGATCCTTGAACCTGGGATGATCCTGGAACAAAGGAGGATCCTAAGCTCATGAAGGATCCCAAATGCTGGGCGTAGGATCCCGCCGGTTGGAAATATGATCCTGATGCCTGAGTCATTGTTGCTGGGCCGAAATGCACTCCTCTTGATCCACCCATATATTGAATGTCTGGGACCTCTGATGGCTGAGAAGTAATCATTGGAGTATCAAAATTCAAAGATTTGGGCATCAGTGGGGAATGATCCTCTGTCGTTTTCTTTTGCCTTTTGAGATCTCCGATTTCTCTGAGGATCCTGTCATTAGTTTCATCCTGCCGCTGCATACGATCCTTCATCTGCAAAATCAAAGTAAATATATCACTAGTACTGGGAACAGGAGAAGTTAAAGCAGAAGAAGATGAAGGTTTAGAGAAAGCAGGAGTTGGTCTCTTCTCAGCATTTTTCTGGGATCCCGCTGGTGGTGGAGGCAAAGGTAGAGTGTTCTGAGACGAGTTGACTGCAGACATCGCCGTGGATGTATTCTTCAATGATGAAGCCATGTAATACTTCGAAGTGATCACCAACAGAAAATTTTCTTATGAATGAAGCACCAATTGCCCCACGGTGGGCGCCAAACTGTTTTGGTCAAAAATCACACAAGGATAATGCAACCAAACTTTATGTAAACGGGGAATGATGCTTGGTATGATGAACAAAGTGAAGGATCACTTAAATATAAAATGCACAAGTGACACAAGGATTTATACGAGGAAAAAGCCCTTGATCAATGAATGATCTCCGGCATAAAAAACCTCGGGTGATGGAAACTACCGATCACCAAACTTCAATATATCAAATAAAGGTTACAACTTCGGATGGTAACGAGCTAAGTACAAGGATCACTATAGTATCGTGTGTCAAAGCGTGAGGGAAGTGTGTTGTGTCTTCCGCATGTGGAAGAGAGCTATTTATACAAGTGTGAGTGGCCCTATTTTAGGTAAATGGACTAACTATAAGCTCGTTACCCCTTTAGGAATAAAAGTAAATCTAGCCTAAATTATCGCCCTTAAATTATGCCGAGTTTCCATATCGTCCACAACGTTCATCTCTGATTAAGCATATGCCAAAGTTGTAAAGACGAGTCCCTTGTTTACGTTGCTAAGAGCGGATCCTGCCAGAAATTCCTGCAAGATAACATTAAATCCAATGAAAACAACTGTTAGTATGAGGATCCCTGTGATGGTCCGTGATCCTGATCCTGGAACTCTTCTGAGGATCACTATCTGCCAAAGAAATAAGGATCACTGGTTAGGATCATATGTAAGGATCATAAGTCATAAAAATCCAGCCCTAACAACAGGTATCTCTAAAGATATAATTACTCATAAGCTTGGCATTGACAGGTCATTCAAACCCATACATCAAAAGAGGAGAAAGTTTGCACCTGAGAGGAATGCCATTATCCAGGAGGAGGTAGATAAGCTGCTCAGAGCAGGTATGATAAGAGAGGTCAAGTATCCAAGGTGGTTAGCCAATGTGGTTGTTGTTCAAAAGAAAAATGGAAAGTGGAGGGTATGTGTCGATTTTACTGATTTAAACAAGGCATGTCCCAAGGATCCTTTCCCATTACCCCACATTGACTCCATGGTGGATGCTACCGCGGGTCATGAGTTGTTCAGATGGAACCATCTGATCAAGAGGATACAGCCTTCATGAGTTTTATGGATGCTTCATCTGGATTTCAGCAAATTCAGATGGAACCATCTGATCAAGAGGATACAGCCTTTATGACCCTAACTGGTATATACTGTTATATTGCTATGCCATTTGGATTAAGAAATGCAGGTGCTACTGATCAAAGGCTAGTCAATATGATGTTTAAGGAACAAATTGGACACACTATGGAAGTCTATATAGATGACATTGTGGTTAAGTCCAAGAAAGCTGAGGATCACCTTAGAGATTTGGAGGAAGCATTCGATATCCTTGATAAATTCAATATGAAATTGAATCCTTCAAAGTGTCACTTTGATGTGAAAGCAGGGAAGTTCCTAGGTTACATGGTAACAAAAAGAGGCATTGACGCAAGTCCAGAGCAAATCAAGGCAATTGTGAATATAAAATCTCCTACCAATGCAAAGGATGTGCAAAAATTGACAGGGAGGATCGCAGCCTTGAACAGGTTCATATCTAAGTCATCAGAAAAGTGCAAGGAATTCTATAACATTTTGAGAAAGAACAAGAAATTTGAGTGGACTAAAAAGTATGAGAATGCTCTCAAAGCCCTTAAGGATTACCTATCCTTAGCTCCTGCCTTAATGAAACAAGAAAAAAAGGATATATTATCCTTATATTTGGCAGTCTCTTCTAAAGCAGTAAGTGCAGTCCTTGTTAAGGATCACGAAGTTACACAACATCCTGTCTATTATGTAAGTAAGAGTTTGCTTGATGCTGAATCTAGGTACTCACATTTGGAAAAACTTATCCTTGCTTTGATTATGGCATCTACTAAATTAAGACATTATTTTGACACTCATGCCATTATTGTTAGAACTAATTTCCCAATTAAGAACGTTCTCAGGAAACCTGAAATGTCAGGAAGGATGGCCAAATGGGCATAAAGCTCAGTGCTTATGATATAAGATATGAGCCAAGAATTGCCATTAAATCCCAAGCCTTAGCTGACTTTGTGGCAGATTTCAGTAGTGACTTACAAAGGGAAGCTAAGTTAGAAGTCCAACAGCTTGAAGAGACTAAGGATCCTTGGATACTCTTCACAGATGGAGCCTCTAACATCAAGGGAACTGGACTTGGAATACTACTAAAATCTCCACAGGGGGACATAATACCTCACTCAATAGCTTGTGAGTTTCAGACTACTAATAATGAGGCTGAATATGAAGCCTTGATAGCTGGTTTGCAAATTGCCAAGCACATGAGGATCAGGTATCTTGAGGTACATGTAGATTCATTATTAATTACTAATCACTTTAATGGATCTTATACTGTTAAAGGTGAAAGACTAATGAAATATCTAGAGATAGTCAAGGAATTGGCACTCTCCTTTGCTTCTTTTAGTTTAACACAGGTACCCAGAGAAGAAAATGCAGAAGCTGATGCATTGACCAATCTTGGATCATCTTTGAAGATCCAGAGGATATTAAAATTCCCATTATCCATATCTTGGCTCCTGCTATTGAGGATCATGCAGCTATGGAGATAGGAGAGGATTCTGCAGTCATACCTAGTGATGATGCACAATCTCATTCAGGATCATGGATCCTACCAATCATGAGATATATACAACATGGAGAGATCCCTACAGGAAAAAATCCTAGAGCTTTCAAAGTCAAGGTATCTCAATTTACAATATTAAATAACATGCTATATAAACGCTCTCTTGCAGGTCCATATCTAAGATGCATTGAGGATCCTGAAGTTCAAGAAGTCCTAAAGGATTTTCATGATGGAGATTGTGGAAACCATACCAGGGGCAGGGCATTGTTCTCAAGGATCCTCAGGACAAGATACTATTTGCCTACTATGAAGAAGGATGTTGTGGATTATGCCAAGAAATGTGATGCTTGTTAGAGACATAGCAATATCCATCATTAACCAGCAGAGCTCCTGCATTCTATATCCTATTCTTGGCTTTTCATGAGATGGGGAATGGATATAGTTGGTTAACTTCCCAAGGCACCTGGAGGAAAAGTGTTTATGCTTGCCATTACTGATTACTTTTCCAAGTGGAAAGAAGCTGAAGCCTTTGCTCAAGTCAGAGAAAAAGAAGTGATATCCTTTATTAAAAGAAACATTATTACCAGATTTGGTATTACTTCTGAAATTTTTTGTGATAATGGATCCCACTTTATTGGGAGTAGAACCACTAACTTTTGTGACAGCTGGGGGATTAAGATGATAACATCGACACCAATCCACCCATAAGCCAATGGTCAAGCAGAATCATCCAATAAGATCATCATCAACAATTTGAAGAAGAAGCTTGGATCCAAGAAAGGAAAATGGGCAGAAGAGCTACCTTATGTACTATGGGCTGATAGAACAACTCTCAAGAATACTACTGGTCAAACTCCTTTTTCTTTAGTGTTTGGAGCAGAATCAGTGATCCCTACAGAGATGGTGGTTCCTACTACAAGAACAAGCATCCGTGATCCAGAGGAAAATGCTGAAAACTTGGTTCAAGACTTGGATACCATAGAAGAACTCGGGGATTTGGCAAGGATAAGAATGGCTAGTTATCAACAAAGGATGGCTGGAGCTTATAACAAGAATGTCAGGATCAGGAAGTTTCAAGTTGGTGATATGGTGTTGAGGAAAGCATTCCAAAATACCACCAATCCTGCTGATGGCAAATTAGCACCAAAGTGGGAAGGTCCCTATCTTATTGAAGCTGAGGAAGGAAAGGGGGCATATCGATTATTAACAATGGAAGGCGATTTGCTACCAAGAGCTTGGAATGTTGTCCACTTGAAGAGATACTTCATGTAATAAGGATCCAGGATCCTTAACTATTTTTGTATCCGATGCCCATGAAGGATCCTTAGAGGATAGATGATCCTCACTCTGGTAATGGTCTAATCTCAATTTATCTAATTCTTTAATTAACCTGTTTACAAGGAGAAGGATCCTGGATCCTTTATCCTTCTTTCACTTAGTTCTGAGTTTTGCAGAAGATTGGTATATCCTTGACAAAGGATCAAGTATCCACAGAAGTCTCCTAAGTTTTATGGGCTTGTCCCCAGTCTTTTGGGCTTGTCCCCAGTTTTTTGGGCATGTCCCCAGTTTTGCCAGTAGCGCACGATGATCCTGGTGCAGTTCAAGGCAATGGGACTAGTACTCGCTTTAGGGGCTGACAATTTCATTGTACTGGCTGTATTCAGGATCCTACGTATAATGGTAGACGTACCATACATCCGTTCCTAAGGTTTCTAACATTTTCACGTTAACTAAGGTTTTGGCATTTTCATGTCACTAAGTTTGGATAGTCGCCAGTGAGGGCCAAACTCCAGTTTACACAAGATCCTTTGGGCTTGTCCCCAGTTTTTTGGGCTTGTCCCCAGTATATTGGGCTTGTCCTCATAATTGTTGGGCTTGTCCCCAGTTGCTAACCTTTATCTTATATTGGCTTAGTCCCAAGTTATGTTCTATTTCAGGTTTCCAAGGCTGAACAATTAAGGATCCTTGATCCTAACCTTTTACCAAGGTTTGTCTTTTGGTTATCTTGATTGTAAATATTAAGGATTTAGGATCCTAACTTCGATTCTCAGGTATGATTCTTATTTACCTTCACCTTATTCTTAATTTGTTTAAGTACCCTTATTCTTTGACAAGAGGATGTATGATCCTAAAGTTATGCCAATTTGTTGAACTTTTCTGTTAGGGCTGGATTTTTATGACCTATGATCCTTACTCGATATCCTAACAAGTGATCCTTGTTTCTTTGGCAGATAGTGATCCTCAGAAGAGCTCCAGGGTCAGGATCATGGATCATCCTAAGGATCCTCATACTAACGATTGTTCTTTTTGGATTTAATGTTGTTTTACAGGAATTACGAGTTGGACCTGGTCTTAGCAACGTAAACAAGGAATCTGTCACGCTAATTTCGCACATGCATAATCAAAGATGGACGTTATGGATAATATGGAAACTCAGCACAATTCAAGGGAAATTAATTAGGCTAAATTTACTTCTATTTCTAAAGGGGTAACGAGCTAGTAGTTAGGTGATTTGCCTAAAATAGAACCACACACACTTGTATAAATGGCACTCTTGAACATTCGGAAGACACAACACATTTCTCACACGCTTTAGCATACGATACTATAGTGATCCTTGTACCTAGCTCGTTACCATCCGAAGTTGTAACCATTATTTGTTATATTGAAGTTTGGTGATCGGTAGTTTCCATCACCCGAGGTTTTTTATGCCGGAGATCATTCATTGATCAAGGGCTTTTTCCTCGTATAAATCCTTGTGTCACTTGTGCAATTTTCATTATAGTGATCCTTATCTTTGTTCATCATACCAAGCATCATTCCCCGTTTACAAAGAGTTTGGTTGCATTATCCTTGTGTAATTTTTGACCAAAACAGTTTGGCGCCCACCGTGGGGCAATTGGTGCTTCATTCATAAGAAAGTTTTCTGTTGGTGATCATTCCGGAGTGTTGCATGGCTTCATCGTTGAAGAATACCTCCACAGCGATGTCTGCAGTCAATTCATCTGAGGGCATTCCACCTTTGCCTCCACCACCAGCTGGATCTCAGAAAAATGCTGAGAAGAGACCAACTCCTATTTTCTCTAAACCTTCATCTTCTTCTGCTCTAACTTCTTCTGCTCCCAGTACTAGTGATATATTTACTTTGATTTTGCAGATGAGGGATCGTATGCAGCAGCAGGATGAAACTAATGACAGGATCCTCAAGGAAATCGGAGATCTCAAAAGGCAAAAGAAAATGGCAGAGGATCATTCCCCACTGATGCCCAAATCTTTGAATTTTGATACTCCGATGATTACTTCTCAGCCATCAGTGGTCCCAGACATTCAACATATGGGTGGACCAAAAGGAGTACACTTCGGCTTAGCAACAGTGACTCAGGCATCAGGATCATATTTCCAGCCGGCAGGATCCTATACTCAGCATATGGGATCCTTCATGAATTCAGGAGCCTACTCAGGAGCACAACAAATTCTAGGATCCTCCTTCGTTCCAGGATCATCCCAGGTTCAAGGATCATCCTTTGTTCCAGGATCATCCCAGGTTCAAGGATCCTTTCTTATCCCAGGATCATCCCAGTTTCAAGGATCCCTCCAGATACCAGGATCCTCGAAGAGTTTGTAGATAGGAAGTCCAGATGTCCATCAAGGAGATTTTATTCCGATGCAGACCATTGCTTCCACTGGTCCCTCCATCATCCCAGAATCCCAGCAATATGGATTCACATTAAATATTCCTAACTTGAACCCGATGGGAGGTAACACTTTTAATAATTCTCTTACCACTAACCATGGATTCATGCAGGATACATGTATCAATCATGCTATGGCCAGAGAACTACAAAAACTGAAGGATATGATATCAAGTGTTCCAGGGGTAGTCAAACCTATCCCGGAGATTGCAGATGGAAGCCATAAGGTATCTCGTTCACCAATTTGTGATGCTGAGATACCCAAAAGATTCCATATCCCTACTATGAAGCTGTATGATGGTACAACGGATCCTGAGGAACACATAGCACAATACAGGGAGAGGATGGAGATCAATCCAATTCCAGAAAGGTTAAAGGAAGCATGCCTGTGCAAGGGATTTGGATCCACTCTTACTGGATCAGCTCTTAAATGGCTGCTAAGTCTTCCCCCTTACTCTATTACTTCGTTTGCTAATTTAGTTAACTTATTCAATAATCAATTTTCTTGTAGTAGAAAATTTGAACGATTGACTAGCGATTTATACAGGATAACTCAGCGTCATAATGAGTCATTAAGGGATTATATAACCAAATTTAGTAAAGAATCCTTGGACATTCCTAACTTGGATGTGGCCACAG